>NC_080380.1:60932339-61532339 GCF_014773155.1 Arachis stenosperma
TGGGCCAGGGAGGAGCTTCGAGGGCATTGCCAACGTGGGAAGTATAGGCGTTGTTCTTGGCAACGCTGAGCCTGAAGAATTTGCCCAGGGAAGAAGCTCGAGCACGTTGCCAACGTGCTGCTTCACTGGAGTGTTTAGAGGCAACGCCAGGGAGGAAAGCTTGGAAGACAGCAAGCCTTGGATCTCCACCCATCGAGCACGTTGCCAACGCCACTCTTCATTGGCGTGTTTGACAATAACTCAAGGCAACTTGGATGGCACATCTCCACCCATCGAGCACGTTGCCAACGCCACTCTTCATTGGCGTGTTTGACAATAACTCAAGGCAACTTGGATGGCACATCTCCACCCATCGAGCACGTTGCCAACGCCACTCTTCATTGGCGTGTTTGACAATAACTCAAGGAAACTTGAATGGCACTTCTCCAACTCAAGCACGTTGCCAACGCCAGGAAACATAGGCGTGTTCAATGACAACGCCAAGCAACAAGCATGGAGCCTTGAGGATGGCTCGAGCACGTTGCTAACTCCAGGAAGAGTTGGAGTGTTTTGTGACAACGCCAAGCAAGGAGGCTGTCCATGAAAGGAAGCCAACGTTGCCAACGCTGAAATGCATGGGCGTTATCCACAACAACGTAGCAAACAAGTTTGGAGAGCAACCTTCCCTCACTCGAGCACGTTGCCATAGCCAAGCTCTAGAGGCGTGTTCCAAGGCAACGTGACAAGCAAAGTTGAAGGCTAGAAAGCAGCCCTAGAGGGGAGCACGAGCACGTTGCCAACGTGCTAACAAGGGGGCGTGTTTGAGGACAACGCCAGCCCCATGTTTCAGCCTTGAGAGGCTTGGCACGTTGCTAACTTGAAAAGAAAGGGGCGTGTTCAGCTACAACTTGGCAGCCTGACCTTACCTTCTTTGAGGAAGCATAACTTGAGCTACAAAGCTTCAATTAAGATGATTCCAAGTGCATTAGAAAGAATACACTCTGAGCTTTCCAATGATGTATGATAGTCCATATTGAAGCAGAGGATTGACACTCAAAGTCAGGGCAACATTAAGCATGAAAGTGGAGCCAAAAAGAAGAAAAGCCAAGTTGTTAGCAACAACTTGGGCTAACAACGCCCAGCACAAAGTGCCCAGCCCAGGAAACTCATAAGCACGTTGCCAACGTGCCTTTACACTGGCGTGTTTGCCAGTAACGCCCCATTGGGCCAGGAGCATTATGAATGAGCTCTTCCTTCTCTGTTTAGCAACACTTGCTCCATTGACTTCTTCCGTTGCCAAGAATTTAACAAAGAATGAAGCCCACATTGCTAGCCCAATCAAAGATCTTTAAAGGAGTTTTAGGAGTAGTATAAATAGGAAATAGTGGTGTACTTTTAAAGGACCTTTTTTTTGACACTTAGATTTCTAGACTTTTACTTGCTAGCACTTTTACTTGCTAGCACTTTTACTTGGGAGAACTCTCTTGCATTTCCGGGAGTATACCGGAAACCTATTTTGGCTTTTCTTGTAACTTTTCATCTTTCAGTTTGAAGCATTTTCTTCTTCTTCTTCTTCATCCTTCTTCACACTTAGTTTAATTTTCATTTTATGGTAATTGTTGTTAAAATTGGAGCTATGATTCACTAAACCCCACTTTCGTTAGGGGGAAGAGCTCTGCTTGTTTGAATGAATTGATAAATCTTCTTCTCCTTCTCAATTCAAGTGGTTAATCCAAGAGGAAACTCTTGTTCTTCAAAGATTCAATCACCATCGAGAGAGGGGTTAATCTATATGAATTGTGTGGTGAATTTGAGAAATGAGCCACATAGTTCACTTTAGAGTTCATCCTTTCATGATCTCCTTAATCAATACACTTTGGTTGGTATGTGAGATGTAACCTTCCTTGGTTGAGATTCTGGAAATTGTGTGGCTTGGATTGGAAATTGAGCTTCATCTCTTCTCATGAACAATTAGATCACGAGAGTGGCAATTGGTTATGTTGAGAGAAATTGGATCACCAAGAGATTGGGATTCAATTACCCACAACTTGCCATGGATCTATACCCATGATTGAGAAGGAATTGATCAACATCAATTCATGAGAATTTGCATCTCTGATCCTTAATGATTCTCTCTATCATTAATTCTCATTTCTTTTGCTCTTTAGTGTTTGAATACCCATTGCCCAATTCCCTTCTACACTCTTGCAATTTATTATTCTTGTCATTTACATTCTGTTTCTCTATTTCTTGCTATTTACTCTTTTGCTCTTTAGAATTCAGCACTCTACTTTCTTGCAATTTACTTTTGATGTCATTTAAGTTTCTTGCAATTTAAGTTTCCATTATTTACTTTCGGTCATTTTAATTGCTTTCCTTACTTTAGTTCTTAAATTTTCTTATCATTTGATTCTTTGCAATTTCTTTTAAGCATTCAAATCTCATGAAATCAAAACCATGTTTGCTTGACTAAATCCACCATTTAACTAAAGTTGCTTAATCTACCAATCTCCGTGGGATCGACCTCACTCTTAGTGAGTTTTATTACTTGATACGACCCGGTATACTTGCCGGTTGTACGTGAAATCTTAATTTTTACGTATCAAGTTTTTGGTGCCATTGCCGGGGATTGGAAAAGATTGACAATGATTAAGTGAATGGTAGTTTAGATTAAGCATTTTTTTATTGTTTTTGTTAAGCCCACTAACTGTTTGATACTTTGTTTCACTAACTCCAATTCCACCCTAGTTCTAGAGTGTTTCACTTGTGATTTTGATTTTGTTTGTGTATGTCAGGAGCTAATAGACTTAATATTGAGGACGAGAGAACCCTCCGAAGGGTAAGGAGAGCAGAAAGAGGAAAGGGGATAGTTGGTGAAGAGGAATCAGAGGGAGAAGACCAAGTCATGGAGGACGACATGCACAATCCTCCTGGAGGGGTCAACAACAATGATGGACCACCTAGAAGGGTGTTATCTTCTTACACCATCCCTGATCCAAAACATTGTGGGAGCAGTATTGCCACTCCAAATGTTCAGGCCAATAACTTTGAGTTAAAATCCCAACTCATCACTTTGGTACAAAACAACTGCTCCTATGGAGGGGGACCTCTTGAAGACCCAAATCAGCATTTGTCTCTTTTTCTGAGGATATGCAATACAGTGAAGACAAATAGAGTGCATCCAGATGTCTACAAACTGCTGCTATTCCCATTCTCTTTGAGGGACAAGGCCACTCAATGGCTAGAGTCATTCCCCAAGGAAAGCCTTGACAATTGGAATGACCTGATGGGCAAATTTCTAGCAAAGTTCTACCCACCTCAAAGAATCATCAAGTTGAAGATAGAGGTTCAAACTTTCAGGAAAATGGAAGGGGAGTCACTGTATGAAGCCTGGGAAAGATATAAGGCACTAATGAGAAAATGTCCACCTGACATGTTTAGTGATTGGGTCAAACTCCAAAACTTCTATGAAGGCTTAAACTTAGAAGCAAGGAAGGGACTAGACTACTCATCAGGAGGATCACTCAACATGATGAACACTGCTGAAGAGGCTCAAGACCTCATTGAGATTGTAGCAAACAATCAGTATTATTACTCATCAGAGAGGCAACATAATCCGGCCCCAAAGAAAGGCGTAATGGAGCTTGAAGGTGTTGACGCTATCTTGGCACAAAATAAGTTAATGCACCAACAGATCCTGCAACAAATGGAAATGATAACAAAGAGAATGGATGGTCTCCAACTAGCATCAGTGAACACAACAAATCAATCATCACTTGAATGGGGCCAAGGTGAAGGGACCACTGTTGAACAGCCACAAGAACAAGTTCAGTACATGCAGAATACTTCAAACTCTCAGGATGAATTTCATGGTGATACATACAACCCATCCTGGAAAAATCATTCCAATCTAAAGTGCGGTGAAAACCATTGGCAAAAGAACAACAACCACAACCACACCCGTAACACAAATAACCAAAATCACCATGCCACCAACACTAACCAATATAGAAAAACACAAAACACATATCAACCACCTCATAATAATTCACAAACTCACCAAAACAACTTTCCTGCACCAACATCCAACTCACAAAATTACCACACTAATCCTCCCAATAACCTCCAACAACAACAATCAACCCCCATCATATCCCCAATTGACCATCATGAGACCAGAATCTCAAATCTTGAAGCAACCTTGCAAGCACTTACTCAAACCACACAAGCACTTGCTCAAACCACTCAAACCTTAATCAAGGGACAAAAGGAACATGAGGCCACCATGAAGAGTATTGAGCGACAAGTGGGATAATTAGCCAAACAAGCTGAACGACCAACCAATGTTCTCCCAAGTGACACAATACCCAACCCGAGAGAGGAATGTAAAACTCTGCAGTTGAGGAGTGGTAAGGTAGTTCGAGAAAGTTCAACTAAAGAAGCAATAAAACCTAAAAAGCAAGACACAGTGGAAAAATAAGTGGAAAGGCAAGATGAAAAAAATGCTTAAACATCTCAAAGAAAGCCACAAGGCAAACCACCCAGTCAAGAAAGCAACCACGATAACAAGGAGAATGTGAAGCTACAACAAGAAAACAAAAATGAAGGAGTAAAAGCATATGTACCCAAGCTTCCATACCCAACCAGGATACACAAAGGAACGAAAGATCAACAATTTCCAAAGTTCTTGGAAATCTTTAAGAAACTTGAAATCAACATTCCATTGGCCGAAGCCTTGGAACAAATGCCACTCTATGCAAAGTTTCTTAAAGAATTAATCACCAAGAAGAGAAGTTGGCAAGAGAAAGAAACAGTGATTCTCACTCAAGAGTGTAGTGCTATTATTCAAAGGGGGCTACCACCAAAACTCAAGGATCCAAGCAGCTTCCTCATACCATGCACAATTGGAAGTATAGCCATTGACAAATCACTTTGTGACATGGGAGCAAGCATTAACTTAATGCCTCTTACCATGATGAAGAAAATGATGATAAAAGAGTTGAAACCCACAAGGATGTCACTCCAACTTGCTGACAGATCTATCAAAATACCAAATGGTGTAGTTGAAAACCTCTTGGTGAAAGTGGGGAACTTTATATTCCCAGCCGATTTTGTGGTCCTAGATATGGATGAAGAGGGGAGCAACTCAATTATCCTTGGAAGACCCTTTCTAGCTACAGCTAGAACAATCATTGATGTGGAAAAGGGAGAGATGATTTTCAGAGTGCATGATGAGCAAATGACCATAAATGTCTTCAAAGCAATGCAATACCCCGTTGAGAAAGAAAGTTGCATGAGGATTGATGTAGTGGATTCTTTAGTTGAAGAAGTATTTGACACAAACCATCAAGTGAAACAGGAGGAAGTCCAGGACATCCAAGGACAAGAAGAGAACAAATTGGAAGCATCAGAGGAACCAAGTGAAGCTAAGAAAGAAGAGGCACCACAACAAGAGTTGAAACCACTACCCCCTCATCTTAAGTATGCATTCCTTGGTGAAAAGGACAGCTTCCTAGTGATCATCAATTTTACATTGAGTGTAGAGGAAGAAGAAAAGCTCTTTGTAGTATTGAAAGCTCACAAAGAGGCATTGGGATGGACCATTGATGACTTGAAAGGCATAAGCCCTGCCATATGCATGCACAAGATACTCTTGGAGGAGAATTCCAAACCAGTGGTACAACCTCAAAGAAGATTGAATCCCACAATGAAGGAGGTTGTTCAAAAGGAAGTCCTGAAGTTGTGTAAAGCTGGGATCATTTACCCTATATCTGACAGCCCATGGGTCAGTCCAGTGCAAGTAGTACCTAAGAAAGGGGGAATGACTGTCATTGTTAATGAGAAGAATGAACTTATTCCAACACGAACGGTGACAGGGTGGAGGATGTGCATAGATTATAGGAGGCTGAATGATGCCACACGAAAGGATCACTTTCCTCTCCCTTTCATTGGCCAGATGCTTGAAAGGTTGGCTGGCCATGCTTATTACTATTTTCTTGATGGGTATTCTGGGTATAACCAAATAGTGGTTGACCCCATGGATCAAGAGAAGACCTCCTTTACCTGCCCCTTTGGAGTTTTTGCATACAGGAGAATGCCATTTGGACTGTGTAATGCCCCAGCTACCTTTCAAAGATGCATGCTATCAATCTTCTCAGACATGGTAGAAAAATTTATTGAAGTCTTTATGGATGATTTCTCTATCTTTGGTGATTCTTTCAATGCTTGCTTGCACCATCTTACCCTAGTCTTGAAAAGGTGCCAAGAAACCAATCTGGTTTTTAAATTGGGAGAAATGCCATTTTATGGTACCCGAAGGCATTGTTCTTGGTCACAAAATTTCAAGAAAGGGTATAAAAGTTGACAAGGAAAAAGTAGAAATTATAGAAAAACTTCCTTTGCCAACTAGTGTGAAAGCCGTTAGAAGTTTCTTAGGGCATGCTGGATTCTATAGGAGATTCATCAAAGATTTTTCCAAAATAGCAAAACCACTAAGCAATTTACTGGTGGTAAACAATCCTTTTCTCTTTGATGATGAATGTAAACATGCTTTTGAAACTCTAAAGGCTAAGCTCACCACAGCACCAATTATCACACCCCCAAGTTGGGGGCTACCTTTTGAACTCATGTGTGATGCAAGTGACCTTGCAATTGGTGCTGTGTTGGGGCAGAGGAAGGAAAAGAAACTTCATGTTATCTACTATGCAAGTAAGGTATTGAATGAAGCTCAAAGAAACTACACCACAACAGAGAAAGAGCTACTAGCTGTGGTATATGCTTTTGATAAGTTTAGACAATATTTGATTGGATCTAAAGTTTTAGTGTATACTGACCATGCTGCTCTTAAGTATCTTATGTCAAAACAGGATGCCAAACCAAGGCTAATCAGATGGGTACTACTCCTACAAGAGTTTGACATTGAGATAAAAGATAGGAAGGGTAATAAAAATCAAGTTGCTGACCACCTGTCAAGGCTACCACAAGATGCATGCCAAGACAACCTTCAATCAATAAATGAAGAATTTCCAGATGAGCACCTCTTGCAAATTCAACACATCCCTTGGTTTGCAGACATGGCCAACTACAAGGCAGGAAGGATCATTCCACAAGAATACACTAAACAACAAGTCAAGAAGCTGCTGCATGAGGCTAAGTACTTCTTCTGGGATGAACCATTTATGTTCAAAAGATGCCCAGATGGAATGATAAGAAGATGTGTGTCAGAGGGTGAGATGAAGAACATACTATGGCATTGTCACAACTCAAGTTATGGTGGCCATTTTGGGGCTGAAAGAACGCTGCAAAGGTACTTCAAAGTGGGTTCTATTGGCCTTCAATCTTCAAGGATGCTAGAGATTTTGTGAGCCATTGCAATGAATGTCAAAGAACAGGGGGCTTGTCAAAGAAAAATGAGATGCCTCAGAAGTTCATTCTGGAAGTGGACCTCTTTGATTTGTGGGGAATAGACTTCATGGGATCTTTCCCTCCATCCTACACATTCAAATATATTTTGGTAGCAGTGGAGTATGTCTCAAAATGGGTAGAAGCAATAGCCACCACCACATGTGATACCAACGTGGTCTTGCAATTCCTAAAGAAGAACATCTTCACTAGATTTGGAGTGCCCAAAGGACTTATAAGTGATGGGGGAAGCCACTTTTGCAACAAGCAACTAAATTCTCTACTCCACAAATATGGAGTTACTCACAAAGTAGCCACACCGTATCACCCACAAACCAATGGACAAGCTGAACTTGCCAACAGAGAGCTAAAGAGGATTTTGGAGAAAACTGTGGGAGCAACAAGAAAGGATTGGGTTAGGAAACTGGATGATGCACTTTGGGCATACAGGACAGCCTTCAAAACACCCATAGGAAAATCTCCATTTCAGCTGGTGTATGGAAAGGCATGCCACCTCCCTGTGGAGCTTGAACATAAAGCCTTTTGGGCCACCAAACTTTTGAATTTAGATGCTCAAGCAGCGGGAGAAAAGAGGTTGCTACAACTCAATGAATTGGAGGAGTTCAGATTGGAGGCATATGAAAATGACAGAATATACAAAGAAAGAGCAAAAAAGTGGCATGACAAGAGGATCTCCCGAAGAACATTCGAACCAGGCCAAAAGGTGTTGCTATTCAACTCAAGATTGAAGATTTTTCCTGGGAAACTGAGGTCTAGATGGACTAGTCCATACACCATCACCAAAGTATCCCCTCATGGCTATGTAGAATTACTTGATGAAGCCTCAAAACAGACCTTCACAGCCAATGGACATAGGGTGAAACATTATCTTGGTGGCCCCTGGAGCAAGGAAGAGAGTGTGCAACTGCTAACATGAGCAAGGAAGCTGCATTGTCAAGCTAAGGACAATAAACAAGCACTTCATGGGAGGCAACCTGATACGTAAAAATTTGGATTTCACGTACAACCGGCAAGTATACCGGGTCGTATCAAGTAGTAAAACTCACTTAGAGTGAGGTCGATCCCACGAGGATTGGTAGATTAAGCAACTTTAGTTAAATGGTAGATTTAGTCAAGCAAACATAGTTTTGATTTCATGAGCATTTTGATTTTTGAACATAATTGCAAGAATTTAAATGGCAAGGAATTCAAAGAACGGGAATATAGAAATAAAATGAAAGTAAATAACTGAAACTTAAAATGCAAGAAACTTAAATGGCATCAAAGATAAATTGCAAGGAATTAAAGGTTGCAGAAATTTAAAGAGCATAAGAGCAAGAGCAAGAAATAAAGAGATAGAATGTAGATGACAAGAAAAATAAATTGCACGTATGTAAAAGGGAGATGGGGTGATGGGTGTTCAAACAACTAAGAGCAAAAGAAATAAGAATTAATGATGGAGAGGATCATTAGGGATCAGAGATGCAAATTCTCATGAATTGATGTTGATCAATTCCTTCTCAATCATGGGTATAGATCCATGGCGAGTGGGTAATTGAATCCCAATCTCTTGGTGATTCAATTTCTCTCAACATAACCAATTGCCACTCTCGTGATCTAGTTGTTCATGAGAAGAGATGAAGCTCAATCCTAATCCAGCCACACAATTCCCATAATCTCAACCAAGGAAAGTTACATCTCACATACTAACCAAGGTATATTGATTAAGGAAATCATGAAAGGATGAACTCTAAACTGAATTATGTGGCTCATTCCTCAAATTCACCACACAATTCTCATAGATTAACCCCTCTCTCGATGGTGGTTGAATCTTTGAAGAACAAGAGTTTCCTCTTTGGATTAACCACTTGAATTGAGGAGGAAAAGATGAATTCACTAATTCATTCCAACAAGCAGAGCTCCTCCCCCTAATGAAAGTGGGGTTTAGTGAATCATAGCTCCAATTGAAAACTAAATTGCATGAAACTAAAGTGTATGAAAATAAAGAGTGACACTTCAAAACAGAAATTGAGAATTCAAGAATTCATAAATGAAAACTACAAATTAAACTACACTACTACTAAGGAAGAAGAGAAGGGGAAGTGAAGAAGAGTGTATGAAGGGGAGGGGTCCGAAGACCCACTCTCAATGGAGTGTGCCAATTCACAGAATTTCAAATTGGTCTCCTCCGTATCCCTTCCAATCCAACCTCCTAATGCTATGAGACTATGGCCTTTATATAGGCTTTTCTAAATTACAAATTGAAATGAAATTAAAAGAAAATTACAAACAAAATGAAAATTAACTATTCTAGATGATTCTTGTGGCCTTGATTGGTTGAGATTTATGGGCTTTGCTTGCTTGATTTGGATTAGCTTCATGAAGGAATTCTTGTCAAACAGAGGAAGAAGAGCTCATTCACATTGCTTCTGGCCCAATGGCCTGGCGTTACTGGCAAACACGCCAGTTCAAAGGACGTTGGCAACGTGCCAATACACTTCCTGGGCTGGTAGCTTGGTGCTTGGGCGTTACTAGCCCAAGTTGTTGCTAACAACTTGCTTTTCTTCTTCTTGACTTTACTTTCATGCTTAATGTTGCCCAGAATTTGAGTGTCAATCCTTTGCCTAAATATAAACTATGATATATCATTGGAAAGCTCTTGATGTCTACTTTCCAATGCCACTGAAATCACTTCATTTGGACTTTCCTAGCTCAAGTTATGCTCCATTGAAGAGGGCAAGGTCAGGCTGCCCTGGTTGGGCGTTTTTGTCAAACACGCCACCAATAACGTGCTCAACAACGCCCCTAGCCCAAATTTCTTGGCCTGGGCGTTGTTGCTGGAGTTACCAAGGAACACGCCAGTTCATTTTGGCCCTGGCAACGTGTTCGACCCTCCTCTCTTGGCTCATTCATGCTGCCTTGAATTTCAACCTCATTTCCTTGTTTTTGGGGCCTAAAGATGACTCTGATTCGAGCTTTCATTTCATGCTCCACTATAGACTATTATATATGGTTGGAAAGCTCTGAATGTCAGCTTTCCAACGCAACTGGAAGCACTCAATTTGGAGCTCTGTATCTCAAGTTATTCTTGTTTGAAGGAGACAGGGTCAGGCTGCCAAGGTTGCCGGCGTTTTTGACAAACACGCCTTCACATTCTCAAGTTGGCAACGTGGGTTATCTTCTAAGGCTGCTGAGCTTCGCAGGCGTTGCTAGCAAACACGCTTTCACCTTCCCCAAGTTGGCAACGTGGGTTATGCCTCCCAGGGAGCCAAATTTTAGCAAGGGCGTTGCCAACTTAGATTCCACGTTGGCAACGTGCTCCTTTCTGAGGCTCCAAATGAAGCCAGTTTTTGAAGCTTCAAACTAATGTCAAACCCATACTATGATATATGGTTGGAAAGCTCTGGATGTCTACTTTCAAATGCCGTTGGAAGTGCATCATTTGAAGCTCTAGAACTCAAGATATACTCCATGGAAGAGAGTAAGGTCCGGCTGCCAGGGTTGCCAGCGTTTTTGGCAAACACTCCTTCTTCTCAGCACGTTGGCAACGTGCCAGCCCCTGCCCCCTTGCTCCATGCTTGCTTCCTGGCGTTGGCAACGTGGTTGGCAGCTCTTCCTGGCGTTGGCAACGTGGTTGGCACCAAGACTTGGCGTTGGCACTTGATTGGCACCAAGACTTGGCGTTGGCAACTTGGTTGGTGCCTTGATTGGCGTTGGCAACTTGGTTGGTGCCTTGATTGGCGTTGGCAACGTGGTTGGTGCCTTGATTGGCGTTGGCAACTTGGTTGGCACCCAAGACTTGGTGCCTAGCCAAGCAACCATTCCTGGCGTTGCCTTAGAACACGCCCATGGTTTCTAGTTCAACAACGTGCTCGAGCTCCCCTTTGGTGCCAAAGTTACTTGCCTCTTGACGTTATTGCCAAGCACTCAAGTAGAAGTGCAAGTTGGCAACGTGCAAACTCCTCTAGGATCACTCTCCAGGGCTGCTAGCGTTATCATCAAACACGCCAGTGGTAGCCCAAGTTAGCAACGTGCTCTTCATTCCCAAGGTTGCCTAGCTTGCTTGTATGACGCGCACATTGGCGTTAGCAACGCCTTTCTAGAGTTGGAAACGCCCTTGGTGACTTCCTTCTTGCTCCAGGGCTCTTTGCTTCACCTATCATCAACCAAACACATGCATCAAAGCCTTGCTAAATCACAAGATTTTGCATCATTCATAACATCAAACAATTCTTGCATAAATCTCATGAAAATGCACATATTTAACAATGTTTGATTGAATCAAGGCATGCATATAATTCTCATCCAAATACTTGCTTATTGCCTAAGAAAATGCATGAAACCAACCTAAAGCATACAAAAAATGGCTAGTAAAACTAGCAAGGATGCCCTGGCATCACAACACCAAACTTAAACCTTGCTTGTCCTCAAGCAAGAAAAGAATCATGCAATAGAGATTAACAATCCAAGGTTAGAAGAATAGCAAGTTAATGTTCATGGCAAGCTAGTTTTGTATGTATGCTACAATCACAAAAGAAATGTAAATGATTGATGCTTCTATCTAGCTCAATTTATGAAATCTTTTTCTTATATTTCTTCCTTGAAACAAGCTTTTGATTTTCTTATTAGCTTTTCCTTTTGGGTGCTTTGCCCCATGAGTTGATAACAAAACTACGACTCTAAATGCTTTGTTTTCAAGTCTTACCACTTGATACATAAGCACCACAAGCATTTAATTAGAGGACTTCATTAAGCTCATTTATTTCTTTTCTTGACTCTCTAATCATTGATGCTCAGAGCCTTGAGCTTTGAGGGAGTGCTTTTGCACTTGAGCCTAGCCTTGACTTCTAAGTGTTTTGTTTTCAAGCATTTTACTTGATACATAAACACCACAAGTACATAACAATGAAATTGTCATTGGTACTCAGAGCCTTCAGCTTTCTCATTCTTTCCCTTTTTCTTTTCTTGCCTTAATTGCATTTTGCTTCTTCAAGGTTTTCATGATTTTCAAAAGATTTCACAAAATGTCCTAGATGAAAACTTCAATTAAATAAAATCTAATGTACTTGAGCAACAATCAAACATACTAGCCTTCCAATACTTGTATGCACATGCTTAGTTCTTCTTTAATTCCTTGTTTGTTTATGATCATGATGCTTCTTTTTTTTTTGCTTTTGAATTCACAAAACTCAAGTTGGTAGTCATAATGTCATAGTAGCATGTTGCAATTTAGAAATCAAACTATGCCTATTCATATCACACATGTATACAGAGAAGGTAATAAGACAATCATCCAATTTAAAGTATTGGAAATAAATGAGAGGAAAAAGAACTTTACAACCTTGTAGTTCATCTTCATTGTTGTTTTCATTTTCTTCCTATTCTTCCACTTCCCCAACACCAAACTTAGAATGATTGCTTGTCCTCAAGCAACAATTAGAACCGCGTGGCCATGGGGATAAGATAGATCATGAATGTCTTACACAATGAAATGTTAGTGATACATGTGTTGAAGCAAGCAGAATTAAGAGTAACTATCAAGGCATAGAGAAACAAAGACATTGTGATTGCAAAAATAAGATGGTGTGCATGATACATTGCATAAAGATATAAGTGGCACATCAAACTTAGTGTGACACTCTCACTTGGAATTGATGCAAGTATCCAGCAACACCAAACTTAGAATACAACCATGTGTCAATTTATTTGAACTAAAACTAAACACGAGGAACTGTTATATGTTAAATACAATCACCAAGTGAAGAATTTGTCATGAATAAGGATGTCTGGGTGATGTATTAACAACCACAGTTAATAAAAGAAAGCATTAAAAACAAAGAAATGAATAAAACAATCAAGAAAACTAAGATTGTCTAACTAGGAGAAAAAAAAAAATTTAACACTGCAGCGGCATTATGATTATGGAGACAAGTGGTGTTGCTGGATGATTTGCATAATAAAAAAAAGTGGCACACCAAACTTAGAATCTTAGTGTGATACTTCCATGTAAAATTGATGCAATCATCCAAAGGGATTGAAAACAAATTGTTGCAGGCAACACCAAACTTAGAATGTGATCATATGCCAATTTATTGAAATTTAACTAAACAGACAGAGAAAAAAAAAATGAACTAGACAAAGAAAGAAAACGTTACCCAAGGTTGGGTTGCCTCCCAATAAGCGCTCTTTTAGTGTCATTAGCTTGACATGTTGTTCACTTTCTTCCTCTTCTTCCAGTTTGTTAATAGGAATGACCTTAAGGGGGGAGAAGATTCAGCTAGTGTCCCCTGTCTTGGCCTCTCCTCAGCAAGCTTTCTTTTGTTAATGGCTTGATTGAGCTTGCTTGCTGGATCAGGGGGAGGAATACTTGTGGTTGACCCCTTTTTTTTCATGAATATTGTCCTTGGTAGCTTGGTCACAATCCTCTTCTTGGTGCTTTTGTTAATTGCCTTCACTTTCTTGAATCCAAGTCTTGGTGGTTGTGTGATTGTTGGAGTCTTCTTTTCATCAAGAGTTTCGTGCAATACTAGTTCAATGAGCTCTTCCTCTGTGTACTTCTCTGCTTCACTTGAGTGTGACTTCTCTTGAATATTTTCCTCACTTTCTTGTTCTTCCACTTCCTCTTTTACACTCAACATTTGCTTTAATAGCTCTTTCATGGAAGAGGTTTGTTGTTCTTCCCAAGATTTCTTCATCTCCTCTTCATATTTTTCGATCACCGATTCAAGGGAAGTTTGTGAGGGTTGTGAATGTTCATGTTCCTTTATCACCTCAAGTTCAATTTCATTCTCAACCACCTCATTCTTCATTGGGATTTCACTTGGCATAAGAGCTTCTTTTTCTTGCTCTTCCAATTCCTCCTTTACAAATTGGTTTTCATCCTCAATATTTGGCAATCCTAAGTGTTTCCTTATTTTCTCTAAGTGCCCATCCATCTTCTTGCAGAGGATTTCTTGTTTTTTTCATGATTCTAATATTTCTTTAGACCATTGAAGGTGATCCTTAACTACTAGCTCCAAAGATGAAGGTTTAGAGTAATTTTGTGGATATGGATGTGTTGTGGTGAAGTCATTTTGGGGAGTATGGAAGGAGTTTTGTGAGTTGTGAAATGAATTTTGTGAATTTTGAAATGAGTTTTCTGTATAGTGAAATGAATTTTGTGGTTGATGAATTGAGTTGTATGAATTTTGGAAGGAATTTTGTGTTGAGGCAAACTCAAATGGTGAAGAATTTTGATATGAAAAATTTGGAGGTGAGGTTGGACAATTAAGAGGTGATGGCTCTTGATAAGTGGAATATGGGCTCTCAAATGCTTTCTGGTTTTGCTCCTCCCAGGCACAACTTGAAGAATTGTTGAAATCATCATAGTATGGACAATCTTGTGGTCCTTGAGAGGGATCTTGCACGAATTTGTTGAAAGCATAATCAAGAGATGATGTCTCTTGATGAATAGCATTTGGAGAATTAAAATTCCCTTCCCAGCCATAGTTTGTGTCTATGTAATAACAGCATGGTTCACTTTGTGACTCTGGGAGGAAATTTATTTCACTTGATTGTTCACACTCTTGTTGATATGCCCAAGCACCATGAGGGTAATGACATAATTCATTTTGTGGTTCTGAACAATATCTCATGTGATTAGCTTGATCAATTTGTGGCTCTGGAGCAAATCTCCATGGATTGGAGTGCTCAGAATTTGCAATTTCTTGGCGATACTCCCAGCCACCATTAGAATAATGACTTGAATCATTTTGTGGTGGTGAGAAATATCCCATATGATTCTCTTGCTCATCTTGTGTCTCTGAAGCAAGTATCCATGAATTGGAGTGCTCAGAATTTGTATTTTCTTGGTGATATTTCCAACCACCATTAGAGATTGGTGGTGGTGGGTGATATCCCAGAAAGTTTGTTTGATCAAAAGATGAGATAAACTCCATTTAAGTTTTGTAGAATACAATCACAAAGCAATTGAAATACATGTCTCAGATGAGAATTTCTTAGTGAGGCAATAACACAAACACCTTAATGTCCAAAAAGAAAACAAAAATTAAAAGAACTGTACAAAGAAAAAAAATGCTTAATCTAAACTACCATTCACTTAATCATTGTCAATCTTTTCCAATCCCCGGCAACGGCGCCAAAAACTTGATACGTAAAAATTTGGATTTCACGTACAACCGGCAAGTATACCGGGTCGTATCAAGTAGTAAAACTCACTTAGAGTGAGGTCGATCCCACGAGGATTGGTAGATTAAGCAACTTTAGTTAAATGGTAGATTTAGTCAAGCAAACATAGTTTTGATTTCATGAGCATTTTGATTTTTGAACATAATTGCAAGAATTTAAATGGCAAGGAATTCAAAGAACGGGAATATAGAAATAAAATGAAAGTAAATAACTGAAACTTAAAATGCAAGAAACTTAAATGGCATCAAAGATAAATTGCAAGGAATTAAAGGTTGCAGAAATTTAAAGAGCATAAGAGCAAGAGCAACAAATAAAGAGATAGAATGTAGATGACAAGAAAAATAAATTGCACGTATGTAAAAGGGAGATGGGGTGATGGGTGTTCAAACAACTAAGAGCAAAAGAAATAAGAATTAATGATGGAGAGGATCATTAGGGATCAGAGATGCAAATTCTCATGAATTGATGTTGATCAATTCCTTATCAATCATGGGTATAGATCCATGGCAAGTGGGTAATTGAATCCCAATCTCTTGGTGATTCAATTTCTCTCAACATAACCAATTGCCACTCTCGTGATCTAGTTGTTCATGAGAAGAGATGAAGCTCAATCCTAATCCAGCCACACAATTCCCATAATCTCAACCAAGGAAAGTTACATCTCACATACTAACTGTTCCGGGGGTTACCTGAAACGTGTAGCTCGGTCGTCTGGAGATGCCCGAGGTGGGGGTCAGGGACCCGAGCTTGATGTGTTGGCGGCTGGTGGTTGTACCTGCAATGACACTCCGATGCTTAAGTTAGCATGGGTCCAAGCAGATATGTGTAGAATGTGGAATGTGTCTCATACCTGGGTGCTCCAGTGTATTTATAGTAGTTGGTCGTGATCTTCCCTGGATAAGATATTCTTATCTTATCTTATCTTTTGGGAGTTTTACCTCTATCTTTGCGGAACCGCCTTTCCTAGGCTTTTTCGGCCTTTAGGTTTTGGGCTTCGTTCCTTTTGATGGGCCTTCTTAGCTTTTATTTGTCCGAGGTCCGACCTCAGGCGTGGGCCTTGGGACGAGGTCGGACCTTTCATGGATTTTGCCGAGTTGGAGGAGCTCGGTCAGGGTATGAACAGTGCCCCTGCCCGAGTTCGTCCTTTTTTGGGAGGTCGAGCTCGGGCATAGTTGTTTTTCAAAATTTCAAAAATGGCCGTCCCTGGATTTATTGCATTTTACCGTTTCTCCTCGATTTCCGTTCGGGCTCTGTGAAGGCATTATTTATTTGCTCCCTTCCTTTTTCTTCGTTTATTCTGTTCCTTCCTGTTTTTCTAAGTTTTCGCCATCTCTTTTTTGAGCACCGCTTCCTTCTTTCTCTTTGTTCTTCTTCCCCGAATCTTTCCGTGCGTCTTTCCGGGGTTTCCTCTGTGCTGCCGTTTCGTTCTCCTTGCTTCGGAGCTCGTCGTCTTCTTTCTTTCTTTCCAGGTTTGTTCCCGTCTCTTTTCTTTGCGCACATATGCTTTCTGTTCTTTTGTGTGGCTCTTTGTCTGTTTCTTCTTTCTTTATGCCTGGGTTGCCCCAAAAAGAGGCGCCGCCATTGCTTTGTTTGCATATGGGGGGGGGCTCTTTTTTGTTTTTCTGGTACTTTGTTCCGGGTTGCCGCATTTTCTTTGTTGGGTTTTTGTTTCTTGCTTGGCTGAACGGGTTTTTCGCTGTCTGCTTTATGTGATTTTTGCTTGCTTTTGTATTTCTTCTTTGTAGGTAAGAGTTTTATGTCTCCAAAGGTTCTTCAGGCGATGTCGACCAAGATTCCAAGTGGTCTTGGTTGGGTAGATCCTCTTCCTCTAAAAGTCCCTTCTGTTGTAGATTCTGAATATTTGGCTAGGTTCCGTAGGCACTGTAGCATATGTGAGAATAGAGAGTCTGAGAGGGATTATGAACTAGTAGCCCCGGATTCCGAGGAGAGAGTTTGTTTTCCGCCTTTAGATGGTTCCGAGAAGCTCTTCTTTTATGCTTATGATTGTTTTTTCTCTAAGCTGAGTGTCCGACTTCCTTTTACCGACCTGGAGTCCGAGGTGTTGTGGTCATGTAACCTTGCCCCTACGCAGCTCCATCCAAATTCTTGGGCGTTTTTAAAGCTGTTTCAGCTTTTGTGTCAGTTTTTGGGAGTCGCTCCCTCTATTTCTCTTTTTTCCTATTTGTTTGTGTTGACGAAGCCGGGGTCGGGTGGAGGGAAGGTGTCTTGGGTCTCTTTTAGAGCTAACCAGGGAAGGAAGTTTTGTACCCTTTATGATGAGTCCTTTCATGATTTCAAGAACTTTTATTTCAAGGTCCGGGCTACTGGAGACGTCCGACCTTTCTTTCTGGATGAGAGTGGGGAGCCTTCTTTTCCTCTTTGTTGGCAGGAGAATGTAGTGTCTGTTAAGTATACTTTTGAGAGTCTAGATAAGGTTGAGCAGGCTTTTGTGGGTGTGGTGAGCAGTTTATGGGGTCGGGCACCTCACTTGGATACGAAGAAAATGTTGGGGGATCCAAGCCTTCTCCGTTCCGAGTTAGGTAGTTTCCCGACCTCTCCGAGATTCTTCTTTTTCAATATTGTTGTTTTGCTTGTTTTTGGTTGAATTTCTGTTGTAGTAATCCTTTTCTTTATATTTCTGCAGAGATGTCTTCTCAGGCGGATTCCATGAAGTTCCTTCGTCGGACGAAGAAGTCTGTGGCTGCTCGAAATATCGAGGCTGAGGCTTCTGCTCGATCTTTTTCGCAGAAGACTACCGTGGGTGTTCAGACTCGGTCGAAGACTATTCCGACTCCCCAGTTCCGAGCTATAAACCAAGACCCTCCGACCTCCGGGCCTGCTACCTCTTCTCCTCCCCCGTTCTCGGGTCCTCCTCCCAAGAAGCAGAAGACCTCTCAAGAGCTTGCGGGTTTTAACGATAAGGATTTCGATGCTCTTGGTTGGATTGAACAGCATATTCTCCCTCAGACTTTTATCTCTACTGATGACGTGTCTATGGAGCATCATTTTCAGTATATGGCGCGGAGTTGTGTTCGGATGGCCAGTCTTCATGCTGCTATTGCCCGGGAGTTCAAGAAATCCCCCATTGGCGCGACCAGCTCCCGACTTGAGAAGGCTCAGTCCGAGTTCGAGAAGATTAGTGAGCTGAAAGCTGCCAGGATTACGGGGCTGGAGGCCTCTTTGGAGAAGGAGAAAGCTAAAGCTACCGCGGCTGTGGCGGCAGCGAAAGCGTCCGAGGAGATGGCGAAGGCGGCGACGGAGAATTATACTCGGATATATGCCGAGCTTGTGGAGACAAGGGAGAAGTTGCAATCTGCTCAGGATGATTTTTACGAGCTGGAAGGCCATGTGGCTACTCAGGATGATTTTTACGAGCTGGAAGGCCATGTGGCTAAGGGTATGGATGCTATGTTCGAGAATTTGAAGGCTCAGGTCCGGGTTCTTGCTCCTGACCTGGATCTGAGCTTATTTAGTACGGATAACGTTGTTGTGGAGGGAAAGATTGTTCCTGCTCCCAATGAGGATGAGGTTCCGGTGTCCGATCCCAAGGTTCCGGTGTCCGACCTTAAGGTTCCGGTTGCGGACCCGACTTCACCTTTGGTCGGGGATGGATCTGGTGTGGAGGTTTCAAGCCGGGATGACGGTGCCGTTGATGCAGTCCCGATTTCTATGTTTCCTCCGCAGTCTTCTGTTGATGCGGAGTCCGGAAAGGACCTTGATCCTCTGTAATCTTTTATTTTTGGTTTTTTGCCCGGCCTGTGGGCTCTTTTGCTTTCGGATGGTTTCTGTGAACGCTTTGGACACCTTTTTTGCTTTTAGCTACTTGTAGTAACTTTTTAGCTTTTATGGTGTTTTATTCGCGTTTTGACTTTTGTTCCGCTTTTATGCTTTTTTAGTTGTTTTTGGATAACAACTTTTTTAGCTAGCGCTTTGAAACTTTGTTTTGCCTCTTCCTTTGATTTCGTTTTTTCGCTTGTACTTTTTAGTTGTTTTTGCATAGCAACTTTTTAGCAAGCGTTTTCGAAATCTTGGCTTTGCCTCTTCCTTTGATTTCGTTTTTTCGCTTGTACTTTTTAGTTGTTTTTGTATAGCAACTTTTTAGCAAGCGTTTTCAAAATCTTGGCTTTGCCTCTTCCTTTGATTTCGTTTTTTCGCTTGTACTTTTTAGTTGTTTTTGTATAGCAACTTTTTAGCAAGCGTTTTCGAAATCTTGGCTTTTGCCGCTTTAAGGCTTCTGTCTTGGATCCGGGTTTTTCCTCGGACCTCGGGTGTTCGAGTACTGCCCTTTGTTGGGTCCGACCTTGTCGTTGGTCGGCCTTTTAAGTTATTTTTGTAATCTCTTTTTATTTGGCTTTTTGAACCTTTTCAGAGTTACTTTATAACTTCTCACATTAATTTGAACCTCATCGCTTTATCTTTGCCGACCTTGTGCGGTCTTTTTGGCAAATGATTTTTTGCGTTTTGCCGAGCATAAATTAATGCGCCTTGGCGGGGTACTTTGATTTGTTTCATCATGAGGAAGAAGAAAAAGAAAATAGAGAAATTTGATTAGTATTTAAAAAAGAAAGAATATTTACAGAGTGTTTTACCCTTGACTAGGTCGGGTGCCTTACTTGACCGGGTGTCTCGTTAAAAAACCCTTGTAGGGAAAAAGAGTACAGCTCGGGTCAAATTTTCCTAGCTGTAGTACCGTCTTAGATTACAGGCGTGCCAGGCTCTGGGCAGCTCATTGCCTTCTAGGTCGGATATCTTGTAATAGCCTGTTCCTAAGACTTCTGTTACTTTGTAGGGTCCTTTCCAATTTGCAGCCAGCTTTCCTTCTCCCGATTTTTGTGTTCCGATGTCATTTCGGATTAGAATTAGGTCGTGAGTGGAGAAGCTTCGTTTTATTACTTTCTGATTGTATCTGAGGGCCGTTCGCCGTTTTAAGGCTTCTTCTCGGATTCGGGCTCTTTCTCGGACCTCGGGGAGGAAGTCGAGTTCTTCCTTTTGTGCCTGCGGGTTACCTTCTTCGTTGTAGAAGATGACTCTGGGTGACCCTTCATCTACTTCGATAGGAATCATTGCCTCCATCCCGTAAGCTAGTCGAAACGGCGATTCTCCCGTTGTAGAGTGTGGAGTTGTCCGATATGCCCATAGTACCTGGGGGAGCTCCTCGGCCCATGCCCCTTTGGCCTCTTGGAGTCTTCGTTTTAATCCGGCCAAGATGACTTTATTTGCAGCTTCTGCCTGTCCGTTGGCTTGTGGGTGCTCGACTGAGGTGAATTGCTGTTTGATTTTTAGTTCGGCCACCAAGTTCTGAAAACTTGTGTCCGTGAACTGTGTTCCATTGTCTGTTGTAATGGAGTAGGGGACTCCGAACCTTGTGACAATGTTTTTGTATAGGAATTTCCGGCTTTTCTGAGCCGTAATGGTGGCTAAAGGTTCAGCTTCGATCCACTTTGTGAAGTAGTCGACCCCTACTATGAGGTATTTGACTTGCCCCGGTCCTTGGGGGAACGGGCCGAGTAGGTCAAGTCCCCATTTTGTGAAGGGCCATGGTGCGGTGATGCTGATAAGGTCTTCGGGTGGTGCCTTGTGAAAATTGGCGTGTTTTTGGCAGGGGGGCATATTTTCACAAATTCCGTTGCGTCTCTTTGCAAGGTCGGCCAGTAGAATCCGGCTCGGACTACTTTTTTTGGATAATGCCCGAGCTCCGAGGTGGTTCCCACACATGCCTCCGTGGACTTCTTCGAGGACGCTCTTTGTTTCTGAGGTCGGGACGCACCTAAGGAGGGGGTTTGCGAATCCTCTTCTGTATAATACGTCGTGAATTAGTGTATAATTCTGGGCGTCTTTCGTGAGTCTTTTAGCTTCCTTTCTTTCGGCGGGGAGAGTTCCCGACTTCAGGTAGCTGAGTATGGGGGTCATCCATCCTTGCTGTTGGTCGGATATATTTAGCGTTTCTTCCTCTCTTAGCACGGAGGGAGATTGTAAGGTTTCCTGGAGGAGACTTCTGTTGTTGCCTCCGGGCTTGGTGCTGGCAAGCTTTGAGAGGGCGTCTGCCCGGGCATTTTGTTCCCGAGGTATGTGCTGGATCTGTATTTCTGAAAAGTGGCGTAATTGTGCCTGTGTTTGGTCCAGGTATTTCTTCATAGTTGGGTCTTTGGCCTGGTAGCTTCCATTTACTTGTGATGTGACGACCTGGGAGTCGCTGAAGATTGTGATTTTCTGGGCTCCGACCTCTTCGGCTAGTTTTAGGCCTGCTAGTAGGGCCTCGTATTCGGCTTGGTTGTTTGAAGCCTGGAACTCGAATTTTAGGGATAGTTCTATCCGCGTTCCTTGGTCGCTTTCGAGTATAACCCCTGCTCCACTTCCTGTTTTGTTTGAGGATCCGTCGACATACAGGTTCCATGAGAGTGGGGTTCCAGGGGTCTCAGTGTATTCTGCGACGAAGTCGGCTAGATACTGAGATTTTATGGCAGTCCGGGCTTCGTAGTGGAGGTCGAACTCGGACAGTTCCACCGCCCATTGTAGGATTCGTCCCGCCAGGTCTGTTTTTTGTAGGATGTGTCTCATGGGTTGGTTTGTCCGGATTTTGATGGTGTGGGCCTGAAAGTAGGGACGGAGCCTCCGAGCTGTGAACACTAGGGCGTAGGCGAATTTTTCTATTTTCTGATAGTTTAATTCGGCCCCTTGTAGTGCCTTGCTTACAAAGTATACGGGGTGTTGTCCTTGGTCATTTTCTCGTATTAATGCTGAAGCGACTGCTCGATGTCCGACCGAGAGGTATAGTACGAGCTCTTCCCCTTTTACAGGTCGGGTTAGGATTGGTGGCTGCCCGAGGAATTCCTTGAATTCTTGAAAGGCTTTTTCGCACTCCGGGGTCCATGAGAAGGGTTTCCCTTTCTTTAGGAGTGAGTAGAGAGGTAGTGACTTTATCGCTGATCCTGCCAAGAATCTTGATAGGGCGGCCAGCCTTCCATTCAGTTGTTGTAATTCTTTGACGCACGTCGGGCTTTTCATATTGAGTATCGCTTGGCATTTGTCCGGGTTTGCTTCGATGCCCCTTTGAGTCAGCATGAAGCCTAAGAATTTTCCGGCTTCTGCGGCGAAGGTGCACTTTGTCGGGTTAAGTCTCATGTCGTGCTTTCTGAGGGTGCTGAAGACGCTGGTGAGGTCGGTCAGTAAGTTTCTGTCTTCTTGTGTCTTTACCAGCATGTCATCGACGTATACCTCTAGCTGTAATCCGATGTGCTCTGAGAACACTTTGTTCATTAGCCTCTGGTAGGTTGCCCCTGCGTTCTTCAGCCCGAAGGGCATTACTACGTAGCAGTAGTTTGCCCTTGGGGTTATGAATGAGGTCTTTTCTTGGTCGGGTCCGTACATCGGGATTTGATTGTATCCCGAGTATGCGTCCATGAAGGAGAGATATCTGTAGCCTGAGGCTGCGTCTACTAAGGCGTCGATGTTTGGTAGTGGATATGGGTCTTTGGGGCAGGCTTTGTTGAGGTCTGTGTAATCGACGCACATCCTCCATTTACCGTTGGGCTTTTTTACCAGGACCACGTTTGCGAGCCATAGGGGGTATTTTACTTCCCTAATGAACCCTGCATCTAGTAGTGCTTGTACTTGTTCTTCTATTGCTTGCATGTGCTCGGGTCCGAGCTTCCGGCGTCTTTGTTGGATAGGTCGGGACCCCGAGTAAACTGATAGCTTATGGCACATCAGGTCGGGGCTTATGCCTGGCATGTCGGAAGCTTTCCAGGCGAAGAGGTCGGAATTCTCCCTTAAGAGGGTTATGAGTTCCTCTTTTAGGCCCGTTTTGAGGTTTGCTCCTATGTTTGTTATTTTTTCAGGTGTGTTCCCGATCTGGACTTTTTCGGTTTCTCCCTCTGGTTGTGGTCGAAGATCTTCTCGGGACTGAACTCGTCCGAGCTCTATCGTGTTGACCTCTTTCCCTTTCAGGCTCAGGCTTTCGTTGTAGCATCGCCGCGCTAGTTTTTGGTCGCCTTTTAGAGTAGCGATTCCCTTTGCGGTAGGGAACTTCATACAGAGGTGTGGGGTCGAGACTATAGCTGCCAGTCTGTTTAGGGTTGGTCGCCCAATGAGGGCATTGTATGCCGAAGTGACGTCGACTATAATGTAGTCGATGCTTAATGTTTTAGATTGCTCGCCTTTTCCAAAGGTAGTGTGTAGCGAGATGTATCCTAAGGGATGGATCGGGGTATCCCCTAGCCCGAATAGGTCGGTGGGATAGGCCTTTAGTTCTTTTTCTTCAAGTCCGAGCTTGTCGAATGCCGTTTTGAACAGGATGTCTGCTGAGCTCCCTTGGTCAATCAGGGTTCGATGTAAGTTGGCGTTTGCTAAGATAATGGTGACTACCATTGGATCGTCGTGTCCGGGAATTATCCCTTGAGCATCTTCTCGGGTAAATGAGATAGTAGGTAACTCGGGCAGGGGACTGTCTTCTCGGACATGATAGACTTCTTTGAGGTGTCTTTTTCGCGAGGATCTGGATGTTCCTCCGCCTACAAAACCTCCATTTATCATGTGAACGTGTCTTTCAGGGGTTCGCGGGACTTGTTTGGCCCGACCTTCATTGTCTCCCCGTCTTCTCTTCCTGGTCTCTTCTCCTTTCTCTGCTATGTATCTGTCGAGCTTTCCTTCTCTGGCCAGCTTTTCTATAACATTTTTTAGGTCGTAGCAGTCGTTAGTAGAGTGACCGTAGAGTTTGTGATATTCACAGTATTCGGACCGATCTCTTCCCGCTCTCTTGTGTTTTAGCGGTCGGGGCGGTGGGATCTTTTCGGTGTGGCATACTTCTCTGTAGACGTCTACCAGGGAGACTCGGAGGGGGGTGTAGTTGTGGTACTTCCGTGGCTTGTCCGAGTTGGGTTCTTCTTTCTTCTTCTGTTCCCGATCTCGATCTCGGAGTGGGTAGGTTGATTCCTTCCTAGAAGAGTCTCTTAGCTGGGAGGTTTCCTCCATGTTGATATATTTTTCTGCCCGCTCCTGTACCTCGTATAGGGAGGTCGGGTATCGTTTAGATAGGGATTGGCTAAACGGTCCTTCTTTTAGGCCGTTTGCCAGTCCCATGATGGCCGCTTCAGTGGGCAAGTGTTGTATGTCCAGGCAGGCTTTGTTGAATCGCTCCATGTATTCTCGGAGAGTTTCTTGGTTACCTTGTTTGATCCCGAGCAGACTGGGGGCATGTTTTGCCTTGTCCCTTTGAATGGAGAACCTTGTTAGGAATTTCTTGGTTAGGTCTTCGAAGCTGGTGATTGATCTTGGTGGCAGGTTGTCGAACCACTTCATGGCTGACTTGGTGAGAGTGGTGGGGAAGGCTTTGCACCGAATTGCGTCGGAGGCGTCAACTAGGTACATTCTGCTTCTGAAGTTGCTGAGGTGGTGACTTGGATCGGTGGTGCCGTCGTAGAGATCCATATCGGGTGGTTTGAAGTTTCGCGGTACCTTCTCCTTCATGATCTCTTGCGTGAAGGGGTCATGGTTGCCTTCGGGGATGGTGTCGCGTTCTGTCCGATCTTTCAGGTTGGCCTCTATTTTCCGCAGTTTTTCTTCTAATTCTCTGCGCTTGCGAGCCTCCCTTCTCAGATCTTGTTCAGTTTCTTTTTGCTTCTTTATGTCCTCTTCGAGTTGTTTCAGTCGGTTTTGTTGTGCCCGGACTGCTTCTAGAATTTCCGAGCTCTTTTCTTTTTCGGGATTTTGTGGATCTTTGCTTGGGAGTGATGTCTTTGGGCGATTCTGTTTGTTTCCTCCTGGAGTGCGTGGTGATAGAGGGCTGTCCGGTCGTTCTCCGGTGTTAACTTCCTCCTCTTGTTCTGATGCGGCGTGGTCATTGTTGAGAGGGTCATCCGCCATGGTAAAGGGATGACTTCCAGGTCCCCGGCAACAGCGCCAATGTTCCGGGGGTTACTTGAAACGTGTAGCTCGGTCGTCTGGAGATGCCCGAGGTGGGGGTCAGGGACCCGAGCTTGATGTGTTGGCGGCTGGTGGTTGTACCTGCAATGACACTCCGATGCTTAAGTTAGCATGGGTCCAAGCAGATATGTGTAGAATGTGGAATGTGTCTCATACCTGGGTGCTCCAGTGTATTTATAGTAGTTGGTCGTGATCTTCCCTGGATAAGATATTCTTATCTTATCTTATCTTTTGGGAGTTTTACCTCTATCTTTGCGGAACCGCCTTTCCTAGGCTTTTTCGGCCTTTAGGTTTTGGGCTTCGTTCCTTTTGATGGGCCTTCTTAGCTTTTATTTGTCCGAGGTCCGATCTCAGGCGTGGGCCTTGGGACGAGGTCGGACCTTTCATGGATTTTGCCGAGTTGGAGGAGCTCGGTCAGGGTATGAACACTAACCAAGGTATATTGATTAAGGAAATCATGAAAGGATGAACTCTAAACTGAATTATGTGGCTCATTCCTCAAATTCACCACACAATTCTCATAGATTAACCCCTCTCTCGATGGTGGTTGAATCTTTGAAGAACAAGAGTTTCCTCTTTGGATTAACCACTTGAATTGAGGAGGAAAAGATGAATTCACCAATTCATTCCAACAAGCAGAGCTCCTCCCCCTAATGAAAGTGGGGTTTAGTGAATCATAACTCCAATTGAAAACTAAATTGCATGAAACTAAAGTGTATGAAAATAAAGAGTGACACTTCAAAACAGAAATTGAGAATTCAAGAATTCATAAATGAAAACTACAAATTAAACTACACTACTACTAAGGAAGAAGAGAAGGGGAAGTGAAGAAGAGTGTATGAAGGGGAGGGGTCCGAAGACCCACTCTCAATGGAGTGTGCCAATTCACAGAATTTCAAATTGGTCTCCTCCGTATCCCTTCCAATCCAACCTCCTAATGCTATGAGACTATGGCCTTTATATAGGCTTTTCTAAATTACAAATTGAAATGAAATTAAAAGAAAATTACAAACAAAATGAAAATTAACTATTCTAGATGATTCTTGTGGCCTTGATTGGTTGAGATTTATGGGCTTTGCTTGCTTGATTTGGATTAGCTTCATGAAGGAATTCTTGTCAACAGAGGAAGAAGAGCTCATTCACATTGCTTCTGGCCCAATGGCCTGGCGTTACTGGCAAACACGCCAGTTCAAAGGACGTTGGCAACGTGCCAATACACTTCCTGGGCTGGTAGCTTGGTGCTTGGGCGTTACTAGCCCAAGTTGTTGCTAACAACTTGCTTTTCTTCTTCTTGACTTTACTTTCATGCTTAATGTTGCCCAGAATTTGAGTGTCAATCCTTTGCCTAAATATAAACTATGATATATCATTGGAAAGCTCTTGATGTCTACTTTCCAATGCCACTGAAATCACTTCATTTGGACTTTCCTAGCTCAAGTTATGCTCCATTGAAGAGGGCAAGGTCAGGCTGCCCTGGTTGGGCGTTTTTGTCAAACACGCCACCAATAACGTGCTCAACAACGCCCCTAGCCCAAATTTCTTGGCCTGGGCGTTGTTGCTGGAGTTACCAAGGAACACGCCAGTTCATTTTGGCCCTGGCAACGTGTTCGACCCTCCTCTCTTGGCTCATTCATGCTGCCTTGAATTTCAACCTCATTTCCTTGTTTTTGGGGCCTAAAGATGACTCTGATTCGAGCTTCCATTTCATGCTCCACTATAGACTATTATATATGGTTGAAAAGCTCTGAATGTCAGCTTTCCAACGCAACTGGAAGCACTCAATTTGGAGCTCTGTAGCTCAAGTTATTCATGTTTGAAGGAGACAGGGTCAGGCTGCCAAGGTTGCCGGCGTTTTTGACAAACACGCCTTCACATTCTCAAGTTGGCAACGTGGGTTATCTTCTAAGGCTGCTGAGCTTCGCAGGCGTTGCTAGCAAACACGCTTTCACCTTCCCCAAGTTGGCAACGTGGGTTATGCCTCCCAGGGAGCCAAATTTTAGCAAGGGCGTTGCCAACTTAGATTCCACGTTGGCAACGTGCTCCTTTCTGAGGCTCCAAATGAAGCCAGTTTTTGAAGCTTCAAACTAATGTCAAACCCATACTATGATATATGGTTGGAAAGCTCTGGATGTCTACTTTCAAATGCCGTTGGAAGTGCATCATTTGAAGCTCTAGAACTCATGATATACTCCATGGAAGAGAGTAAGGTCCGGCTGCCAGGGTTGCCAGCGTTTTTGGCAAACACTCCTTCTTCTCAGCACGTTGGCAACGTGCCAGCCCCTGCCCCCTTGCTCCATGCTTGCTTCCTGGCGTTGGCAACGTGGTTGGCAGCTCTTCCTGGCGTTGGCAACGTGGTTGGCACCAAGACTTGGCGTTGGCAACTTGGTTGGTGCCTTGATTGGCGTTGGCAACTTGGTTGGTGCCTTGATTGGCGTTGGCAACGTGGTTGGTGCCTTGATTGGCGTTGGCAACTTGGTTGGCACCCAAGACTTGGTGCCTAGCCAAGCAACCATTCCTGGCGTTGCCTTAGAACACGCCCATGGTTTCTAGCTCAACAACGTGCTCGAGCTCCCCTTTGGTGCCAAAGTTACTTGCCTCTTGACGTTATTGCCAAGCACTCAAGTAGAAGTGCAAGTTGGCAACGTGCAAACTCCTCTAGGATCACTCTCCAGGGCTGCTAGCGTTATCATCAAACACGCCAGTGGTAGCCCAAGTTAGCAACGTGCTCTTCATTCCCAAGGTTGCCTAGCTTGCTTGTATGACGCGCACATTGGCGTTAGCAACGCCTTTCTAGAGTTGGAAACGCCCTTGGTGACTTCCTTCTTGCTCCAGGGCTCTTTGCTTCACCTATCATCAACCAAACACATGCATCAAAGCCTTGCTAAATCACAAGATTTTGCATCATTCATAACATCAAACAATTCTTGCATAAATCTCATGAAAATGCACATATTTAACAATGTTTGATTGAATCAAGGCATGCATACAATTCTCATCCAAATACTTGCTTATTGCCTAAGAAAATGCATGAAACCAACCTAAAGCATACAAAAAATGGCTAGTAAAACTAGCAAGGATGCCCTGGCATCACAACCCATGCACAGGAGTTCTCTTTTATTTTCATGCTTTAGTAGTCAATAATAAGAGATTTCATTATATACTAAAAAAAAGGGAAAAAGAGAAAAAGGGATTGAAATAGCATACAATGTAGGTAAGACACTAAGTTTGGTGTGGCCATCTTTGGAGTAAATGGAAAATATTAACTCCATAGAACACTTAGTCATAAACTAAGTTTGGTGTCTTCACATACATAAATAATGCTAGAAAAAGTAAGAGAGTGTAGTCGTTGGTGTAGAATAGGGAATCAATTCATAAATTTTAATTTTTGCCTAGTCAACTTTACATAAGAATATCATCATAAGTTGCTAGCTAGTAAGGTCACTTTAAGAATCTCAAGATTTTGGACTTTTGTTGCAGGGAAGTGAAAGAAAGAAGTGATGGGGAATCTTAGAAGAGAAGTCACGGATACACAAGGAAGAGGAAGTCACATGAGTCTTGAACTTTGTGCATTGGAAAAAAGCAACTCAACATGCATTGGGCACAAAGAAGCATGCTCTCCATGCTATGACCGAACCACCAAAACCATGCCCCCACCACAAATATGACGTTAGACCACTCCAACAATAACCATCAAAATTCACTTTGTCCTCACTCTTATATATACCATCACACCATTTCATCAATTCACCCCAGCCGAATTCACACTCAACTTCCAAATCATTCTTGCTTTACAGATTTTAGCTTTGGACCTATGTTTTGCTCAACAAAACTCATGATGCACTACTTCCCCCAGCCTACCCGAACCACCCCTTCCCTCTCACCATCACTTTCTAGCTTGTATAATTTACCTTGTCATCATATCTCTCTACACCCCCTTCATAAGCATTTTCTTTATGCTTGAGGACAAACATTCATCTAAGTTTGGTGTGGGAGATTCGACCCTTGCAATTGAATCTCAATGGCCTCATCATCAAGAGCTAGGAGGGACAAGCAACCCATAGAAGATGAAGGACAAAACACCTTTGATCGAAGAAGATTCAAATCCAAACACAATGAGCGCATCTTTAGTTGGATGTCAGGCAAAGATGTTGTTCCGGAGTTACCTTTCAAGCTAAGAAAAGAGGAATACTCTGAGATACAAAAAATAATCAGGAAGAGGGGATGGGAGCTTCTCTGTAAGCAACCTCAAGAAGTGAGCATGCTTCTCATCCATGAGTTCTACACTAATGTGATAAGAGAATTTGAGGATGAAGAGCCATACATGAGCTATGTAAGAGGGGTGACTGTTGACTTTAGTCCAAACGCCATCAACAGGGTGCTAAAGGTCAAACCAAAATGGTTCAAACAAGCTAGCTATGAGGAAAGGGTTGAAAATGATCCAAGATATATGGATGTGTTAAGTGACTTATGCAGAGTAGGCACGGATTGGGTGTTGGATTCACATGGACAACCACTCAAACATAGGAGAGGTGATCTCATACCTCAAGCAAAAGGATGGCATGACATAGTGAGGAGATCATTGATCTCTACTTCAAATAATTCCGAAGTGACAGTGAATAGAGCAATAATGATCCACTGCATAATGAAAGGAGGGGAAATCAATGTTGGATAAATTATAGCCAAGAACATCATTGACATAGCTCAAAAGGTCAAACAGGACAGCTGGCTAGGATATCCTAGTACTATTCTGCACTTATGTGAAGAAGCTAGAGTACCTCTGGAAGAATTTGAAGAAACTGACGTGGTCTCTATTGGAAAACCTCTCACCAGGGAAAGGTTGGAATTTGTCACCACAACCCAATTGGAGAGACAACCTTTAGCAAGAAGAAAGAAAAGGAAAGAAGCAAGACAGGAGGAGGAGCCTCAAGAAATGGAAGAACCTCATACCTTAAACATGAATCAACTCCAAGCGGCTTTGGAAGGAATCTCTGGGCAATATTCACAAATTCAAAGAAGCCAAGAGGAACAAGCTCAGCAACAAAGGGACCTTTGGCAGTTGATGGATCAACAAAGAGGGGTTCAAGTTCAATGGATGAGCCAACAAAATGAATACCAAAAACACATGATGGAACTACAACAAGAACAATATGCCAAGATGCATGAAGCCATCAACAATTCAACTGCTGAATATGAAAAAGCCATGGATAAGGTAATACAAGAACAAGCTCAACTAAGGAAAGAGCAAGCTCAGCAAAGGGAGCTTCTCCATAGGTTGGATGCTAGACATGATACATTTCACAGAGAATTCAATGAAAGCAGACTGTTCAAGGAGGTCAGGCATAAGGACAGACTCGACTATGATATATGCACCCAAGAAAAGCTCAGTTACCTCTGTGGAGCACCCCCATTACTCAACCCACAAATCAAAAGTTTTAATGAAGCTCGCAAGATATTTGAAGAGCAGGAACTTGCAAGGGTGAGATTCAATGCTCAGAGGCTAAAGGAAACAATGATAAGCTCAGGAGTATGGCAAAGAGAAGAGGGGGACTCAACAACAAAACAACAAGGAGAACTGAGAAAGGAAAAGAAAGAAAATCCAAAGGGCAAAGGAAAGCAAGGAGAATCGAGCAAAGGAAAGGGGACATGAAGACTAAAGGTGGTGAAGTTCCTTTTTTTTTCCTTCTTTATGCTTTATTAAATAAAGAAGATGTATGTCTGAAATATGGTATACCTTCTAGGTCGTTCTCTTGTATGCATTTTCTTTTATGTTTCCTATTCCATGCATCACCACTCACAGGTTTGGAATAGTTGCTTGTCTTGAGTATTTTCACTTGTCAATGGAATAAAAGATGTAATTTGAGCAAGAACAGAGAGAAATCTAGCATAAAAAGAATCATGTTGTCCCATAGAAAAGTGCTAGTATATATATATTCATTGTAAACGAATCAGGGCTCAAGAAATTCAAAAGAATGCTTGCTTATACAAGACTAGTCGGTTAAGGGCTACAAGACTTTAGAAGTTAAAAGCACAAATAACCTTGACAGCAAAGAAAACAAAGAACAAAAAATGAAAGGCTAGGCATCAATGACAAAATTTGGATATGTGTCTATGGTGATTGGTGTTAAGAGACATACTTGGGCTAGTAAATCCGAGGGGTGCTTCATCACCCGATAACTTGAGTTAACTAACTCAGGATTATCGATTGAAAACTCACAATCAAGAGTAGCTCTATAACAGAGCATTTAGCAACCCAAAGAGGTGCTGGACACCACTATCCAAATGAAATTTCAATGTTATATGCCTGTGATTGAATGTGTTAAGGAGAGAGGCTTGAGTTAGTAAATCTTTAAGAGTGTCTCAACACTTAACAACTTAAACCAATTGGTTTGGGATTGTTGATTGAAAGCTTATGCTAAAGAGCCGCCTTAAGACAAGATTTCAAGCTCAATTGAAATAAAAGAAATATGAAAAAAAGAGAAGCAAAGAAAAGAATGGTTCAAGGATCATGTGCTATGGTATAGAAAAAGAAGTCTAGTGAAGTTAACCAACTTAATGTTGAAGCAAGCATTTTAATTGAAAAAGTTGATTAGCCATGTTCGTTTGCAATAAATTGATGGCTACACAAATGAGGATGACATGTTCAATGAAAGAATTCTTCTCTGGTAAAACATTCAAGTCTTGCATCTTAGATTCTTGTGACAAAGTCTTTTATCTTTTGCTTGAGGACAAGCAACACTTTAAGTGTGGTGTTGTGATGCATTTGCATATTTGCTATATTAGTTAGTGATTTTAGTTGGTTTTAGCTTAATTTCACTCATTTTCTCTAAATAAACAAGTATTTTTATGAGTTTTGTCTTCATGCATGAGAATACCAAGGACCATGTTGATTGTAGCCAAATTCATGCAAATGATTCAAGGAATACATAAATGAATGAGTATGAATGAATCTCATGAAATTGATTGCATGGATTGGTAAGACTTTGAAGCAATTTCCCTTGTTAATGATAGGTGATGAAACAAGAAAGCATTGAAGCAAGAATGAAGCAAGCAAGTGGCTAACAACTCTTTCAAGAATAGCAATGTGCACGTTGCTAACTTGGGATTCAAGTTGGCAACGCCATTGAAGCCTTACTTCAGGAAGATTACAAACAACCTTGCAAGAAAGTGGTCTCCTGAGAGAACTATGCACGTTGCTAACTTGGAGCTGCATTGGAGTGCTTGGCAACAACGCCAAGAAGCAAACTGGGCAAGAAGAAGAGGAGTTGTTGGCGTTGCCAACGCCAGGAACAAGGGCGTGCTTCTAGGCAACGCCAAGCAGCCCTGGAGAGCACATTTGGGCGTTGCCAAATTGGGCCAGGGAGGAGCTTCGAGGGCGTTGCCAACGTGGGAAGTATAGGCGTTGTTCTAGGCAACGCTGAGCCTGAAGAATTTGCCCAGGGAAGAAGCTCGAGCACGTTGCCAACGTGCTGCTTCACTGGAGTGTTTAGAGGCAACGCCAGGGAGGAAAGCTTGGAAGACAACAAGTCTTGGATCTCCACCCATCGAGCACGTTGCCAATGCCACTCTTCATTGGCGTGTTTGACAATAACTCAAGGCAACTTGGATGGCACATCTCCACCCATCGAGCATGTTGCCAACGCCACTCTTCATTGGCGTGTTTGACAATAACTCAAGGCAACTTGAATGGCACTTCTCCAACTCAAGCACGTTGCCAACGCCAGGAAACATAGGCGTGTTCAATGACAACGTCAAGCAACAAGCATGGAGCCTTGAGGATGGCTCGAGCACGTTGCTAACTCCAGGAAGAGTTGGAGTGTTTTGTGACAACGCCAAGTAAGGAGGCTGTTCAGGAAAGGAAGCCAACGTTGCCAACGTTGAAATGCATGGGCGTTATCCACAACAACGCAGCAAACAAGTTTGGAGAGCAACCTTCCCTCACTCGAGCACATTGCCAACGCCAAGCTCTAGAGACGTGTTCCAAGGCAACGTGACAAGCAAAGTTGAAGGCTAGAAAGCAGCCCTGGAGGGGAGCACGAGCACGTTGCCAACGTGCCAACAAGGGGGCGTGTTTGAGGACAACGCCAGCCCCATGTTTCAGCCTTGGGAGGCTTGGCACGTTGCCAACTTGAGAAGAAAGGGGAGTGTTCAGCAACAACTTGGCAGCCTGACCTTACCTTCTTTGAGGAAGCATAACTTGAGCTACAAAGCTTCAATTAAGATGATTCTAAGTGCATTAGAAAGAAGAAACTCTGAGCTTTCCAATGATGTATGATAGTCCATATTGAAGCAGAGGATTGACACTCAAATTCTGGGCAACATTAAGCATGAAAGTGGAGCCAAAAAGAAGAAAAGCCAAGTTGTTAGCAACAACTTGGGCTAACAACGCCCAGCACAAAGTGCCCAGCCCAGGAAACTCATAAGCACGTTGCCAACGTGCCTTTACACTGGCGTGTTTGCCAGTAACGCCCCATTGGGCCAGGAGCATTATGAATGAGCTCTTCCTTCTCTGTTTAGCAACACTTGCTCTATTGACTGCTTCCATTGCCAAGAATTTAACAAAGAATGAAGCCCACTTTGCTAGCCCAATCAAAGATCTTTAAAGGAGTTTTAGAAGTAGTATAAATAGGAAAGAGTGGTGTACTTTTAAAGGACTTTTTTTGACACTTAGATTTCTAGACTTTTAGGGACTTTTACTTGCTAGCACTTTTACTTGGGAGAACTCTCTTGCATTTTCGGGAGTATACCGGAAAGCTATTTTGGCTTTTCTTGCAACTTTTCATCTTTCAGTTTGAAGCATTTTCTTCTTCTTCTTCTTCTTCCTTCTTCACACTTAGTTTAATTTTCATTTTATGGTAATTGTTGTTGAAATTGGAGCTATGATTCACTAAACCCCACTTTCGTTAGGGGGAAGAGCTCTGCTTGTTTGAATGAATTGATAAATCTTCTTCTCCTTCTCAATTCAAGTGGTTAATCCAAGAAGAAACTCTTGTTCTTCAAAGATTCAATCACCATCGAGAGAGGGGTTAATCTATATGAATCGTGTGGTGAATTTGAGAAATGAGCCACATAGTTCTGTTTAGAGTTCATCCTTTCATGATCTCCTTAATCAATACACTTTGGTTGGTATGTAAGATGTAACCTTCCTTGGTTGAGATTCTGGAAATTGTGTGGCTTGGATTGGAAATTGAGCTTCATCTCTTCTCATGAACAATTAGATCACGAGAGTGGGAATTGGTTATGTTGAGAGAAATTGGATCACCAAGAGATTGGGATTCAATTACCCACAACTTGCCATGGATCTATACCCATGATTGAGAAGGAATTGATCAACATCAATTCATGAGAATTTGAATCTCCGATCCCTAATGATTCTCTCTATCATTAATTCTCATTTCTTTTGCTCTTTAGTGTTTGAATACCCATTGCCCAATTCCCTTCTACACTCTTGCAATTTATTATTCTTGTCATTTACATTCTGTTTCTCTATTTCTTGCTATTTACTCTTTTGCTCTTTAGAATTCAGCACTCTACTTTCTTGCAATTTACTTTTGATGTCATTTAAGTTTCTTGCAATTTAAGTTTCCATTATTTACTTTCGGTCATTTTAATTGCTTTCCTTACTTTAGTTCTTAAATTTTCTTGTCATTTGATTCTTTGCAATTTCTTTTAGGCATTCAAATCTCATGAAATCAAAACCATGTTTGCTTGACTAAATCCACCATTTAACTAAAGTTGCTTAATCTATCAATCTCCGTGGGATCGACCTCACTCTTAGTGAGTTTTATTACTTGATACGACCCGGTATACTTGCCGGTTGTACGTGAAATCTTAATTTTTACGTATCACAACCCCATTCAACAAGTCGGAATCTTAATGGTTCAAGAGTTCTATGCCAATGCATGGATCACCAAGAACCATGATCAAAGTGTAAACCCGGACCCAAAGAATTGACTTACAATGGTTCGGGGGAAATGCTTAGATTTCAGTCCGAAAAATGTAAGGTTGGCATTCAACTTGCCCATGATGCAAGGAGATGAACACCCTTATACTAGAAGGGTCAACTTTGATTAAAGATTGGACCAAGTCCTCATAGACATTTGTGAAGAGGGCGCTCAATGGAAGAGAGATTTAAGAGGGAAGCCGGTTCAACTGAGAAGGCATGACCTCAAGCCCGTGGCTAAGGGATGGTTGGAGTTTATCCAATGCTCAATCATTCCTACTAGCAACCGGTCCGAAGTTACTATAGACCGGGCCATCATGATTCATAGCATCATGATTGGAGAGGAAGTATAAGTTCATGAGGTTATAGCCCAAGAACTTTATAAGGTGGCGGACAAGTCCTCTACCTTGGCAAGGTTAGCCTATCCTCATCTCATTTGTCACCTCTGTTATTCAGTTGGAATTGACATAGAGGGAGACATCCTCATTGATGAGGACAAGCCCATCACTAAGAAAAGGATGGAACAAACAAGAGATCCCACTCATCATGAAATCCCTGAGATGCCTCAAGGGATGCACTTTCCTCCAAAAAACTATTGGGAGCAAATCAACACCTCCCTAGGAGAATTGAGTTCCAACATGGGACAACTAAGGGTGGAGCACCAAGAACATTCCATCCTCCTCCATGAAATTAGAGAAGATCAAAGAATCATGAGAGAGGAGCAACAAAGACAAGAAAGAGACATTGAGGAGCTCAAGCACTCCATAAGATCTTCAAAAGGAAGAACAAGCCGCCATCACTAAGGTGGACCCGTTCTTTAATTTCCTTGTTCCTTATTTTCCTGTTTTTCGAATTTTCATGCTTATGTTTATCTATGTTTATGTCTTATGATCATTAATGTCTTAGTGTCTATGCCTTAAAGTTATGAATGTCCTATGAATCCATCACCTTTATTAAATGAAAAATGTTCTTAAATGAAAAAGAGAAGAATTGCATGGATTTTGAATTTTATAACAGATTAATTATTTTGATGTGGTGGCAATACTTTGACTTCTGAATGTATGCTTAAACAGTGCATATGTCTTTTGAATTTTTTGTTCATGAATGTTGGCTCTTGAAAGAATGATGAAAAAGGAGACATGTTACTGAGGATCTGAAAAATCAAAAAAATGATTCTTGAAGCAAGAAAAAGCAGTGAATACAAAAAAAAAGAGAAAAACGAAAAAAAGAGAGAAAAAAAAGAAAAAAAGAAAGAAATAAAGTTGTGATCCAAGGCAAAAAGAGTGTGCTTAAGAACCCTGGACACCACTAATTGGGGACTCTAGCAAAGCTAAGTCACAATCTGAAAAGGTTCACCCAATTATGTGTCTGTGGTATGTATGTATTCGGTGGTAATACTGGAAGACAGAGTACTTTGGGCCACGGCCAAGACTCATAAAGTAGCTGTGTTCAAGAATCATCATACTTAACTAGGAGAATCAATAACACTATCTGGATTCTAAGTTCCTATAGAAGCCAATCATTCTGAATTTCAAAGGATAGAGTGAGATGCCAAAACTATTCAGAGGCAAAAAGCTAAAAGCCCCGCTCATCTAATTAATACTGATCTTCATAGATGTTTTTGGAATTCATTGCATATTCTCTTCTTTTTATCTTATTTGATTTTCAGTTGCTTGGGGACAAGCAACAATTTAAGTTTAGTGTTGTGATGAGCGGATAATTTATACGCTTTTTGGCATTGTTTTTAGTATTTTTTTGTTTGTTTTAGTTAGTTTTTATTATATTTTTATTAGTTTTTAGTTAAAATTCACTTTTCTGGACTTTACTATGAGTTTGTGTGTTTTTCTATGATTTCAGGTATTTTCTGGCTGAAATTGAGGGATCTGAGCAAAAATCTGATTCAGAGGCTGAAAAGGACTGTAGATGCTGTTGGATTCTGACCTCCCTGTACTCGAAGTTGATTTTCTGGAGCTACAGAATCCCAATTGGTGCGCTCTCAACTGCGTTGGAAATTAGACATCCTGGGCTTTCCAGCAATGTATAATAGTTTATACTTTGCCCCGGATTTGATGGCCCAAACCAGCGTTCGAAGTCAGCTCAAAACTGCCCGGTGTTAAACGCCGGAACTGGCACAAGAATGGGAGTTAAACGCTCAAACTGGCACCAAAGCTGGCTTTTAATTCCAAGAAAAGTCTCTACACATGAAAGCTTCAATGCTCAGCCCAAGCACACACGAAGTGGGCCCGGAAGTGGATTTTTATGTCATTTACTCATTTCTGTAAACCCTAGGCTACTAGTTCTCTACAAATAGGACCTTTTGCTATTGTATTTTCATCTTTGGATCTTTGATCATCTTTAGATCTTTGAATCTTTTGATCATGTTTTGGGGGCTGGCCTCACGACCATGCCTAGACCTTATTCTTATGTATTTTAAACGGTGGAGTTTCTACACACCATAGATTAAGGTGTGGAGCTCTGCTGTACCTCGAGTATTAATGCAATTACTATTGTTCTTCTATTCAATTCAGCTTGTTCTTATTCTAAGATATCACTTGTTCCTTAACTTGATGAATGTGATGATCTGTGACACTCATCATCATTCTCACCTATGAACGTGTGCCTGACAACCACCTCCGTTCTACCTTAGATTGAGTGGATATCTCTTGGATCCCTTAATCGGAATCTTCGTGGTATAAGCTAGAATTGATGGCGGCATTCAAGAGAATCCGGAAGGTCTAAACCTTGTCTGTGGTATTCTGAGTAGGATTCAATGATTGAATGACTGTGACGAGCTTCAAACTCCTGAAGGCTGGGCGTTAGTGACAGACACAAAAGAATCAATGGATTATATTCCAACCTGATTGAGAACTGACAGATGATTAGTCGTGCTGTGACAGAGCGCGTTGAACATTTTCACTGAGAGGACGGGACTGTAGCCACTGACAACGGTGATGCCCAACATACAGCTTGCCATGGAAAGGAGTAAGAAGGATTGGATGAAGACAGTAGGAAAGCAGAGAGACGGAAGGGACAAAGCATCTCCATACGCTTATCTGAAATTCTCACCAATGAATTACATAAGTATCTCTATCTTTATTTTATGCTTTATTCATAAATCATCCATAACCATATGAATTCGCATGACTGAGATTTACAAGGTGACCATAGCTTGCTTCATACCAACAATCTCCGTGGGATCGACCCCTTACTCGCGTAAGGTTTATTACTTGGACGACCCAGTGCACTTGCTGGTTAGTTGTGCGAAGTTGTGATAAAGAGTTGAGATTGCAATTGAGCGTACCATGTTGATGGCGCCATTGATGATCACAATTTCGTGCACCAAGCATATTTGCGGACTTTCTAGAGCAATGCATGGAAGTGTTCATGGATGAGTTCAGCGTATATGGTGATTCTTTTGATCATTGCTTGCACAATCTTGAAAAAGTTTTGGAAAGATGTACTAAATCAAATATTGTCTTAAATTTTGATAAGTGTCATTTTATGGTTAGGCAACGCATTATTTTAGGACATATTGTTTCCAAAGATGGTATTTGTGTAGATCCCAGAAAGATCAATGTTATATCTAGCTTGCCTTACCCCTCCTCTGAGAGGGAAGTCCGTTTGTTCCTTGGACATGCATGATTTTACCGAAGGTTTATCAATGACTTTAGTAAGGTAGCATTGCCTCTATCTTTATTGTTGCAAAAGGACATTGAGTTTGATCTAAGCAAGGAGTGCATGGAGACTTTTGACAAGCTCAAGGTAGCATTGACCCAAGCTCCTATCGTGAGACGGCCAGATTGGAGTCGACCGTTCGAAATAATGTGTGATGCTTCAAACTATGCGATGGGAGCTGCGTTAGCACAACGCGAGGGTAAGAATCCATATGTCATTACCTATGCATCAAAAATACTAGATGGAGCCCAATCCAACTACACTACTACTGAGAAAAAACTCTTGGCTATTGTTTTAACTCGAGATAAATTCCGAGCTTATCTTCTTGGTTTTAAGGTAGTAATGTATTCAGATCATGCGTCGTTAAAGTATTTGGTGGCTAAAAAGGAATCCAAGCCGAGATTGATTAGATGGGTTTTATTGTTGCAAGAATTTGACTTGAAAATCAAAGATAGGAGTGGTTCACAAAACCTAGTGGCGGATCACTTAAGTCGCCTTGAACACACTAAAGACGATGCCACTCCTATTAATGATTCTTTCCCTTTTGAGGGTTGCATGCAATCTCGGAGGCCATTCCTTGGTATGCACCAGTAGCCAATTACTTGGTATCCCGCGCCTTTCCTCCCAATCTCTCCAAGAATCAAAAGGATAAGCTAAAAAGCGAATCCATATACTATGTATGGGATGACCCATACCTTTGGAGATGTGGAGCGGATAAAGTAATTTGGAGGTGCATTCCACAAACCGAATTCCAATCAATCTTGGAAGCTTGCCATTCTTCCGAGGGAGGAGGATATTATGGACCTCAAAGGACGGCAAGAAAGGTACTTGATTGTGGATTTTGGTGGCCAACTCTTTTCAAGGACTCTTCTCTCTTTTGTAAATCTTGTTCTCATTGCCTTAGATTTGGTAACATCTCCAAAAAGGATGAAATACCCCAACAAACCATGCTATTTTTTGAAATCTTTGATGTGTGGGGTATCAATTTCATGGGGCCATTTTCAAATTCTAATGATTTTCTCTACATTCTACTTGCCGTTGATTATGTGTCCAAATGGGTGGAAGCAATACCCACCTGGACGGACGATGCTAACATTGTCCTTTCTTTTGTGAGAAACAACATAATTTGTCATTTTGGGTCACCACGAGCAATCGTGAGAGACCAAGGTTCACATTTTTGCAAAAAAAGAATGGAAGGACTAATGAAGAAATACGACATCATACATAAAGTAGCCACAGCCTATCACCCACAGACAAATGGCCAAGCCGAAGTTTCCAACCAGGAGATCAAGCGTGTGTTGGAAAGGATTGTGAAGCCTAATATAAAGGATTGGAGTGCCAAGCTTACCGATGCACTTTGGGCCTACCGAACGGAATACAAGACGCCGATTGGCATGAGCCCCTTTCGGTTGGTGTTTGGAAAAGCATGCCACTTGCCGGTAAAAGTTGAGCATAGAGCATATTGGGCCGTCAAGGAGTGCAATCCAAGTTTGGATGGGGCCAGAGTTGAGAAAAAGCTTCAATTAGTGGAATTAGAATGTTTAAGGTTAGAAGCTTATAAGAACTCTAGACTTTACAAGGAGAAAATGAAAGCTGTGCATGACAAGAACATAAGAAGAAGAGAATTTAGAGCCGACGACTTAGTCCTTCTTTACAACTCAAGATTGAGATTGTTGCCCGGAAAACAAAGGTCAAGATGGGAAGGACCATATCAAGTAGAGAAAGCAGAAACCTATGGCGTCTACCATTTGCACCATCCCTCAAGTCCGGATATCTTCAAGGTTAATGGGCACCGTCTCAAAATGTATCATGGTGAGCAAAAGAAAAGCAACAAGGAGATTGAGGTATTCCTCTTGGAAGATCCACCTCATGGCAAGGAGAATTGAGCTAGTGAAAGTTCAACTTAAGGATTAAACAAAAGTGCTAGGTGGAAGACAACCCACCATGGTGAGATATATCTTTTTGCCCTTTTTGTATATATTTCTTGCACTCTTCTTTGGTTTATGATTTCTTAGCTTTTGAATTGTTTAGTTAGATTTGATTGAAGTTACCCTGGATAACTTGTTCATGAGAATTTGCACTAATTCTAAATAGATGGGTTGATCGAATGGTAGAAAACACCCCATTTTTTTAGGTCTTACATGGAGTTTGGGTGTTTTTGGCCCCTTTGGCTAGCTACCTCTGGAATTTGTGATAAATGTGCATGTTTCATGTCCATGTTCATAAAAAAAGGGGGGCAAGGACCTGCGCGCACACTGTACGCGTGCGCGTCCATATACAGATGCAGGCTCTGGTACAAAATTCCAGAGAGTTAGGCGAGCACTGAGCCAGCACTATGCCCTACACACAAACCCCTTCGCGCGTGCGGGCTCTTAGCGCGTACGCACCCTTATGCTGTTTTGCGAATCGATGCGCAAGCGCACATGCCGCGTCCACATCGATCGTCCCACCTGCTGCCCTGGTACATTTTCCCGAGAGTCGCGCTAACACTGAGCTTACACCAGGCTGGGGACACAACCCCATTGGCGCGCTAGCGTACCTGACGCATGCGCGCCCACCTGCTTCATGCTACTTCTGCGCGAGCGCGCACCGTACGCGCGCGCGTCACCCTTCTGCAGCCAAATCCTGGTACTTGGACCCGAGAGTTGCGCGAACCTTGGGCCAATGTTATGCCATCAGCACAAATACTTTCATGTGTGTGCGCACCTGGCACGTACGAGCCCTCTCTATCCTCTGTTGCATCTGCGCGTGCTCGCACCGTGCGTGTCGCGTCGATCCTGCAATGCAGAAATGCTGTAGCGCGCCTAAATTTCAAATTCTCATCCCCTCTTCTCTCATTTTCCACCTTCTTTCTCTAGTCTCCTCTTCTTTACTTCTTCAACCACTTCTCCCACTCCCCCAACCGGTGGCACTTACCTCCGGCAACCACCACCTCTGGCGGTCCTAAATTTTCTTTCTCTCCTCTCTTTCCCCATATCTCTTCTCCTCTTTTCTCACTTACATTCTCCATTAGTTATCTCTTCTTCTCAAGGTACTTTTACTTTCCCTTTTTCTTTGTTTTACTTCTCTTCTCTCCCTTCTTTAGTTGCATATCTTTGTTTTTCTTCTTAAGTACCCTCTTTCTCATGCTTACTTGTTTGTTTGCCTTGTCTTTATTTTTCTAATTTTCATGGGTGTTGTGGGTAGAGATTCCTTTTACATTGGTGGGTTAGTTTGTTACACTTGATTTCCTTGCAAAATGTGGTGCTCTAGGATGATTGATATTGCTTTGTGGGATGCTATATTGCCCCAATTTCCTCCATTTGTTCATTACCTAAGGGGTGCATACCAAGTGTTTGATGAAAGACATACATGACTTTTTGGAGTCAAATTTGACTTAATGCTTTCTACTTAGTGTTCTTTCTCACTCATTTGCTTATTCCTATGTGCATTGAGCATGTCATTCTTCATGTTTCATATTTTCATGCTCATCCCTTGTGACTTGCATCTTGATTTTGATGTTTGAGTGTATGCTGCTCATGCCTCTCATTCGCATGCCTATATCAATCTTGCATCACATGCTAGTGACTTGTCATTGTTTCCAATGTTGTCGTAGCTACATGTTATAGCTATCATGTATTTAAGATGCCTATCCTTTTATGGCCTATTTTCTCACTTGCATGACTATCGTTTTGAGTGTTTCCTTGAGTTTAATGTCTCCTCCTTTCCCACCTTTATAGGATGGTTGGTGCACGAAATTGTGATCATTAATGGCGCCATCAATATGGTACGCTCAATTGCAATCTCAAATCTTTATCACAACATCGCACAACTAACCAGCAAGTGCACTGGGTCGTCCAAGTAATAAACCTTACGCGAGTAAGGGTCGATCCCATGGACATTGTTGGTATGAAGCAAGCTATGGTCATCTTGTAAATCTCAGTCAGGCGAATTCAAATGGTTATGGATGATTTACGAATTAAGCATAAAATAAAGATAGAGATACTTATGTAATTCATTGGTGAGAATTTCAGATAGGCGTATGGAGATGCTTTGTCCCTTCCGTCTCTCTGCTTTCCTATTGTCTTCATCCAATCCTTCTTACTCCTTTCCATGGCAAGCTGTATGTAGGGTTTCACCATTGTCAATGGCTACCTCCCATCCTCTCAGTGAAAATGTTCAACGCGCTCTGTCACAACACGGCTATTCAGCTGTCGGTTCTCGATCATGTCGGAATAGAAACCAGTGATTCTTTTGCGTTTGTCACTAACGCCCCACAATCGCGAGTTTGAAGCTCGTCACAGTCATTCAATCCTTGAATCCTACTCAGAATACCACAGATAAGGTTTAGACCTTCCGGATTCTCTTGAATGCCGCCATCAATTTTAGCTTATACCACGAAGATTCCGATTAAGGGATCCAAGAGATATCCACTCAATCTAAGGTAGAATGGAGGTGGTTGTCAGGCACACGTTCATAGGTGAGAATGATGATGAGTGTCACGGATCATCACATTCTGATATCTTAGAACAAGAATAAGCTGAATTGAATAGAAGAACAATAGTAATTGCATTAATACTCGAGGTACAGCAGAGCTCCACACCTTAATCTATGGTGTGTAGAAACTCCACCATGGAAAATACATAAGAACAAGGTCTAGGCATGGCCGTGAGGCCAGCCCCCAAAACGTGATCTAAGATAGCATAAAACTCTCCAAGATAGCTACCCAGATAAGAATACAATAGTAAAAGGTCCTATTTGTAGAGAACTAGTAGCTTAGGGTTTACAAAGATAAGTAAATGACATAAAAATTTACTTCCGGGCCCACTTGATGTGTGCTTGGGCTGAGCATTGAAGCTTTCATGTGTAGAGAGTTTTCTTGGAGTTAAACGCCAGCTTTTATGCCAGTTTGGGCGTTTAACTCCCATTCTTGTGCCAGTTCCGGCGTTTAACGCCGGACAGTTTTGAGCTGATTTGGAACGCCAATTTGGGCCATCAAATCTCGGGCAAAGTATGGACTATTATATATTGCTGGAAAGCCCAAGATGTCTACTTTCCAACGCAGTTGAGAGCGCTCCAATTGGGTCTTTGTAGCTCCAGAAAATTTACTTCAAGTGCAGGGAGGTCAGAATCCAACAGCATCTGCGGTCCTTTTCAGCCTCTGAATCAGGTTTTTGCTCAGGTCCCTCAATTTCAGCCAGAAAATACCTGAAATCATAGAAAAACACACAAACTCATAGTAAAGTCTGGAAAAGTGAATTTTAACTAAAAACTAATAAAAACATAATAAAAACTAACTAAAACATACTAAAAATAATGCCAAAAAGCGTATAAATTATCCGCTCATCACAACACCAAACTTAAATTGTTGCTTGTCCCCAAGCAACTGAAAATCAAATAAGATAAAAAGAAGAGAATATGCAATGAATTCCAAAACATCCATGAAGATCAGTATTAATTAGATGAGCGGGGCTTTTAGCTTTTTGCCTCTGAACATTTTTGGCATCTCACTTTATCCTTTGAAATTCAGAATGATTGGCTTCTATAGGAACTCAGAATCCAGATAGTGTTATTGATTCTCCTAGTTAAGTATGATGATTCTTGAACACAGCTACTTTATGAGTCTTGGCCGTGGCCCAAAGCACTTTGTCTTCCAGTATTACCACCGGATACATACATGCCTTGGATCACGACTTTATTATTTTTTTCTTTTTCTTTTTCTCTTTTTTTTTTTGTTTTTGTATTCACTGCTTTTTCTTGCTTCAAGAATCATTTTTATGATTTTTCAGATCCTCAGTAACATGTCTCCTTTTTCATCATTCTTTCAAGAGCCAACATTCATGAACAACAAATTCAAAAGACTTATGCACTGTTTAAGCATACATTCAGAAGTCAAAGTATTGCCACCACATCAAAATAATTAATCTGTTATAAAATTCAAAATTCATGCAATTCTTCTCTTTTTCAATTAAGAACATTTTTTATTTAAGAAAGGTGATGGATTCATAGCACATTCATAACTTTAAGGCATAGACACTAAGACACTAATGATCATAAGACACAAACATAGATAAACATAAGCATAAAAATTCGAAAAATAGGAAAATAAGTAACAAGGAAATTAAAGAACGGGTCTACCTTAGTGATGGCAGCTTGTTCTTCCTCTTGAAGATCTTATGGAGTGCTTGAGCTCCTCAATGTCTCTTCCTTGCCTTTGTTGCTCCTCTCTCATGATTCTTTGATCTTCTCTAATTTCATAGAGGAGGATGGAATATTCTTGGTGCTCCACCCTTAGTTGTCCCATGTTGGAACTCAATTCTCCTAGGGAGGTATTGATTTGCTCCCAATAGTTTTGTGGAGGAAAGTGCATCCCTTGAGGTGAATCTCTCCATCTCCCATGACTCGGAGGTGGAGGCTTTTGCCTTCCCTTTCCTCTTTCTAGAGGTTTCTCCGGCCTTAGATGCCATAAATGATTATGGAAAAACAAAAAGCAATGCTTTTACCACACCAAACTTAGAAGGTTTGCTCGTCCTCGAGCAAATGAAGAAAGAAGAGATTAGAAGAAGAAGAAATAGAGGAGATGGATGGGGCTTTGTGGTTTGGCCAAGTGGAGAGAAGTAGTGTTTAGGTTGTGTAAAAATGAGGTGGTGAAGATGGATTTATATAGGAGTGGAGAGGGGTGTGTGGTTTGGCCATTATGGGTGGGTTTGGAAGGGAAAGTGGTTTGAATTTGAATGGTGAGGTAGGTGGGATTTTATGAAGGATGGTGTGAGTGGTGAAGAGAATAGTGGGACTTGATAGGTGAGGGGTTTTTGGGGAAGAGGTGTTGAGGTGATTGGTGAATGGGTGAAGAAGAGAGAGAGTGGGGGGTAAGTGGGGATCCTGTGGGGTCCACAGATCCTGAGGTGTCAAGGAAAATTCATCCTTGCACCAAGTGGCGAGCAAAAATGTTCTTTATGCCAATTCTGGCGTTAAACGCCGGACTGGTGCCCATTTCTAGCATTTAACGCCAGCTTCTTGCCCTTTCCTGGCGTTTAACGCCAGTCTGGTGCCCCTTTCTGGCGTTAAATGCCTAGAATGGTGCCAGACTGGGCGTTAAACGCCCATTTGCTGCCCTTATTGGTGTTTAAACGCCAGCAAGGTTTTCCTCCAGGGTGTGCTATTTTTCTTTCTATTTTTCATTCTGTTTTTGCTTTTTCAATTGATTTTGTGACTTTCCATGATCATCAACCTACAGAAAACATAAAATAACAAAAGAAAATAGATAAATATAACATTGGGTTGCCTCCCAACAAGCGCTTCTTTAATGTCAATAGCCTGACAATGGGCTCTCATGGAGCCTCACAGATACTCAGAGCAATATTGGAACCTCCCAACACCAAACTTAGAGTTTGAATGTGGGGGTTCAACACCAAACTTAGAAATTGGTTGTGGCCTCCCAACACCAAACTTAGAGTTTGACTGTGAGGGCTCTGTTTAGCTCTGTTTTGAGAGAAGCTCTTCATGCTTCCTCTCCATGGTAACAGAGGGATATCCTTGAGCCTTAAGCACAAGGGATTCTTCATTCACTTGAATGATCAATTCTCCTCTGTCAACATTAATCACAGCCTTTGCTGTGGCTAGGAAGGGTCTGCCAAGGATGATGGATTCATCCATGCACTTCCCAGTCTCTAGGACTATGAAATTAGCAGGGATGTAATGGTCTTCAACTTTCACCAAAACATCCTCTACATGTCCATAAGCTTGTTTTCTTGAATTATCTGCCATCTCTAGTGAGATTCTTGCAGTTTGCACCTCAAAGATCTCTAGCATCTCCATTACAGAGAGAGGCATGAGGTTTATGCTTGACCTTAGGTCACACAAAGCCTTCTCAAAGGTCATGGTGCCTATGGTACAAGGTATTGAAAACTTCCCAAGATCCTGTCTCTTTTTGAGGTAATCTCTGCCTAGTCAAGTCATCCAGTTCTTTGGTGAGTAAAGGAGGTTCGTTCTCCCAAGTCTCGTTACCAAATAACTTGTCATTTAGCTTCATGATTGCTCCAAGGTTCTTGGCAAATTGCTCTTCAGTGACATCTTCATCCTCATGAATGGCAGAAGTAAATCCAATGGAATCTCTATGGTCTCATTATGAGCCTCAGATTCCCATGGTTCCTCATTAGGGAACTCATTGGAGGCCAGTGGACGTCCATTGAGGTCTTCCTCAGTGGCGATCACTGGCTCTTCCTCCTCTCTAAGTTCGGCCATGTTGATGGCCTTACACTCTCCTTTTGGATTCTCTTCTGTATTGCTTGGAAGAGTACTAGGAGGGAGTTCAGTAATTTTCTTGCTCAGCTGTCCCACTTGTGCCTCCAAATTCCTAATGGAGGACCTTGTTTCAGTTATGAAACTTTGAGTGGTTTTGATTAGATCAGAGACCATGGTTGCTAAGTCAGAGTGGCTCTGCTTAGAATTCTCTGTCTGTTGCTGAGAAGATGATGGAAAAGGCTTGCCATTGCTAAACCTGTTTCTTCCACCATTATTGTTGTTGAAACCTTGTTGAGGTCTCTGTTGATCCATCCATGAGAGATTTGGATGATTTCTCCATGAAGAATTATAGGTGTTTCCATAGGGTTCTCCCATGTAATTCACCTCTTCTATTGAAGGGTTCTCAGGATCATAAGCTTCTTCTTCAGATGAAGCGTCCTTAGTACTGCCTAGTGCAGCTTGCATTCTAGACAGACTTTGAGAAATCATATTGACTTGCTGAGTCAATATTTTGTTCTGAGCCAATATGTCATTCAGAGTATCAATCTCAAGAACTCCTTTCTTCTGATTCGTCCCATTGTTCACAGGATTCCTTTCAGAAGTATACATGAATTGGTTATTTGCAACCATTTCAATGAGTTCTTGAGCTTCTACAGGCATCTTCTTCAGATGAAGAGATCCTCCAGCAGAGCTATCCAATGACATCTTGGACAGTTCAGACAGACCATCATAGAAGATACCTATGATGCTCTATTCAGAAAGCATATCAGAAGGACACTTTCTGATTAATTGTTTGTATCTTTCCCAAGCTTCATAGAGGGATTCACCTTCCTTCTGTCTGAAGGTTTGGACTTCCACTCTAAGCTTACTCAATTTTTGAGGTGGAAAGAACTTTGCCAAGAAGGCATTGACTAGCTTTTCCCAAGAGTTTAGGCTTTCTTTAGGTTGTGAGTCCAACCATATCCTAGCTCTGTCTCTTACAGCAAAAGGGAATAGCATAAGTCTGTAGACCTCAGGGTCAACCCCATTAGTCTTGACAGTGTCACAGATTTGCAAGAATTCAGCTAAAACTGATGACGATCTTCCAATGGAAGTCCATGGAACTTGCAATTCTGTTACATTAGAGAAACTAATTGAGGCTTAAGCTCAAAGTTGTTTGCTCCAATGGCAGGGATAGAGATGCTTCTCCCATAGAAGTCGGGAGTAGGTGCAGTAAAGTCACCCAACACCTTCCTTGCATTGTTGGCATTGTTGTTATTTTCGGCTGCCATGGGTTCTTCTTCTTTGAAGATTTCGGTTAGGTCCTCTACAGAGAGTTGTGCCTTAGCTTCTCTTAGCTTTCGCTTCAAGGTCCTTTCAGGTTCAGGGTTAGCCTCAACAAGAATGCTTTTGTCTTTGCTCCTGCTCATATGAAAGAGAAGAGAAAAAGAAAATATGGAATCCTCTATGTCACAGTATAGAGATTCCTTGAGGTGTCAGAGGAATAGAAAAATAGAAGGAAGAGGTAGAAGAATTCGAACTTATCAAGAAAGATGGAGTTCAAATTGTGCATTAAGGAGGAGTGTTAGTCCATAAATAGAAGGATGTGAGAAGAGGGGAAGAAATTTTCGAAAATAAATTAAAAAGATTTTAAAAACATTTTGAAAAATACTAATTGATTTTCGAAAACTAAGAGTGGAAAAGAAATCAAGTGATTTTTGAAAAAGATTTTGAAATTAGAAATCAAAAAGATATGATTGAAAACTATTTTGAAAAAGATGTGATTAAGAAGATATGATTTGAAAAACAATTTAAAAAGATTTGATTTTGAAAATTAATGACTTGGCTGACAAGGAAAGATATGATTCAAACATTAAACCTTTCTCAACAGAAAAGGCAACATACTTGAAATGTTGAATCAAATCACTAATTGTTAGCAAGTATCTTTGAAAAAGAAAGAAATTGATTTTGAAAAGATATGATTGAAAAGATATGATTTGAAAAAGATTTGATTTTGAGAAATTATGAAAACTTAAAAAAAAATTGAGTTAAAAACAAAATCTTCCCTCTGGTGCCATCCTGGCGTTAAACGCCCAGAATGGTATCCATTCTGGCGTTTAACGCCCAAAACACTACCCTTTTGGGCGTTAAACGCCCAGCCAGGCACCCTGGCTGGCGTTTAAACGCCAGTTTTCCTTCCTCACTGGGCGTTTTGAACGCCCAGCCTTTTTCTGTGTAATTCCTCTGCTGTATGTTCTGAATCTTCAATTCTCTGTATTATTGACTTGAAAATACACAAATTAAAATTTTTTTGGATTTTCAATGATGAGGAATAATCAAAATGCAACTAAAATCAAATAACAATGCATGCAAGACACCAAACTTAGAAGTTTGTATACTACTGACACTAACAAATTGAGAATGCATATGAGACACAACAAAACACTCAAGACAAGAGAATTTAAAGATCAGAGCAAGGAAATCATCAAGAACAACTTGAAGATCAATGAAGACACATGAATGAATTCGAAAAATGCAAGAAGAAAAAAAACATGCAATTGACACCAAACTTAAAATGAGACACTAGACTCAACAAGAAACATACAATATTTTTGGTTTTTATGATTTTGTAATTTTTTTGGTTTTTTTTCAAAAATCATCTGGAAAAGAAAATAAAGAGATTCAAAATTTTCAATAAGAATTCCAGGAATCATGCAATGTTAGTCTAAAGCTTTAGTCTAAAGAAATTAGACATGGCTAGCCAAGCTTCAGTAGGACATTACATTCAATAGCTAAATTGATCAGAATCAATCAGCTTTGGTGATGATAAGAACATCACCTTGAAACACTAGAATTCATTCTTAAAAATTCTGAAGAAAAATACCTAATCTAAGCAACAAGATGAACCGTCAGTTGTCCAAACTCGAACAATCCCCGGTAACGGCGCCAAAAACTTGGTGCACGAAATTGTGATCATCAATGGCACCATCAACATGGTACGCTCAATTGCAATCTCAACTCTTTATCACAACTTCGCACAACTAACCAGCAAGTGCACTGGGTCGTCCAAGTAATAAACCTTACGCGAGTAAGGGTCGATCCCACGGAGATTGTTCGTATGAAGCAAGCTATGGTCATCTTGTAAATCTCAGTTAGGCAAATTCAAATGGTTATGGATGATTTATGAATAAAGCATAAAATAAAGATAGAGATACTTATGTAATTCATTGGTGAGAATTTCAGATAAGCGTATGGAGATGCTTTGTCCCTTCCGTCTCTCTGCTTTCCTATTGTCTTCATCCAATCCTTCTTACTCCTTTCCATGGCAAGCTGTATGTAGGGTTTCACCGTTGTCAATGGCTACCTCCCATCCTCTCAGTGAAAATGTTCAACGCGCTCTGTCACTGCACGGCTATTCAGCTGTCGGTTCTCGATCATGTCGTAATAGAATCCAGTGATTCTTTTGCGTTTGTCACTAACACCCCACAATCGCGAGTTTGAAGCTCGTCACAGTCATTCAATCCTTGAATCCTACTCAGAATACCACGGACAAGGTTTAGACCTTCCGGATTCTCTTGAATGCCGCCATCAATTCTAGCTTATACCACGAAGATTCCAATTAAGTGATCCAAGAGATATCCACTCAATCTAAGGTAGAATGGAGGTGGTTGTCAGGCACACGTTCATAGGTGAGAATGATGATGAGTGTCACGGATCATCACATTCATCAAGTTGAGGAACAACTGATATCTTAGAACAAGAATAAGTAGAATTGAATAGAAAAACAATAGTAATTGCATTAATACTCGAGGTACAGCAGAGCTCCACACCTTAATCTATGGTGTGTAGAAACTCCACCATGGAAAATACATAAGAATAAGGTCTAGGCATGGCCGTGAGGCCAGCCCCCAAAACGTGATCTATGATAGCATAAAACTCTCCAAGATAGCTACCCAGATAAGAATACAATAGTAAAAGGTCCTATTTGTAGAGAACTAGTAGCTTAGGATTTACAAAGATGAGTAAATGACATAAAAATTTACTTTCGGGCCCACTTGATGTGTGCTTGGGCTGAGCATTGAAGCTTTCATGTGTAGAGACTTTTCTTGGAGTTAAACGCCAGCTTTTGTGCCAGTTTGGGTGTTTAACTCCCATTCTTGTGCCAGTTCCGGCGTTTAACGCTGGGCAGTTTTGAGCTGATTTGGAACGCCAATTTGGGCCATCAAATCTCGGGCAAAGTATGGACTATTATACATTGTCGGAAAGCCCAGGATGTCTACTTTCCAACGCAGTTGAGAGTGCTCCAATTGGGCTTCTGTAGCTCCATAAAATCACTTCGAGTGCAGGGAGGTCAGAATCCAACAGCATCTGCAGTCCTTTTGAGCCTCTGAATCATATTTTTGCTCAGGTCCCTCAATTTCAGCCAGAAAATACCTGAAATCACAGAAAAACACACAAACTCATAGTAAAGTCCAGAAAAGTGAATTTTAACTAAAAACATAATAAAAACTAACTAAAACATACTAAAAACATACTAAAAACAATGCCAAAAAGCATATAAATTATCCCTCATCAATGGTGATCAAGAAGGATAAGGGAAAGGTGCCAGCCACTAAGAGGGCACCTCAAGGGTCCGCCAATGCGGCGCACCAAGCACCCAAAGCCAAGCCCCTCCTCAAGAAGCCAAGAAGGATCGCCAATATTGATGCACTAGAGAAGGATAACCCTCCAAGAGACCCAAACAAGTTCCCCAACCGATACTGCGGGCTTGTCAACCCCATGATTATTGAAAGAAACTATCATGCAGAGCCACTTCTTACCCCTCCAGCTCATGTTGTTCCATACATGATGCCCCGCATCGAGCGAAGGCAACGAAGGTTCCTCATGAGACAACCAAAGGAGGCCAACCTATCCTGGGTGGTGGAGTTTTACTCCAACTACCACTCGGCTTTTCTTGCATCGGCTTTCATGCGTAGAAAGCAAGTTCCCGTTAGGAAGCCATTCAAGGAGTGATTAAAACCGGGCCATTAGCGGATGGAATTGATGCCTACCAAGAGGTCTTATCGGCACGTTGTGAATATGGGTTTGATTGGAATGCCGTTCTCTGGGTCATTGCCATACCCGAATCATTTTGGATTCAAGGGAGAATGAGACCGAGGCCCAAAGGCATTGATGCACGTTTTCTCACTCAAGAGGCTGGTGCATGGGCCCAAATCTTAGCCCACTATGTTCTTCCTAGCACCCATGGGTCATTCATCACCACTGAGCTTGCCTTATTGGTTTGGTGCGTACTCACCGAGAGGCCGATCAACATCCCATCTATCATCTGACAAGCCATGGGGCGTATTCATGCTAAGGTTAACCTACCCTTCCCCGCTTTGGTGACCGAGTTAGTTACGGCCGCCAGTGTTCCCCGTGAAACCAGGGATCGGAGGGCTATAATCCCAGTTGATGGTGATGTTGTTCCAACTGGGAAATATCTCATGCCCTCGGCGAGCACCGAGGATCTTGGCATGGCGATTCCCGCAAGCATTCCCGCTACTTCATCTGCACCACCAAAATCTTCCCACCAACGCATTGAGGATCTTCACAAGAAGGTGGATCGTTATGAATGGCGCAACCAACGTCGGTATGCTTATGTGAAAAAGCTTCTAAGTGTTGTCACCCCACCTATGGAGGAACCGGATATCTCCACATCTACCACAACATCAAGTGAAGACAGCGGCAATGATGGAGATGATGGATATTCTGATCACCCATTGCGCATCATGTATTGCACGGAGAACCGTGCTAAGTTTTAAGTGTGGGGAGGTAGGTCGACCGATCTCCATAGGTAACACCCAAATAAATTTTTAATCTCTTTTGTTGATTAGGATAGGGTGCATGATTAGTTTTTTATTCTTTGACACCATTTGCATAATAGTATGTCTTGTTAGGTCTATTTGGTAGAGTAATGACATCTTTCCCAAGAAACTAAGAATCTTAGGGCGATCCTACTGATGGTGTTTTTGCGGAAAAACGAATTTCCAACACACATAACTCACCGGCAAGTGTACCGGGTTTCATCAAGTAGTAATAACTCACAAGAGTGAGGTCAATCCCACAGGGATTGATGGATCAAGCAACTTTAGTGGGTGATTAGTTTAGTCAAGCTAACATTGGTGAGTGAGAATTGTTGCAGCAGAATGTAAATAGCAGTGAACTTAAATTGCAGAATGTAAATAGGCAAGAAGCTTAAAGAGCAAGCAATGTAAATTGCAGAAACTTAAATGACAAGAAATGTAAATTACAGTAAATATATAGGGGAATGGGAACAAGGAGATTAAAGCAAGCAGCAAGCAGAACTTGGAACAATTGCATAAGAATTAAATTGCATGAAAAGTAAAAGGACTTGGGTGCTGGGAATTAAAATTCAACAAGAGAATGTAAGGAGCAATCAAGCAGAAGAGTAACTTGCAACAAATCTTAAATAGAAAGCAGAATTGCTTGAAGAAGCAAACAGAAATTAAATTCAGTTTAATTGCCAAATGAGATTGAAGATCTCAGGAAATCAAAGAGACTAGAAAACAAGTCTAGATCTCAATTCCTTCCTTGATCCAACCAAGAACAATTGCAGAAGGAAAGAAGATGAAAGCAGTAAAGAGAGTTTTGGTTTAAATCCTTAATTCACTGAAATTTTGCAGAAGAATAACAAGAGAAATCTTAGACCAAGAGGGAAACAGAATTCCTTCACTCTCAATCCCAGATTTAAGACAGAAAAAAAAACTAAAGGAGAGAACTCTCAAATCCTAATGCTCCCTAGTGGAGCTTACCTTTCTAATTCAGCTCTCCTTTACAAAGATGGAAATGATGCCTTATATAGGCTTTACAAAATAAAATGAAATTGAAATGAAAAACAAATTAAATGAAAATCCTAATTCTAGCTTGTTCTTGTGCCTTTGAGTGATGATGTGGGCTTAGCTTGCTTTGGATTTGAGGAGAAATGGGTTTGGTTGGCCTTGATTCAATTTGGTGAGGAATTGAATTAAATTGAATTTTGGTTGATTTTGGCCCATATGTTGCTCCCAAGAGGCTGCCCTGCTCTTGTGGAGGGCAGAGCAGGAAAGTTGTGTGAGGAAGCATGTCGCGTGCCAAGTGTGGGAGAGACCTTCAGGATGCTGCCCTGCCCTTGTGGAGGGCAGGGCAATGTTGCTTTGGTGCGCCTTGCCTCCCTGCCCGTGCGTCCAAGCTGCGCGCCAATGTGTGCGCTGGCTGTGTCATGCGCTCATGCTTGTGTGCGCCAAGGAGAGTTCCCAAGTTCAAACCCTTGTGAAAACATTTGGGGGAGCAATTTTTCTTGATTTTTCATGAAGGGAGCACGACATTGCCCTACTCTCCAAGAGGGCAGAGCAGAAAAATGAGCGTTACTTTGCTTTGGAGTGAGGCTCCAGCTTCGAACCTTGGTGGAAGCATTTTGGTTTATTTTCGCTTATTTTTGGCCCTTAAAGATGACTTTCACTCATGCCCAAATTGTACGCCAAATATGGATTGCTATATATCATTGGATAGCTCTGAATGTCAGCTTTCCAACGCAACTGGAAACACATCAATCGGACATTTGTAGCTCAAGTTATAGCCCTTTGAAGGAGGCATGGTCATGCTGTGAGCGCCCAGATTTTACCTTAGCGAAAATTCTTGCTTCCAACCTTACTTTGCATCACGATACTGCTCTGCCCTTGGCAAGAGCAGGGCAGTGTGTGCTGATCGCCTATTCTCCTTTAATTTGGTCATGGGCCACGCTTTTAAAAGCGTGGCCTAAGGCTCCAAAGTGTGCTCCCACTTCAAAGTGTGTCCCAAAGCTCTTTTTTTCTCCTTTTTTTGTGCTTCTTTGCTTCTTTTTCTTCTTATTTCCTACAAGATTTATAAAATTAAAAGATCAAGGAAATATACCAATTAAGTATAAAAGCATTCAATATTTAAGCACAATTTATCAATTTCTTGTATGAAAAAGCATAGAAAAATAGGTATATGATGACTTGTCATCACCTACCAATTTTGAAAAAAAAAATTTATGCTAAACTTGTTTGAAGATTGTAAATTGGAACATGGATTTTGAGTTGAGAACACAAGCAAGTGAGTTTTGAGCCTAATTGTGTGGCCACATCTTATAGCCAATTATATCCCTTCTTGTGTGCATGTTGTTCTCTCTATGATTGTGATCCTTAATTTGTTTGACTCTATATGTCCATTGTCGTACGTATGAATGCATGTATATGATTGAGGCCATCAATGAACTTAGCCACTTACCCAAATGGCCTTACCTTATAAACAACCTTTGCAACCAACTTTGAGCCTACGTTTAACCCACTCATTCTTAATTTTAGCACATTACAAGCCAAAAGCAGAAAACCATGAATGTTCCTATTTGAATCTTTGGTTAGCTTAGGCTAGAGTGTGTGTGTCATTCAAGTGTGGGGAAATGGGGGAGGGGACATTGGTTGAGGTAAGAGCGTGTTATTGTTTGTGTTGAAATATTGGGAAGTGGATACATACTCATGTGTTGATTAAAAATGTAGACCGTATGCATTGACAAGAAAAACAAAAGAAGAGAAAAAAATCAAAAAAAAAAAAGAAAAAGAATGAATAATGAAAAAAAAAAGAAAAAAAGAAAAAAAAAAGAAAAAAAGAGAGAGAGAAAAGAAAGAAAGAAAAAGGGGACAAAAATGCCCCAAAGCAAGACTCAATAATAATCAATGCATATGTGTAGTGATCAAAAGTGAATGCATGAGTATGTGAAAAAGTGAGAAATGGGTAGTTAGGCTAGTACATAATTGTATAGGACATTATATAGGTTAGGTGGGAAGTTTAAGTTAATCAAAGGATTCAAATTTTAGTGCACTTAGCCAAATATATAACCTACCTTGACCCTAGCCCCATTACAACCTAAGGAAAGACCACATGATATGTGTATGCATGCATAGAATAATTATTGATTGTTAGAGGAAGAACAAATTTTGAAAAAGCATGAAGTAGAGGAGAATTGAGTGATTAACCCTATACACCGAGCGAATAGAGTGAAAACACTTCCGGTGAGGGTTCGAAGCTCAATTCCTTGTTTCCGGCTCTCACAAGCGCTCTTCATGCAAGTTGTGCAAATTTCACCTTGATGATTAAAATTGGTAGAGTTCATGCATTACCTATCATCTTGCCCTATATGCTTCCATATGTGTTCTAGGAAGATTGAATTGCTTTTGACCAAGTAGATAGTAGCATCCATCTTAGTTGTATTCGTGTAAGTAGATTGCATCTCATGAATCTCACCTTCTTATGATCCTTTGGTCTTATGCTTTCCTTTAAGCATGAGGACATGCTATAGTCTAAGTGTGGGGAGGTTGATAAACCCTATTTTTAGGGTTTATCTTGTATAGATTTTGAGGGTTTTATCAACGATCTTTCACACTTATTCATATAAAAATGCATGATTTTTGTGTTCCTCTCCCAATTTTACCTCAAGAATGAAAATATGCTTCTTTTGCATTGAATTAGATATATTTTAATCTCCCTCTATTACCATTCGATGCCATGATCCATGCGTTAAGTGATTTTAGAGTTTATATGGCTAGGATGGCTTGGAAGAAAGGATGGAAGCATGCACAAAGGGAAGGAGCATGAAAATTGGAGCTTTGGAATTTTAAGCAAGGATGCGCACGCGTACCTGGCGCGCACGCGTGTATGTGCGCCAACATGACCAGCGTGAAGGAGCCAAGCCAGAAGCCAGCGCACTCGCTCAGCTAAGCCAGAACATCAAGAGACGCGCCTGTGCGCGGATTGGCAAAGCCCCAAGGACGCGTACGCGTGCTGTGCGCGTTCGCGCCAATGGCCGCACGTGATTTTTAAAGAGAAAACGTGACCAGCAATTTCAGGCAGTTACTAACCCTATTTTGGGGTAGAGTTCTGGCGGGAAGAGCATAAGAAGACCAAGGATTGAAGGGCTTGGGATACATTCACTAATTTTAGACACATTTTTTAGATATTTCCATTAGTTAGTTACATTTTGTAGAGAGAGAAGCTCCAACTTCTCTCTAGAATTTCATTCTCCATTGCAATTCTCCTTTGATTTCTTGGTGAGATCAATTGCTAATTCACTTTTTCTTTGATACAAGTTGTAGATCTACCCTTCTCTTATTCTCAATTTATGTTCTTTTGATTCATTCACTCTAGATCTATGAATGCTTTGTTATCTTGATTTGGATCAATGAATTGAGGTATTTTCATGTTTGTAATTGTTTGATTGTTGATGATTACTTTAGATAGATAGTTTGAATTCAATTCTTTTCTCTCAATTTCATAATGTCTCCTATGAATGCTCACCAAATGTTTGATGGAATGATAACCCTAGCTATGGAGTAGAATTCTCTTACTTGGTTTAGGGATTGAGTTACTAGAGATACTTGAGTAGTGGATATCAATTGTTGATTGGGAATTGAGAATAGCTAATTGACTTGGAGGGCACTAAAGCTAGACTTCCCAAGGGTTAGACTAGGACTTGTGACTTAAGTTAGTTACTTGCACTTGACTTTCCTCCATAATTAGGGGTTAACTAAGTGAAGCAATAATCAATTGTTATCACAATTAAAGGAAACTATAATGATAGAACTTCCATTGCTCACCCTTGGCCAAGGCTTTTATCTTGATTGATTGTTGTTTACTTTCGTTAGCTTGAATTTTTGCAACGACTCTCAAAACCACAAAAGACTTCCTAATCAATAATGTGCATTCTAAGGAAATTCCTAGGGAGGACGACTCGGGACTAATACTCTCGGTTATAGATTGTAGAATTGTTTGATTCGAAATTTACGTGATATTTAGACTATACTCACGATTGGATTTACTACTAGCCTCTATACCGACATAAAAATATCATTCATCATGGTGCAACCGTGTCAAGGAGAAGCTTGAGAAATTATATCCGTGGGGGGCGTTATCACCGGGTAACTTGGACCAACTAGTCTAGGATTACCAATCGAATGCTCACTATCAAAAGTTGCCTTTAGATGGAGCATTTAGAGTTGTCACCTGACACATTTGGTAGATAACCCGAACATTATCCTCTCTGCTGTTTACTCACTTTATAGTATAGCCTTGTAGGGTGAGTGCCCTATACACCTCAAAGATAGAGGGAACCTCACAGAGTTAAATGCTTTGTATACCTCGTAGCATTAATATATTATACACCTCGTAGATTCACATGCCTGTATCTCCCACAAGGTTAGTACCCTGTCATATCATCGTATAACCATTATCAATTTCACCGTCACTTTCCTTATTTCACAGGGAGATCAGCCTGTATCTCTAGTAGGGTGTGTACCTTGTACACCTCGCAGGCAGAAAATCTGTATCTCTTTCTAAACTCATTGTTCGTCTCGCAAGGTGAGTGCCCTATACACCTCATAGGAAGAAAAGCCTATATCTCTATTCATAACCACAACACGAGATAGGGAATCCTCTACCTCAACTCGCCTATTCATTTATCTCATTTGTCAATTTCATATTCAATCAGTTTGCTACTCATAAGCCGTCATTATTAATTCAGTTTCTCATTCCTCAATCTCCTTCATTATCAATATCACTCACTCCACATGTTTTTACTCATTTCAAAACCTAGCAGGAGAGGGGGAATTCTCAACCCCAACTTATCTATTCATCTCGGGATATAGTACCCATCACACTTCTCAATCATTATCTCGTCAAAATCTTCACTCATGTATATAACATATAATTCGGAGGGAATCCTCAACCTCCCCAATCCGCCATCATTCACCAATTATCAATGACTTTGACCGATCATTCAGTTCACTCATTATCACCATCATTCTCATCATACTCAATCGTAATTATTTCATTTTCAATTTACTAATTCAACTCATAAATTCTCACTCTTAACTTCTCTATCCTCTATTACACTGGCTTTATGCTTTTATTGTGGTTTAGAAAAGTTTTGAAGGCTAAACAAATGGTTAAAAACTCAAAAATTCAAGTTTTGCAAAACTGGGTTGTCGTCATGCATACGCATGAGTGCAAAAATTGGCATAGTTATTTAGGCAAACCACTCTCCCATACGCGAGAAATTTGGGCAGAGAGCTCACGCGCTTAAGCATGACATGCGCTACATAGGGATGAGCGTAATTTTGATAATGTCGCGTACGCAGCCGATGTTCGCAGATACATGGGTTTTGGCAGTGACCAACTCTCGCGTACGCATGATGGATTCCGCGTACGCATGACATATCAGAATGGGAAAAAGCTTATATGCTCCAAAAACTAGTTTTCCAGCCAAAATTCCAAACCTTCATAACTTTTTTCGGAAAATTTATTTTTCAACCATTCTTGAACCGTTGGAAAGATCGATATTCATAAAAATATTTTTTCATAAAATTTCCAACTAAGGACCGAGTTACGGTCTGCCAAAGTTGGTCAAAAATCAGTTTTTAACCAAAAACAGAATTTACCGATTTCTCCAAAGCTTTATAAGCCAGAATAATTTTTAACTAAACAACATAACCCCAAACCACTTTTATTCACATATTCACAATCAACCAAACTCAAACCTACTCCATTCCCACATTTTAACTCAAAATCATCAACTTCACATCTTAAATCCTCAATTCCACTGTTCCAACAATCATTACCTAAAATTCCATATACTCAATATCAAAATTCCCATTCAAACTCATGCATCAACATACAATACAACCACCAACTTACCAATCTTACCTTTTTCCAACTTCCGACTCAACATTCATCAATTCAATACATAACTTATAAATACACAATCACCATTCAATATCAATTTCAATAACACATCAACTATACATATCAATTTCATCCAAACACATAATTCATACTTATTACTAAGGGCATCTAGCCTAGGATTTCACATTACATCACACGGTATTTAAATGAAGCTTAAACCATACTTTAATAACATCAAAACCAAACCCTCAAACTTGAAGTCAACCAAGTCCAAGTTCCAAATTCACGTCTGCCAAGCTCAAACACCACCAATGCTCAATTTAATACCTCAAGTACACAATCTACACTAATTTCATATAATATGCATAATACGCAAACTCTAGGGTTTCATAAAACTTAATAAACAAATAAAAAAAGTGACTCTTACCTTTACTCACTAAAATTGGTGATGATATCTAGTTAGAACTCAAGTAAGAGCTCCTCCTAAACACAAGAATTGTAAAACCCAAATGATTAATAAATAGTTAACTCATAAATTAAAATTTATTTTAGAAAATTATAAATGTGACTTTTTATGGTTTAATATAATAGAAAAAATTAAAATAAAAATTTTGACACTAATTTTAAAGAATTTAGCCCGAGATTGGGTTGAACAGGCCGAACTGGGCGAACGGGGCCCGTATTGGGCCCATGGCCCAACCCAACTCCATTAAAATGAAGGGCATCAGCCTTTCTTCCCCAAACAAAGGGGGGAAACACGCTGAAACATGGTGAGGGGGAGAAGGAGATGAGCAAACCCTTGGCTTCAATTTCATTCTGTCATAAATTTTGATTCGAAGTTTTGATTGACGAGCCATCAACGGCCACGCGTTTGTCTAGGAATTCTCTACAAAGGCCAGTACATCAAATGGTAAGAAAACCATATTCCTAGTTTCTGTCCTCTCTTCTCATTTTTGAAAATTTATTGTTTGGGGTTTTGAGATTTTAATGTTTTGATATGTTTAGGGTCAATCTAACTTGAGGAGATTATTGGGTCATGATCCTATAATATTTGGAGAAGGTAAGAACCCTAGTCCTCTTGTGGAATTGTTGAGATTTTGAGTTTAGGGGTTAATTATAGTGATATATGTGGTTAAGATTGAATATCGGTGGTTTGGAGTACATTGATGATCTGTTGAAAACTTGATTGTTGAACCTTGGTGACTGTGATTTAGTTTGAAGAGGCTTTGGGGCTGTAGACTCTCGAGAAACATTGACCTTGAGGTGTCCTTGAGTTTTGCGAGGAATCGGCTAAGGTACGATTTAAGTTTCATTTAAGTACCGTATGATATGATGTGAATTTCTAGGTTAAGTGCCACTAGGATTAAGCTTGAATGGTATGATTGATTGGTATTATATGTGTAGTGGATGATATTGGATACGGATTGTAGAATTGTGCATTGTTGTTGTGTTGATTGAAAATGGTATTGGATAGTGAATTATATGGTGATGAGTTTATTTATATTGAATAGGAAAGAGATAAGGACGGAAAGTATATGGTTGATGATTGGTGATTGAATGAATGATAGTAATATATAAGTGTTGGAACATGATGTTTTGTTGATTGTTGAACTTGAAAGATTGGATGTTATTTGAATTGAATTGTTGAGTTGAGATCCATGAAAAATAGAGAATTGGTAGGATGTGGATGTAATGAGGGAGTTGGATAATATTTAATGCTAAATTTGGTAGGTTTTTGGGTTGGTTTTAAAAGGTAGGAATTGGTATGTTTTTAAAATGGATGTTGTAGAATTTTATGAAAATTATAATTTTGGCTCAACTTTGGCTGAGTATAACTTGGTCTCCCGACCTCTGATTTATTTCAAACTTGTATAGAAAGAAAATTTGGTTCGAGATATTTATGTCGTTCGAAGAATGGAGGAAAAATATTTTAAAATGAGAAAATTATACTCGATCAAAGTTATGCTGCATTGTATCCATATGCATACATTCCATACGTGGGCAAAAATGTACGCTCACGCGTACGCGTGGCCCACGGTACGCGTGACCTGGGATTTTTGCGTACGCGAAATCCCTCATACGCGAGCATTCGCTTCTGCTTGATGTATATGCGTACACGTAAAGGGTAATGCGTACGCGTCTTGGTCCAAATGCACACTCACGTGTACGCGTGGCCCACGCGTACGTATGACATTTCAGTAAAACACTCCCACACGTACACGTGGCTTACGTGTACGCGTGACCCTGTTTTCAGCAAATATGAGTTTTCTGCTTTTAGAACCAAATTTCTAACCTCTAAGCCTCTATTTTCACTCATTTAAGCCTAGATCTTAGTAGTAAATCTAGTAATGAGATGAAGCTAGGGAAGAGGAGGTATGTTGGTGGTGAAATAAGGTTGGAAAGTGATGACTTATATATGGAAAATATGAATACATGGAGTATATGTGATGTCATTGCAATGATGAATGGTTGTGAAATGATTATGAATGACTGTGATTGAATGTGATCATTGAGACTTCGTTCATGATGAGAATATGTAAGTTTCTCTCTGTTGTAAGGTGTGTCGGGTACTATATCCCATGAGTGTGGAAGCATTTGTCCCAAAAAATGCAACGGGCACTATATCCTATGAGTGTGATGGGCACTATATCCCGAGAGTATGATGGGCACTATATCCCAAGAGTGTGGAGGCATAAAGAGACGATATTCGAGTTAGCTACTGGGTGTGTCGGGCTCTGGCAAGTAACCGACACGTGAGCTCACGGCCAGTAGGATAGACATGCATCATATGCATTTTTTTGAATTGTTTGGGTTTGCTTAATTGCTTTGGATTGCCTAATTGTACAAGTCTCCTGAATTTTCGCTAATTGCCCTACTTGCCTTACTTGTATATTACTTGTCTGCATTGTTTGTGTTTGATTCGGTTCTTGGGTCAGTCAGTTGGGAGGTGGTAAAGAATGAAGGGATTTGGGTTAGAATTAGAACCCCCTATGATAGTTGCCAAGTTATGGATTAGTGAGAGCTTAGGTTGGATAAGACGAGATAAAAAGTTTAAGATGCTTGGTGAATTTATATTTTAGTACATTGTATTTATTTGGCACTTTTACCGTACTGAGAACCATGGGTCAGGGGTTCTCATTCCGTATATATCTCTTGTTTTTCAGATGCAGGTCCAGGTGCTCATCAGTGAGCTGTGGTTTATCTTAAAGACAGTGAAGACCTTTGAAATTCTCTGATTTACATTTTCTTAGACTCTCTCCCTTTTGTTTTGAAAACATATGCTATGTATTTAATCCGTTGTAACTTGCTTATAGGGGCTGTGATGTATTTTTGGGAGAGATAGGAATTCACGTTGTCAAACTGATTTTCATTCTATACTCTAACCGGCCTAAACTTCGCAGGTCTCGAATAGCAGCTATTTGTATATATATTATACAATTATATTATGTCTTTATCTCATTCAGCTTTACTGTTTTATCCTTACCTTCGCTTTTTTAATCAAGCCTTATTTGTATATTATCGATACATAAGAGTTCCTATTTTTGTGATTTTATTTTTACTCCTTTTCAGCCTTCTCATTTAACATTTTCCTTCAACATATATATAATTACGTATTATAATCCACCTTGAGAGTCATACCACCTTAATACCATTTACTTATGACTTGAGCATAAGGATCTGTATATTAGCGAGTTACAAGAATCACAAAGTTCCATGAACACACAACCAAAAATGTGATATTCATACCAAAATCGAATTGGAGATTAATGACGAAGAAGTGATGAGCGAATAATTTATACGCTTTTTGGCATTATTTTTAGGTAGTTTTTAGTAGGATCTAGCTACTTTTAGGGATGTTTTCATTATTTTTTATGCTAAATTCACATTTATAAACTTTACTATGAGTTTGTGTGTTTTTCTATGATTTCATGTATTTTCTAGCTGAAATTGAGGTACCTGAGCAAAAGTCTGATAGAGGGCTGACAAAGGACTGCTGATACTATTAGATTCTGACCTTCCTGCACTCGAAATAGATTTTCTAGAGTTACAGAACTTCAAATGGCGCGCTCTGAACGGCGTTGGAAAGAAGACATCCAGGGCTTTTCAGCAATATATAATAGTCTATACTTTGTTCGAGTTTAGATGACGCAAACTGGCGTTCAACGCTAGTTTCATGCTGCTTTCTGGAGTAAAACGCCAGAAACACGTCACGAACCAAAGTTAAACGCCAAAAACACGTTACAACTTGGCATTTAACTCCAAGAGAAGCCTCTGTACGTGTAAAGCACAAGCTCAGCACAAGCACACACCAAGTGGGCTCCAGAAGTGAATTTCTGCATCATTTACTCAATTTTGTAAACACTAGTAGCTAGTCTAGTATAAATAGGACATTTTACTATTGTATTAGACATCTGATGAGCGGAAATTTATACGCTTTTTGGCATTGTTTTTAGGTAGTTTTTAGTAAGTTTAAGCTACTTTTAGGGATGTTTTCATTAGTTTTTATGTTAAATTCACATTTCTGGACTTTACTATGAGTTTGTGTATTTTTCTGTGATTTCAGGTAATTTCTGGCTGAAATTGAGGGACTTGAGCAAAACTCTGAAAAAGGCTGACAAAAGGACTGCTGATGCTGTTGGAATCTGACCTCCCTGCACTCAAAATGGATTTTCTGGAGCTACAGAACTCCAAATGACGCGCTCTCAACGGCGTTGGAAAGTAGACATCCAGAGCTTTCCAGCAATATATAATAGTCCATACTTTATTCGGAAATTGACGACGTAATTTGGCGTTGAACGCCAAGTACATGCTGCTGTCTGGAGTTAAACGCCAGAAAAACGTCATGATCCGGAGTTGAACGCCCAAAACACGTTATAACTTGGAGTTCAACTCCAAGAGAAGCCTCAGCTCTTGGATAGATCAAGCTCAGCCCAAACATACACCAAGTGGGCCCCAGAAGTGGATTTATGCATCAATTACTTACTCATGTAAACCCTAGTAGCTAGTTTATTATAAATAGGACTTTTTACTAGTATATTAGACACCTTTTGATCACTTTAGATCTAAGGAACATCTTGGGACGATTAGTTCTCAGATCATGGGGGCTGGCCATTCGGCCAGGCCTGAACCTTTCACTTATGTATTTTCAATGGTGGAGTTTCTACACACCATAGATTAAGGGTGTGGAGCTCTGCTGTACCTCAAGTTTCAATACAATTTTTATTACTTTCTATTCAATTCTCTTTTATTCTTATTCCAAGATATACGTTGCACAACACTTTGATGAATGTGATGATCCGTGACACTCATCATCATTCTCACCTATGAACGCGCGTGATTGACAACCACTTCCGTTCTACTCTAGGCCGGGCGCATATCTCTTAGATTCCCCAACAGAATCTTCGTGGTATAAGCTAGATAGATGGCGGCATTCATGAGGATCCAGAAAGTCTGACCTTGTCTGTGGTATTCGGAGTAGGATCCTGGGAATCCGGAAAGTCTAACCTTGTCTGTGGTATTCCGAGTAGGATTCCGGTATTGAATGACTGTGACGAGCTTCAAACTCCTGAAGGCTGGGCGTTAGTGACAAACGCAAAAGAATCAATGGATTCTATTCCAACCTGATTGAGAACCGACAGATGATTAGCCGTGCTGTGACAGAGCATTTGGACCATTTTCACTGAGAGGATGGGATGTAGCTATCAACAAAGGTGATGCCTCCTGACGATTAGCCGTGCAGTGACAGCGCATAGGACCATTTTCCCGAGAGGATTGAAAGTAGTCATTGATGATGGTGATGCCCTACATACAGCTTGCCATGGAAAGGAGTAAGGAGGACTGGAAGAGTGAGTAGTGAAGTAGAGTTTCAAGAGGAGCACAACATCTCCATACGCCTATCTGAAATTCCCACTATTGATTTACATAAGTATTTCTATCCCTTTTATTTTCTTTTTATTATTAATTTTCGAAACCCAAAACTATTTAATCTGCCTAACTGAGATTTACAAGGTGACCATAGCTTGCTTCATACCAACAATCTTTGTGGGATCGACCCTTACTCACGTAAGGTATTACTTGGATGACCCAGTACACTTGCTGGTTAAGTTGAACGGAGTTGTGTCCACACATAGTTGAAAAGGAATGAATTTTACAAAATACAATAACAAAGGAATCACAATTTCGTCCACCAAGTTTTTGGCGCCGTTGCCGGGGATTGTTCGAGTATGGACAACTGACGGTTCATCTTGTTGGTCAGATTAGGTAATTTTCTTTTCAAAAACTTTTTCAAAATTTTTCTTTTCTTTTTTTCGTTTTTCCAAAAATTTTTTCGAAAAAAAAATTATAAAAATCCAAAAAAATTAGAAAATTATAAAAATCAAATATATTTTGTGTTTCTTGTTTGAGTCTAGTGTTAATTTTAAGTTTGGTGTCAATTGCATGTTAAAAAAAATTTTCTTGCATTTTTCGAAAATTTCATGCATTCATAGTGTTCTTCATGATCTTCAAGTTGTTCTTGACAAAGTCTTCTTGTTTGATCTTGATATTTTCTTGTTTTGTGTTGTTTGTTGTTTTTCATGTGCATTTTTCGTTTGTTAGAGTCCATGCATTAAAGATTTCTAAGTTTGGTGTCTTGCATGTTTTCTTTGCATAAAAAATTTTTCAAAAATAAGTTCTTGATGTTCATCATGATCTTCAAAGTGTTCTTGGTATTCATCTTGACATTCATAGTGTTCTTGCATGCATCTTGTGTTTTGATCCAAAATTTTTATGTTTTGGGTCATATTTGTGTTTTTCTCTCCCATAATTAAAAATTCAAAAATAAAAAAAATATCTTTTCCTTATTTCCCTCCAAATTTTCGAAATTTTGGGTTGACTTGGTCAAAAATTTTCAAAATTAGTTTTTTCTTACAAGTCAAGTCAAAATTTCAATTTTAAAAATCTTATCTTTTCAAAATCTTTTTCAAAAATCATATCTTTTCCATTTTTTTCTTGTTTTCGAAAATTTTAAAAAATTATTTTACAAAGTCTTTTTCTTATCTTTTATACCATATTTTTGAAAATATGCTAACAATTAATGTGATTGATTCAAAAATTTGAAGTTTGTTACTTTCTTGTTAAGAAAGGTTCAATCTTTAAATTCTAGAATCTTATATTGTAGTTTCTTGTTAGTTAAGTCTTTTTAAAAAAAATTAAATCTTTTTCAAAATATCTTTTTCTTAAAATTTTTATCTTATCTTTTTATCTTATCTTTTTTCAAAAACTTTATCTTTTTCAAAATTTGATTTCAAAATATCTTATCTAAACTTCTTATCTTCTTTTCAATTTTGATTTCAAATCTTTTTCAATCAACTAACTAACTTTTTGTTTGTTTCTTATCTTTTTCAAAACCACCTAACTACTTTTCTCTCTTCAATTTTCGAAAATACCTCTCTCTTTTTCAAAAATTCTTTTTAATTAATTAATTGTTTTAAATTTTAATTTCAATTACATTTTATCTCTAATTTTCGAAAATCACTAACCCCTTTTTAAAATTATTTTCGAAATTCTCCCTCTCTTTTCTTATTCTATTTAATTATTTGTTTACTAACACTTCTCTTCACCTCTCTCCATCTAAAAATCCAAATCCATTCTTCTACCCCCTTCTTTTTCTACTAACATAAAGGAATCTCTATACTGTGACATAGAGGATTCCTCTTTCTTTTCTTGTTTTCTTCTCTTTCATATGAGCAGGAACAGGAAAAAAGGCACTCTTGTTGAAATTGATCCTGAACCTGAAAGGACTCTGAAAAGAAAACTAAGAGAAATTAAATTACAACAATCCAGAAACAACCTTTCAGAAATTTTCGAACAAGAGAAGGAGATGGCAGCCGAAAATAATAATAATGCAAGGAGAATGCTTGGTGACTTCACAAAGCCAACGTCCAAATTTGATGGAAGAAGCATCTCCATTCCTGCCATTGGAACCAATAATTTTGAGCTTAAGCCTCAACTAGTTGCCTTAATGCAACAAAACTGCAAGTTTTATGGACTTCCATCCGAAGATCCTTATCAGTTTTTAACTGAGTTCTTGCAGATCTGTGAGACTGTAAAGACGAATGGAGTTGATCCTGAAGTCTACAGACTCATGCTTTTCCCTTTTGCTGTAAGAGACAGAGCTAGAATATGGTTGGATTCACAACCTAAGGATAGCCTGGACTCCTGGGATAAGCTGGTCACAGCCTTCTTGGATAAATTCTTTCCTCCTCAAAAGCTGAGCAAGCTGAGAGTGGATGTTCAAACCTTCAAAAAAAAGATGGTGAATCCCTCTATGAAGCTTGGGAAAGATACAAGTAGCTGACCAAAAGATGTCCATCTGACATGTTTTCAGAATGGACCATATTAGATATATTCTATTATGGTCTATCTGAATTTTCGAAAATGTCATTGGACCATTCTGCAGGTGGATCTATTCACCTAAAGAAAACGCCTGAAGAGGCTCAAGAACTCATTGACATGGTTGCAAACAACCAATTCATGTACACTTCTGAGAGGAATTCCGTGAATAATGGGATACCTCAGAAGAAAGGAGTTCTTGAAATTGATACTCTGAATGCCATATTGGCTCAGAACAAAGTGTTGACTCAACAGGTCAACATGATCTCTCAAAATCTGAATGGATGGCAACATGCATCCAACACTACTAAAAAGGCAGCTTCTGAAGAAGCTTATGATCCTAAGAACCCTGCCATGGCAGAGGTTAATTACATGGGTGAAACTTATGGAAACACCTATAACTCATCATGGAGAAATCATCCAAATTTCTCATGGAAGGATCAACAAAAGCCTCAACAAGGCTTTAACAATGGTGGACGCAATAGGCTGAGCAATGGCAAGCCGTTTCCATCATCTTCTCAGCAACAGACAGAGAATTCTGAACAAAACACCTCTAATTTAGCCAATCTAGTATCTAATCTGTCAAAGGCCACTTTCAATTTTATGAGTGAAACAAGATCCTCCATCAGAAACCTAGAGGCACAAGTGGGCCAGCTGAGTAAGAAAATCATTGAAAATCCTCCCAATATTCTTCCAAGCAATATAGAAGAGAATCCAAAAGGAGAGTGCAAGGCCATTGATATAATCAATATGGCCGAATGCACAAGGGAGGAGGAGGATGAAAATCCTAGTGAGGAAGACCTCCTGGGATGTCCCTCAAGCAAGAAGGAGTTTCCTATTAAGTATCCACAGGAATCTGAGGCTCATATAGAGACCATAGAGATTCCATTAAATCTCCTTCTGCCATTCATGAGCTCTGAAGACTATTCTTCCTCTGAAGAGGATAAAGATGTGACTGGAGAGCAAGTTGCTCAATATTTAGGAGCTATCATGAAGCTGAATGCCAAGTTGTTTGGCAATGAGACTTGGGAAAGTGAACCTCCCTTGCTCATTGGTGAACTAGATACCTGGATTCAGCAAAATTTACCTCAAAAGAAACAAGATCCTGGCAAGTTTTTGATACCTTGTACCATAGGCACCATGACCTTTGCAAAAGCTCTGTGTGATCTAGGGTCAGGGATAAATCTTATGCCACTCTCTGTAATGGAGAAGCTAGGGATCATTGAGGTACAACCTGCCTTGTTCTCATTACAATTGGCAGCCAAGTCATTGAGACAAGCTTATGGAATAGTAGAGGACGTGTTAGTAAAGGTTGAAGGCCTTTACATCCCTGCTGATTTCATAATCTTAGACACTAGGAAGGAAGATGATGATTGCATCATCCTTGGAAGACCTTTCCTTGCCACAGCAGAAGCTGTAATAGATGTCAACAGAGGTGAATTAGTCCTTCAATTGAATGGGGAATACCTTGTGTTTAAGGCACATGGCCATCCCTCTGTGACAAAAGAGAGCAAGCATGAAGAGCTTCTCTCAGTTTAGAGTCAAAAAGAGCCCCCACAGTCAAACTCCAAGTTTGGTGTTGGGAGGCCACAACCAAACTCTAAGTTTGGTGTTAAGACCCCATATCCAAACTCTAAGTTTGGTGTTGGGACTATATAACACTGACCTGATCACCTTGTGGCTCCATGAGAGCCACTGTCAAGCTATTGACATTAAAGAAGCGCTTGTTGGGAGGCAACCCAATTTTATTTATCTAATTTTATATTATTATTATTTTATGTTTTATTAGGTACATGATCATGAGGAGTCACGAAAAAAATATAAAAATTAAAAACAGAATCAAAAACAGCAGAAGAAAAATCACACCCTGGAGGAAGCACAAGCTGGCGTTCAACGCCAGTAAGGAGCATCTGGCTGGCGTTCAACGCCAGAACAGAGCACCAACCTGGCGCTGAACGCCAGAAACAAGCAACATTCTGGCGCTGAACGCCAGTAACAAGCATGAAACTGGCGTTCAACGCCAGAAACATGCTTTACATGGGCGTTGAACACCCAGAATGTGCACCACTCGGCGTTTAAACGCCAGAATGGTGTGCAAAGGCAATTTACATGCCTACTTGGTGCAGGGATGGAATTCCTTGACACCTCAGGATCTGTGGACCCCACAGGATCACCTCAGGATCTGTGGACCCCACAGGATCCCCACCTACCATATTCCCACCTTACCTCCTAATCCTAGTTTTTGTGATTACTCTTCCCCATGTCACACTTCCCAACACCCTTTACCAATCACATCAATTCCTCTTCCCAATCACCCCCCTCACCACTCACATCCATCCACTCTTCCCCATAAACCCCACCTACCTTCAAAAATTCAAAACCAATTTCCCACCCATTCCCACCCTAAATAGCCGAACACACCCTCCCCCCTTCTCCCTATATATACCCTTCCATTCTACTTCATTTTCACACAACACAACCCCCTCTTCTTCACCTTGGCCGAACCTACATATCTCCCTCTCTACCATATTCTCTTCTTCTTCTTCTTCTCTTCTTTCTTCTATTGCTCGAGGGCGAGCAATATTTTAAGTTTAGTGTGGTAAAAGCATAAGCTTTTTATTTTTCCATTACCATCAATGGCACCTAAGGCCGGAGAATCCTCTAGAAAAGGAAAAGAGAAGACTAAAGCTTCCACCTCCGAGTCATGGAAAATGGAAAGATTCATCTCTAAGAGCCATCAAGACCACTTCTATGATGTTGTGGCAAAGAAGAAAGTGATCCCTGAGGTCCCTTTCAAGCTCAAGAAAAATGAGTATCCGGAAATCTGACATGAAATCCGAAGAAGAGGTTGGGAAGTCCTAACCAACCCCATGCAACAAGTCGGAATTTTAATGGTTCAAGAGTTCTATGCCAATGCATGGATCACTAGGAACCATGATCAAAGTATGAACCCGAGTCCAAAGAATTATCTCACAATGGTTCGGGGGAAATACTTGGATTTTAGTCCGGAAAATGTGAGGTTGGCATTTCACTTGCCCATGATGCAAGGAGATGAAGGCCCCTACACTAGAAGGGTCAACTTTAATCAAAGGTTGGACCAAGTCCTTATGGACATATGTGTGGAAGGAGCTCAATGGAAGAGAGACTCCAAAGGCAAGCCAGTCCAACTAAGAAGACTGGACCTCAAGCCTGTAGCTAGAAGATGGTTGGAGTTCATTCAACGCTCCATCATTCCCACTAGCAACCGATCTGAAGTTACTGTGGATCGGGCCATCATGATTCATAGCATCATGATTGGAGAGGAAGTAGAAGTTCATGAGGTCATCTCCAATGAAATCTACAAAATAGCCGACAAGCCTTCCACCATGGCAAGGCTAGCTTTTCCTCACCTTATTTGCCATCTATGTTACTCAGCTGGAGTTATCATAGAAGGAGACATATCCATTGAGGAAGATAAGCCCATCACAAAGAAGAGGATGGAGCAAGCAAGAGAGACCCTTCACGGTTCTCAAGAGATGCATGAGGAAGCTCATCATCAAGAAATCCCTGAGATGCCTCAAGGGATGCACTTTCCTCCCAACAACTATTGGGAACAACTCAACACTTCCTTAGAAGATTTGAGCCACAATGTGGAACAATTAAGGGTGGAACATCATGAGCACTCCATCATTCTCCAAGAAATAAGAGAAGATCAAAGAGCAATGAGGGAGGAGCAACAAAGGCAAGGAAGGGACATAGAAGAGCTTCAGAACATCATTGGTCCTTCAAGAAGAAGACGCCACTAAAGGTGGATTCATTCCTTGTTCTTATTTCTTTCTGCTTTTCGGTTTTTATGTTGTATGTTTATCTATGTTTTGTGTCTCTACTTCATGATCATTAGTGTGTAATAACTATGTCTTAAAGCTATGAATAAAATCCATTAATCCTTCACCTCTCTTAAATGAAATATGTTTTAATTCAAAAGAACAAGAAGTACATGAATTTCGAATTTATCCTTGAATTTAGTTTAATTATATTGATGTGGTGACAATACTTTTTGTTTTCTGAATGAATGCTTGAACAATGCATATTTATTATCTTGTTGTTTATGAATATTAAAATTATTGGCTCTTGAAAAAATGATGAACAAAGAAAAATGTTATTAAGGATCTGAAAAATCATGAAATTGATTCTTGAAGCAAGAAAAAGCAGTGAAAATTAAAAAGCTTGCGAAAAAAAAGAAAAAAAATGGCGAAAAAAATAGAAAGAAAAAGAAAAAGCAAGCAGAAAAAGCCAATAGCCCTTAAAACCAAATGGCAAGGGTAAAAAGGATCCAAGGCTTTGAGCATCAATGGATAGGAGGGCCCAAGGAAATTAAATCCAGGCCTAAACGGCTAAATCAAGCTGTCCCTAACCATGTGCTTGTGTCATGAAGGTCCAAGTGAAAAGCTTGAGACTGAGTGGTTAAAGTCATGATCCAAAGCAAAAAAGAGTGTGCTTAAGAGCTCTGGACACCTCTAACTGGGGACTCTAGCAAAGCTGAGTCACAATCTGAAAAGGTTCACCCAGTCATGTGTCTGTGGCATTTATGTATCCGGTGGTAATACTGGAAAACAAAATGCTTAGGGCCACGGCCAAGACTCATAAGTAGCTGTGTTCAAGAATCAACATGCTTAACTAGGAAAGTCAATAACACTATCCAAAATTCTAAGTTCCTAGAGAAGCCAATCATTCTAAACTTCAAAGGAAAAAGTGAGATGCCAAAACTGTTCAGAAGCAAAAAGCTACAAGTCCCGCTCATCTAATTAGAATTAATATTCATTGATATTCTGGAATTTATAGTATATTCTCTTCTTTTTATCCTAATTGATTTTCAGTTGCTTGGGGACAAGTAACAATTTAAGTTTGGTGTTGTGATGAGCGGATAATTTATACGCTTTTTGGCATTGTTTTTAGGTAGTTTTTAGTAAGTTTAAGCTACTTTTAGGGATGTTTTCATTATTTTTTATGTTAAATTCACATTTCTGGACTTTACTATGAGTTTGTGTGTTTTTCTGTGATTTCAGGTAATTTCTGGCTGAAATTGAGGGACTTGAGCAAAACTTTGAAAAAGGCTGACAAAAGGACTGCTGATGCTGTTGGAATCTGACCTCCCTGCACTCAAAATGGATTTTCAAGAGCTACAGAACTCCAAATGGCGCGCTCTCAACGGTGTTGGAAATTAGACATCTAGAGCTTTCTGGAAATATATAATAGTCCATACTTTATTCGGAAATTGACGATGTAACTTGGCGTTGAACGCGAAGTACATGCTGCTGTCTGGAGTTAAACGCCAGAAAAACGTCATGATCCGGAGTTGAACGCCCAAAACACGTTATAACTTGGAGTTCAACTCCAAGAGAAGCCTCAGCTCGTGGATAGATCAAGCTCAGCCCAAACATACACCAAGTGGGCCCCGGAAGTGGATTTATGCATCAATTACTTACTCATGTAAACCCTAGTAGCTAGTTTATTATAAATAGGACTTTTTACTAGTGTATTAGACACCTTTTGATCACTTTAGATCTAAGGAACATCTTGGGACGATTAGTTCTCAGATCATGGGGGCTGGCCATTCGGCCATGCCTGAACCTTTCACTTATGTATTTTCAACGGTGGAGTTTCTACACACCATAGATTAAGGGTGTGGAGCTCTGCTGTACCTCAAGTTCCAATACAATTTTTATTACTTTCTATTCAATTCTCTTTTATTCTTATTCCAAGATATACGTTGCACAACACTTTGATGAATGTGATGATCCATGACACTCATCATCATTCTCACCTATGAACGCACGTGATTGACAACCACTTCCGTTCTACTCTAGGCCGGGCGCATATCTCTTAGATTCCCCAACAGAATCTTCGTGGTATAAGCTAGATAGATGGCGGCATTCATGAGGATCCGGAAAGTCTAACCTTGTCTGTGGTATTCCGAGTAGGATCCTGAGAATCCATAAAGTCTAACCTTGTCTGTGGTATTCCGAGTAGGATCCTGAGAATCCGTAAAGTCTAACCTTGTCTGTGGTATTCTGAGTAGGATTCCGGTATTGAATGACTGTGACGAGCTTCAAACTCCTGAAGGCTGGGCGTTAGTGACAAACGCAAAAGAATCAATGGATTCTATTCCAACCTGATTGAGAATCGACAGATGATTAGCCGTGCTATGACAGAGCATTTGGACCATTTTCACTGAGAGGATGGGATGTAGCTATCAACAAAGGTGATGCCTCCAGACGATTAGCCGTGCAGTGACAGCGCATAGGACCATTTTCCCGAGAGGATTGAAAGTAGTCATTGATGATGGTGATGCCCTACATACAGCTTGCCATGGAAAGGAGTAAGGAGGACTGGAAGAGTGAGTAGTGAAGTAGAGATTCAAGAGGAGCACAGCATCTCTATATGCCTATCTGAAATTCCCACTATTGATTTACATAAGTATTTCTATCCCTTTTATTTTCTTTTTATTATTAATTTTCGAAACCCAAAACTATTTAATCTGCCTAACTGAGATTTACAAGGTGACCATAGCTTGCTTCATACCAACAATCTCTGTGGGATCGACCCTTACTCACGTAAGGTATTACTTAGATGACCCAGTACACTTGCTGGTTAAGTTGAACGGAGTTGTGTCCACACATAGTTGAAAAGCAATGAATTTTACAAAATACAATAACAAAGGAATCACAATTTCGTCCACCAACATCTTAGTATCTAGTCCTTTTCCCTATTTTCGAATTCATATCACATTTTGGGGGCTGGCAATTTGGCCATGCCTGGACCACCACTTATGTATTTTCAATGGTGGAGTTTCTACACACCATAGATTAAGGTGTGGAGCTCTGCTGTACCTCGAGTTTTTATGCAAAGTACTTCTATTTTCTATTCAATTCATGCTTATTCTTATTCTTAGATATTCGTTGCATTTCAACATGACGAATGTGATGATCCGTGACACTCATCATCATTCTCACCTATGAACACGTGATTGACAACCACTTCTGTTCTACTTTAGACCGAACGAATATATCTTCGATTCCTTAATCAGAATCTTCGTGGTATAAGCTAGAACCCTTTGGTGGCCACTCTTGAGAATCCAAAAAGTCTAAACCTTGTCTGTGATATTCCGAGTAGGATTCAAGGATTGAATGATTGTGACGAGCTTCAAACTTGCGATTGTTGGGCGTGGTGACAGACGCAAAAGAATCAATGGATTCTATTCCGACATGATCGAGAACCGACAGATGATTAGTCGTGCTGTGATAGAGCATTTGGATCATTTTCACTGAGAGGATGGGATGTAGCCATTGACAACGGTGATGCCCTACATACAGCTTGTCATGGAAAGGAGTATGAAGGATTGAAGGAAGGCAGTAGGAAAGCAGATATTCAACAGGGACAAAGCATCTCCATATACTTATCTGAAATTCCCACCAATAAATTACATAAGTATCTCTATCTTTATTTTATGTTTTATTTATTATTATTTTCGAAAACCATTATAATCATTTGAATCAGCCTAACTGAGATTTACAAGATGACCATAGCTTGCTTCAAACCAACAATCTCCGTGGGATCGACCCTTACTCACGTAAGGTTTATTACTTGGACGACTGATGAGCGGATAATTTATACGCTTTTTGGCATTGTTTTTACATAGTTTTTAGTGAGTTTAAGCTACTTTTAGGGATGTTTTCATTAGTTTTTATGATAAATTCACATTTCTGGACTTTACTATGAGTTTGTGTGTTTTTCTGTGATTTCAGGTAATTTCTGGCTGAAATTGAGGGATTTGAGCAAAACTCTGAAAAAGGCTGACAAAAGGACTGCTGATGCTGTTGGATTCTGACCTCCCTGCACTCGAAATGGATTTTCTGGAGCTACAGAACTCCAATTGGCGCGCTCTCAACGGCGTTGGAAAGTAGACATCCAGGGCTTTCCAGCAATATATAATAGTCCATATTTTATTCGAAGAATGACGACGTAACTTGGCGTTGAACGCCAAGTACATGCTGCTATCTGAAGTTAAACGCCAGAAAAACGTCATGATCCGGAGTTGAACGCCCAAAACACGTCATAACTCGGAGTTCAACTCCAAGAGAAGCCTCAGCTCGTGGATTGATCAAGCTCAGCCCAAACATACACCAAGTGGGCCCCGGAAGTGGATTTATACATCAATTACTTACTCATGTAAACCCTAGTAGCTAGTCTAGTATATATAGGACATTTATCTATTGTATTAGACATCTTTTGACCACTTTAAGTCTTTATTCATTCGGTCACTTGATCATGGAGAGGGCTGGCCATTCGGCCATGCCTGAACCTCTTTCACTTATGTATTTTCAACGGTGGAGTTTCTGCACACCATAGATTAAGGGTGTGGAGCTATGCTGTACCTCAAGTATCAATGCAATTCTACTTTCCTTTATTCGGTCTCTATCTTATTCTTATTCCAAGATATTCATTCGCACCCAAGAACATGATGAATGTGATGAGTAAATAACCCTCATTATCATTCTCACTTATGAACGCGCGTGATTGACAACCACTTCCGTTCTACATGCAACAGAGCTTGAATGTGTATCTCTTAGATTCCCCAACAGAATCTTCGTGGTATAAGCTAGATAGATGGCGGCATTTATGAGGATCCGGAAAGTCCAACCTTGTCTGTGGTGTTCCGAGTAGGATCCTGGGAATCCGGAAAGTCTCACCTTGTCTGTGGTATTCCGAGTAGGATTCCGGTAATGAATGACTGTGACGTGCTTCAAACTTGCAACCTGCTGGGCGTTAGTGACAGACGCAAAAGAATCAAGGGATTCTATTCCAGTAGGAGGGAACCAACCGGTGATTAGCCGTACTGTGACAGAGTGCGTGAGCATTAGTTTTCACTGCGAGGATGGGATGTAGCCATCAACCATGGGTGATGCCTCCAGATGATTAGCTGTGCGAGTGACAGCCGCATAGGATATTTTCCCGAGAGGATTGAAAGTAGCCACAGCTGATGGTGAACCCCTATACAAAGCTTGCCATGGAAAGGAGTAAGAAGGATTGAGTTGAAGCAGTAGGAGAGCAGGCGTCCTTGAGCTCTACAGCATCTCCATCCGCTTATCTGAAATCCCCACCAATGAATCTGCATAAGTCTTCTATCCTTTTTATTATTCCTATTTTATTATTTCTTTTTTCGAACCCATAAATAATGTTTAATCCGCCTGACTGAGATCTACAAGGTGACCATAGCTTGCTTCATACCAACAATCTCTGTGGATTCGACCCTTACTCACGTAAGGTTATTACTTGGACGACCCAGTACACTTGCTGGTTAGTTGAACGGAGTTGTGAAAATAAACAGTGCCCTAAGAGTATACAAAAGAACATGTGATCACAATTTCGTCCACCAAGTTTTTGGCGCCGTTGCCGGGGATTGTTCGAGTATGGACAACTGACGGTTCATCTTGTTGCTCAGATTAGGTAATTTTCTTTTCAAAAATCTTTTTCAAAATTTTTCTTTTAATTTTCGTTTTTCTTCACATTATTTTCGAAAAAATTAATAAAAATCCAAAAAAATTAGAAAATCATAAAAATCAAAAATATTTTATGTTTCTTGTTTGAGTCTTGAGTCAATTTTTAAGTTTGGTGTCAATTGCATGATTTAAAAAAAAAAATTTTTTTTCTTGCATTTTTTTTTGAAAATCCCATACATTCATAGTGTTCTTCATGATCTTCAAGTTGTTCTTGATAAGTCTTCTTGTTTGATCTTGATGATTTCATGTTTTGTGTTGTTTGTTATTTTTCATGTGCATTTTTTGCATTCATATTTTCCATGCATTAAAGATTTTTAAGTTTGGTGTCTTGCATGTTTTCTTTGCATCAAAAATCTTTCAAAATTATGTTCTTGATGTTCATCATGATCTTCAAAGTGTTCTTGGTGTTCATCTTGACATTCATAGCATTCTTGCATGCATTCATGGTTTTGATCTAAAAATTTCATGCATTGAGTATTTTTGTTGTTTTTCTCTCTCATCTTTAAAAATTCAAAAATAAAAAAATATCTTTTCCTTATTTCCCTCCAAATTTTCGAAATTTTGGGTTGACTTGGTCAAAAATTTTCAAAATTAGTTGTTTCTTACAAGTCAAGTCAAAATTTCAAATTTTAAAAATCTTATCTTTTTAAAATCTTTTTCAAAAATCATATCTTTTTCAATTTTTTCTATTTTTCGAAAATTTCAAAAATCTTTTTCAAAATTTTCAAAATCTTTTCTTATCTTTATATGTAATTTTCGAAAATTAGCTAACAATTAATGTGATTGATTCAAAAATTTGAAGTTTGTTACTTTCTTGTTAAGAAAGGTTCAATCTTTAAGTTCTAGAATCTTATCTTGTAGTTTCTTGTTAGTGAAGTAAATAATTTCAAAATTTTTGAATTAAATCTTTTTATCTTTTATTTGATCTTTTTCAAAAATTTTATCTTTTTCAAAATTTGATTTCAAAAATATCTTATCTAACTTACTATCTTCATATCTTTTTCAAAATTTGATTTCAAAACTTTTTCAATCAACTAACTTTTTGTTTGTTTCTTATCTTTTTCAAAACCACCTAACTACTTTTCCCTCTCTTATTTTCGAAAATATCTCTCTCTTTTTCAAAAATTCTTTTTAATTAATTAATTGTTTCATGTTTTAATTTTAATTATAATTTATTTTTAATTTTCGAAAATCACTAACCCTTTTTTAAAATTATTTTCGAATTTTCTCTTCTCTTTTCTTCTTTTATTTAATTATTTAATTACTAACACTTCTCTTCACCTCTCTTCATCCATAAAACCGAATCCATTCTTCATTCTTCTACCCCCTTTCTTTTTCTACTAACATAAAGGAATCTCTATACTGTGACATAGAGGATTCCTCTTCTTTTCTTGTTTTCTTCTCTTTCATATGAGAAGGAACAGGGATAAAGGCACTCTTGTTGAAATTGATCCAGAACCTGAAAGGACTCTGAAGAGAAAATTAAGAGAAGCTAAATTACAACAATCCAAGAGAAACCTTCTAGAAATTTTCGAACAAGAGAAAGAGATGGCAGACGGAAATAATAATAATAATGCAAGGAGAATGCTTGGTGACTTCACAAAGCCAACATCCAAGTTTGATGGAAGAAGCATCTCCATTCCTACCATTGGAGCCAATAACTTTGAGCTTAAGCCTCAACTAGTTGCTTTAATGCAACAAAACTGCAAGTTCTATGGACTTCCATCTGAAGATCCTTATCAGTTTTTAACTGAGTTCTTGCAGATCTGTGAGACTGTAAAGACGAATGGAGTTGATCCTGAAGTCTACAGACTCATGCTTTTCCCTTTTGCTGTAAGAGACAGAGCTAGAGTATGGTTGGATTCACAACCCAAGGACAGCCTGGACTCATGGGATAAGCTGGTCACTGCATTCTTGGATAAATTCTTTCCTCCTCAAAAGCTGAGCAAGCTGAGAGTGGATGTTCAAACCTTCAAACAAAAGATGGTGAATCCCTCTATGAAACTTGGGAAAGATCAAGCAGTTGACCAAAAGATGTCCCATCTGACATGTTTTCAGATGGACCATATTAGATATTCTATTTATGGTCTCTGAATTTTCGAAATGTCATGGATCATTCTGTGGATCTATTCACCTGAAGAAAACGCCTGGAGAGGCTCAAGAACTCATGACATGGTTGCAAACAACCAGTTCATGTATACTTCTGAGAGGAATTCCGTGAACAATGGGGTACCTCAGAAGGAATTGATTCTCTGATAATTGATGCTCGCACACAGGCTCTCAAAATCTGAAGTTGCAACAGCATCAACATACTAGATAGGCAGCTTCTGAAGAAGCTTATGATCCTGAGAACCCTGCCATGGCAGAGGTTAATTACTTAGGTGAACCTTATGAAACACCTATACTCATCATGGAGAAATCATCCAAATTTCTCATGGAAGGATCACAAAACCTCAACAAGGTTTTAACAATGGTGGACGTACTAGGCTGGGCAATAGCAAGCCATATCCATCATCTTCTCAGCAACAGACAGAGAATTCTGAACAAAACAATTCTAATTTAGCCAATATAGTCTCTGATCTGTCAAAGGCCACTTTCAGTTTCATGAATGAAACAAGATCCTCAATTAGAAATTGGAGGCACAAGTGGCCAGCTGAGTAAGAAAGTCTTGAAACTCCTCCCAGTACTCTCCCATGCAATACAGAAGAAAATCCAAAAGGAGAGTGCAAGGCTATTGATTTAATCAAAGTGGCCAAATGCACAAGGAGGAGGAGGGACGAAAATCCCAGTGAGGAAGACCTCCTGGACGTTCCTCAAGCAAGAAGGAGTTTCCTATTAAGGATCCTGAGGAATCTGAGGCTCATCTAGAGACCATAGAGATTCCATTAAATCTCCTTCTGCCATTCATGAGCTCTGAAGACTATTCATCCTCAGAAGAGGATGAAGATGTAACTGGAGAGCAAGTTGCTCAATACTTAGGAGCTATTATGAAGCTGAATGCCAAGCGTTTGGTAATGAGACTTGGGAAGGTGAACCCCCCTTGCTCATTAATGAACTAGATACTTGGATTCAGAGACTCTACCTCAAAAGAAGCAAGATCCTGGCAAGTTCTCAATACCTTGTACCATTGGCACCATGAGCTTTGAAAAAGCTCTATGTGATCTTGGGTCAGGGCTAAATCTTATGCCACTCTCTGTAATGGAGAAGCTGGGAATCATTGAGGTACAACCTGCCTTGTTCTCATTACAATTGGCAGACAAGTCCATAAGACAAGCTTATGGAATAGTAGAGGACGTGTTAGTGAAGGTTGAAGGCCTTTACATCCCTACTGATTTCATAATCCTAGACACTAGGAAGGAAGATGATGAATGCATCATCCTAGGAAGAACTTTCCTAGCCACAGCAGGAGCTATGATAGATGTCAACAGAGGTTGGTTAGTCCTTCAATTGAATGGGGACTACCTTGTGTTTAAGGCACATGGCCATCCCTCTGTGACAGAAGAGAGTAAGCATGAAGAGCTTCTCTCAGTTCAGAGTCAAGAAGAGCCCACACAGTCAAACTCTAAGTTTGGTGTTGTGAGGCCACAACCAAACTCTAAGTTTGGTGTTCATACCCCATATCCAAACTCTAAGTTTGGTGTTGGGATTACACTAAATTGACCTGATCACCATGTGGCTCCATGAGAGCCACTGTCAAGCTATTGACATTAAGAAGCGCTTGTTGGGAGGCAACCCAATTTTATTTATCTAATTTATTTTATTTGTTTCTTTGTTATTTTTATGTTTAATTAGGTACATGATCATGAGAGTCACGAAAAAATCAAAAAATTAAAAATAGAGTCAAAAACGAAGAAAAAAATTTTTCACCCTGGAGGTAGCACAGACTGGCGTTCAACGCCAGTAAGGTGCATCTGGCTGGCGTTCAACGCTAGAACAGAGCACCATTCTGGCGCTGAACGCCCAAAACAAGCAACAACCTGGCGTTAAACGCCAGGATGGTGCACGAAGAGGACAAGCTGGCGCTGAACGCCAGGAACAAGCATGAAACTGGCGTTCAACGCCAGAAACATGCATTACATGGGCGTTGAACGCCCAGAACATGCACCAATGGGCGTTTAAACGCCAGAATGATGCATGAAGGCATGTTACATGCCTATAGGGTGAAGGAATGGTATTTCTTTTCACCTCAGGATCTGTGGACCCCACTGATGTGTGGAAAACGATCCAACACAAAACTCACCGACAAGTGTACCGGGTCGCATCAAGTAATAATAACTCACATGAGTGAGGTCGATCCCACAGGGATTGAAGGATTGAGCAATTTTAGTTTAGTGGGTGATTTAGTCAAGCGAATCAAGTTTTGGTTGAGTGATTTGGGCTTAACAGGAAGTAAATGACAGTAAATGTAAAGGGGGAAGGGAGAAGTGCAGTAAATTAAAGAACAGAATTATAAAATTACAGAATCTTAAAGAGCAAGAAAGTAAATGACTGAAACTTAAAGTGCAATAAACTTAAATTGCAGTAACTTAAATGGCAAGAAAGATAAATGGCTTGAAGATAAAAGGGGTTTGAGGACTGGGATTGCAGAATCTAAATAAAGAGAGGTAACTTGCAACATTGATTGAGCAGAAATTGAATCAGAAGCATAAACATTCAACAGAGAGAAAATAAAATGCAGCAAAGGTTCACAGAAGAACCAAGAGTAAATTATGATCTCAGGATCCCAAGGGCTTAGGTAGCAGAGCCTAAAACCCAATTTCCTTCCCAGATCTGAATTATCTAAGCAATTGACAGAAAATTAAAGAAGAAGCAATAGAAAAACAGAATTGAATTTGAATTATGCAGAAAACAAAGTGAAAAGAGTTTGAATGGGAATTGAGACAGAATTTCCTCAATTTCACACACCCAGAACTCAGAAACAGAAGAGTAGAATTGCCCAAGGGAAATGAGGAAGGAGATTAATCAATTCTCCCTTGATCCTCTTAGCTCTCGGTCAAGTCTCTCAAGAAAGCTCAAGAAAGTGCCCAAGCAAAAGTAAAATTCAAAAGCCAAGGTAAAAGTCTAAGTGGTAAAAAATCAAAAGAAAGGTTCTAATTACATTAAACTAGCTTCTATATATACACTTTCTATTCTGGATTTTTTGGATGGGCTTTTGATTTGGTGAAGAATTGAATTAAAATGGGAATTTAGTTTGAATTTTCGGCCCATGAAAATTCACTCCCAGGAGGCTGCCCGGCCCTTGTGGAGGGCAGGGCAGAAAATTGGTGCTTAGTGCATGAGAATGGTGCAGCCTTGGTGCGGTTGGTGCGAGTCTGGCGCGTCCTGGTGCGGCGAGATGCTGCCCTGCCCCGCCAAGGCAGGGCAGAAAAGTTGGTGCTGCCAGGGATGGTGCGTGGTGCTCGTTGGCGCTACCAGGAAGAAAATTGGGCGCCAAGAAGATTGGTGCGCCAGATTTCAAAGCTGGTGCGCCACACACACGATTCTGCCCTGCCCGCGCAGAGGGCAGGGCAATGCTTCCTCTTTCACGCCCCGTGTTCGAAACACGGCTGGGGCACACGCTTCTCAATTTCTTCTTGGCTTCTTGGCACGGCACTCAACCTTAGTTCTTGGCTTCCTCATGGTTCCTTGTTCGAACCTTGTAGCATGCATGGGTGACATTTTCCCTTGAATTTCTTCCTTATAGAGCCCGATCCTGCCCTCCACAAGGGCAGGGCAATGTTCTCTTCCTCTTGGTTCCAAGGCACCATTTTGTGCTCTGCCCTTGTAGTGGGCAGGGCAGAGTTGCCTCCATTGTTTGGTTCCCTTATGTTGCCTTCCTAGAGGGCAGTCTGCCCTTGTGGAGGGCAATGTTGCTTCTCCCTTAGCATGCGGCACGCTTCTTATTGATTCGGACACGCTTTCCTTTTCTTGGCTACACTTCTTAGGCCACGCTTTTCCTTTTCTTTTCTTTTCTTCACCTACAATAAACCAAAACAACCACTCCAAGAATCACTAAATTCAAGAGGCTTATAAATCAATTAAAATTCAATTAAAATTAGCTCAAACCTTATGGATTAACATTAATTTCATGGTGGTTGCTTGATTAGAGTTATGCATTTTACTCCAAATCACTACTTAGGATGCAAGAAAGTGCATAAATGCTAACAAAACAAGTGAATTAGCTTGAAAAATGGTATGATGATGACTTGTCATCACAACACCAAACTTAAACCTTGCTTGTCCCCAAGCAAGCATCAAAACTAAGAGTAAATGAAAAATAAGAAAAGAATGCATATCCTTATTATGCAGATAGCAGAACTTGATCTAGGGGCATTTATGCAGACAATGACAACTCATTTTGTTGCTGCTGCATAATACACATTTTTCATCAAGGTTTGCTAAACTTGCTGTTAAGACTCACTTTTTACTCACTCCCTCGCTAACTTTTCTTGGCTTACAATGCTTAACAAGCTTATTATTCTTTTAGAGGTTGGGTGTCAAATGCTGCAGCATAGCCTTTGGCTTTATTTTCTTTTCTTTTTGCTCAACATCTTTCCACCTAAGACACATGGCTCATTAATTCTTCCTAGGATCATGCCCAGCATCTCTTTGGATAACAAATGTTTGTATCTAAGTTACTCTTTATTGTGGATTTTCAATTGGCCATCCCAAATCAGTTGATCTAAGTGACCGGGTTTCAAAATACCCCTTAGAATTTACTCCTCAGCATCTTAGTACAAGAACACCACAGGCATATGTCCTAAGGTCCAAGCTATTGGTGTCCAACCTTTGTTCTTTGTTTTTCTTTGCCATTTTGGCTTTTTCTTTCTTCCTTTTTTTCTGTTTTTGTTACCAAGGGTTGTTTCATTATTGATAAGAGTCTTTGTACAGCAAGCTAACTCACACTTGAATGAAAATGATATTATGCAACAATTATTTCATGAGTTATGCATTTAATCAAACACATATACCACCACTGACTTCCTTTCATACTTATGCAACATTGGATATTTTACTTTCCAATTCAAACCAAACTCTTTTATTTAAGCAAATGGGAAACAAAACAAAATTTAAGCTAAGTGATGGATACAAGCATTATGCAGACTTATCATTTTTCTAGCTATTTATTAACTAACTAAGATGAAAAGCAAAAAACAGAAAATGCATAAAGTAAAAGAAATAAATGATGGAGGCATATCATGTTTCAGACATGCATCTCCTTATTAGAGACATGAAAGAAGAAGTATGAAGGAACTTTGCCACCTTCTAATGGTCATGGCTGCTGCTTGATTCTCCCTTCTTCTTCTTTCTCTTCCCTGTCTTGGAGTAATCTCGGATCTCTTCACCAGGACATCTTCTACCCCAAACAGAATCTAAGAGTCCTTTGAGCCCAAAATCTTCCAATCTGTTAAAGGTTGACTCAGTGTATTGATGAGATCTAGCTTGTTGCTTGGCTAAGAATTCAGGGCATTGTTCAAATGGCTTGATTTCAGGATTGAGTGTTGGCAAATTGTGGGTCAAGTACTCCATCCTTGCTTGCATGTTTTCATCATACTCCATTCTTTGTACGTGTCTAACTTCTCCCAAGGTATGATGAACATTCTTCCATTGATATAGGTTGTGACTATATTTCTCTGCTTTAGCTTGACTAAAATACAGCTTATCATATGATTCTTTGAATTCTTTGTATTGCTCTTTTTGCCCTTCAAGAATCTGTGCTTGAAATTCTTGCTGCTGAGTCATCATTTGTTGTTGCCATCTCTCTTGTTTCTCCTCCATTTGATTTGATGCTGCCAAGCTTCTCGTTCCTCTTTTTCTTTCAAAAATTACTCCATAAACTCTGGATGGGGCTCTAGATATTGCGCTGGGCCCTCCTGATTTTGGCCTTGTTGGGCCTGCATGAGTTGATTTTGACCTTGTTGAGCCAACATGAGTTGCTGAGATAATTCTTCAATTGATCTTTGCAATTGGTTCATATCTATGGCATTATAAGCTTGATTTCGTCCTTCCTCTCTTTGTGATCTCCTTTGTCTAGGAGCTACTACCCCTTGTTGGTCTTCTTCTTCATTAATTCCCTCCATGCTCTTCTTGGTAATTCCTTTTCCTACTTTCACTTTTGTTGTGTCCTCATCTTCAAAGATTACGTTGGCTTTGTTACATAGCCTGAGGATGGTACTTGAATGCCCAAGACCTTTTTATTTGCTTGTGCTATTGGCCATTTCTTGAATACTGTCAGCTATGAGTTGTGCAATGTTGATCTCTCCTCCATGCAAGATGCAGTATGTCAAGAAGAAGAGTGCTCTTTTGATTTTGACCCAAGATGCATTTCCAGTAGGAAGGATAGATCTCCTTACTATTTCATACCATCCCTTAGCCACAGGAGTAAGATTTATCCTCCTTATGTGACTTGGAACTCCCTTTGAATCTCTTTCCCAATCAGTATTTTCCATGCATAACCCCTGCAGAATTTCATCAGGATTATTTTCCCGTTGCAATCTGGGCCTCATAACTAAGCTCTGGATAGGTTATGGTTCTCAACTTGAGAGCTCTTGTGATAGCAGCTGGGCTAAAACTCACTTCAACCCCTCTGACATAACTTGTGTAGGGAGCACTATTTTTGCTTTCTTTTGCAGCATTTGCATAGAACTCCCTAATCATTACTGCACTGATGTCAGTCAGAGGAGCACACAAGAGTTCCCACCTTCTTTCTCTAGTAATTTGCCTCATGATGGGGTATTCTCCTTCCCTCAAATCAAGGCCTTTCTCATAGATGACATTCTTTGTCTCCATGAACCTATGATATCTCCCTTCATGGAATTGGGATCTAAACTTGGTTGCATTAAAGGCTGGAGGTTCGGTTATCATAGGCTCTTTTCCCGGCCTTCTTTGTGAGCTTGAGGAGGCCATTGAAATTAAAGTGAAAAGAATGAGGGAGTGAGAGTAGAAGAACTGTGTGTTGTGTTTGGGAAGAGTTTTGGTTCGGTGAGGTAAGGGAATTATGTTGGTTTTTTGGAAGTGGGAGAGAGTATGGTTTTAATATGAAAGTGGCTTGAAAGTATATACCGTGTTGGTGCAACGGCTATTAATAGGCCAAGTTTTCAAGCTTTTCCACAAAACCAAAATGAATGAATGAAGAAGGAACCGTTAGTGTTCATGAAGGGCTGAGATTGAGTTGGTCATCTCAAGGACTCATGGAATGGACGGTCTGCATGCATGGTTGAGGCTTGACGAGGATCCTCCTCCCATTGGCTGCATGTATTTAAGTGTCCAAGGATGCATGCATGCAGATTTTTGTTCCCCATGAACGCGTTCTCCTAGGCACATGTGACCTTCCTCACATAACTCCTCCTAGCCGTGGCCCCTCCTTGAGTTTTGTCTTAATCTTTTTCTCCTGCAAGAATCAAGATAGCTAGCCTTAGATCATTAATATGGCCGTTGGCAATTAATTTGTATGAAAAAAATTTTTTTGTTTTGTTTATTATTATGAAAAATATTTTTTGTGGTCAATTGTGTCCCTTAATTAAAGATGTTAAAGGTTGATGAACACCAAACTTATCTTTTATTTAGGGGATGGCTTAGCAATTGCAAACCAATCTCACAATTGATGCATTTAAAAAAAATTATTGATGTATGATCCCTTGTCTGTATGGTTTTGAGTTCATGATTGGAAAATAATCCTCTGAGCATTGTTGCACATGCAGACACCAAACTTAGTGTTTGGTCATATGCTTCATTAAAAGAATTATGCATATGTTCTAAGAATGACTCCCTTTTCTTTTTGAAAAGCAAAATTAAGTGTGCCTTAAGGGACACCAAACTTAAAAGTTTGACACGTGCTTTAAAACAATGTATGCAGTCATTAGGCATGAAGTTCAAAATCATATTCAGAGGAATCATAGCTTATTAATAAATGAAGACAAATCTTAAACCATGGGTTGCCTCCCATGAAGCGCTCTTTTATTGTCATTAGCTTGACATTGACCTCCCTTTAAGGTGGTTGATGTTGGTGATGTCTCAACTTGTCACCTCTCACTGTCAGCTTTCTTTGTGTGCCTTGATGTTCAATTTCCATGTGCTCAAGAGAAAGTATTTGGTTGACAGTGTAATAATCTTTTGCTCCCTGCTGTTGATATACTAGTTGCACCTTATCACCCTTAGAGAATCCTTCAGTTGGGATTTTCTTGTTCTTCCACCCTTTGTGAGCCTTTTTCTTATTCTTCATCTTTTTCTTGCTTGTTGATCTTCCTCTCTTGATAGTTACTTGAGTTGTGATGCCTTCCTTCTTGCTGATCATGTCTTTGTTGATAGTTTCATCATTCTTTGTTGGCTCAGTGTCATTATGCTTGGTTGCTCCTTGGTTACCATCTGTTAACACTTTTCCACTTCTTAGTTGCACAACCTTGCATTCTTCCTTTGGGTTGGGAATGGTGTCACTAGGTAGTGAACTTGATGGTTTTTCAACAGAAATCTTCTTGGAGATTTGTCCAATCTGCCTCTCTAGGTTCTTCATGGAGGCTTCTTGATTCTTGGTTGTCAATTCTTGGTTCTTCATCAGTTTCTCCATGAGCAGCTCTAGATTGGTGATTCTCTGTGAGTCTTGTGTAATTGGTTGGTTTTGGGGTGTTGATGGATGATGATAGATGTTTTGGTTAGTTGGGTGGTTATTGGGTGGGTATTGGTTAGAATTGGGGTAGTTGTTTTGTGGTTTTCTGTATGTATTTGGTTAGTGTTTGGCTGGGGTTTTGTTTTTCCAATTGTTCTGTCCTGTATTTCTTTGCCATGGTTGTTGGTTTTGATTATGGTTGTCTCCCCATCTAAGGTTGGGATGGTTCTTCCAAGATGGATTAAGTATCCCATAGACTTCATTTGTTCCAGGATTTGGTTGTGCATGTATTGGACTTGCTCTTGTTGTTGCTCCTCTGAGTTCTTCACTTTGCACCCAAGTGGTTGGAGGTTGGCTTGTGGTGCTCACGCTGCAACTTGCAAGCCATCAATCCTTTTGGCCATTTGTTCAAACTGTTTGGATCTGCTGCTGCATCATCTTGTTCTGGGCCAGAATAGAATCAACCCCTTCCAACTCCATTACTCCTCTTCTCTGTGATGGTTGGCGTTGTCTTTGATGAGCAAAGAAATATGGTTGGCCACCATATCAATGAGGTTTTGAGCTTCCTCTGTGGTCTTCATGAGTTGTAATGAGCCTCCGGCAGAGTGATCAAGAGCTTCTTGAGCTTTAAGAGTGAGTCCCTCATAGAAGTTTGTAACTTGTCCCACTCAGTGAACATCTCTGGTGGACATTCCTCAATAGAGCCTTATACCTTTCCCATGCTTCATATAAGTTCTCAGACTCCATTTGAGTGAACGTTTGAACCTCAGTCTTCAACCTTATGATCCTTTGAGGGGGATAGAATTTAGCAAGGAACTTGCTCACCAGGTCATCCCAAGTGTTGATGCTTTCTTTTGGAAAGGTCTCTAGCCATTGGGTGGCTTTATCTCTGAGAGAGAATGGGAAGAGCAACAATTTGTAGCTATCAGGAGGTACACCATTGGTTTTCACTGTGTCACAGATTCTCAAGAATGTGGACAAATGTTGATTTGGATCCTCCAAAGGTCCTCCTCCAAAAGAACAATTGTTTTGAACCAGAGTGATGAGTTGTGGCTTGAGTTCAAAATTGTTTGCATTGACATTGGGAGGAAGAATGCTACTCCCACAATGCCTAGCATTTGCAAATGTGTATGAAGCCAAGACTCTTCTGATGTTGATTATATTGGCTCCTCCTTCGGGTTGATTGGTATCTCCTTCCATGTCTTGGAATTCCTCCTCAGATTCTTCTTCTCCAACAATGTTCTTCCCTCTTTCAGCTCTTCTTATTCTCCGAAGAGTCCTTTGATCAATTTCAGAGATGATAGGAGAAAATCTTCCTATACCTGACATACAAACACACAACAATAAACACACAAACCCAGAAATACAATGGAACTTCAATCTATTGCTAGAATGAGGTTTTTGTTAGTTTAAGCAAAATTTCAAACAGTTAGTGTGTTAGTGGGAATTAGAATAACAGAAAAGAAAAATGCTTAATCTAGACCTCCACTTCACTTAATCATTGTCAATCTATTTCAATCCCCGGCAACGGCGCCAAAAACTTGATGTGTGAAAAACGATCCAACACAAAACTCACCGGCAAGTGTACCGGGTCGCATCAAGTAATAATAACTCACATGAGTGAGGTCGATCCCACAGGGATTGAAGGATTGAGCAATTTTAGTTTAGTGGGTGATTTAGTCAAGCGAATCAAGTTTTGGTGAGATTTGGGCTTAACAGGAAGTAAATGACAGTAAATGTAAAGGGGGAAGGGAGAAGTGCAGTAAATTAAAGAACAGAATTATAAAATTGCAGAATCTTAAAGAGCAAGAAAGTAAATGACTGAAACTTAAAGTGCAAGAAACTTAAATTGCAGTAACTTAAATGGCAAGAAAGATAAATGGCTTGAAGATAAAAGGGGTTTGAGGACTGGGATTGCAGAATCTAAACAAAGAGAAGGTAACTTGCAACAATTGATTGAGCAGAAATTGAATCAAAGCAATAAACATTCAAACAGAGAGAAAATAAATGCAGCAAAGGTTCACGAAGAACCAAGAGTAAATTATGATCTCAGGATCCTAAGGCTTAGGTAGAGAGCCTAAAACCCAATTTCCTTCCCAGATCTGAATTATCTAAGCAATTGACAGAAAATTAAAGAAGAAGCAAAGAAAAAAGAATTGAATTTGAATTATGCAGAAAACAAAGTGAAAGTTTGAATGGGAATGAGACAGAATTTCCTCAATTTCACACACCCAGAACTCAGAAACAGAAGTAGAATTGCCCAAGGGAAATGAGGAAGGAGATTAATCAATTCTCCCTTGATCCTCTTAGCTCTCGGCAAGTCTCAAGAAAGCTCAAGAAAGTGCCCAAGCAAAAGTAAAATTCAAAAGCCAAGGTAAAAGTCTAAGTGGTAAAAAATCAAAAGAAAGGTTCTAATTACATTAAACTAGCTTCTATATATACACTTTCTATTCTTGGATTTTGGGATTTGGATGGGCTTTTGATTTGGTGAAGAATTGAATTAAAATGGGAATTTAGTTTGAATTTTCGGCCCATGAAAATTCACTCCCAGGAGGCTGCCCGGCCCTTGTGGAGGGCAGGGCAGAAAATTGGTGCTTGGTGCATGAGAATGGTGCAGCCTTGGTGCGGTTGGTGCGAGTCTGGCGCGTCCTGGTACGGCGAGATGCTGCCCTGCCCGCGCCAAGGGCAGGGCAGGAAAAGTTGGTGCTGCCAGGGATGGTGCGTGGTGCTCGTTGGCGCTACCAGGAAGAAAATTGGTGCGCCAGGAAGAAGATTGGTGCGCCAGATTTCAAAGCTGGTGCGCCACACACACGATTCTGCCCTGCCCACGCAGAGGGCAGGGCAATGCTTCCTCTTTCACGCCCCGTGTTCGAAACACGGCTGGGGCACACGCTTCTCAATTTCTTCTTGGCTTCTTGGCACGGCACTCAACCTTAGTTCTTGGCTTCCTCATGGTTCCTTGTTCGAACCTTGTAGCATGCATGGGTGACATTTTCCCTTGAATTTCTTCCTTATAGAGCCCGATCCTGCCCTCCACAAGGGCAGGGCAATGTTCTCTTCCTCTTGGTTCCAAGGCACCATTTTGTGCTCTGCCCTTGTAGTGGGCAGGGCAGAGTTGCCTCCATTGTTTGGTTCCCTTATGTTGCCTTCCTAGAGGGCAGTCTGCCCTTGTGGAGGGCAATGTTGCTTCTCCCTTAGCATGCGGCACACTTCTTATTGATTCGGCCACGCTTTCCTTTTCTTGGCTACACTTCTTAGGCCACGCTTTTCCTTTTCTTTTCTTTTCTTCACCTACAATAAACCAAAACAACCACTCCAAGTATCACTAAATTCGAGAGGCTTATAAATCAATTAAAATTAGCTCAAACCTCATGGATTAACATTAATTTCATGGTGGTTGCTTGAATTAGAGAAGTTATGCATTTTCACTCCAAATCACTTACTTAGGATGCAAGAAAGTGCATAAATGCTAACAAAACAAGTGAAATTAGCTTGAAAAATGGGTATATGATGACTTGTCATCACCCACAGGATCCCCACTTCAGGATCTGTGGACCCCACAGGATCCCTACCTAACATATTCCCACCTTACCTCCTAATCCTAGTTTTTGTGAATGTGATTACTCTTCCCCATGTCACACTTCCCAACATCTTCTTCATCAAGCACTCAATTCCTCTTCCCAATTACCCCATTCACCATTCACATAACCTCCTCTTCCCATACACCCCACCTACCTTTACAATCAACTTCTCCTTACCCCCAATCCCACCATATCGCCGAATCCATCTCCCCTCACTCACCTCCATCTTCTTCTTCTTCTCTTCTTTTTTTCTTGCTCGAGGGCGAGCAATATTTAAGTTTGGTGTGGTAAAAGCATAGCTTTTTTGCTTTTTCATTACCATTAATGGCACCTAAAGCCAAAGAAACTCAAAAGGGAAGACAAAAAGCTTCCACTCTGAGTCATGGGAGATGGAAAGACTCACAAAGCCATCATAGCTCAGTGGTAGAACATGTGGCTGCAAATCAAGAGATCCCTGAGATACCTCAGGGATAAGTTATCCTCCACACAAATATTGGAAGCAACTAAAGGGTGGAACATCATGAGCACTCCATCATTCTCCAAGAAATAAGAGAAGATCAAAGAGCAATGAGGGAGGAGCAACAAAAGCAAGGAAGAGACATAAAGGAGCTCAAAAAGCACCATTGGACCTTCAAGAAGGCGCCACCTTCACTCAGGTGGATCATTCCTTGTTCTTTATTCTTTCTGTTTTCGGTTTTAATTATTATGTTTATCTATGTTTTGTGTCTTTATTTCATGATCATTAGTATGTAACCATGCCTTAAAGCTATGAATAAAATCCATTACTCCTTCACCTCTCTTAAATGAAAAATGTTTAATTCAAAAGAACAAGAAGTACATAATTTTCGAAATTATTTTGAAAGTTTAATTATATGATGTGGTGACAATAATTTTTGTTTTCTGAATGAATGATGAACAGTGCATATGTCTTTTGATCTTGTTGTTTATGAGTGTTAAAATTGTTGGTTCTTGAAAGAATGATGAACAAGAGAAATGTTATTGATGATCTGAAAAACATCATGAAATTGATTCTTGAAGCAAGAAAAAGCAGCAAAAAAAAAAAAAAAAGGGGGCGGAAAATTTTAAAGCAAGGATCCAAGGCTTTGAGCATTAATGGATAGGAGGGCCCAAGGAAATAAAATCCAGGCCTAAGCGGCTAAATCAAGCTGTCCCTAACCATGTGCTTGTGTCATGAAGGTCCAAATGAAAAGCTTGAGACTGAGTGGTTAAAGTCGTGATCCAAAGCAAAAGAGTGTGCTTAAGAGCTCTGGACACCACCAACTGGGGACTCTAGCAAAGCTAAGTCACAATCTGAAAAGGTTCACCCAGTTATGTGTCTGTGGCATTTATGTATCCGGTGGTAATACTGGAAAACAAAATGCTTAGGGCCACGGCCAAGACTCATAAATAGCTGTGTTCAAGAATCAACATGCTTAACTAGGAAAGTCAATAACACTATCTGAAATTCTAAGTTCCTAAAGATGCCAATCACTCTGAACTTCAAAGGAAAAAGTGAGATGCCAAAACTGTTCAGAAGCAAAGCTACAAGTCCCGCTCATGTAATTATAATTAATATTCAGTGATATTTTGGACTTTATAGTATTCTCTTCTTTATCCTGTTTGATTTTCAGTTGCTTGGGGACAAGCAACAATTTAAGTTTGGTGTTGTGATGAGCGGATAATTTATACGCTTTTTGGCATTGTTTTTACATAGTTTTTAGTAAGTTTAAGCTACTTTTAGGGATGTTTTCATTAGTTTTTATGATAAATTCACATTTCTGGACTTTACTATGAGTTTGTGTGTTTTTCTGTGATTTCAGGTAATTTCTGGCTGAAATTGAGGGATTTGAGCAAAACTCTGAAAAAGGCTGACAAAAGGACTGCTGATGCTGTTGGATTCTGACCTCCCTGCACTCGAAATGGATTTTCTGGAGCTACAGAACTCCAATTGGCGCGCTCTCAACGGCGTTGGAAAGTAGACATCCAGGGCTTTCCAGCAATATATAATAGTCCATACTTTATTCGAAGAATGACGACGTAACTTGGCGTTGAACACCAAGTACATGCTGTTGTCTGAAGTTAAACGCCAGAAAAACGTCATGATCCGGAGTTGAACGCCCAAAACACGTCATAACTCGGAGTTCAACTCCAAGAGAAGCCTCAGCTCGTGGATTGATCAAGCTCAGCCCAAACATACACCAAGTGGGCCCCGGAAGTGGATTTATGCATCAATTACTTACTCATGTAAACCCTAGTAGCTAGTCTAGTATATATAGGACATTTATCTATTGTATTAGACATCTTTTGACCACTTTAAGTCTTTATTCATTCGGTCACTTGATCATGGAGAGGGCTGGCCATTCGGCCATGCCTGAACCTCTTTCACTTATGTATTTTCAACGGTGGAGTTTCTGCACACCATAGATTAAGGGTGTGGAGCTCTGCTGTACCTCAAGTATCAATGCAATTCTACTTTCTTTTATTCGGTCTCTATCTTATTCTTATTCCAGATATTCATTCGCACCCAAGAACATGATGAATGTGATGAGTAAATAACCCTCATTATCATTCTCACTTATGAACGCGCGTGATTGACAACCACTTCCGTTCTACATGCAACAGAGCTTGAATGTGTATCTCTTAGATTCCCCAACAGAATCTTCGTGGTATAAGCTAGATAGATGGCGGCATTTAGAGGATCCGGAAAGTCCAACCTTGTCTGTGGTGTTCCGAGTAGGATCCTGGGAATCCGGAAAGTCTCACCTTGTCTGTGGTATTCCGAGTAGGATTCCGGTAATGAATGACTGTGACGTGCTTCAAACTTGCAACCTGCTGGGCGTTAGTGACAGACGCAAAAGAATCAAGGGATTCTATTCCAGTAGGAGCGGGAACCAACCGTGATTAGCCGTACTGTGACAGAGTGCGTGAGCATTAGTTTTCACTGCGAGGATGGGATGTAGCCATCAACCATGGGTGATGCCTCCAGATGATTAGCTGTGCGAGTGACAGCTGCATAGGATATTTTCCCGAGAGGATTGAAAGTAGCCACAGCTGATGGTGAACCCCTATACAAAGCTTGCCATGGAAAGGAGTAAGAAGGATTGAGTTGAAGCAGTAGGAGAGCAGGCGTCCTTGAGCTCTACAGCATCTCCATCCGCTTATCTGAAATCCCCACCAATGAATCTGCATAAGTCTTCTATCCTTTTTATTATTCCTATTTTATTATTTCTATTTTCGAACCCATAAATAATGTTTAATCCGCCTGACTGAGATCTACAAGGTGACCATAGCTTGCTTCATACCAACAATCTCTGTGGATTCGACCCTTACTCACGTAAGGTTATTACTTGGACGACCCAGTACACTTGCTGGTTAGTTGAACGGAGTTGTGAAAATAAACAGTGCCCTAAGAGTATACAAAGAACATGTGATCACAATTTCGTCCACCAACGACCCAGTGCACTTGCTGGTTAGTTGTGCGAAGTTGTGAGGAATGTGAGTGAACCATAGTAGTGTGCACCATGTTTTTGGAGCCATTACTAAAAATTGTTCGAGTTATGAAAAGAGTAAATCACATTTTTGCCTATCAAGTTTTTAGAGCTGTTGCTCAGATTAGGTAATTTTCTTTTCAAAAAGTTTTCAAAAATCTTTCAAAATTCTTTCCTTGTTTTCATTTTTCCAAAAAAAAATAATTTTCGAAAAAAATAATAAAAAAACAAAAAATTAATAAAATCATAAAAATCAAAAATATTTTGTGTTTCTTGTTTGGTTACAATTGCATGTTTTTAAAATTTATGCATTTTTTGAAAATTTATGCATGTGTTCTTCATGATCTTCAAGTTGTTCGCGGTATGTCTTCTTGTTTGATCTTGATATTTTCTTGTTTTGTGTTTTTTGTTGTTTCTCATGTGCATTTTTGAATTCTTAGTGTCTAAATATGAAAAATTTCTAAGTTTGGTGTCTTGCATGTTTTCTTTTCTTGAAAAGTTTTCAAAAATAAAATCTTGATGTTCATCTTGACATTCAAAGTATTCTTGGTGTTCATCTTGACATTCATAGTGTTCTTGTATGCATCATGTGTTTTGATTCATAATTTTTATGTTGTGAGTCATTTTTGTGTTTTTCTCTCTCCTCATTAAAAATTTAAAAATCAAAAAAATATCTTTCCCTTATTTCTCTCATAAAATTCGAAATTTTGGGATTGACTTAGTCAAAAATTTTTAAAATAAGTTGTTTCTAGTTAGTCAAGTCAAGATTTCAATTTTAAAAAATCCTATCTTTTCAAAACTTTTTTCAAAACTCAAATCTTTTTCATTTTTTATGATTTTTGAAAATTTGAAAATATTTTTTTAAAATATTTTTCTTAATTTCATTTCAATGCTAACAATTAATGTGATTGATTCAAAAATTTGAAGTTTGTTACTTTCTTGTAAAGAAAGGTTCAATCTTTAAATTCTAGAATCATATCTTTTAGTTTCTTGTAAGTCAAGTAATCAATTTTAATTTTAAAAATCAAATCTTTTTCAAAATATATTTTCAATCATATCTTTTCAAATCATATCTTTTTTAAAATCAATTTCAAAAATCTTTTCTAACTTCTTATTTTTTCAAATCTTTTTCAACTAACTATTGATGCCAGGGCATCTTGGCCAGTTACACTGACCTTTTCTTTACTGTTTTTAGGGTAGTTTCATGCAGTTTCTTAGAAAATAAGCTAATTTTGGGTAAATATTCACTTACATCTTGTTTCAAACATACATTGTGCACTTTACATGATTTCATGGGAATTTTGCATGAATTATATGACAAATTGGATGATGCATGTCTCATGACTTGGATTAGAACTTTGATGCACTTTTCTACTTGATTTCAGGACAAAGGAAGCAAAGAAGAACCACGTTAGCATTCACGTTAGTTCAACTAACATGACCTCTAACGTGGAATGGGAGCTAGCTTGCAAAGTTAGTGAGAAAGGTAATCGCCAATAACGCCCTCGAAGCCATCATAGCCCACGTTAAGAGTCACGTTAACTAAGTTAACGTGAACTCTAACGTGGAAGAAGACAATAAGGCCAACGTTAGTGACACTCTCCTTTGTCACTAACGTTGGACCAAGCTCATAATTGGCCACGTTAGTTGCCACGTTAACTTAGTTAACGTGGACTCTAACGTTAAAGGAGCAAAAGAGAAGCCAACGTTAGTGACATTCACCTTTGTCACTAACGTTGGCCAAGCCTCCATGAGCCACGTTAACTCCCACATTAACTTAAGCTAACGTGGAGAGAGCAATTGATCGCCAACATTAGTGACACTTACCTTTGTCACTAACGTCGGGGTGAACCACCAAGAGCCACCATGAGCAATGTTAACTCCAACGTTAACTTTGTTAACGTGGAAGCTAACGTGGATAAAGAGATGATGAGCCAACGTTAGTGACACTCACCTTTGTCACTAACGTTGGAGATGGCCAGCATGACTACGTTAAAAGCCACGTTAACTTAGTTAACGTGGACTCTAACGTGGGAAGTAGGGGCACATTGGAACGTTAGTGGCAAAGGCAAGTGTCACTAACGTTCTCGAAGAATTGGCATTGCTACGTTAGAAGCCACGTTAACCTAGTTAACGTGGACTCTAACGTAAGGAGAAGGGGTGACTCACCACGTTATTAGGAAAGGTAAGTCCCAATAACGTATGCGAAGGACCAAGAGGCAACGTTAGTGGTCACGTTAGTGCTACTAACGTTGAAGTCAACGTGATCATATTTGGGTTAGGAACGTTAGTGAAAAAGGTGATTGTCACTAACGTTCTCGAACCCATACTTTCACTTAACGTTGACACCACTAACGTCCTGAGCCAAAGTCCCTGCCTACTTCACCTTTTCTCTCTGCAAGCAAAGTTAAGCCCAATGAAGAGGATAACTGCTTCAAACTCAAGATCCAGAGGCCCATACCCAAGACTTGAAGAGCCAACTAGAAGATCAGAAGAGTAGTATATATAGGAGTAGCTTTGAATTAGATGGGGGTTGGAAACTTTAGGAGCCTTGGGAATAGAACTACTCTCTGTCTTTTACTTTTTCTGCAACTTCTAGTTTTACTTTCTTGATGTATTCTCCATCTTTGTTTTCATTTTCCAGAGCTATGAACAACTAAACCCATTTCATTGGGTTAGGGAGCTCTGCTGCAATTTGATGGATCAATATTAGTTTTCATTCTTCTTCTTCTATCTTTTCTCTTGATTTTACTAGAAAGCTTTCAATTTCATCCAATTGGGTAGTTATCTTGGAAAAGAAACTATTCATATTTGGATCTCTTCAAAACTTTGGAAGAGGAATGAAAAGATCATGCTAGAAATGCTTTCTCATGCTGGACCAAATTGGGTTTGGATGGATATGTGACTATAATCCTACCAATACTTGATTTGGGAATGCATGTGGTATAATCAGTGACCATACTTCATCTCTTCTCATGAGCAATTGACCAAGGAATTGGCTATTGATGAAGATCTGAGAGATTGGATTACCAAGGAATTGGAATTCGATCATTTAAGATTGCCAAGGAGATCAATGAATGCATTGATTGAGGAAGAAATGAAAATGAATTTGATCCGAAGAATGCAACAGCTCCTAAGCCCAATGAACTCCCCATTTCTGATCTTACCCATTCTCTTTACTTTCTGCCATTTACTTTTATGAGCATTTCCCCCCATTCCCATTTAAGATTCTGTAATTTACTTTCTGCCATTTACATTCAGCTCTTTATTTCTAGCATTTATTTTCTCTGCTATTTAATTTTCTGTAATTTAATGTTCTGCAAATCTCAAATCAAATTCTGGTTCGCTCAACTAGAACATTCCTCTAATTAAAGTTGCTTGATCAATCAATCTTTGTGGGATTCGACCTCACTCTATAGTGAGTTTTTACTTGACGACAATTCGGTACACTTGCCGAAGGAAATTCGTTACGAGACGAATTTTTCGTGCATCAAGTTTATGGCGCCGTTGCCGGGGATTGATTTTGTATCAACAATGATTAAGTTGGAGGATAACTAGATTGAGCATTTTTCATTTTGCTGATTTAAATTTCTGTTTGAGTAATTTACTTTCAGTTTCAGTTGTTTTTCTTCCCATCCCTTTGACCCTTTTATTCCAGTTGTTTACAATCTTTTTTTTACTCACCCACTAACTATTTGATATATTGCATCACTCACACTAACAGCATTTTTTTTAACAAGAATAGTTTCTGTATTTATTTCCTTGCTTGTGCCGTGTTGATTGTATGACAGGGAGAAGAAGCGGGACTTCAACTTCCTTTGATTCTGAACCTGAGAGGACCTTCCTTAGATTAAGGAGGAAAGCAAGAGGAAAAAGAGTAGTAGGTGCTAAAGAAGAGGAAGAGTACTTTGAACCCAACATGGAAGAGAATTTGGAGAATAATCATGAAGAAGAAGCTCATAATCATGCCAGAGAAGGCCATGCAAACCGGGCTGGGCATGTAAGGAGGGTCTTAGGATCCTATATCAATCCTAATCCAGGAAACTGTGGAAGCAGCATTCAAAAGCCCACCATACATGCCAATAATTTTGAGCTAAAACCTCAGCTCATCACCCTTGTGCAGAATAATTGTTCACTTGGAAGAGGTGTTCAACAAGATCCTAATCAACACTTGACCACCTTCTTGAGGATTTGTGACACAGTGAAGTCCAATGAAGTCCACCCGGATGTCTATAGGCTGCTCTTGTTCCCTTTTTCACTCAGGGACAAGGCATCCAAATGGCTTGAATCCTTCCCAAAGGAAAGCTTAACTAATTGGGAAGAAGTGGTGAACAAGTTTTTAGCAAGATTTTATCCTTCTCAAAGGATCAATAGGCTAAGAACTGAGGTGCAGACTTTTAGACAACAAGATGGTGAGACACTTTATGAAGCATGGGAGAGATTCAAAGACTTGACAAGGAGATGCCCACCAGAGATATTTAATGAGTAGGTTCAACTTCACATCTTCTATGAAGGTCTTTCCTATGAGTCAAAGAAGGTTGTAGATCATTCATCAGGAGGTTCTTTAAACAAGAAGAAAACCATTGAAGAAGCCATAGATGTCATTGAAACAGTTGCTGAGAATGACTACTTCTATGCCTCTGAAAGAAGTAACACTAGAGGAGTAATGGAGCTGAACCACATGGATGCACTGTTAGCCCAAAACAAGATAATCACCAAGCAGCTAGCAGATCTTACCAAGAAGGTGAAAGAGAACCAAGTTACAGCAGCCATCACCTCATCACCAACTCAAGAAGGAGTAAACATAGGAGAAGAATGTGACTGGGAGCAAGCCAACTATGTGGGAAACTCACCTAGACAAGTCCATGATCCATACTCCAAAACTTACAACTCTGGATGGAGAAATCACCCCAACTTTGGATGGGGAAATCAACAAGACCAAGGCCAAGATCAAAGACGTCCAAATCCCAGCAACATAGCTCACCAACATGCCACACCTAGACCATATCAACACTCACATAATAACCCCTCTCAACACCTATACCAAAGCCAACCTAACCATTCTCATCCCTCCAATCTCAACTCACCATCACCTTCTGATGACATACTCTCAAGGATTGAGAACTTACTTGAAAGCATATGCAAAGAGATCCAAGACAGTAAAGCATTCTGAGAGGAAGTGCAGTCCAATATGCAAAATCAAGATGCTGCCATCAAGAAACATGAGACACAAATTGGGTACTTATGCAAGTAGATTCCCGGCCACAACCTTTGCAGCGATACTAACTCAAACCAAAGGGAGGAGTGTCAAGCTATCACCCTCAGGAATGGGAAGGAACTGAAGGAATCCTCCCAGAAACCACAAGAAGAGGGCTCAAATGAAAAAGAAGAAAAGCAAGATGGAGCTCAAGCTTCCATTTCAAGTTCGCAAAAAGAAGAAGGAATGTTGAAGCTAGATGCCCCAAGAGTCCCATACCCTCAGCAGTTGAGGAAGAAGGGGGATGACAACCAATTCTTGAGATTTTTGGAAATCTTCAAGAAACTCCAAATCAACATACCCTTTGCTGAAACAATAGAACAAATGCCACTCTATGCCAAGTTTTTAAAGGAGCTAATGACTAAGAAGAGAAGCTGGAAGAACAACGAGACTGTGATACTAACCGAAGAATGTAGTGCTATCATTCAGCATAAATTGCCCCAGAAATTGAAAGATCCTGGGAGCTTCCAGATCCCTTGTATTATAGGGGAAATCACAGTAGAGAAGGCTCTATGTGACTTAGGAGCTAGCATCAACTTGATGTCAGTAGCTATGATGAGGAAGATGAAGATCGAGGAGGCTAAACCAACAAAAATGGCCTTACAACTGGCAGACCGATCATTCAAGTTCCCTCATGACGTAGTAGAAGATTTGCTGGTGAAAGTGGGGGATTTCATATTCCCGGCAGATTTTGTAGTGCTGGACATGCAAGAGGAAGCCAAGGCCTCCATCATCCTGGGAAGGCCGTTCTTAGCCACTGCTGGAGCTGTCATTAATGTCCAAAAGGGTGATCTCACCCTGAGATTACACAATGAAAAGATGACAATCAATGTGTTCAAGGCCATGAGTTACCCACCAGAATAATTGGGGGAATGTATGAGGTTGGACTCACTTAAAGAAGAAGTGCAGGAGAGTTTTGAAGAGGAAGAACCTGAAGAGTTAACAGAGGAGGAGTCAACATCTATTGAAGAGGTTGTAACAACAGTGATTCGCATACAAGGTGCACAAAAGGAAGAAAATGAAAAGATAGAGGCACCCAAACTTGAACTCAAAGCACTGCCACCCACTCTCAAATATGCATACTTAGGAAAGAATGAAAGTTACCCAGTAATCATAAACTCATCCCTCAGCCAAGATCAAGAGGATGAACTACTCCAAGTATTGCGAAAGCATAAGGATGCCATTGGATGGACCCTCGCTGACCTGAAGGGAATCAGTTCAGCCATATGCATGCATAAGATACTGTTGGAAGATGATGCCAAACCATCCATTCAATCCTAAAGGAGGCTTAACCCAATCATGAAGGAAGTGGTACAGAAAGAAGTTATGAAATTATGGCAGGGAGGAGTAATCTACCTGATCTCAGACAGCACCTGGGTCAGCCCCGTGCATGTCATGCCCAAAAAAGGAGGAATCACTGTAGTCCCCAATGAGAAGAACGAACTAATTCGTACAAGGACCGTCATAGGATGGCGGATGTGCATAGACTACTAGAAACTCAATGAGGCTACACGAAAGGATCATTTCCCCCTCCCATTCATGGATCAGATGTTGGAAAGACTCGCAGGACACGCATATTATTGTTTTCTCGACGGCTATTCAGGATATAACCAAATAGTGGTTGATCCTAGAGACCAAGAGAAAACCTCATTTACTTGCCCATATGGAGTGTTTGCCTACAGGCGCATGCCATTTGGGCTATGTAATGCACCTGCGACTTTCCAACGTTGCATGCTTTCTATCTTCTCAGATATGATAGAGAAATTCATTGAAGTTTTTATGGATGATTTCTCGGTATTCGGAGATTCCTTTACTAGCTGCCTAAATCACCTAGCCTTGGTATTGAAAAGGTGCCAAGAGACCAATCTGGTCTTGAACGGGGAGAAATGTCACTTTATGGTGACAGAAGGAATAGTCCTTGGCCATAAGGTTTCTAACCAAGGCATTGAGGTGGACAGGGCTAAGGTGGAACTTATTGAAAAACTTCCTCCACCTAGTGATGTCAAGGCAATTAGAAGTTTTTTAGGACATGCTGGCTTTTACAGAAGGTTTATTAAAGATTTTTCAAAGATAGCCAAGCCCTTGAGCAATTTCCTTGTATCCGACACACCATTTATCTTCGATGAAACATGCATGCTAGCATTCGAGAATTAAAAAAAGAGATTGTCCTTTGCTCCTATTATTTCCCCACCTGATTGGAACTTACCCTTTGAATTGATGTGTGATGCATCTGATTTTGCAGTTGGAGCAGTGTTAGGGCAGAGGAAAGATAACTTAGTCCATGTGATATACTATGCTAGCATGATGCTCAAAGAAACTATACCACTACTGAAAAGGAGTTGCTAGCAATAGTTTTTGCATGTGACAAGTTCAGATCATACCTCATTGGTGCTAAAGTGATTGTTTTTACAGATCACACAGCACTTAAATATTTGTTTGCCAAGCAAGAATCAAAACCAAGTCTAATGAGATGGATCTTATTGTTGCAGGAATTCAATATTGAAATCAGAGATAAGAAAGGAATGGAGAACAAGGTAGCAGATTACCTATCCAGAATCCGTCATAAGGAAGGTGGAACACATGATACAAGTGTGAACGAGCTCTTCCCTGATGAGTAATTGATGACAATTCACAAAGCACCATGGTTTGCAGACATTGCCAACTTCAAGGCAACTGGGGCCCTACCTCCAGGGATCAATAAACATCAAAAAAGAAAGCTCATAAATGATGCAAAATATTTTGTTTGGGATGAGCCATATCTCTTCAAGAAGTGTTCAGATGGAATCCTTAGAAGATGTGTCTTGGAAGAAGAAGAAGGACGAGAGGTCCTATGGAATTGCCACGGCTCATGCTATGGAGGCCATTTTGGAGGGGACAGAACTGCAGCAAAGGTGTTACAAAGCGGATTCTTTTGGCCCACCCTTTTCAAGGATGCCAAAGAACTAGTAAAGAGCTGCAATGAATGCCAAAGATCTGGAAACTTGCCCAAAAAAATGAGATGTCACAAAATTTTATCTTGGAACTGGAACTGTTTGATGTGTGGGGAATCGATTTCGTGGGACCATTCCCAACCTCATATTCAAACAAGTACATCTTGGTAGCAGTGGATTACGTTTCCAAGTGGGTAGAGGCTATTGCCACTCCAACGAATGATAACAAGATGGTCATGAACTTCCTCAGAAAGAATATCTTTAGCCGTTTTGGAGTCCCCCGAGCACTCATCAGTGATAGAGGGAGTCATTTTTGTAACAGACCACTAGAAGCGCTCCTCCTACGATATGGGGTAAAACACAAGGTTGCCACACTTTACCATCCCCAAATAAGTGGGCAAACTGAGATATCCAACAGAGAGCTAAAAAGGATTTTGGAAAAGACTGTGGGTGCATCAAGAAAGGATTGGTCGAAGAAGCTGGATAATGCTCTTTGGGCATACCGAACAGCATTCAAAACACCAATTGGAATGTCCCCATATCAACTGGTGTATGGGAAAACTTGTCATTTACCACTGGAGCTGGATCACAAAGCTCTCTGGGCTCTCAAGATACTAAATTTTGACAGCATTGCTGCTGGTGCAAAGAGGATCTTGCAGCTGCAAGAGATGGAGGAATTTAGATCACAAGCCTATGAAAATGCCAAGATTTATAAAGAAAAGGCAAAGAGAAGACATGACCTGCATCTTGCACCCAGAAGTTTCGAAAAGGGGCAACAAGTACTCCTCTACAATTCCAAATTGAGTCTGTTCCCAGGAAAACTCAAATCAAGGTGGTCCGGACCTTTTCTTGACACAAAAGTCTTGCCATATGGACACATAGAAATCATGGATGAAAGTTCAGAGAGGACTTTTACTGTGAACGGACAAAGGCTGAAGCATTATATGGGCAACATGGAGGAAAACCCCAGAGTAAAGTATTATCTCAAGTAATGGAGGAATCGTCGAGCTAGCGACGCTAAAAGAGCGCTCTGTTGGGAGGCAACCCAACCTGAGGTAGTTTCATTTTCATTTTCATTTCAATAAAGATCACAAGTTATTTCCCCGGTATTGCGAGGAGCTAAGTTTGGTGTTCCACACCAACACAATCCAAGAGTGAAAGTGTAATTCTAAGTTTGGTGTTCCACCAAAGATATTAGTTAGAATCACACTACACCCCCAAAACACATTGCTAGCTCCAACCAATCAGGGGAACCAATTAGCTGTAGTTTAGTCTTTAGTTAATAATGGTTTTGTTAACAACATGATATGAGGTTCTCTGCATGTATGCAAACTTTTGTACTGGGCAAGGAACTAAGTTTGGTGTTCACACACCAAATTCAGTTCAGAAGTTCACAAGCAAACATGCAAGCTAACTATTTCTCAAGTGTTTCGGGAACAAGCAACTTCCAATAACTTTGCAGGAACCTTATGAGGAAATGGTGCACCTTCATCCAAGGAAGTGAAGTAGCAAAGACTATGGATGATGACAAAGAGGAGGGCAACTAGAAACCATTACCCGAAGGTTGTATTGTTACTTAATTCCATGTACTGGGAATGTTAAAATTGGAAGTCCAAATGCACCTTTGATTAATAGTTACTCATTAGTTGGAACCTTTTCAATTCTGTTTTTAAGTTTCTCACAGCTTAGGTCTATGTTTGCTAGTCTGAATGTCACTGCATCTTTTCCTTACTTAATTGTATGCTTATCCTTTTTAATCAAATGAAAAGAGAATGAGTGTTTTATAAAGGACCAGAGTTGAGTTCATATTATGGAGTAAGTTCCTAAGTTTGTGGTGTAATCATAAGTTAGCTAAGTTGGTTCACCAACAAGGTGGGAACACAACTATCTGTCCTGAATCCTATGCTTTGAACACACCCCATGAGACTAACTAAATAACAAGATCCTAATAAGAAAAAAGGAAAGAAAAAGGAAAGTGAAGAATAAAAGAAAAATAGCAAGAAAAGAGGCTAGGCACTAAGGGGTTGAGTCTTGAGGGATGTGTCTGTGGTGTTCTTGTACCAAGGATCTACTTGGATTACTAAGCTCTCAGGGATGCTTTATCACCTGGTAACTTGGGTTAACTAACCCGGGATTATCAGTTGAAAGTCCACTATCAAGAGCAATCTTTGCTACAGAACATTTAGTAGCCCAAAGCGGTGCTAGACACCAAGACCTCAAGGAAAGAAAATAAACAAACCATGTGCCTGTGGTTTGTATGTATGGGGGAGAGACTTGAGGAAGTAAGTCCTTAGGGGTGTTTCAACACCTAGCACCTTGAACCAACTGGTTCGGGAGTGTTGGCTGAAAGCTTATTCTAAAGAGTTGCCCCCTTACAGAGCACTTAGCCTAAGAACACAAATAAGCCCTGAAATGACAACAAAAGGATCAATGAATAAAAGTCTCATGGGATGCAATCAAGTGAGTATTCTAGGACATGATAAAGGTCTGGAAGCTAGTGAAGGAATGAACCTAAGTTGCTATGCATGAAACCACCATAAAACCAGGGACATGACTTCCACAAGAATGACTCATTTCTCTTGGCATTCCATTCATCATTCTCTTGTTCCAGTACTTGCTTAGGGACAAGCAAACTTTAAGTTTGGTGTTGTGATGCCAGGGCATCTTGGCCAGTTACACTGACCTTTTCTTTACTATTTTTAGGGTAGTTTCATGCAGTTTCTTAGAAAATAAGCTAGTTTTGGGTAGATATTCACTTACATCTTATTTCAAACATACATTGTGCACTTTACATGATTTCATGAGAATTTTGCATGAATTATATGACAAATTGGATGATGCATGTCTCATGACTTGGATTAGAACTTTGATGCACTTTGCTGCTTGATTTCAGGACAAAGGAAGCAAAGAAGAACCACGTTAGCATTCACGTTAGTTCAATTAACTTGACCTCTAACGTGGAATGGGAGCTAGCTTGCAAAGTTAGTGAGAAAGGTAATCGCCAATAATGCCCTCGAAGCCATCATAGCCCACGTTAAGAGTCACGTTAACTAAGTTAACGTGAACTCTAACGTGGAAGAAGACAATAAGGCCAACGTTAGTGACACTCTCCTTTGTCACTAACGTTGGACCAAGCTCATAATTGGCCACGTTAGTTGCCACGTTAACTCTAACGTTAAAGAAGCAAAAGAGAAGCCAATGTTAGTGACATTCACCTTTGTCACTAACGTTGGCCAAGCCTCCATGAGCCACGTTAACTCCCACGTTAACTTAGTTAACGTGGAAGCTAACGTGGAGAGAGCAATTGATTGCCAACGTTAGTGACACTTACCTTTGTCACTAACGTCGGGGTGAACCACCAAGAGCCACCATGAGCAACGATAACTCCCACGTTAACTTTGTTAACGTGGAAGCTAACGTGGATAAAGAGATGATGAGCCAACGTTAGTGACACTCACCTTTGTCACTAACGTTGGAGATGGCCAGCATGACTACGTTAAAAGCCACGTTAACTTAGTTAACGTGGACTCTAACGTGGGAAATAGGGGCACATTGGAACGTTAGTGACAAAGGTAAGTGTCACTAACGTTCTCGAAGAATTGGCATTGCTACGTTAGAAGCCACGTTAACCTAGTTAACGTGGACTCTAACGTAAGGAGAAGGGGTGACTCGCCACGTTATTGGGAAAGGTAAGTCCCACTAACGTATGCGAAGGACCAAGAGGCAACGTTAGTGGTCACGTTAGTGCCACTAACGTTGAAGTCAACGTGATCATATTTGGGTTAGGAACATTAGTGAAAAAGGTGATTGTCACTAACGTTCTCGAACCCACACTTTCACTTAACATTGACACCACTAACGTCCTGAGCCAAAGTCCCTACCTACTTCACCTTTTCTCTCTGCAAGCAAACCTAAGCCCAATGAAGAGGATAACTGCTTCAAACTCAAGATCCAGAGGCCCATACCCAAGACTTGAAGAGCCAACTAGAAGATCAGAAGAGTAGTATATATAGGAGTAGCTTTGAATTAGATGGGGGTTGGAAACTTTAGGAGCCTTGGGAATAGAACTACTCTCTGTCTTTTACTTTCTCTGCAACTTCTAGTTTTACTTTCATGATGTATTCTCCATCTTTGTTTTCATTTTCCAGAGCTATGAACAACTAAACCCATTTCATTGGGATAGGGAGCTCTGCTGCAATTTGATGGATCAATATTAGTTTTCATTCTTCTTCTTCTATCTTTTCTCTTGATTTGCCTAGAAAGCTTTCAATCTTCATCCAATTGGGTAGTTATCTTGGAAAAGAAACTATTCATATTTGGATCTCTTCGGAACCTTGGAAGAGAAATGAAGAGATCATGCTAGAAATGCTTTCTCATGCTGGACCAAATTGCGTTTGGATGCATATGTGACTATAATCCTACCAATACTTGATTTGGGAATGTATGTGGTATAATCAGTGACCATAATTCATCTCTTCTCATGAGCAATTGACCAAGGAATTGGCTATTGATCAAGATCTGAGTGATTGGATTGCCAAGGAATTGGAATTCGATCATTTAAGATTGCCAAGGAGATCAATGAATGCATTGATTGAGGAAGAGATGAAAATGAATTTGATCCGGAGAATGCAACATCTCCTAAGCCCAATGAACTCCCCATTTCTGATCTTACCCATTCTCTTTACTTTTTGCCATTTACTTTTATGAGCATTTCCCCCATTCCCATTTAAGATTCTGCAATTTACTTTCTGCCATTTACATTCAACTCTTTATTTCTAGCATTTATTTTTTCTGCTATTTAATTTTCCGCAATTTAATGTTCTGCAAATCTCAAATCAAATTCTGGTTCGCCCAACTAGAACATTCCTCTAATTAATGTTGCTTGATCAATCAATCTCTGTGGGATTTGACCTCACTCTATAGTGAAGTTTTACTTGACGACAATTCGGTACACTTGTCGAAGGAAATTCGTTACGAGACGAATTTTTTGTGCATCAAGTTTATGGCGCCGTTGCCGGGGATTGATTTTGTATCAACAATGATTAAGTTGGAGGATAACTAGATTGAGCATTTTTCATTTTGCTGATTTAAATTTCTGTTTGAGCAATTTACTTTCAGTTTCAGTTGTTTTTCTTCCCATCCCTTTGACCCTTTTATTCTAGTTGTTTACAATCTTTTTTTTTACTCACCCACTAACTGTTTGATATATTGCATCACTCACACTAACGCAAGGAGGAAGCTTGGTGATTATACTACACCTACTTCCAAATTTGATGGAAGAAGCATCTCAATCCCTTCCATTGGAGCAAACAATTTTAAGCTGAAACCTCAACTCGTTTCTCTAATGCAACAGAACTGCAAGTTTGATGGACTTCCATCAGAAGTTTCCTATCAGTTTTTAACTGAGTTCTTGCAGATCTGTGAGACTGTTAAGACTAATGGAGTAGATCCTGATGTCTACAGGCTCATGCTTTTCCCTTTTGCTGTAAAAGACAGAGCTAGAACATGGTTGGACTCACAACCTAAAGATAGCCTGGACTCTTGGGATAAGCTGGTCACGGCCTTCTTGGCTAAGTTCTTTCCTCCTCAAAAACTGAGCAAGCTTAGAGTGGATGTTCAGACCTTCAAACAGAAAGATGGTGAATCCCTCTATGAAGCTTGGGAAAAATACAAGCAGATGACCAAAAGGTGTCCTTCTGACATGCTTTCAGAGTGGACCATTTTGGATATATTCTATTATGGTCTATTTGAGTTCTCTAAGATGTCACTGGACCATTCTGCAGGTGGATCCATTCACCTAAAGAAAACGCATGGAGAAGCTCAAGAACTCATTGACATGGTTGCAAATAACCAATTCATGTACACTTCTGAGAGGAATTCTGTGAGTAATGAGACGCCTCAGAAGAAGGGAGTACTTGAAATTGATGCTCTGAATGCCATATTGGCTCAGAACAAAATGTTGACTCAGCAAGTCAACATGATCTCTCAAAGTCTGAATGGATGGCAAAATGCATCCAACAGTACTAAATAGGCATCTTCTGAAGAAGAAACTTATGATCCTGAGAACCCTGCACTGGCAGAGGTGAATTACATGGGTGAACCCTATGGGAACACCTACAATTTTTCATGGAGAAATCATCCAAACTTTGCATGGAAGGATCAACAAAAGCCCCAACAAGGCTTTAATAATGGTGGAAGAAACAGGCTTAGCAATAGCAAGCCCTTTCCATAATCTTCTCAGCAACAGACAGAGAATTCTGAGCAAAGCTCCTCTAGCTTAGCAAATATAGTCTCTGATCTGTCTAAGGCCACTTTAAGTTTCATGAGTGAAACAAGGTCCTCCATCAGAAATTTGGAGGCATAAGTGGGCCAGCTGAGTAAGAAAATCACTGAAACACCTCCTAGTACTCTCCCAAGCAATACTGAAGAGAATCCAAAAAGAGAGTGCAAGGCCATTGACATAATCAAAATGGCCGAACCTGGAGAGGACGGGGAGGACGTGAATCCTAATGAGGAAGACCTCATGGGACGTCTTCCAGACAAGAAGGAGTTCCTTATTGAGGACCTAAAAGAATCTGAGACTCATATAGAGACCATAGAGATTCCATTAAACCTCCTTCTGCCATTCATGAGCTCTAAAAACTATTCTTCCTCTGAAGAGGATGAAGATGTGACTGGAAAGCAAGTTGCTCAATATCTAGGAGCTATCATGAAGCTGAATGCCAAGTTATTTGGTAATGAGACCTGGGAAGATGTACCTCCCTTGCTCATTAGTGAACTAGATACATGGGTTTAGCAAACTTTACTTCAAAAGAAACTAGATCCTGGTAAATTCTTAATACCATGTACCATGGGCACCATGACCTTTGAGAAGGCTCTGTGTGACCTGGGGTCAAGTATAAATCTTATGCCACTCTCTGTAATGGAGAAACTGGTAATCTTTGATGTACAACCTACCACTTTATCATTAGAGATGGCAGACAAGTCAATAAGTCACGCTTATGGATTGGTAGAGGACGTGTTAGTGAAGGTTAAAGGCCTTTACATCCCTGCTGATTTCATAGTCTTAGACACTAGGAAGGAGAAGGATGAATACATCATCCTTGGAAGACCCTTCCTAGCCACAGCAGGAACTGTGATTGATGTTGACAGAGGAGAGCTAGTCCTTCAATTGAATGGGGACTACTGAAGAGAGAACTTTTGCATGGTCTAGAATTCAAAATAAATTCCCATTGCAAGTATAGCTTCTAAACCAACAAGAGTCCTTTCTTACAAATGTTTTGGTTGTCACAAGTAACAAACCCAATAAAAATAATTAACTGAAGTATTCAAACCTCGGGTCGTCTTCTCAAGGAATTGCAGGGAAGTATGATTTATTATTGGTTATGGAAAAATAGTGTTTCGGGTTTTGAAAAGGGTTTTGAGCAAGAGAAATGGTTTACAAAAATTAATAAAGTAATAACGAAGAAATCTCTTGGCAAGGTGTGGAAACTGGAAGTTCTATCCTAGTTATCCTTATTAATGGTAATAAGAATTATAATTCTGCTACCACTAAGTCAACCTCTAACTATGAAGGTCAGTTAAGTGGACAAATTAATTTAACACCTAAAGTTCTAGTCAATTCCTTAAGGAAAGACTAGAGTTATAGAAATCTAAATTAATCAGCAAGGATGATAATTATCAATCACAATGAGTTTGATAACTCAAGAGTTACCAATTAATCAACCAAAGCCAATAATATACAATCTAAATTATAAATAAGGAAAAGCAATCATGAATCTGAAATACCTCAATTTATATTTAAATAAGAAAATCATAACATGAATGGTCATTAAATAAATAAAAGGAAAAATAAATAGAAGGGCATTGAACCTTAGATGAAGAAGTAATATTCCTAATTCCTAACATGCGGACGCATCACTATCGGTTTCTCCAAGGACTCCAATTTGTTCTTTCCTTCCATTTTGTATGTTTCCTTTCCATCCTTTAAGTCATTCCTACCCTATAAAACCTGAAAGTACACAACACACAAATCACGGCATCAAATGGTAATAAAGGATAATTAAAATTGATAATTTTGAAGCATAGGAAACATGTTTTCTCATACATCATATTCTAAGGAAGGAATTGTAAAACCATGCAAATTCATATGAATAAGTAGGTGAAGAGTTGATAAATCATTTAATTTAAGTACAACATATATCATAAAATATGGGTTTATCAACCTCCCCACACTTAAACAATAGCATGTCCTCATGCTAAATCCAAGAGAAAAGAGTGAAGGTGAAATGGTGGAATCATATGCAATGCAATCTACTCTAAATGCAACTACCTAAATGTGTCATGCAAATCTAGTTATTATTCACCTATATATAAAGTATACATGTAGTCAAATTGATTCATATCTTCAAAGAATCATATATGCATAGCCAACCTTAGATAATGTTAAAGCATTTTTACAATTGAGATGGGTAAAAATATTTTTTCAAACTTACAAGACAATTAACAATAGAGGTAGAGATATATGGTGATGAACTATTGAACCCTCACTAGATTTTGTATTTACTCTCTAGTCACTCAGTGTTTGTTGGGTTAATCACTTTATTCTTCTTTTATCCTTAGTTTCTATAACTTTGTTCTTCATCTAACCAATCAACAATTATAGAATATAGACATACAAAAATCATGAGGTCTTTTCATGGTTATAATGGGGCCAAGGTAGAGGTAAAGGCATATGTATAAGGCTAAGTGAGCTAATAAGGGAATCTTTGATTAGTCTAAGATCTCACCTAACATATACATACTTTATACAAATCAAAATTTCTTAACCTATTTGCCCAAATTTTTCCACTTTGTATTGCAAACTCATGCATTAAATTTAACTTTGTCCCATGTGTATTGATTCCTCCTATTTTGTGTTTGGGGATTTTTTTTTATGCACAAGGTAATTCAATTTTTCTAATTTCACATGAGCATGCTTCCCAAAATTTTTAAATAATTTATTCGATTTAAATTTCTACTCTTTTCTGTCATCCTATGTTTCCATAAAATTCTCTACACTTAAATGTTACACAATATCTATCTTAAGCTAATCAAGGATTCAACTTGGGATTTTTATTTTGTTTTTTTGCTTAAGGCTAGTAATATGGTTATAAAACAGAAGGGGATTAAGAGGCTCAAGGGGGCTAACAAGGATGGCATGAAAGGTAGGCTTTATTTGGGATAAGTGAGGAAAAATTCAAATGATAGCCTCAATCACTTTCTTAGTATGTATCTATATTCTATATTGGACATGTAGATTAAAGCAAAGTAAAGAACATCAGAATAAAAAAGAAGGGTAAAACACACAGGAATGAAATTTATGGTTTGAATGCAACCATACAATTAAGCTCAAAACTCACAGGCTGTGTTTTCTCAAACTCATAAACCATATATCAGTTATGTATGTCATGCAAGTAGAAATTCAAGAGTTTCCATTCAACTCAATGTAAAATTTATTGGATGGCTTTAAAGTTTTAGTGTTTCTCCTTGAAGAAATGTTGTTAACTAATTAACATGTAATGCTATATATATAAGGTGTGTGGATTGTTTTACTATACTATGGTTTCTAGCTTACTCTTTTTATTTTTCAACCAAATCAACTATCATATGCTAAAAAGGGTAAATTATACTAATTAATCCACTTAATGTATAACTAGTAAACTAAGGTGTAAATCAAGCTAAAATATCCAAGATATTATACAGCCCAAAGTGCATAATGCAAAAGTACAATAAGAGCAAAAGAGAGAAATGTGCAAATAAAATATAGAAAATGGCCAAAATAAGAAGAGAGTCTATAGTGATTCACCGAAATAAATAGATGCCAGAGATGGCGACCTCCCCACACTTAAATAATAGCATCATCCTCGATGCTCCCTCAAGCCTGGTGTGAAGGAGTGACATCTCCGGAAGGATGGGCTGCTGGTGTCTCGGTGGTGGTCTGAGGATCTGCAGACTGGATGAGGGTAGGAGGATCTATCTGCTGCAGAGGAGTGTCTGACTGGATAGGAATCTCGGGATCTGTGGCCTGTATCTGGTGTGGCACCTCAGGATGTGGCGCAGCCTGCTCCAGGTCTGCCTGCTCAGCCTGGGTGGGTGTCTCCTCCTCATGAGTGCTCGCCTCTACCTCATATGTGTCAGAAGGGGTGTCAGGCTCGGAGGGGATGTCGCCACCAGACCGGATCATCAACTTGAGGTGCTCATAGCGTCGCTTGTTGCAACGCTCCATACGTTCCAAGCGGGCGAAGAGTCGATGCACCAAATGGTAAATAGGCTCAGGAGCAGCTGGAGGTGCAGTGGGCAGGGCAGGTGCAGCAGTGGAAGAAGAGGGGACAGCTGAAGGTGTGGCTGTCTCATCAGAAGCAGTAAGGAATGGAGGTCTGTAGCCTAAAGCCAGAAAGTTCCTGCTGTGAGGAATGATCTTCTTGCAGTCCACAGCAGGTGGCTTCTCATCAGCATCCTCCCAAGGCACGTCAGCTCGATGGCCTAGCTGGGTGCCAGATAAGGGAAGGGGAGGGTGCCTCTGATATGGACCCTGGCCATATAGTTCCGGATGAATCGTGGCAGGTACAGGTCCTTACCCTCCAGCACACACCAGAGGAGGGTGATCATAGTAGCAGGCAGCTCTGTCTCATGAGTGCTCGGCATAATAAAGTTACTCAGGATATGGTGCCAGAGTCGAGCCTCATCATTCAAGTATATCCGCTTGATTCTTTTAGGCATGGTGGTGTTCTTACCCGTGACCCAAGGGACAGTAGGGTCAAGAGCTATCTTCTCCTTGACAGCATCCCAGTCAAATCTCAGAAAATGCATGTCTTCTTCAGCCTTTTGGTAACCGTCAGGCTGATCTGACTTAGGCTGAAGGTGCAGAATATCCTCAATGGCCTCTTCAGTGAGCAGTATCTATTTCCCCCTGAGGTGCACTGTATCCAAGGAATTCTTGAAATAATTACAGTAAAACTCTCTTACCCAGGAAGCATTTACCTCAGTCAAGTTTCTCTCTAAGAAGAACCAGCTTCTGTGTTTGATCTGATCGGAGGTGTACTGCTGTAGTTCTTCTGGAATTTTCAAAGTCCTCTCCAGGTACAGATTTCTGGAGGTAGCAAACACTGGAAACTTCAGCTCACAGTAGCGGTTTGCAAACTTAATTGGATCATTGGCAGGGAGGAGCTGGTCAGCCTTCTCCTGCGCGGTAAAGTGCTTTTCCCGCCAGGAGTCATCATGCAGACGCTCTAGGAGAGACATAGAGGATTCACCTCTTTTCCGTTTGCCAGTTGTTGCTTTGCCCTTACCCCTGCCTTGAGAATCAGACATCCTGAAAAATAGAATTTTCAAGATATAATTGAGGAATAAAAGCAAGAAAATAAGTAGGCAAATAACAAGATAAGCACGAAGTGGCAAAGGAGCAGTATAAAAATGAAATGAGTTAAGTAAATGTATATTTTGGATTGTGTTGGAGTTGAGAAGCTAAGATGAGAAATCACAGTCCAAAATATGTTAGAAGTAGAAAGTCTGTTAATTAGGAAAAACAATAATCATGTCATGAGTGAAATTAATTTAAAGAAGTAGTGAAAAGGCAAAGGGGGACGTTAGAAAGTTAAGAGTGGGAAAATTGAAAATAGAGGTTAGAAAGCAAAAATCAGTGAGTCAGTAAAAAGGAAGTCAGAGTAAGTGGCATGATGATTGGTTTCTAAGTAACAAGAATTTCACAATCTTAAAAAACAGTCAACTCATATTCAAGCAGGGATAACAGGGTATTGATGATGATTTATAGAAATATAGAAGTAGTAAAAAGTGAAATCAAATCATCAATAAACCAATTTATTAACCAGGAAATCAAAAGTAATAAGAATGTTGGCCCGTGCATTCAAGAATTGGTTTGGTATTCGTGGAGTAGTGCAAAATAGAGAATTGCCAAAACTAATACTTGGATGTAAAGAGGGAACAATTCGCAGAAAATTGGGCAGCATTCCGGCTAAAAATTGGATGTTCCCAGAAAACAAATAGGAATAACAGTTCATATGAATTGAAATAAGGCTGCACAAATTGCAAGAATAAGAAAGAGCAGTGTAACAGCAGCATGAAACAGTTAGGTGCAGCATATGAACAGTATTAACATCATAGCCAGAATAAAATTGCAGAACAGATAAACAGATAACAAGAACAGTACAATTATCAGGCCTAAATCTACTATTCAGATCCTAGCTACCTAACCACCTAGAATCCACTACAAACATGCATCTCTATCTAGCCTATTCAGAACAAAAATTGGAAAATGAACTAATGAGTCGCAAGGAGGAATCGCAGTATGGCGGAACCTGGTACGTAAAGGGCAATGAGATAGAACAGGGATGAGGGCAGAGAGGTGGTGATGCGGCGACGCTAGGTGAAGCACGGCAGTACGGCGGTGGAGCAGGGGCGGTGGTAAGGGTGTAGGATAGGGTTGAGGGGTATGGTTGAGAAGAGGGGGTTAGGGTTGGAGTGGTGGCCGGTGAAGGTGGCTGCGGCGGTCGCGGGGGTCTGCGGCGGTTGGATGGTGGCGGAAGAGAGAGAGAGGGAGGGGAAAGAAAGAAGGAGGAGAGGGGAGGGGTGGGTGTTGCGGCCGGGTTTGGGTGGGGGCGGTACGGTGGCAGTCGTGGAGGTCGGAGGTGGTCGTGTGTGGTGGCTGGGGGTGGTTGAGGGGGAGAGAGTTGCAGAAGAGAGGAAGAGGGGGGTTGGGGTTTGGGGATGCGATGGATGGGGTTTCGCGTGATCTAGGGTTAGTGATCGCGAATCCACACGAACGCGTGGAGGATGCGATCGCGTGAGTAAGGTGAAATGGGATTGACGCGGACGCGTGAGGCACGCGATCGCGTCGTTGGAATTTGTGCTAGATACACGATTCCAGTGTTGTTTTAGCGCAACTCTCTGTTTGATATAGGTGGTCATAATATCCACGCGACGCGATCACGTCGCTTACGCTTTCGCGTGGGATGGGGGTTATGTAGGTGACGCATTCGCGTCAGGGACGTGCACGCGTGGATTGTTTTGTGCTAAACCCACACTAGCCGCACGATTCCAGCCTAACTTTCTGGGCGTTGGATCTTTACGCCGATATCTAGATCACGCGTTCGCGTGAGTGACGCGGACACGTGGGAGGCCTTTTTTGCAATCGACGCGATCGCGTGGGGCACGCGGTCGCGTGGAATAATTTGTGCCAAAGGCACACCTCCAGCCTTGCTTTAGCGTTACTCTCTGCTCACTTTCCTTTTTCTTTTAATGCACTTGTGACGATGACGCGTCAGCGACGCTGTTGCGTCGCGTGCTCTCTCTCTCTCTCTCTCTTTTTTAATGCAAAATGCAGAATGCAATGAATGTTATGCAAAATTCCAGGCTCAATCAAAACTTGAAAACAGAATAAAATTTAAACTAAAAAAGGAACGATCATACCATGGTGGGTTGTCTCCCACCTAGCACTTTTAGTTAAAGTCCTTAAGTTGGACATTTGATGAGCTTCCTATTATGGTGGCTTGTGCTTGAATTCGTCCAGAAATCTCCACCAGTGTTTGGAATGCCAGCATCCTCCGGGGTCCCAAATAAGATACGTAAAACCGTTGAGCAGTTTCAAACAGGCTTCCAGGCTCCCGGGGTGTTGAATGTCAGAATAGATTCCAGGATCCCAAACTCTACTTTTACACCCATTTTTATCTTGATCTGCATTTTTCCAGCTGGGTGCTAAGTAACTTGAATTCCCACTGTAGTGACCAAACCGCTTCCGAGATCCTTTCAATTGAGCTTGACACCAATCCTTGTACCTCAAATTGAAGTGTGAAACCTCATTGAATCTTGCATACCAGCGCTGAGTACGAGTCATTTCCCTTTTGTTCTTAAAGTCGCAAAGAGATCTAAGCTGGCTATCTATTTCAAGTAAACCATATTCAAGTGGAAAAGTACAGATGAAAGTCAATGATTTTACCCACTTGAAGTTTGTGTTGGGTGGTAATGGCCTTGGGGTAGGTGTTTCCAGTGGTTCTGCAAGCTCTACTCCTTTGTGGTCTTTTGTGAATTCCTCCATTTCTTGGAAAATTTCTTCCATTTCAACTATGTCTTGCTCAAAGTCACTGATATCTTCCTCATCACTTGAGTCATAATTGGGAGGTTGAGAAAAGTCGACCTCTGTGTCATCTTCGTATTCACTTAGGGAAGATTCTTCTGTCTCAAAGAATTCACTTGCGGATGCAAGTTCATTATTAAGAGAACTTGAGTGGTGACTATCATCATCAGGAAAACTTGAGTCTTCGGTTATTCCGTCTAATTCCTCATAAGATACCTGCCTTGGGGGTTGTGCACTATCCTCCTTAGCATTAATTGTAACGTCTTAGACGGAATTATCCACAACTCTGGATTCCTGCGGAGGTTCAGCATCTCCTAAATCTTCAACCAACTCTTCTTCTTCTATAATGACAGCTTCCTCTACTTGTTCTAGTACGAAGTTATGCTCTATGTTGTCCACTGGAGTTTCTTGTGTCTTCTTCACGCTGCGTTCTTCATTAGATTCTCCATATGAAGCAATGGGAGTATGTTGAGTGTCTGAACATCTGGAAGATAGTTGATTTATTCCTTGCTCCAGTTGATGAAGGGTTGTATGAAATTGGCCTACTGATTCTTCAAAGCGAACCTGTGATTCTTGGCTTGATGGATATGGACATGGTGTATAGGGAAGTGGTGGTTCTTGGGAGTAATTGGATTGGCGTTAGGGTGGATAAGGATCATGCGGTGGCGAATGGTGAAAGGGAGCTTGTGAGTGTGGTGGTTCGAAGCTATGTTGAGAGGATGATCTATAAGCACAGGGTGGGACTTGTGGGTAACTACAAGGGGGTCCACCATATCTATCAGTTTGGCATGCATTGTAGAATGGTCTCTGTCCATGATATCTTGGAAGGTGTTGCTGCCTGAAGGGTTGATCAGATCCTCTTGGTTCTATCCATCTTTGATTGCCTTGACCGTGATGCATAATCCTATTATAGCTTCCATTCCTTTCAACAAAAGTAGAACCAAACTCAAAGCGAGAGGGGTGAGAATTCATAGTAGTTATCAGAAATAAGGGAGAAAAGAAGAAACAAATAAACAAGTAAAAGAAAAAAATATTTACAATAACCAATAATAAGGCACACGTTTGCAATTCCCCAGCAACGGCGCCATTTTGAAGAGAGAACTTTTGCATGGTCTAGAATTCAAAATAAATTCCCATTGCAAGTATAGCTTTTAAACCAACAAGAGTCCTTTCTTACAAACGTTTTGGTTGTCATAAGTAACAAACCCAATAAAAATAATTAACCGAAGTATTCAAACCTCGGGTCGTCTTCTCAAGGAATTGCAGGGAAGTATGATTTATTATTGGTTATGGAAAAATAGTGTTTCGAGTTTTGAAAAGGGTTTTGAGCAAGAGAAATGGTTTACAAAAATTAATAAAGTAATAACAAAGAAATCTCTTGGCAAGGTGTGAAAACTGGAAGTTCTATCCTAGTTATCCTTATCAATGGTGATGAGAATTATAATTCTACTACCATTAAGTCAACCTCTAACTATGAAGGTCAGTTATGTGGACAAAATAATTTAACACCTAAAGTTCTAGTCAACTCCTTAAGGAAAGACTAGAGTTATAGGAATCTAAATTAATCAGCAAGGATGATAATTATCAATCACAATGAGTTTGATAACTCAAGAGTTACCAATTAATCAACCAAAGCCAATAGTAAACAATCTAAATTATAAATAAGGAAAAGCAATCATGAGTCAAAATACCTCAATTTATATTTAAATAACAAAATCATAACATGAATGGTCATTAAATAAATAAAAGGAAAAATAAATAGAAGGGCATTGAACCTTAGATGAAGAAGTAATATTCCTAATTTCTAAAAATCCTAATCCTAAATCCTAAGAGAGAGGAGAGAGCCTCTCTCTCTAAAAACTACATCTAGATCCTAAAACTATGTATGAATCCAGTATTCTCTATCTAATCTCCCTTCTTTTTTTCATGAATGGATGAATTCCTCCATTTATAATCCTTCAATCTGTGTTCTCTGGGCTTGGATCTGGGCCAAAAGGGGCCCAAAATTTGCTGGAAAAGGAGATCTGCAAATTCTGTAAATCGCGCACGTCACGCGGTCGCGTCCTTTAGAGTGTTGCTCTTCCACGCGGTCGCATCAATCATGCTCCCGCGTCAGTTGTAATTCGTAAGTCACGCGTTCGCCGCATCCATGCGCTCGCCTCGATTCCCTTTTGCGCGAACCACGCATTCGTGTCGCCCATGCGGACGCGTCACTGCCGGTTTCTCCAAGGACTCCAATTTGTGCTTTCCTTCCATTTTGTATGTTTTCTTTCCATCCTTTAAGTCATTCCTGCCCTATAAAACCTGAAAGTAATCAACACACGAATCACGGCATCGAATGGTAATAAAGGATACTTAAAATTGATAATTTTGAAGCATAGGAAACATGTTTTCTCATACATCATATTCTAAGGAAGGAATTGTAAAACCATGCAAATTTATATGAATAAGTAGGTGAAGAGTTGATAAATCATTTAATTTAAGTACAATATATATCATAAAATATGGGTTTATCAACTACCTTGTGTTTAAAGCTCAAGGATCTTCTTCTGCAACCATGGAGAGGAAGCACGATAAGCTTCTCTCAATACAGAGTCAAACAAAGCCCCCACAATCAAACTCTAAGTTTGGTGTTGGGAGGCCACAACCAAACTCTAAGTTTGGTGTTGAGAAGCACCCACATTCAAACTCTAAGTTTGGTGTTGGGAGGCCCTCATCATGCTCTGAACATCTGTGAGGCTCCATGAGAGCTCACTGTCAAGCTATTGACATTAAAGAAGCGCTTATTAGGAGGCAAACCAATTTTTATTTATCTATATTTTTATTGTTCTTTTATGTTTTATTAGGTTCATGATCATGTGGAGTCACAAAACAAATACTAAAATTTAAAACATAATCAAAAACAACACACCTTGGAGGAAGAGTTTACTGGCATTTAAACGCCAGTAAGGAGCATCTGGCTGGTGTTCAACGCCAGAACAGAGCATGAATCTGGCATTGAACGCCAGAAACAAGCAGTAGTCTGGCGTTCAAACGCCAGGATTACACCCTGAGGAGAGCTGGCGTTAAACGCCAGAAACAAGCATGGAACTGGCGTTCAACGCCGGAAACATGTTGTAAACTGGCGTTGAACACCCAAAACAAGCATAGAAATGGTGTTTAACACTAGAAACAAGCATAAATCTGGCGTTAAACGCCAGGATTGCATACAGAGGGCGTTTTACACGCCTAATTGGTGCAGGGATGATAAATCCTTGACACCTCAGGATCTGTGGACCCCACAAGATCACCTCAGGATCTGTGGACCCCACAGGATCCCCATCTACCTCAACTCACTCTCTCTCTTCTTTCACACAATCCAATAACACTCTTCCCCAAACACCCTTCACCAATCACCTCAATCTCTCTTCCCCATCACCTCTTCACCACTTACATCCATCCACTCTTCCCCATAAACCCCACCTACCTTCAAATTCAAATTCTCCTTCCCACCCAAACCCACCTTAAATGGCCGAACCCAACCCTTCTCCCTTCACTATATAAACCCCTACATCCTTCTTCATTCTCACACAACACAACCCTCTCTTCTCTCCCTTGGCCGAATAAACATCTCTCCCCCTCTCCTCCATATTTTCTTCTTCTTCTTCTATTCTTTCTTTTTTTGCTCGAGGGCGAGCAATATTCTAAGTTTGGTGTTATAAAAGCATAGCTTTTTTTCTTTTTCCATAACCACTTATGGCACCTAAGGCTAGAAAAACCTCTAGAAAGAGGAAAGGGAAAACAAAAGCTTCCACCTCCGAATCATGGAAGATGGAGAGATTCATCTCAAAGGTCCATCAAGACCACTTCTATGAAGTTGTGGCCAAGAAAAAGGTGATCCCTGAGGTCTTTTTCATGCTCAAGAAAAATGAGTATCCAGAGATCTGACATGAGATCCAAAGAAGAGGTTGGGAAGTTCTGACCAACCCCATTCAACAAGTCAGAATCTTAATGGTTCAAGAGTTCTATGCCAATGCATGGATCACTAGGAACCATGATCAAAGTATGAACCCAAATCCAAAGAATTATCTTACAATGGTTCAGGGAAAATACTTAGATTTCAATCTGAAAAATGTAAGGTTGGCATTCAACTTGCCTATGATGCAAGAAGATGCACGCCCCTACACTAGAAGGGTTAACTTTGATCAAAGGTTGGACCAAGTCCTTATGGACATATGTGTTGAAGGAGCTCAATAGAAAAGAGACTCTAAAGGCAAGCCGGTTCAATTGAGAAGACTGGACCTTAAGCCTGTGGCTAGAGGATGATTGGAGTTCATCCAACGCTCCATCATCCCCACTAGCAACTGATCTGAAGTTATTGTGGATTGGGCCATCATGATCCATAGCATCATGATTGGAGAGGAAGTAGAAGTTCATGAAGTCATCTCTCTTGAATTCTACAAAATAGCCGAAAAGCCCTCTACCTTGGCAAGGCTAGCTTTTCTCGTCTCATTTGCCATCTATACTACTCAGCTGGAGTTATCATAAAAGGAGACATCCTCATTGAAGAGGACAAGCCCATCACTAAGAAGAGGATGGAGCAAACAAGAGAGACTACTCATGGATATCAAGAGATGCATGAGGAAGCTCACCATCAAGAAATTCCTGAGATGCTTCAAGGGATGCATTTTTCTCCAAACAACTATTGGGAACAACTCAACACTTCTCTAGAAGACTTGAGTTATAACATGGACCAATTAAGGGTGGAGCACCAAGAGCACTCCATCATTCTCCGTGAGATTAAAAAGATCAAAGAGCTATGAGGGAGGAGCAACAAAGGCAAGGAAGAGACATAGAGGAGCTCAAGGACATCATTGGTCCTTCAAGAAGAAGATGCCACCATCACTAAGGTGGACTCATTCCTTAACTTCCTTGTTCCTATTTCTCTGTTTTTTGGTTTTAAGCTTCATATTTGTTTATGTTTTGAGTCTTTATTACATGATTATTAATGTTTAGTAACTATGTCTTAAGGCTATGAATAATTCCATGAATCCTTCACCTCTCTTAAATGAAAAATTGTTTCTAATACAAAAGAACAAGAAGTACATGAGTTTCGAATTCATCCTTGAATTTAGTTTAATTATATTGATGTGGTGACAATACTTTTTGTTTTCTGAATGAATGCTTGAACAGTGCATATTTTTTATCTTGTTGTTTATGAATGTTAAAATTGTTGGCTCTTGAAAGAATGATGAAAAAGAGAAATGTTATTGATGATCTGAAAAATCATAAAATTGATTCTTGAAGCAAGTAAAAGCAGTGAATAACAAAAGCTTGCGAAAAAAATAAATAAATAAATAAATAAAAGAAAAAGAAAAAGCAAGTAGAAAAAGCCAATAGCCCTTAAAACCAAAAGGCAAGGGTAAAAAGGATCCAAGGCTCTGAGCATTAATGGATAGGAGGGCCCAAGGAAGTAAAATCTAGGCCTAAGCGGCTAAATCAAGCTGTCCCTAACCATGTGCTTGTGGCATGCAGGTCCAAGTGAAAAGCTTGAGACTGAGTGGTTAAAGTCGTGATCCAAAGCAAAAAGGAGTGTGCTTAATAGCTGTGGACACCTCTAACTGGGGACTTTAGCAAAGCTGAGTCACAATCTGAAAAGGTTCACCCAGTCATGTGTCTGTGGCAATTATGTATCCGGTGGTAATACTGGAAAACAAAGTGCTTAGGGCCATGGCCAAGACTCATAAAAGTAGTTGTGTTCAAGAATAAACATACTTAACTAGGAGAATTAATAACACTATCTGAATTCTGAGTTCCTATAGATGCCAATCATTCTGAACTTCAAAGGAAAAAGTGAGATGCCAAAACAGTTCAGAAGCAAAAAGCTACAAGTCCCGCTCATTTAATTAGAACTAATATTCAATGATAGTTTGAGATTTATAGTACATTCTCTTCTTTTTATCCTATTTGATTTTCAGTTGCTTGGGGACAAGCAACAATTTAAGTTTGGTGTTGTGATGAGCGGATAATTTATACGCTTTTTGGCATTATTTTTAGGTAGTTTTTAGTAGGATCTAGCTACTTTTAGGGATGTTTTCATTAGTTTTTATGCTAAATTCACATTTCTGGACTTAACTATGAGTTTCTGTGTTTTTCTGTGATTTCAAGTATTTTCTGGGTTAAATTGAAGGACCTGAGCAAAAGTCTGATAGAGGGCTGACAAAGGACTGATGATGCTATTGGATTCTGACCTCCCTGCACTCGAAATAGATTTTTTGGAGCTACAGAACTTCAAATGGCGCGCTCTTAATAGCGTTGGAAAGTAGACATCTAGGGCTTTCCAGAAATATATAATAGTCCATACTTTGTTCGAGTTTAAACGACGCAAACTGGCGTTCAACGCCAGTTCCATGCTGCTTTCTGGAGTAAAACGCCAGAAACACGTCACGAACCAGAGTTAAACGTCAAAAATACGTTACAACTTGGCGTTTAACTTCAAGAGAAGTCACTACACGTGTAAAGTTCAAGCTCAGCCCAAGCACACACCAAATGGGCCCCAGAAGTGAATTTCTGCATCATTTACTCAATTCTGTAAACCCTAGTAGCTAGTCTAGTATAAATAGGACATTTTACTATTGTATTAGACATCTTGGTATCTAGTCCTTTTCCTTATTTTCAAATTCATATCACATTTTGGGGGCTAGCCATTCGGCCATGCCTGGACCACCACTTATGTATTTTCAACGGTGGAGTTTCTACACACCATAGATTAAGGTGTGGAGCTCTGTTATACCTCGAGTTTTTATGCAAAGTACTACTATTTTCTATTCAATTCATACTTATTCTTATTCTAAGATATTTGTTGCACTTCAACATGACGAATGTGATGATCCGTGACACTCATCATCATTCTCACCTATGAACACGTGATTGACAACCACTTCCTTTCTACTTTAGACCGAACGAATATCTCTTGGATTCCTTAATCAGAATCTTTGTGGTATAAGCTAGAACCTTGTGCGGCCACTCTTGAGAATCTAGAAAGTCTAAACCTTGTCTGCGGTATTCCGAGTAGGATTCAAGGATTGAATGACTGTGACGAGCTTCAAACTCGCGATTGTTGGGCGTGGTGACAGTCGCAAAAGAATCAATAGATTCTATTCCGACATGATCGAGAACCGACAGATGATTAGCCGTGCTGTGACAGAGCATTTGGATCATTTTCACTGAGAGGATGGGATATAGCCATTGACAACGGTGATGCCCTACATACAGCTTGCCATGGAAAGGAGTATGAAGGATTGAAGGAAGGCAGTAGGAAAACAGAGATTCAACAGGGACAAAGCATCTCCATACACTTATCAGAAATTCCCACCAATGATTACATAAGTATCTCTATCTTTATTCTATGCTTTATTTATTATTATTTTTGAAAACCATTATAATCATTTGAATCAGCCTAACTAATATTTACAAGATGACCATAGCTTGCTTCATACTAACAATCTCCGTGGGATCGACCCTTACTCACGTAAGATTTTATTACTTGGACGATCCAGTGCACTTGCTGGTTAGTTGTGCAAAGTTGTGAGGAATGTGAGTGAACCATAGTAGTTTGCACCAAGTTTTTGGAGCCATTACTAAAAATTGTTCGAGTTATGAAAAGAGTAAATCACAATTTTGCCTATCAAGAAGCTTACCAAGTTTTTATATGGAATTGAAAAGCTTGACGAGGGCTTTGCTTGAGTGTAAACGGCTAGTCAATCGAAGCTCAGGAGAAAACGTTATGGTGGATTAAAGTTCAAGAAGTTATGGTTTTACACTCTTCCCTTCCCTCTTATTTAATTTTGTTTAATCGGAGTTTTACACCCCGTATTAATTTTATTTTGGTAATCACACAAGAACAATTTTCTTATTCTTCAAGCAACCACATTTTTTCACTTTCCCTTTACTATAGCTTTAACAATTTAACTGTTGTATTTTTCAAATAATAAAATTATTTTAGTTGCATTAAAAATAGTGATAAAATATAAGATACATTAACACAATAATATTTAAAATGATGTAGAACAGTGGTAAAAATAATGGAGCTCACAATGGATGATCACATTATTCATGATGCTTGATATTTTGTAATAAAGTACACAAAAGAAGTAGACATGTGATAGTTCTTGGAATTATAATTCATGTAGTAGGAATTTATGGGTAGTTATTATCATGACTTTGACTTTTGGTATTTTGTTAGAATGTTATGTGATCAAAGTCTATTTTTTTGTGATAAATTTATTTATGTTGAATTGGTTGATTTAAAATTATATATATAATTTTTTCGTTATTTAAATTACTTTTTCAAACTATGATTTAAAATTATATATGAATTTTGCAAGGTTTTGTTAGGAAGATTCATAAAAAAGTGTAGCCATAGATTTTTTGAGCTAATCTATAGCCACATTTAAAATGGGTGGCCATAATGTAGAGCAGTCATCAACGGCCACACTCACAAAACATGGCCATAACTAAAAATATTGGCATGGTTCAAAAGTATAGCCATATCTTCAACTATTGGCATGCTTTCCAATCGTTATCATAACCAAAGGGTACGTTTCAGAAAGCGTGGTTGTATGTTGATGAGCGGATAATTTGTATGCTTTTTGGCATTGTTTTTAGTATGTTTTTAGTATCTTTTAGTTAGTTTTTAGTATATTTTTATTAGTTTTTAATTAAAATTCACTTTTCTGGACTTTACTATGGGTTTGTGTGTTTTTCTGTAATTTCAGGTATTTTCTGACTGAAATTGAGGGTCCTGAGCAAAAATCTGATCCAGAGACTGAAAAGGACTGCAGATGCTGTTGGATTCTGACCTCCCTGCACTCGAAGTGGATTTTCTGGAGCTACAGAAGCCCAATTTGCGCGCTCTCAACGGCGTTGGAAAGTAGACATCCTGGGCTTTCCAGCAATATATAATAGTCCATACTTTGTCCAAGATTTGATGGCCCAAACCCGCGTAGCAATCCGGCCTCAGAAATTCCAGCGTTAAACGCCGGAACTGGATTAAAAGTTGGAGTTAAACGCCCAAACTGGCATGAGAACTGGCGTTTAACTCCAGAAAATGTCTCTACACATAAAAGCTTCAATGCTCAGCCCAAGCACACACCAAGTGGGCCCGGAAGTGGATTTTTCTGTCATTTACTCATTTCTGTAAACCTTAGGATACTAGTTTACTACTTATAGGACCTTTTGACATTGTAATCAGAACCTTATGACCTCATAACATTTCATACACGTTCTTTCCACAGTATGAGCCTCTAAACCCCATGGTTGGGGGTGAGGAGCTCTGCTGTGTCTTGATGGATTAATGCAATTACTACTGTTTCTTATTCAATCATGCTTGCTTCCGTTCTAAGATAACACTTGTTCTTAATCCGGATGAATGTGATGATCCGTGACAATCATCATCATTCTCAACCATGAACACGTGCCTGACAAGCACCTCTGTTCTATCTTAGATTGAGTAGTTATCTCTTGGGTTCTTTAATCGGAATCTTCGTGGTATAGGCAGGACCTGATGGCAGCATTCAAGAGAATCCGGAAGGTCTAAACCTTGTCTGTGGTATTCTGAGTAGGATTCAATGATTGAATGACTGTGATGTGCTTCAAACCTGTAACCTACTAGGCGTTAGTGACAGACGCAAAAGAGTGATTCTATTCCGGTAGGGGAGGGAACCAAACCGGTGATTGGCGGCACTGTGACAGAGTGCTTTGCATTAGCTTTCACTGCGCGGATGGGAGGTAGCTGCTGACAACAGTGAGACCCTACACGAGCTTGCCATGGAAGGAGACATGCGTGTTTGATGAAGAGGACAGTAGGAAAGCAGAGATTCAGAAGATGGAGCATCTCCAAACCTCAACCCATTCTCCATTACTGCAGTACAAGTACCCATTACATGTTCTTTTGCTTTTTACAATCAATCCTGATAATTTCTGATATCCTGACTAAGATTTACAAAATAACCATAGCTTGCTTCAAGCCGACAATCTCCGTGGGATCGACCCTTGCTCACGCAAGGTATTACTTGGACGACCCAGTGCACTTGCTGGTTAGTTGTGCGGGATTGCAAAAGTGTTATTGCAATTTCGTGCACCAAGTTTTTGGCGCCGTTGCCGGGGATTGTTCGAGTTTGGACAACTGACGGTTTATTTTGTTGCTTAGATTAGGATTTTTTTTTATTTTTGTTGGTTTAGAGTCTTTTTAGTTGAGTCTAGTTTCATATTCTAAGTTTGGTGTCAATTGCATGCGTTTGTTTTTCTTTTAAAATTTTCGTTCTTGCATGTTCTTAGCCCTTTTTGATTCATAAAAGTTCTAAGTTTGGTGTCCTCTTTGTGTTTTTCCTTTAAAATTTTCGAAAAAAATTAGTGTTTGATTTTCTAAAATTTTAAGTTTGGTGTTTTTGTGTTTTTCTCTTTCCTCTTTTTAAGAATCAAATCTTTTTCAAAAAAATTTTTCAATCATATCTTCTTAATTGCTGTTTTCAAAATCTTTTTCTTTACTAATTGATTCAGTTCCCAATTTGCTTTGATCTTATTCTACTCTTAATTTTCGAATTTTATTTATTTTCCTTTTGTTTTATTTTATTTTATTTTAATTTTTCGGTTATTTCAAAAAAAAAATAATAATAATAATAAAAAAATAAACAAAATTCATCTCTTTGCAATTATTCTCATTTCCCTTTTGTCTATTATGGACTTAAGTGGAATTAATCAGTCCAGAAGGACTCTGGGGTCCTATGCCAACCCCAGTACAGCTGCATATGGGAGTAGCATCTGTGTACCTCCCATCAAAGCAAGCAGCTTTGAGCTAAACCCTCAACTCATTATCATAGTGCAGCAAAATTGCCAGTATTCCGGTCTTCCAGAGGAAGAACCTACTGAGTTTCTGGCACAGTTCTTACAAATTGCTGACACAATACATGATAAAGAGGTAGATCAGGATGTCTACAGACTGTTACTGTTTCCATTTGCTGTAAAAGATCAAGCAAAAAGGTGGTTAAATAACCAACCTACAGCAAGCATAAAGACATGGAAACAGTTATCAGAAAAATTCCTGAATCATTTTTACCCTCCAAAAAGGATGACACAGCTAAGGCTGGACATCCAAGGCTTTAAACAAGAGGATAATGAATCCCTTTATGATGCCTGGGAGAGGTATAGAGGTATGCTAAGAAAATGTCCCTCTGAAATGTTTTCAGAGTGGGTACAGTTAGACATTTTCTACTATGGGCTCACAGAAAAAGCTCAGATGTCTTTAGACCACTCAGCTGGTGGATCTATACACATGAGGAAGACAATTGAAGAAGCTCAAGAGCTTATAGACATTGTTGCTAGAAACCAATACTTATATTCTAGCAAGGAATTCGTTCCACAAGAAGAGGTCATGGCAGTAGTCACTGATCCTGATCCTCAAGAACAGATGAATGAGCTTAATCAACAACTACTCCTGATGACTGAACAGTTAGCAGAATTTAAAGAAATGCTCCATGATACTAAGGTTGCTAACAAGAGCATAGAACTGCAGTTGAATCAAGCAAAACAGCAAATATCTAAACAAATAACAGAAGAATGTCAAGCAGTTCAACTGAGGAGTGGGAAAACACTGAATGCCACTGCTCAAAAGAGCAAGAAGTCAATTAAGGAACAGTTGACAGAGGATGACCAAGCCACTGTTCAAAATCCCTCTGAGGACAGTAAGAGCCCAGAGAGGAATATTATTGGCGTTCAAACGCCAGAACAGGGAGGAAAGCTGGCGTTAAACGCCCATTCCCTGCCCAGTTCTGGCGTTCAAACGCCAGAAAAGGGGGAGAAGTTGGCGTTTAACGCCCAAACTTCATCCACTCCTGGCGTTCAAACGCCCCAGGAGAATCAGACACCTGAGAGTGCTGACAGTAATCCCTCTAACAAGGCTTCTTCAACCACTTCTGTAAGGAATAAACCTGCAGCATCTAAGGTTGAAGAATATCAAGCCAAGATGCCTTATCCTCAGAAACTCCGCAAAGCGGAACAGGATAAGCAATTTGCCCGCTTTGCAGACTATTTAAGGACTCTTGAAATAAAGATTCCTTTTGCAGAGGCACTTGAGCAAATACCCTCTTATGCTAAGTTCATGAAAGAGATCTTAAGTCATAAGAAGGATTGGAGAGAAACTGAAAAAGTATTTCTCACTGAAGAATGCAGTGCAGTCATTCTAAAAAGCTTACCAGAAAAGCTTCAAGATCCTGGAAGCTTTCTGATACCATGCACATTGGAAGGCACTTACACCAAGGTAGCCTTATGTGATCTTGGAGCAAGTATTAACTTAATACCTGCATCCACTATCAGAAAGCTTGGGTTGATTGGAGAAGTCAAACCAACCAGGATATGCCTCCAACTTGCTGATGGCTCCATTAAACACCCATCAGGCATAATAGAGGACATGATTGTCAAGGTTGGGCCATTTGCCTTTCCAACTGACTTTGTGGTGCTGGAAATGGAGGAGCACAAAAGTGCAACTCTCATTCTAGGAAGACCTTTCCTAGCAACTGGACGAACTCTCATTGATGTACAAAAGGGGGAAGTAACCTTGAGAGTCAATGAGGATGAGTTCAAGTTGAATGCTGTAAAAGCTATGCAGCATCCAGACACACCAGAGGACTGCATGGGCGCTGACATTATTGACTCTCTGGTAGAAGAGATCAATATGGCTGAAAGCCTAGAATCAGAGCTTGAGGACGTCTTCAAAGATGCTCCAACTGATCAGGAAGAGCCAGAAGAGGCAAAGGAATTTTCGAAAATTCCTCAGGAGGAAGATAAGCCTCCTAAGCCTGAACTCAAGCCATTACCACCATCCCTGAAATATGCATTTCTGGGAGAGGGTGATACTTTTCCAGTGATTATAAGCTCTGCTTTAAATTCACAGGAAGAGGAAGCACTGATTAAAGTGCTAAGGACACACAAGACAGCTCTTGGGTGGTCCATAAGTGATCTCAAGGGCATTAGCCCAGCCAGATGCATGCACAAGATCCTGTTGGAGGATAATGCCAAACCAGTGGTTCAACCACAGAGGAGGCTAAATCCTGCCATGAAGGAGGTGGTGCAGAAAGAGGTCACTAAATTACTGGAGGCTGGGATTATTTATCCTATTTCTGACAGCCCATGGGTGAGCCCTGTCCAAGTTGTTCCCAAAAAGGGAGGCATGACAGTGGTTCATAATGAAAAAAATGAACTGGTTCCTACAAGGACAGTCACAGGGTGGCGCATGTGTATTGACTACAGAAGGCTCAATACAGCCACCAGAAAGGATCATTTTCCTTTACCATTCATAGACCAAATGCTAGAAAGACTAGCTGGCCATGATTATTACTGCTTTTTGGATGGCTATTCAGGCTACAACCAAATTGCAGTAGACCCTCAGGACCAAGAGAAGACAGCATTCACCTGCCCTTCAGGCGTGTTTGCCTATAGGAGAATGCCTTTTGGTCTGTGCAATGCACCTGCAACCTTTCAGAGGTGCATGCTCTCTATCTTCTCAGATATGGTAGAGAAATTTCTGGAAGTCTTCATGGATGACTTTTCAGTATATGGAGACTCATTTAGCTCCTGTCTTAACCACCTATCACTTGTCCTGAAAAGATGCCAAGAGACCAACCTGGTTTTAAACTGGGAGAAATGTCACTTTATGGTGACTGAAGGAATTGTCCTTGGGCACAAAATTTCAAGCAGGGGAATAGAGGTGGATAAGGCAAAGGTGGAAGTAATTGAAAAATTACCACCACCTGCCAATGTTAAGGCAATCAGAAGCTTTCTGGGGCATGCAGGATTCTACAGAAGGTTTATCAAGGATTTTTCGAAAATTGCTAAACCTCTGAGTAACCTGCTAGCTGCTGACACACCATTTGTGTTTGACACACAGTGTTTGCAGGCATTTGAGACCCTGAAAGCTAAGCTGGTCACAGCACCAGTCATCTCTGCACCAGATTGGGCATTACCATTTGAATTAATGTGTGATGCCAGTGATCATGCCATTGGTGCAGTGTTGGGACAGAGGCATAACAAACTTCTGCATGTCATTTATTATGCCAGCCGTGTTCTAAATGATGCACAGAAGAATTACACAACCACAGAAAAAGAATTACTTGCAGTGGTCTATGCCATTGACAAGTTTAGATCCTACTTAGTGGGATCAAAGGTGATTGTGTACACTGACCATGCTGCTCTTAAATACTTACTCACAAAGCAGGATTCAAAACCCAGGCTTATCAGATGGGTGTTGCTTCTGCAAGAGTTTGATATAGAAATAAGAGACAGAAAAGGGACAGAGAACCAAGTGGCAGATCATCTGTCCAGAATAGAGCCAGTAGCTGGGGCGTCCCTCCCTTCTACTGAGATCTCTGAGACCTTCCCAGATGAGCAACTCTTTGCCATTCAGGAAGCTCCATGGTTTGCAGACATTGCAAATTATAAAGCTGTGAGGTTCATACCCAAGGAGTACAGTTATGTGCAAAGAAAGAAACTAATTTCAGATGCCAAGTACTACCTTTGGGATGAACCATATCTCTTTAAGAGATGTGCTGACGGAGTGATCCGCAGGTGTATACCCAGAGAGGAAGCACGAAGGATCCTATGGCACTGCCATGGATCACAGTATGGGGGACACTTTGGAAGTGAGCGAACAGCCACTAAAGTTCTCCAGTGCGGCTTCTACTGGCCTACTCTCTAAAGATTCCCGAGAGTTTGTGCGTAACTGTGACAGTTGCCAAAGAGCTGGTAACCTGCCTCACGGATATGCCATGCCTCAACAAGGGATATTAGAGATAGAGCTGTTTGATGTATGGGGAATTGACTTCATGGGGCCATTCCCACCATCATACTCAAACACTTACATTCTGGTGGCAGTGGACTATGTATCTAAGTGGGTAGAAGCAATTGCTACACCCACTAATGATACCAAAACCGTGCTGAAATTCCTCCAGAAAAACATTTTCAGCAGGTTTGGCGTCCCTAGAGTACTAATCAGTGATGGGGGTACTCATTTCTGCAATAAACAGCTATACTCTGCTATGGTTAGATATGGAATCAGCCATAAAGTGGCAACTCCGTATCATCCACAGACAAATGGGCAAGCTGAAGTCTCTAACAGAGAGCTAAAAAGAATCCTGGAACGGACTGTGATGTCCCGAAGAAAGGATTGGGCAAAGAGCTTGGATGATGCTCTGTGGGCATACAGAACAGCATTCAAGACTCCTATAGGCACCTCTCCATACCAATTGGTGTATGGAAAGGCCTGCCATTTGCCTGTGGAACTGGAACATAAAGCCTACTGGGCAACCAGATTCCTAAACATGGATGCACAGTTAGCTGGTGAGAAAAGACTGCTCCAGCTAAATGAGCTAGAGGAGTTCAGACTCAATGCCTTTGAAAATGCTAAGATCTATAAGGAAAAGGCAAAGAAGTGGCATGACAAGAGATTGTCAACCAGAGTCTTTGAACCAGGACAAAAAGTTCTGCTCTTCAACTCTAGGCTCAGACTGTTTCCAGGAAAACTCAAATCCCGGTGGAGGGGTCCATATGTGATTACAAAAGTGTCACCATATGGGTATGTTGAGCTTCAGGATATTGATTCTGACAGTAAGTTCATTGTTAATGGACAGAGGATCAAACACTATCTTGAAGGAAATTTTGAGCAGGAATGCTCAAAACTGAGACTTGAGTGATTCTCAGTGAAAGTCCAGCTAAAGACAGTAAAGAAGCGCTTGCTGGGAGGCAACCCAGTCATTAGGAAGTTGTACGATTAGTTCTTACAGAGGCAAGTATCAAAAATGAAGGAATTCACAGAGTTACAGAAGGATTCAGCTCAAAAAGCAGAGAAAATGAGCTTACTGGCGAAAAAACGCCAGTAAGGGGCATTTTGCGCGTTAAACGCCAGAATGGGCACCATTCTGGGCGTTTAACGCCAGTAATGGTACCATTCTGGGCGTTAAACGCCAGAATGGGCACCATTCTGGGCGTTTAACGCCAGGTGTGCAGCATCACTGGGCGTTCAGAAAAACGCCCAGTGAGGAAGGTTTTCTGGCGTTTAACGCCAGCCAGGGTACCTGGCTGGGCGTTAAACGCCCAAAAGGGGCAACAAATGGGCGTTAAACGCCAGAATGGGTGCCATTCTGGGCGTTTAACGCCAGCTTGGTGGGGGGACCACATTTTTGTTTTCAACTCAGATTTTTTCAAACTTTCCTTTTCTCACCCATACTTTTCTACAAAATCACACTTCAATCATTCATTATACACTTTCAAATCTTCAAAAATCAAAACAATCTTTTCAAATCTATTTCAAAATAATCCCAATTCTTCTTCAAAAACTCACCCTTTTCTCAAAAATCTTTCATATCTTTTCAAATTTCCTTTCAAATCTCTCTTTTGTTTCGAAATTCTCCTCCCCCCACTCTATAAATGAACGTTCCTCACCCCTCCTTCCTCACACCATTCGAATTTTCTCTCCCTCTCTCTCTCTCTTCTCTATTTCTTTTCTTTTTGCTTGAGGACAAGCAAAACCTCTAAGTTTGGTGTGCCTTTCCGTGATCACTAAGCCAGATTCATCAATATCATGGCTCCCAAGGGAAAACAAACCAACTCAAGAGGAAGGAAAGAGACCAATCCAAAGAATCTTTGGAATGAAGAGAAGTTCTTAACCAAAGAACATGAGGACCATTATCACAAAATAATGGGACTGAGGTCAGTGATCCCGGAAGTTAAATTTGATCTGAAAGAAGATGAATATCCGGAGATCCAAGAGCAAATTCGAAACAGAGGTTGGGAAGTTCTGACCAATCCTGAGACAAAGGTTGGAAGGAACATGGTTCAGGAATTCTACTCAAATCTGTGGCTCACAGATAAGCAAAGAATGACTGGAACCGCTTTTCCTACCCACAGAACCATGGTCAGAGGGAAAGTTATGTACTTCCATCTGGACAAAATAAGAGAAATCTTCAAGTTACCTCAACTACAAGATGATCCTGATTCCTTCAATAGGAGGATGGTGAGAGTAGATAAGGGGTTGGATCAAGTTCTAGAGGACATATGCCTCCCTGGAACTAAGTGGATAACCAATTCTAAGGGTGTCCCAAACCAACTCAAGAGGGGAGACCTCAAGCCAATTGCAAGAGGTTGGCTAGACTTTATCGGGCGTTCCATATTGCCCACTAGCAACCGTTCTGAGGTCACCATCAAGAGAGCAGTGATGATTCACTGTATTATGCTTGGAAAAGCAGTGGAGGTGCATCATGTGATTGCTTGTGAGATCTACACAATTGCAAACAGAATTCCACTGAAGCCAAGTTGGCTTACCCAAGCTTGATCTCCTTGCTCTGTAAAGAGGCTGGGGTAAAGATGGGAGTAGATGAGTTCATACCCATTGAACACCCAATCACCAAGAAGTCAATGGAAGGACAAGTGCAAGACAACTCCATCAAAAGGAGGGCGCGTGAGTTCCTCCCTGAATTCCCTGAAATTGGCTACTGGGCCAGCCTAGAAGCATCCATCAACAAGCTGCAAGAGACTATGGAGCAACTGAAGGAAGAACAGCAGAATCAGAACTGCATGATCTGCAAATTGCTGAAGGAACAAGAGAAGCAGGGGCGTGATATCAAGGAACTGAAACGCCAAAAGCTCTCCTCTCAAGCTGGGGGAGCATCCACTTCTCAAAATCAAGGTTGTTGAGTCCTAACTCTGTGAAACCTCTATCATTAGAGGCCTCTGTTTTTCGTTTTTTTTATCTCTTTCCTTTATTTTTAGTCTCATCTTATCTATAATTGAGTCTTGTTCTTAATTAATAAAATTAATAAGTTTATGCCTTAAAGCTATGAATGTCCTATGAATCCATCACCTCTCTTAAAAGAAAAATGCTTTAATCACAAAAGAACAAGAAGTACAGGATTCCGAAATTTATCTCTGAAACTAGTTGAATTAGTTTGATGTGGTGGCAATACTTTTTGTTTTCTGAATGAATGCTTGAACAGTGCATATGTCTTTTGAATTTGTTGTTTTAAGAATGTTAAAATTGTTGGCTCTTGAAAGAATGAGGAGAAGAGAACTGTTATTGAGGATCTGAAAAATCATCAAATTGATTCTTGAAGCAAGAAAAGCAGTGAAAAAAAAAAATATATTTCGAAAAAAAAGAGAAAGAAGAAAAAAAAAAAAAAAAAGAAAAAAAAAAAAAAAAAAAAGAAGGAAATAAAGTTGTGATCCAAGGCAACAAGAGTGTGCTTAAGAACCCTGGACACCTCTAATTGGGGACTTTAGCAAAGCTGAGTCACAATCTAAGAAGGTTCACCCAATTATGTGTCTGTGGCATGTATGTATCCGGTGGTAATACTGGAAGACAGAGTGCTTTGGGCCACAGCCAAGACTCATACATTAGCTATGTTCAAGAATCAATATACTTAACTAGGAGAATCAATAACACTATCTGAGTTCTGAGTTCTTATAGATGCCAATCATTCTGAACTTCAAAGGATAGAGTGAGATGCCAAAACTGTTCGGAGGCAAAAAGCAACTAGTTCCGCTCATCTAATTGGAGCTATGTTTCTTTGATATTTGGAGTCTATAGTATATTCTCTTCTTTTTATCCTATTTTGATTCTCAGTTGCTTGGGGACAAGCAACAATTTAAGTTTGGTGTTGTGATGAGCGGATAATTTGTATGCTTTTTGGCATTGTTTTTAGTATGTTTTTAGTATCTTTTAGTTAGTTTTTAGTATATTTTATTAGTTTTTAATTAAATTCACTTTTCTGGACTTTACTATGGGTTTGTGTGTTTTTCTGTAATTTCAGGTATTTTCTGACTGAAATTGAGGGTCCTGAGCAAAAATCTGATCCAGAGACTGAAAAGGACTGCAGATGCTGTGGATTCTGACCTCCCTGCACTCGAAGTGGATTTTCTGGAGCTACAGAAGCCCAATTTGCGCGCTCTCAACGGCGTTGGAAAGTAGACATCCTGGGCTTTCCAGCAATATATAATAGTCCATACTTTGTCCAAGATTTGATGGCCCAAACCCGCGTAGCAATCCGGCCTCAGAAATTCCAGCGTTAAACGCCGGAACTGGATTAAAAGTTGGAGTTAAACGCCCAAACTGGCATGAGAACTGGCGTTTAACTCCAGAAAACGTCTCTACACATAAAAGCTTCAATGCTCAGCCCAAGCACACACCAAGTGGGCCCGGAAGTGGATTTTTCTGTCATTTACTCATTTCTGTAAAACCTTAGGATACTAGTTTACTACTTATAGGACCTTTTGACATTGTAATCAGAACCTTATGACCTCATAACATTTCATACACGTTCTTTCCACAGTATGAGCCTCTAAACCCCATGGTTGGGGGTGAGGAGCTCTGCTGTGTCTTGATGGATTAATGCAATTACTACTGTTCTTATTCAATCATGCTTGCTTCCGTTCTAAGATAACACTTGTTCTTAATCCGGATGAATGTGATGATCCGTGACAATCATCATCATTCTCAACCATGAACACGTGCCTGACAAGCACCTCTGTTCTATCTTAGATTGAGTAGTTATCTCTTGGGTTCTTTAATCGGAATCTTCGTGGTATAGGCAGGACCTGATGGCAGCATTCAAGAGAATCCAGAAGGTCTAAACCTTGTCTGTGGTATTCTGAGTAGGATTCAATGATTGAATGACTGTGATGTGCTTCAAACCTGTAACCTACTGGGCGTTAGTGACAGACGCAAAAGAGTGATTCTATTCCGGTAGGGGAGGGAACCAAACCGGTGATTGGCGGCACTGTGACAGAGTGCTTTGCATTAGCTTTCACTGCGCGGATGGGAGGTAGCTGCTGACAACAGTGAGACCCTACACGAGCTTGCCATGGAAGGAGACATGCGTGTTTGATGAAGAGGACAGTAGGAAAGCAGAGATTCAGAAGATGGAGCATCTCCAAACCTCAACCCATTCTCCATTACTGCAGTACAAGTACCCATTACATGTTCTTTTGCTTTTTACAATCAATCCTGATAATTTCTGATATCCTGACTAAGATTTACAAAATAACCATAGCTTGCTTCAAGCCGACAATCTCCGTGGGATCGACCCTTGCTCACGCAAGGTATTACTTGGACGACCCAGTGCACTTGCTGGTTAGTTGTGCGGGATTGCAAAAGTGTTATTGCAATTTCGTGCACCATATGTCTACCAGAAAGCACACTTAGAAAGTGTAGGTATGAGGTTATACATATAGTCGTGCTTTTAAAGCGTGGTAATTGATAACAGCGTGGCAGTAAAGTAAGTATGGTCATAGTTCACTAAAAGCGTGCTGATAAAGCAATGGCAATGGTCGTGCATGTAACCCTTGAAAAAGCTTGGCCATAGCTAAAAAAGTGTGGCCAGTATCTGTGGATATGCTTTTTTTTTTTACTTTTTGGCACGCTTTTTAACCATGGCAAAAGCTAGTTTTTTTTGTAGTGAATCTCTGAATGGTGAATCCTTTGTGGACAACCTCCCAAAAGTATTGTACTTATAGAAAGGTTTTCATTTGAGAATGTTTGTCCTCATAACAGTCCTTTGACAATATGGAGATGAGAATACTTATAATTTAGCTAGTCATGGTTATAAAAAAATTTGTTTGAATGGGTTATAATATGATCGATATGTATAGCTAATAGGCTAGGAAGAAAGATTCTATGTGAAATAGATGATCGAATATAGCTCTGGTACCACTATTTGTCTTATAAAATATAGTTTGAAGTTGGTTTATTGTATTATGATCTTGAATTTTTGTAGCAAGAGTAGAATAATAATTTTGATAAAGGAATAATTTCGATGAATGGTTAGAGAAATTTTATAGTTATATTATGGATTAAGTACAATTTTGGTCCCAAAGGTTTAAGCCAAAAAAATTTTTATGTCTCCAACCTTTTTTTCTGACAAAATCATCCCTAAGGTTTAACTTGGTTTTAAAATCGTTCTTTTTACTTAAATTTTAAAATTTGGACTAAATTATTCCTAACAAAAAATTATAAAATTAAAAAAAGGAACAAAAAAGAGAAACAGAACGGACGAGAAACAGAAAGAGAACCACGGGAAAGGGAAGAAGAAGAAGGGGAAGAGGAAGGTGGCGATGACGCTAGTGAGGGAGGATAGACGCCGCATACCGCATCGCCATTTCTGCTCCTGCACCAGTGTTCGGCAAAGGAGGACATCTGCCTGATGAGCGGATAATTTATACGCTTTTTGGCATTATTTTTAGGTAGTTTTTAGTAAGTTCAAGCTACTTTTAGGGATGTTTTCATTAGTTTTTATGTTAAATTCACATTTGTGGACTTTACTATGAGTTTGTGTGTTTTTCTGTGATTTCAGGTAATTTCTGGCTGAAATTGAGGGACTTGAGCAAAACTCTGAAAAAGGCTGACAAAAGGACTGCTGATGCTGTTGGAATCTGACCTTCCTTCACTCGAAATAGATTTTCTGGAGCTACAGAACTCCAAATGGCGCGCTCTCAATGGCGTTGGAAAGTAGACATTCAGAGCTTTCCAGCAATATATAATAGTTCATACTTTATTCGGGAATTGACGACGTAAAGTGGCGCTCAACGCCAAGTACATGCTGCTGTCTGGAGTCAAACGCCAGAAACACGTCACAACCCGGAGTTGAACGCCAGAAACACGCTATAACTCGGCGTTCAACTCCAATAAAAGCCTCAGCTCGTGGATAGATCAAGCTCAGCCCAAACATACACCAGGTGGGCCCCGGAAGTGGATTTATGCATCAATTACTTACTTCTGTAAACCCTAGTAGCTAGTCTAGTATATATAGGACATTTAACTATTGTATTAGACATCTTTTGACCATTCGGTCTTTTGATCACCTTCATGGGGGCTGGCCATTCGGCCATGCCTGAACTTTTCACTTATGTATTTTCGACGGTGGAGTTTCTACACATCATAGATTAAGGGTGTGGAGCTCTGCTGTACCTCAAGTTTCAATACAATTACTATTATTTTCTATTCAATTCTCTTTTATTCTTATTCCAAGATATACGTTGCACTTCAACTTGATGAATGTGATGATCTGTGACACTCATCATCATTCTCACCTATGAATGCGCGTGACTGACAACCACTTCCGTTCTACTTTAGGCCGGGCGCATATCTCTTAGATTCCCCAACAGAATCTTCGTGGTATAAGCTAGATAGATGGCGGCATTCATGGGAATCCTGAAAGTCTAACCTTGTCTGTGGTATTCCGAGTAGGATTCCGGAAATCCGAAAAGTCTAACCTTGTCTGTGGTATACCGAGTAGGATTCTGGTATTGAATGACTGTGACGAGCTTCAAACTCCTGAAGGCTGGGCATTAGTGACAGACGCAAAAGAATCAAGGGATTCTATTGCAACCTGATTGAGAACCGACAGATGATTAGCCGTGCTGTGACAGAGCATAGGACCATTTTCACTGAGAGGATGGGATGTAGCCATTGACAACGATGATGCCCTACATACAGCTTGCCATGGAAAGGAGTAAGAAGGATTGGATGAATGTAATAAGAAAGTAGAGATTCGAGAGGAGCATAGCATCTCCATATGCCTATCTGAAATTCCCACCATGGAATTATATGAGTAACTATTTACTATTTTATTTTCTGTTTATTATTTATTTTCGAACTTATCATAAACCATTTAATCTGCCTAACTGAGATTTACAAGGTAACCATAGCTTGCTTCATACCAACAATCTCTGTGGGATCGACCCTTACTCACGTAAGGAATTACTTAGACGATCCAATACACTTGCTGGTTAAGTTGAATGGAGTTGTGACCACACATAGTTGTGAACCATGGTAATTACATCATGTTTTTGGCACCATTACCAGGGTAAGAAAAAGCAATGAATTTTACAAAATACAATAACAAAGGAATCACAATTTCGTCCACCAAGTTTTTGGCGCCGTTGCCGGGGATTGTTCGAGTATGGACAATTGACGGTTCATCTTGTTGCTCAGATTAGGTAATTTTCTTTTCAAAAACTTTTTCAAAAATTTTCTTTTTCATTTTTTCCAAACTTTATTTTCGAAAAAAATTAATAAAAATCAAAAAAATCAAAAAAATCACAAAAATAAAAAATATTTTGTGTTTCTTGTTTGAGTCTTGAGTCAACTTTTAAGTTTGGTGTCAATTGCATGATTTAAAATTTTTTTTTTTGCATTTTTCGAAAATTCATATATTCATGGTGTTCTTCATGATCTTCAAGTTGTTCTTGACAAGTCTTCTTGTTTGATCTTGATGTTTTCTTATTTTGTGTTGTTTGTTGTTTTTCATATGCATTTTTTGTTTGTTAGAGTCCATGCATTAAAGATTTCTAAGTTTGGTGTCTTGCATGTTTTCCTTGAATCAAAAATTTTTTCAAAAATATGTTCTTGATGTTCATCATGATCTTCAAAGTGTTCTTGGTGTTCATCTTGACATTCATAGTGTTCTTGCATGCATCTTATGTTTTGATCCAAAAATTTTCATGTTTTGGGTCATTTTTATGTTTTTCTCTCTCATAATTAAAAATTTAAAAATCAAAAAATATTTTTTCCTTATTTCCCTCCAAATTTTCAAAACTTTGGGTTGACTTGGTCAAAAAATTTTCAAAATTAGTTGTTTCTTACAAGTCAAGTCAAATTTTCAATTTTAAAAATCTTATCTTTTCAAAATCTTTTTCTTATCTTTATATCATATTTTCGAAAATTCACTAATAATTAATGTGATTGATTCAAAAATTTGAAGTTTGTTACTTTCTTGTTAAGAAAGGTTCAATCTTTAAGTTCTAGAATCTTATCTTGTAGTTTCTTGTTAGTGAAGTAAGTAATTTCAAATTTTTGAATTAAATCTTTTTATCTTATCTTTTTATCATATCTTTTTCAAAATTTTAACTTTTTCAAAAATTTGATTTCAAAAGATCTTATCTAACTTCTTATCTTCTTATCTTTTCAATTTAATTTTAATATCTTTTTCAACCAACTAATTAACTTTTATTTGTTTCTTATCTTTTTCAAAACCACCTAACTACTTTTCCCTCTCTAATTTTCGAAAATATCTCATCCCTTTTTCAAAAATTCTTTTTAATTAATTAATTATTTTAAATTTTAATTTTAATTCTATCTTATCTTTAATTTTCGAAAAATCACTAACTCCTTTTCAAACTTATTTTCGAATTTCTCCCTCTCTCATCTCTTTTTATTTATTTAATTATTTACTAACACATCTCTTCATCTCTTATCACCTCCCATATCCTTACTCTTTATACAGACTATTCATTCTTCTTCACTCTTCCCCGCTTTCTTCTTCTACTAACATAAAGGAGTCTCTATACTGTAACATAGAGGATTCCTCTTCTTTTCTTGTTTTCTTCTCTTTCATATGAGCAGGAATAAGGACAAGAGCACTCTTGTTGAAACTGATCCTGAACCTGAAAGGACTCTGAAGAGGAAACTAAGAGAAGCTAAATTACAACAATCCAGAAGTAACCTTTCAAAAATTTTCTAACAAGAGAAGGAGATGGCAGGCGAACCCAATAATGATAATGCAAGGAGGATGCTTGGTGATTTTACCAAACCCACGTTCAAATTTGATGGAAGAATTCCTGCCATTGGAGCCAACAATTTTGAGTTTAAGCCTCAACTTGTTGCTTTAATGCAACAGAACTGCAAGTTTTATGGACTTCCATCTGAAGATTCTTACCAGTTTTTAACTGAGTTCTTACAGATCTGTGAGACTGTAAAGATGAATGGAGTTGATCCTGAAGTCTACAGACTCATGCTTTTCCCTTTTGCTGTAAGAGACAGAGCTAGAATATGGTTGGATTCACAACCTAAGGATAGCCTGGACTCCTGGGATAAGCTGGTCACGGCCTTCTTGGATAAATTCTTTCCTCCTCAAAAGCTGAGCAAGCTTAGAGTGGATGTTCAGACCTTCAAACAAAAAGATGGTGAATCCCTCTATGAAGCTTGGGAAAGATATAAGCAGTTGACCAAAAGGTGTCCATCTGACATGTTTTCAGAATGGACCATATTAGATATATTCTATTATGGTCTATCTGAATTTTCGAAAATGTCATTGGACCATTCTGCAGGTGGATCCATCCACCTAAAGAAAACACCTGCAGAAGCTCAAGAACTCATTGACATGGTTGCAAATAACCAATTCATGTACACTTCTGAGAGGAATTCCGTGAATAATAGGACGCCTCAGAGGAAGGGAGTTCATGAAATTGATGCTTTGAATGCCATATTGGCTCAAAACAAAGTGTTAACTCAGCAAGTCAACATGATCTCTTAAAGTCTGAATGGATGGCAAAATGCATCCAACAGTACTAAAGAGGCAGCTTCTGAAGAAGCTTATGATCCTGAGAAACCTGCAATGGCAGAGGTTAATTACATGGGTGAACCTTATGGAAACACCTATAATTCATCATGGAGAAATCATCCAAATTTCCCATGGAAGGATCAACAAAAGCCTCAACAAGGCTTTAACAATGGTGAACGTAATAGGCTGAGCAATAGCAAGCCTTTTCCATCATCTTCTCAGCAACAGACAGAGAATTCTGAACAAAACACTTCTAATTTAGCCAATCTAGTCTCTGATCTGTCAAAAGCCACTTTCAGTTTCATGAGTGAAACAAGATCCTCCTTCAGAAATCTGGAGGCACAAGTGGGCCAGCTGAGTAAGAAAATCATTGAAGCTCCTCCCAGTATTCTCCCAAGCAATACAGAAGAGAATCCAAAAGGAGAGTGCAAGGCCATTGATGTGATCAATATGGCCGAATGCACAAGGGAGGAGAAGGACGAAAATCCTAGTGAGGAAGACCTCCTGGGACGTCTCTCAAGCAAGAAGGAGTTTCCTATTAAGGATCCAAAGGAATCCGAGGCTCATATAGAGACCATAGAGATTCCATTAAATCTCCTTCTGCCATTCATGAGCTCTGAAGACTATTCTTCCTCTGATGAGGATGAAGATGTGACTGGAGAGCAAGTTGCTCAATATTTAGGAGCTATCATGAAGCTGAATGCCAAGTTGTTTGGTAATGAGACTTGGAAAAGTGAACCTCCCTTGCTCATTAGTGAACTAGATACCTGGATTCAGCAAATTCTACCTCAAAAGAGACAAGATCCTGGCAAGTTCTTAATACCTTGTACCATAGGCACCATGACCTTTGAAAAACCTCTATGTGATCTGGGGTCAGGGATAAATCTTATGCCACTCTCTGTAATGGAGAAGCTGGGGATCATTGAGGTACAACCTGCCTTGTTCTCATTACAATTGGCAGACAAGTCATTGAGACAAGCTTATGGAATAGTAGAGGACGTGTTAGTAAAGGTTGAAGGCCTTTACATTCCTGCTGATTTCATAATCTTAGACACTAGGAAGGAAGAGGATGAATGTATCATCCTTGGAAGACCTTTCCTAGCTACAGCAGGAGCTGTGATAGATGTCAACAGAGGTGAATTAGTCCTTCAATTGAATGGGGACTACCTTGTGTTAAAGGCACATGGCCATCCCTCTGTGACAAAAGAGAGTGAGCACAAAGAGCTTCTCTCAGTTCAGAGTCAAGAAGAGCCCCCACAGTTAAACTCTAAGTTTGGTGTTGGGAGGCCACAACCAAACACTAAGTTTGGTGTTAAGACCCCATATCCAAACTCTAAGTTTGGTGTTGGGACTATACAACATTGACCTGATCACCTTGTGGCTCCATGAGAGCCCATTGTCAAGCTATTGACATTAAAGAAGCGCTTGTTGGGAGGCAACCCAATTTTATTTATCTAATTTTTATTTTATTTTATTTTATTGTTATTTTGTGTTTTATTAGGTACATGATCATGTGGAGTCACGAAAAAAATATAAAAATTAAAAACAGAATCAAAAACAGCAGAAGAAAAATCACACACTAGAGGAAGGACAGACTGGCGTTCAACGCCAGTAGGGAGCATCTGGCTGGCGTTCAACGCCAGAACAGAGCATGAATCTGGCGCTGAACGCCAGAAACAAGCAACATTCTGGCGTTTGAACGCCAGGAATGTGTCTTGAGAAAAGCTGGCGCTGAACGCCAGTAACAAGCATGGAACTGGCGTTCAACGCCAGAAACATGCTACACATGGGCGTTGAACGCCCAAAACATGCTTCACATGGGCGTTGAACGCCCAGAACGTGCATCACCTCGACGTTTAAACGCTAGAATGGTATGCAAAGGAATTTTACATGCCTATTTGGTGTAGGGATGTAATTCCTTGACACCTCAGGATCTGTGGACCCCACAGGATCACCTCAGGATCTGTGGACCCCACAGGATCCCCACCTAACATATTTCTACCTTACCTCCTAATCCTATAACACTCTTTCCCATGTCACACTTCCCAACAACTTTAATCTCTGAATCTCTCCTCCCAATAAACACTCTTTCCCAAAACCCTTCACCAATCACCTCAATCTCTCTTCCCCATCACCTCTTCACCACTCACATCCATCCACTCTTCCCCATTAACCCCACCTACCTTCAAAATTCAAAAACACTTTCCTACCCAAACCCACCCTAAAATGGCCGAACCTACCCTCTCCCCTTTTCCTATATAAACCCCTCCATTCCACTTCATTTTCACACAACACAACCCCCCCTCTTCTATACCTTGGCCGAAACCTACACTCTCCCTTCTCCTCCATATTTTCTTCTTCTTCTTCTTCTCTTCTTTCTTCTCTTGCTCGAGGGCGAGCAATATTTTAAGTTTGGTGTGGTAAAGCATAAGCTTTTTGTTTTTCCATTACCATCAATGGCACCTAAGGCCGGAGAATCCTCTAGAAAAGGAAAAGGAAAGACAAAAGCTTCCACCTCCGAGTCATGGGAGATGGAAAGATTCATCTCCAAAAGCCATCAAGACCACTTCTATGATGTTGTGGCAAAGAAGAAGGTGATCCCTGAGGTCCCTTTCAAGCTCAAGAAAAATGAGTATCCGGAGATCCGACATGAGATCCGAAGGAGAGGTTGGGAAGTCCTAACCAACCCCATGCAACAAGTCAGAATCTTAATGGTTCAAGAGTTCTATGCCAATGCATGGATCACTAGGAACCATGATCAAAGTATGAACCCGAGTCCAAAGAATTATCTCACAATGGTTCGGGGGAAATACTTAGATTTTAGTCCGGAAAATGTGAGGTTGGCGTTCCACTTGTCCATGATGCAAGGAGATGTACGCCCCTACACTAGAAGGGTCAACTTTAATCAAAGGTTGGACCAAGTCCTCATGGACATATGGGTGGAAGGAGCTCAATAGAAAAGAGACTCCAAAGGCAAGCCAGTTCAACTAAGAAGACTGGACCTCAAGCCTATGGCTAGAGGATGGTTGGAGTTCATTCAATGCTCCATCATTCCCACTAGCAACCGATCTGAAGTTACTATGGATCGGGCCATCATGATTCAAAGCATCATGATTGGAGAGGAAGTAGAAGTTCATGAAGTCATCTCCAATGAAATCTACAAAATAGCCGAAAAGCCCTCCACCATGGCAAGGCTAGCTTTTCCTCACCTTATTTGCCATCTATGTTACTCAGCTGGAGTTATCATAGAAGGAGACATCTCCATTAAAGAAGATAAGCCCATCACCAAGAAGAGGATGGAGCAAGCAAGAGAGACCCTCCACGGATCTCAAGAGATGCATGAGGAAGCTCATCATCAAGAAATCCCTGAGATGCCTCAAGGGATGCACTTTCCTCCCAACAACTATTGGGAACAACTTAACACTTCCTTAGAAGATTTGAGCCACAATGTGGAACAATTAAGGGTGGAACATCATGAGCACTCCATCATTCTCCATGAAATAAGAGAAGATCAAAGAGCAATGAGGGAGGAGCAACAAAGGCAAGGAAGGGACATAGAAGAGCTTAAGGACATTGTTGGTCCTTCAAGAAGAAGACGCCACTAAGGTGGATTCATTCCTTGTTCTTATTTCTTTCTGTTTTTCGGTTTCTATGTTATGTTTATCTATATTTTGTGTCTCTACTCCATGATCATTAGTATGTAGTAACCATGTCTTAAAGCTATGAATAAAATCCATTAATCCTTCACCTCTCTTAAATGAAATATGTTTTAATTCAAAAGAACAAGAAGTACATGAGTTTCGAATTTATCCTTGAATTTAGTTTAATTATATTGATGTGGTGACAATACTTTTTGTTTTCTGAATGAATGCTTGAACAGTGCATATTTTTGATCTTGTTGTTTATGAATGTTAAAATTGTTGGCTCTGATCTTGAAAGAATGATGAACAAAGAGAAATGTTATTGATGATCTGAAAAATTATGAAATTGATTCTTGAAGCAAGAAAAAGCAGTGAAAAAGCAAAGGCTTGCGAAAAAAAAAATTGGCGGAAAAAAAAAGAGAAAGAAAAAGAAAAAGCAAGCAGAAAAAGCCAATAGCCCTTAAAACCAAAAGGCAAGGGTAAAAAGGATCCAAGGCTTTGAGCATCAATGGATAAGAGGGCCCAAGGAAATAAAATCCAGGCCTAAGCGGCTAAATCAAGCTGTCCCTAACCATGTGCTTGTGTCATGAAGGTCCAAGTGAAAAGCTTGAGACTGAGTGGTTAAAGTCATGATCCAAATCAAGAAGAGTGTGCTTAAGAGCTCTGGACACCTCTAACTGTGGACTCTAGCAAAGCTGAGTCACAATCTGAAAAGGTTTACCCAGTCATGTGTCTGTGGCATTTATGTATCCGGTGGTAATACTGGAAAACAAAGTGCTTAGGGCCACGGCCAAGACTCATAAGTAGCTGTGTTCAAGAATCAACATGCTTAACTAGGAAAGTCAATAACACTATCCAAAATTCTAAGTTCCTAGAGAAGCCAATCATTCTGAACTTCAAAGGAAAAAGTGAGATGCCAAAACTGTTCAGAAGCAAAAAGCTACAAGTCCCGCTCATCTAATTATAATTAATATTCATTGATATTATGGAATTTATAGTATATTCTCTTCTTTTTATCCTATTTGATTTTCAGTTGCTTGAGGACAAGCAACAATTTAAGTTTGGTGTTGTGATGAGCGGATAATTTATACGCTTTTTGGCATTATTTTTAGGTAGTTTTTAGTAAGTTCAAGCTACTTTTAGGGATGTTTTCATTAGTTTTTATGTTAAATTCACATTTGTGGACTTTACTATGAATTTGTGTATTTTTCTGTGATTTCAGGTAATTTCTGGCTGAAATTGAGGGACTTGAGCAAAACTCTGAAAAAGGCTGACAAAAGGACTGCTGATGCTGTTGGAATCTGACCTCCCTTCACTCGAAATAGATTTTCTGGAGCTACAGAACTCCAAATGACGCGCTCTCAACGGCGTTGGAAAGTAGACATTCAGAGCTTTCCAGCAATATATAATAGTCCATACTTTATTCGGGAATTGACGACGTAAAGTGGCGCTCAACGCCAGGTACATGCTGCTGTCTGGAGTCAAACGCCAGAAACACGTCACAACCCGGAGTTGAACGCCAGAAACACGCTATAACTCGGTGTTCAACTCCAATAAAAGCCTCAGCTCGTGGATAGATCAAGCTCAGCCCAAACATACACCAAGCGGGCCCCGGAAGTGGATTTATGCATCAATTACTTACTTCTGTAAACCCTAGTAGCTAGTCTAGTATATATAGGACATTTAACTATTGAATTAGACATCTTTTGACCATTCGGTCTTTTGATCACCTTCATGGGGGCTGGCCATTCGGCCATGCCTGAACCTTTCACTTATGTATTTTCGACGGTGGAGTTTCTACACATCATAGATTAAGGGTGTGGAGCTCTGCTGTACCTCAAGTTTCAATACAATTACTATTATTTTCTATTCAATTCTCTTTTATTCTTAATCCAAGATATACGTTGCACTTCAACTTGATGAATGTGATGATCCGTGACACTCATCATCATTCTCACCTATGAACGCGCGTTACTGACAACCACTTCCGTTCTACTTTAGGCCGGGCACATATCTCTTAGATTCCCCAACAGAATCTTCGTGGTATAAGCTAGATAGATGGCGGCATTCATGGGAATCTGGAAAGTCTAACCTTGTCTGTGGTATTCCGAGTAGGATTCCGGGAATCCGGAAAGTCTAACCTTGTCTGTGGTATTCCAAGTAGGATTCTGGTATTGAATGACTGTGACGAGCTTCAAACTCCTGAAAGCTGCGCATTAGTGACAGACGCAAAAGAATCAAGGGATTCTATTCCAACCTGATTGAGAACCGACAGATGATTAGCCGTGCTGTGACAGAGCATAGGACCATTTTCACTGAGAGGATGGGATGTAGCCATTGACAACGGTGATGCCCTACATACAGCTTGCAATGGAAAGGAGTAAGAAGGATTGGATGAATGTAATAAGAAAGTAGAGATTCGAGAGGAGCATAGCATCTCTATATGCCTATCTGAAATTCCCACCATGGAATTATATGAGTAACTATTTACTATTTTATTTTCTGTTTATTATTTATTTTCGAACTTATCATAAACCATTTAATCTGCCTAACTGAGATTTACAAGGTAACCATAGCTTGCTTCATACCAACAATCTCTGTGGGATCGACCCTTACTCACGTAAGGTATTACTTGGATGACCCAGTACACTTGCTGGTTAAGTTGAATGGAGTTGTGACCAAACATAGTTGTGAACCATGGTATTGGCATCATGTTTTTGGCGCCATTACCAGGGAAAGAAAAAGCAATGAATTTTACAAAATACAATAACAAAGGAATCACAATTTCGTCCACCACTGCCGCATCGCTGTTTTTGCTCTTCCTTCTCGCTCGCTTGCCGGTCACCACTGCTCCTCGCCCGTCACCGCGGCTCGTCGTTGGTCGCCGCTGCTTCGCGTCCTGGCCGCAACTCCTCACCATTGGTCCTCCCTAGGGTTCCAATTCTACTTCAAATTTGTTGATTTTATTAATTACATTGTTAATTCTTCTGCTTCTTTTTCTTTTGTTAATTACATTGTTGATTTGTTGATTTTGTTAATCACATTGTTTCTAATTCTAATTCCATTGTTGTTGTTGATTCTGATTCCATTGTTCTTCTGCTTCTGCTTCTGATTCTATTCTTTTACTTCTGATTTCATTGTTGTTGTTGATTCTTCTGCTTCTGTCTTTTGTTGATATTCTTTAGAGTTGAGAAATATGGTGATGGTTTCTCTTTTCTTCTTCTCTTTTGTTGTTGCTGCTAGTTGAAATGAATTATGTTTTGATTCTTTGATATTTGAAATACAGATTTATTTTTTCACTTTTGCTTTTGCTTCTATTTTTGTTTTTTTTTATGTTTATTAGATTGTTTCTGCTTCTGATTTCATTGTTCTTGTTGCTAATGCTGTGATGAAGAAGAAGAAAAAGAAGAATAAAAACTGAGTATTTTGGTGAAGAAGGAGAAGGGCATTTTGGTCCAAAGGGCAATTTTAAAACCAAATTGAACCTTAGGGACGAATTCGAATTCAAAAAAAGATTGAGGACGAAACAAATTTTCAGCCTCTATCTTATGCATCGAAATCGTACTTAACCCTTATATTATTAATAGGTTAAGAAGATAGTATAAAGATATTTTAGGAACTCGATATATATTTCACTTGATTACAATAAACTCTATGTTAGTCTATTTATATTACTTGATCTATTTATTTATTTAATTACTAGGATTTTCATCCTAATATCTAAATATTTTTCCTTATACAATAAAATCATGAAAAATATAAAATATAAATATTTCCATGAATGTGTGTTATAATTAATATCGTTAAACAAAAAAAAAAAAGGACAAGCAAATACACACAGAATCAAACACTCGAATAGTAAATATATTTCACATTACTTATAGAATTCAAACACCCCACTAGCATATATATATATGGGGTAGCCCCTTAGGCAAGTCTCGTTGATATTTCAAGTAGACTACCTACTCAGAAATATTTTGATGTTGATAAACTAGATTCCTAAGGAAGTAAAATCTTCTCTAATCCTCTAAATTATTATGGTGTTGGACAAAACCTTACTAGTTCTGTTTTAGTTTACTCGGTCAAGAAAAAAAAAAAAAACAGCATCATAGACATTATTACAAGAAAGCCCCCCTTGGACGCTAGCTAATTAGATATTATCATTTAGAAAAGCTGCTCCTTCTTGTCATACCACCATCTCCAACTGTAACAAGAAAAAAAAAAAGGAAAAAAGCAGACCAAAAAGCATTGGTTAGCAGTCAAAAGATCAGAGCATCGTCATACATGCGGACTCCACTTTCAAATATTGTGTTGCAATTTTACCGCTCGCGTTTTACTCAAGAAAATAAAGCGTCCGTGGCAAAAGCAATATACAAAGAAGAGAATCTTTGGAGCAGTTCCAATCTCATTTTCTAAAGCATTTTGAAATATTTTTACTATCAAAAGAGTTATATTAGGTGACTTCACTTTTTTTATATTTTTCTTTAAGTGAAAAATCAAACTTATTTTTATATAAAGCTGATATGTAAGATCCAGAAAAATATTAACAAGATAACAACTTATTAATTAATTAAAAGTGAACTCTTAAAAGTTTAAAATTTATAATTTAAAAATTTATAGATAAAAATTTAACTCAAAAAATTATTTAGAGCGCAAAAATATAATTAATTATGAAAAACATGCATCAGTATTAAAATTAATTTTACAGGCTTAAGTCTGTCTCGTATTATGTATGAGAAAATTAAAGATATAGGAATAACCAGAAAAATGTTTATAATAAAAACTAGAACACTTATCTTTAAAATTTTGGTCCTAGGTGGGGCCAATAGGTAAAAAGACAAAAACGCTCCTCGCCCACTTAACCAAAAACATGATACACCCCCTCCCACCCTACTTCCAAAATTTCATTCATTTTTACGTTGAGATAGACAGTCTCAAGAGTCAGAGGAGAAGACGGAAGAACCATAACACTATTCGCATACACATACAAATCCACTTTTCTTAAAAACCAGAGCTTCGATCGACAACCCATTTGCGGCCACGCGATCATCTTATCATCGTCTTCGACTCTATATAACTTTTGTGATGAGTAATCACAAGGACCTTACCCTATTTCTTCATTTATTTCTGATTTTGCATTTTTGGTATGTGTTGATTGAAATTAGTGATTTTGATGCTTTAAGGGAAGCTCAGTCTCAATTTCTAGAGGAGTTTTGACCTAAGGTTATGTAGAACAAGGTAAGACAACTCTTTCTCCCTATATTCCCTAATTTTATGCAAAAGTCCTAGTGTAAATAATTGAAATTTTGGTATAATTAGACTGAATAGAGTGATTGGTTGCTTGGCTTGAATTGGTACAGATTGGTTTCTTGGATTCGATTGATGAGGAGTCGGTGGATGCATGGATTGGCCGAAAGGAAAGGATCAAGAAGTTGGAAATTGCCACTAACAAAAGGTACGGGTTTTGGTTTCGGATAAACACTATATAACGCTATGTGAAAATCTAGGTTAGATGACTTTAAGATAGTGTTAAATTGATATGATTGGTGTTGTTGATGACATTGGCTTAGTGTGAATGTTTATGTTAGTTAATTATTAATTATTGAATGAATTATATGATTTGGTGTGTTTTGAAGTTGGGTGATATAATGTTGAAATGAATTGTTGTAAGTGAAGTATGAAATTAGATTTGGATGATTGATTGATGTTTAATTAGGACTATATGATGATGGGATTAAGAAGTGATGTAATTTTGGAGGATTGAGATTTATAATTTTGTGTAAATAATAACATATGAAATTGAATCAAAAGTGGTTAATTGTTGAGTTTGGTGAAATTGTTAGGTTTGTTTAATGAGAAGTTAAATGATGACTTGGATGAGTTGTAAAGTGAAATGAATAAGATATGGTTTGAGTTTGAGCATTGAAATAAGCATTTGGTATTGTTCGGAAAGAAAAGGATTTGAAGAATGGAAATTATAGATGATGCAGAATTTTTGGTAAAATAGATATTTTTTGGCAAACTTCGACAGGTTATAACTTGGCACTCGTAGCTTGGAATTGAGAGAAATATATCTTTAATTATAACTGGAAATGAGTACTTTAAAATAGTTGAAAGATGGAGGAAAACTAATTTTTGTAGATAAAGTTATAGATGTTTGAAAATTGGTATTGAAAATTGAAAATTTCAGATTTTGCAGCATACTAGAAAATTCACCGGTGTGCGCGTGCACAGGGATATACGTGTGCACCTGTGAGGGGCTAAATAAAACCCTGTGCACATGCATAGGGTGGTGCATATCCACTCGTCAAGGAAGGTTTTTGGGTCTGTGCGTGTGCACATAGCCAGTTTTTTCCAAAATGTTGCTTTTTTACTGTTTAGCCTTCTCGACAAGCTTGTAATCCCCTGTAACCTCCATTTGAAGTATGATAACCATTTCTAAAGCTTTGAAAATATTGGAGGTGAATTAAATTGATTAATTCCTGTATAAAAACTTGGTTAACCGGATGAAAATATTCTGAGGATGGTTGTTCGTCCCGTCCACGCTGAGGACGGTGGCTTAGTCTCACTCACGGATTAATAAATTATAATTTACTAAATCGGCTAAGATTTTGACTCATGATAAAATATGATTATAACTGTGATTTGATAACTAAATTGGCATAGACGTGGGTTTGTCCCGCTTGCGTTATTGATAAGGCACATGTGCCTAACAAGGATGGTGGTTCGTCCCACTTGTTCAGTGCTGCGGTGTAGATATAGGGATTGTGATTTTGTCCTACCCATATTCTTTCTATTTGTAAGTGTGACCAGACACTCATTCCTTAAAATAGCTAGTCTCCAAGAGAAGGTGAATAGGGGACCCTTCCTGCGAGACGTGAACAAGGCATTCTCCCTGCGAGTTTATTTTTTATGCTTATCCATGAGACATTTACCTCTTGGGATGCCTGCTAGAAAGACAATATCTGGGTGAGCTACCGGATGTGTTGGGTCTGGCAGTTTAACCGACGCGTGAGCTCACGGCCAATAGGACAGGCATGCATCATGTGCATTTTTTGCTATTGTTTGAGTGTGCATAATTGTTTTGGTTTGCCTAGAGATAGTTACAGAGTTGAGACTAGAGATAGTTACAGAGTTGAGAATTTAGCAAAATTTAGCCTTGTGTGTATTATTGAAAACCCTAGACTTGAACTTCGGTGGTGTTGGAGATTAGGATTGCCTAGAGGGTTCATATTTCTTTATATAGTCTTTATTTGGAACTATTACCCTACTGAAAATCTTCGAGTTCTCACTTGTCGTGGATTTACTATTTTTTAGATATAGGACGTGATGCACCTTGCTGAGAGGGTGGGATTCTATATGGAAGCGAAGAAGACTTTTTGGGACTTCTTTTGGCTTTCTAGAATTCTCTCTATTTTTGACACTTTATTGTATATATTTTGTATATCCCTCATGGAGTCTTTTATTTGGAGAGATAGGATATCTATTTTGTATATTTTCTGGTATTATAATATTCTAGTTGGCTTTTTCTTCGCAGGTCAAGACTAGTAACTATTATATATCCTTTTCCAAACTTCTGTGTGTGTGTGTGTGTGTGTGTGTGTGTGTGTGTGTTGCTTTTGTATACGACATTTTCTTGCTTTACCATTTTACGAGTGTGGTTACGGCTATCAATGTTTAGTTTTCTTCACAAGCTCCTAGTTATATCTTTATTCTTTTATTATTATGTATGAAATCTTCCTTTTAGGTTTCGTAATGCCTCACTACCTTTGATTTATGACTATAGCATAAAGTTTTGTGTGGTAGGATATTACATGATATATATCATTTAACAATTTTCAACTATTAATATTACATAAATATAACTGTAGATAAGTTTACATATTTTTTATTTGATTGAGTATTTTAATATCTGTACTAGACTTCGTTGGTACGGGTTGAGGGAAGGATCAAGGATTAGCCAGCCTTAGTGATGACGTGATCGTACCTTTGAAGTGGCAAAGGCTGGTACCTGCAAAGACACTCCGACACTCAAGTCAGAATGAATCTAAGAGGTATAGGTGTGAATTAGGAGTGTCTAACGTACCTGAAGGATCCATTGACTCCCTTTATATAGTTTTCTTGTTATCTTATCTTATCTTGTTGGTTAAGATAAGGGAGATATTTCAATTTGAATGTTTGTTATTGGTTCCCAGCTTTCTGGCCAGTTTAGGCTGTAGGATGACTTGGGTTTCAGGTCCGGTTCGTCGTTGTGATGTTTAGGGCCCAAATGCCAAGACCGGAATAGTTGCCCCGTAGCGTGAGAGCAAGTGTATGCTTGGTTTCATTGCTAGCTGATCAGTTCAGTTCATTGCTGTTCATAAGGTCGTGTTACCATTGTCAGAGTGCGGACTATTTCTACATTTGTCCATTGTGTTTCCCGATAGTGAGCTTTGTCTATTACATTTTCCAAGGCGTCATAATGATGCGTAATAGGAGAGAGAGAGAGAGAGAGAGAGAGAGAGAGAGATGGATTTTTGCCTTTTTTTTCATGAACACCCCTAGTCCTTCTATATTTCAATTTAAAATTTAGGAGTTTTTTGCTTCAATATCCCTGTAACTGCTCCTTTCTCCCCCATGTTCCTTATATCTTCCTTTCTGACATTTTTCTGGTCTCTAGTACTATTGATTGGATTGACCATTATTGGTTGTTGCATTTTTGCTCTGCTAGTTTCTTCTCTTGCTGATTCCAGAACAAGTTAGTGCCTTCTCTTTGTTTTTCATGCTTTGTTGCTTTAGTTTTTGTTCTGCATTATTTCTTTTTAGGTTTCCTTCATGTGATGGTAAAGGAAATGTGGGGATGTCATTGTGTTGTTAAGGTTTGGGATTTACGGGATTTGGTAAATTTTTTACGTAGTTTTGATATAGGAAGGGATCTTCTTGTTTTTCTGTGTTTTTGGGAATGGGCTGACAGTAGTGCCCCTGTTTGGATATAGGTATGGTACGACAGATAAGAGTTTAGGGGAATCCGAGTCCGAGTTTCCTATATGGAGGTGTACTGGATCGTTACCGTTGGGTGACGTTCGATGTGTTAGGTACACCCTCCCAGTTAGATGAGAGGGACCTTCAGCGACTTTGAGATGAGGGGGCCGTGTTGGGAGGACGTGAGGCAGAGCAACAATATGAGCTTGTGCTCATTGGTTAAAATGAGAGAGTGTGCTACCTAAATCTGGACTCCCCCAAGTTCCCAATGGATATGGGTGTACAAACCTTTGTTTACCAAGATGGGGTTCGGTTGCCTTTCTTTGAGTTTGTTATGACCTTTCTGAATCATGTTTCCATAGTGCTGTCTCAACTACATGATGCATGAGCATCATGAGTATTTTTTGAGTTGTTGAGGTCTTTTGATGATTGTAGATACCATTGGATAAAGATTTGGTAAGACTTAAGAACGTGAAAAGCCAAAATGGTCAATCTCTAGACTCTTGGTGTCTAGCGCGGTACTAGTGACGCTCAACGCCACTAAAGGAGCCACACAAATGTACCCTCTAGACCCTTGGCATTTAACGCTACACTAGCGGCGTTTAGTGCCACTCATGCCCAAACCTCCATTCTCCACTCTGGACCTGCAGTGTCTAGTGCGGCATCATTGGCCTTCAGTGCCATTCCACCCTTACCTTCACTAATTGAATCCAACATGGCGCCCAGTGCCACCTCTCTCTGGTTCGTTCAATTTTTGTTTACACACATTAGGATTTTGATTTTTCAGCAGCATGAGCAACTAAAACCATCATTGTTAAGGTTAGGAGCTCTATTTATTTTGATGGATTATATCACTGTTCCCCTATTTTTATTAATGCACTGATATTTTATTTATGACTTGAGTTTCGTTCTTCATCTTAAGAGTTATAGTGTATTGGAAAATAACTTTAATCTGAATTAAATTCCTAGAAAGGTTAATTTTTAGAATTAAGCTAGAAACTCTTTCTCATGATTCTTTAACTGTCCGAACTTAATTTGATAAGTGACATAAAATCAATTACGATTGGTTCTTAAGAATTGTGTGGCCTTTAAACTAGAAATTGTATTTAATCTCTTAACACAATTAATTATTCAAGGGATCGGGGTTTGATTACTTAGGGTTTGCCATGAATTATATCTCTGCATGACCAAAGTAGATAGCAATAATTGTTGATCTTGAAACATAAATATCTCTGGCACCTTAACTTTACTCATCATATTACCTCTTTACACGTTTACAATTGCTTTCAATTTACATTCCATATTTTGATAGTAAAGATTTAAAGAACTCTCTTTTGATTGTCTAACTAGAATAATCATTTAACCACCACTTGCTTAGTCCATTAATTCTCGTGGGAACGACAACCCACTCACGTGGTATTACTTGGTACGACTCGGTATACATGTCGTTAGTAATTGTGGAAAGTCCGCGTCAAGTTTTTGTTCAATGCCATCTGATGTACTACAACCCATACCTAAGAAATCCTCGTAATTACTACATCCAAATAGTTGGGTGGCTATCCATACCTTTGAATTAGTGTGTGAATTTTTGCAGATACCGGCTCAGGTTAAAGTCTTTTTATTTTTCTTTCTGTGCACCATTCCACATAAGGAGAGGATACATCGAAAAGGAATATTTCTTTCCGTGCTTAGCCAAACCGCCGGATCTTTGACTTGTTTGAAGATTCATTCTATGGTTTTAAGGCGGAGTATTTCTAGGTCCGTCCGGTCCAAGGTCATTGCCCTTTTTGGTTATCCCAGGAGGGGGGGCGCCGAATTTTCCCATATTGGAATTTTGTGGCTGGGGCTTCTATCTCACGAGGATAACTTATGAGGGCCTCTCTTCTGAGAATAAGGATATCACCTATGTTTTAATAGTGATATTTGGGGATACGGCATTGAATCCTCGGTACGTCTTGGGGAGTCTCGAGGCGGGTAGGTCGTATGTTGGTAAGTTCATTTCTAGTCTTTATGCATCTGTCTCCCATTTTGGTAGGTTCATTTCTAGACTTTATGCAAGGTCCAACCCCCATGTAAAAATATTAACAACTCATTTATGTTACATTGTTTTGGCTTTACTTTCATTTAGTTTTTAATTTTGTTTGTTTTACTTGGATAAGCTTTCGTATTACTCAACTGCTTTCACTTGATAACCTTGTTTATGCCTATGTCTATCACCACTATGTCTTTTCTTTGTTGCTTGAGGACAAGCAATCATTCTAAGTTTGGTGTTGGAGGATATGTTCCACATAGCCTAAAAGATGATGAAGAGAAAGGCAGTGAGAACTAAGGTTGTTTCCTTCCTTTTTAATTATATGCATTTGTTTCAATTTACTCTATCCTAGATAATGCATTTAAATTTTCTATTTGTTAAGTACATGTCATTACTTGTTCATCACAACCCACAATTATAATTATACTTATTATTGAATGTTAGTATAGAGTCTTGTGCTAAGAAAGAAACAATGGATTGATCATATAGAGATCATGACAATTTGAGTTTGGAAGGCCAAACTAACTGAATTATTCAACACTTACTGAGCCAAATTGCTTAAGGCCTTAATCTAGAGGACTATTATGGGGTCCTTGTCATCGAAAAAGCTTTGGAGAAGCAAAATATAATGAATAATAATTAACAAAAAGGGATTGAAAGAGAGGCCAAAGGCTCTGAGTACCTCTGACTAAAGGAATCAAAAGAAAAATGAGCTCAAAGAGCCCTCCTAAGTCAAGTGCTTGTGGTCTTATGTATCAAGAAACAGCCTGAAAATAAAGCATTTAGAGTCACAGCTAAGTTCAAAGGTGCAAAGTACCCTCCCCCCAAAAGAAAAAAAGAGAAGCCAAAGGCTCTGAGCACCACTGATGGGGAATGTTGAAAGAAAAATAAGCTCAAATAGACCCCAATCAAGTGATTGTGGTGTTTATGTTTCAAGCAAAAGCTTGAAAACAAAGCATTTATAGTCACGGCTAGGCTCAAGGTACAAAGCATCCAATAAAAGATAAAAAAGGAAAATGTGCAAAGAAAGTAAATAAGCTTGCTTCAAGGTGATGATTCAAGGAAGCATTCCATAATCTAATCCGGATAGAGATCTTCAAAGATTATAACCATTTGTGTTGAATTGTGCATAAGTGAAATGGCTAACTGAAATCATTTGAATTGCTACCATTCACCCTTGCATTTTAAGCTGTAAGGTTTTGAAGATTAAGGCATGATTATTTGCTTGCTTAACGATAAGCAGGAGCTTAAGTTTGGTGTTGTGATGCATGTGTATCATGTTATGTTTTTCTATGCTTTTCATATAAGAAATAAATGCATAATGCTTAATTATAGACTGCTTTGGTGCTTAAGTTAGATATTGCTTCGATCTTTTGATTTGATAAATTTTGTAGGAAATAATAGAAAAAGAAGTAAAATGCACAAAACAAGCTCAAAAGAAAAAAAGAGAAAGTTTTTGGAGCACTTTAAAGCTTAGAACACGCGTTGGAACCTTAGCCCACGCTTTTTAAATCGTGGCCCATGAAGAGAAGACCCCTAGAAGTGCAATAAAGTAGCGTTCCACATGCCAGGGAGAATGGGCGTGTAGAATGGAAACACCTTCGATATGGGACTCATGCGTATGCATGCTTCATGCGTACGCACAACACCTGAAAAATGTGGATTTGTACGTACTCATGCCTCATGCGTACATGCAAAAGCTGGAAAACAAGGGCTCATGTGTACACATACTGCATTCGTACGCACGATTGAAGATTTTTGTCATAATCATGCATACGCATGCCTCATGCGTACGCACGTCCCAGTGAACAGTGGACGTTCCACATGCTAGGAAGAACGGGCATTTGTGCTTTACACGCCGTCGACACTTAAGGGAAGGCTTCTATTTGGCAATGTATATGGGCATTGCCACACTTTGGGCATGTCACACGCAATATTTTACCTCCTAGAACCTTGTTTGATTGAGTGGTGTTCCGCATGCCGCAGCTGGGTATTAGACAATGGGCTAAGTTTCCAGAAGACTATTCAAAGATCCCATTTGGGCGTTTTACACGCCACAACCAGGGTGTGTCACACGCCAAGAGAGAAAGAGCTCCAGGGACCACAGAAGAGTGGCATTTCACACGCCACATGTTGGCGTTCCGCATGCCGAACAGGGAAGACCTCCCAGGGAAGAGAAGATGGGCATTTTACACGCCCAAGGGTGGCATTACACGCCAAAAGGGCCAGCTCCAGGAAAGCATAGCATTATGCATGAAAAGTGTGGCATTTACATGCAAAGCGTGGCATACACATATGGTTGTTTCACTTGCTCTCTTTGGCCCATTTTCTATAAGCCTTGTTTACAACACTCAAAGCCAATTCAAGATGAAAATTTGGGACCATAGAAGATATAAAGTTAAAGAATTAATGCGGAAGATTAGATTCGATTTGTTTTCTTTTTGAATTTAAGTTTGAATTTAATAATTAGGTTTTATTTTCTTTAGTATAAAAAGGTCCTAAAAATACTTTGAAGAGACCATCAGACCTTTTGCCATTTTTTGATATTTTGTTTCCTCCTTGGTTAATGTTAAGAGCCATGTTCATCTTTTAATGGATTATTAATCTAAGTATTTAATTTCATATGAGGGTTATGATTTGATTTAATTCATGATTGAGTTTTCGTTCTTCATCCTTAAAGATTTAGAATTGTTGGAAAATATTCTAACTCCGTCTTGGATTCTAAATATTGTTTTGGAAAAAATTAATATGTGAATTAGCTTGAAAAGTCTTTCACACTACTTTTTTATTTCACTAGGAATAGGTTCAAAGAGTGTGCGACACTTTGTGAGTTTCAATTGTTAGGACTAGCTTGAATACATGACATATAATTCAACCTAAGGACTATTTTTGAATCTTACGTGAAATTGAATTAGAATTGTGCTTCACCTCTTTTTCTTAAGCAATTAACTAAGGAATTAGCGGTTAATTGAGTTAAAGAAAAAATGAATTACAAAGGAATTGGAATTTGATTATTTATGATTTGTCGTGATTAATCTTTGGATACATCATATAAATAAACATAAGGATTGTTTTCCTAAACAGTGAACATCTTTGACACCTTAACTATCTTTATCATCTTATTTTCTTAATGAATTTTAGTTTGCTTTTGATAAATTTTCTATTTTCATGCTATTTACAATTGAAACACTTATTTTTTATTGTCTGGCTAGAATAATCAATTGACCATTGTTTGCTTAATCCATTAATTCTCGTGGGATCGATACTCACTGACTGTGAGTTATTACTTTGTACGACCCGGTGCACATGCCTGTAGTTTGTGGTTTGTAAAGTCCATACCAATGGCTCTTCACAATTGACGCCTCCTATAGATTTTATTCCCAGCTTTCAGGCGGTCTCTCAAGAAATTGTTCAAAAGGGGACTGCTGGAGATGATGATATCCAAGAGACTCTGATCTTGGAGCCCAACAAGAAGAGTAAGAGGCCTGCCAAGAGAGGTAATTTGGAGGGTATTAACACAGGTGTGGTTGCCCTCTGTGTGACTAATAACTCCTTTGATGCTACCAGCTTTATTAATCAACACTTCCTGCCTAGCACAGATGAATACTTCAAGGTTTGTGATCTTTTCAATCAGGCTAAGTCGGTATACCATGTTCCCCCTCAAATGGCTGCTATCATCTGAAGGGCCGAACCAATGCTTTTGCAGACTTTCCTTCTGGATGAGAAACTTCATCAAGCTCAGGCAGAGCTTAGCACTCTAAAGGGGCAACTGGAGACATCCAAAACTGCAAGGGCAAAGGCAGCTAAGAAAGCTGAGGATGCGAGCTTTGAGATCTTGCGCTTGTCAGAATGGGAAATTGAGATTATGTCCCAGGTGGCTAAGGAGAAGAAGTTGGCAACCAATGCTGAGAGTGCTGCTGCCGTAGGCCGTTCCAAAGTTTATGCGGTGAGGGTCGAGGTGGAGGGTTTGAAGCAGCAAAATGCCAAACTTCTAGCTAATGCGAGGGCGGCCACCTCGGCTACCGAGGAAGCTTTGAAAGCTTAGGTCCAAGTGTTGGCTCCGGGCATGGATGTGTCTGTTATAGGAGCTTTTCGGACTATAAAGAACGGACAGATTATAGATCTTGAGTAACTTGGTTTTAAGTTTTGTGAAACAATTTCTTAAGTTTGTAAGCCGTTTGTGCGACATATATACACTGCTTTGGTGGCCTTTCCTTGGCCATTTTCTTATGAACTATTTGTGGGCCTCTTGGTGGGCCAAATTGCATGCTTATTTGATTTGTTTGTATATTGATTTTGTTGGCCTCGGGAGTGATTGGTCCCCTGGGTGGCCATTTTGTTCGTACCATTTGTTCGAGTAAAAACGTAAAAACTTAAAAGAGATTATTTGATTGAATAACCATTTTATTAAAAGTTGGGCCTCATGAAAACCCCCCATTGTCTTTTGGGTAGGAAAGAGTTCCTGAAAAAATGTTTTGAACATGAACATGAAAATGGAAAAGTAAAACAAAACAAAGGAAATATGAAAACTCCAAAGAAACCTTAAATTTTGCTAAAGTTATCAACTCAGTGAAGATCGCCTATGAGTAGTGATGCGGATGCATCATTGCCTGTTTTTAGTTGTTATTTTAATATATTTTAGTTTAGTTTTCATACAAATTCTGTTAATAAATAAGTAATAGCATGAAATATCTCTACATTTAGTAAAATCTCAAGCATAGGTGCAATTTTAGCTAATATACAAGGTAAATATGATGAAATAGATAATACTAAGTGAAGTTATAATTTGGAGTATTATTAGCACACTTACTGGAAAAACGTTAATGACAACGTTAGCATGATAACGCCGGTAATAACATTGAATAACCAATTTGAAATTCTGTGAATTGGCACACTCCAAGGGGAGTAGGTCTTCGGACCCTTCCCCTCATACACTCTTCTCCTCTTCCTCTTCTTTTCTTTCTTTGTAATAGTTTAGTTTAATCCTTAATTTTCAGTTATGAATCGTTAGTTTTCATTTCAGTTATGAATCTTTAATTTTCATCCTTACTTTCATGAACTTTAATTTTCATTTGAGAGTAATGACCACTTAACTCCCTATGCATTTGGGAAATGAGCTCTGTCTTAAGTTTTGATTGAATTGATGTTCATTTCTTCTTCTCAATCTGCTTGTTGTAGCCAAGATAACTTCCGTGCTTAATTGATCTATTCACCTCGGAAGGGGGTTTAGATCATTGAATTTCTATGTGAGCCTCGGAAGGGGAATCATAGAAATTAGTTTGGAGCTCTATCTCTCACAACTCTCTTGATCAATACATTCGGGATGAATTGAGATCCTGAGAACTTGTGTGGCTTATGGATTTGAGAATAGAGCTTCACATCTTCTCACGAACAATTAGATCAAGGAATTGGCAATTGTTTGGGTTAAGAGAAATTGTGTAAGGATGGATACATAGAATAACCTTTTATTTTTTTGATACTCATATAAAGCAGAAGATATTTTAGCCATTTGCATCAAGCTCAGACTTCTTTCTTGCATACGTGCTTCTCCGGATGCACATACTAGAATAAGAGGTAAAAGTTGATTGCCAGCATGTTCGACCAAACGGGTTATTTTCTCGCCTACTACAGATCCCATACTACTCCCCATAAACTGAAAATCCATGATCCCAATTGCTACAGGAATCCCGTTTACAAAGGAATTGGGATTCAATTATTGCAATCCGCCATCACTTACTTTATATGATTGAGATTGAGATCCATTGATTCATGAAAAATTAACATCTCCAATCCCTTATGTTTCCATCTATATTTTTCGTCATTTACTTTCTTGCACTTTACTTTATTGCACTTACTATCTTGTACTCTCCTCCTTGCAATTTACTTTTCTGTCTTTTTTACTTTCTACCACCTTATTGTCAGCACCTTAATTCTTTGCACTTTATTTTCTTGCACTGCCCACTCCTTGCAATTTAGTTTCCAACACTTTATTTTTCTGCACTTTACATCTCTTGTCACTTACTGTTCTTATACTTTATTGTCTTCATTTACTTTTTTGTCATTTACATTTCATGCTTGTTCATCACTTTTATATGTTCGTCTGACTAAAATAATCAACTCACTATTGATTGCTTAATCCTTTAATCCTTGTGGGATCGACCTCACTCTTGTGAGTTTTACTACTTGATACAACCTGGTGCACTTGCCATGGTTAAAACAGAGAATAAATTTTTCCGTATCAAGTTTTTGGCACTGTTGCCGGGGATTAATTGTGATTGACAATCTACCAGTGGTTGATTACCTAGATTAGACATTTTTTTAGTATTTTATCTTGTTCATTTAATTACCTTTGTTCTTTACTTTCTATGCTCCTTAACTGTTTGTATTAATGCCTCACCAAGAAGCCCTTGTTCGTGACATATCTTGCTCTTGGTGATTGTGCTATTAATACAATAGTTTGTTTTACTTAGCCTTCTTTCAAATAAATTGGCATATGATCGCACTCTAAGTTTGGTGTTGCCTTGCAACAATTTGTTTCCAATCTTTTCAGGGTACTTTCATCAATTCTAAGTGAAAGTGTAACATTAAGTTTGGTGTGCCACTTATTTTTTTTTTCTTTGCAATGTATCTTGCAACACCACTTATTTGTGCAATCATAATGTCTCTACTTCTTTGGCCCGCATTGTCATCTTTAACCAAACTTGCTTAAATTCATGCATTACTTATATTTTGTTTCTGTTTGACATTGAAGATTAATCACAACCCCAGCATCACTATTCCTACTTGTTGCTTGCCGGCAAAGCACTCATTCTAAGATGGTGATTGGGGGGAGAAAATCTGTGAGAAAGGACAATAAAAGTGAAGATGAACTACAAGGTTGTAAAGTCCCTTGTTTCCTTATTTCCTCCCAGTATATTTAATTGCAATCATGAATGTCTCTTGTTTTAAAGTTCAGGCTCTGCCCCTATTCTATTTAGTTTCTTCTAGCTTAATAATAAGCATGACTCACTATCTCTCATTGCACCTTGCTTTTGCATTTGCTTACACCCATTACACTTAAAAATGCAACAAAGAAATCATTCTTTTAAAGGGAAAGTGTTGAAGAATTTTATCAGTTTTGAGGCAAGCTAAAGATTAAGAGAAGTGGAGGTTCTAATTGTTTGATTGAGCATTGAAGTTTCATGTTTGTGAAAACTTGCATGGGAGCTCATAGAAAGGAATTGAAGTTTAGAGAAGTGTTATGGAAATTCTCAAAAATCTATTGATCCAAGAAGCAGTAAAAAAAAGAATAAGCCCAAGGCTCTGAGCATCAATTACTAGAAAAAAAAGAAAGATACAAGAACTCAAAGAGTTATTGTCCTAGTTAAATGCTTGTGGTGGATTTGTGTCAAAGAGTGAGGCCTGAGCAAGTAAATCCTAAGTGGTGATTCAACACCTAATACCTTAACCCAACTGGGTTGGGAGTATTGATTGAAAGCTTATTATAAAGGGCCGCTTTGAGACATGACACCTAGAGTCAAGGCCAAGATGAATAATTGCTGCTTCAAGGTGATAATCTATAAAGAGAACTCCATAACACCATCTAATGACACTCCTAAGATCTAAGACTTCCAAGATGTAAGGACTAGTGAGCACTGGAATCCTTGCATAAGCATACAATTTGAGTTCACCCCACTATCACTTAGTCACTTCACTCACTGAGGCATCATAAGCAATTCTTTAGCACATTCCCATAAAATGAATTCTTTGTGTATTGTTCTATTCTTGCTTGGGGACAAGTAAGGTTTAAGTTTGGTGTTGTGATATGGGTGCATCATTGCCTATTTTTAGTTGTTATTTTAATAGATTTTAGGTTAGTTTTCATACAAACTCTGTTGATAAATAACTAATATCATGAAATATCTCTGCATTTAGTAAAATCTCAAGCATATGTGCAAGTTTAGCTAATATACAAGGTAAATATGATGAAATAGATAACACTAAGTGAAGTTATGATTTTGAGTATTATTAGCACACTTAGTATATTAAGATCATCTTGTATATTACTTTGATGCACTTATTTATTTGATGATAGGCAAAGCAGAAGCGGAGGAAAGCAAGGAGGTGGTACCAACGCTGGCTTACTAACGCCAGTACCAATGTTGGTCAAGAGAGAAGGGAGCGTTAATGGGCAACGTAAGCACACCAATGCCAGTGCTAACATTGTTCCCAAGGTCACTATGCCAAGGCCATCAACGTTAGTTTGCACGTTGGTAAACCAACGTTAGTGTGCACGTTAGTGAGCCAACGTTGCCACACTAACGTCTTCGACAAAAGCATGAAAATCGGCGGCGACGCATACGCGTGGGGTGATGCGTACGCGTGAGGGTGAAAACTGACAAGCCACGCGTGCGCATGGGCGACGCACACGCGTGAGGAGAGCATTAACACACTAACACTATGTCACTAACGCCAGAAATGAAGGTCACGCGTACGCATTGACGACGCATACGCATTACATGGCCAAAAACAGCATTGACGCGTATGCGTGGGCGACGCGTACGCTTCACTGGAAAAATGTTAATGACAACGTTAGAATGATAACACCAGTAATAACATTGGTTAACGTGGCTATTAACACCAGAAAGGGCCTGGGGGCAGTTTCTCAGTGTTAGCAACACCAATAACGGCCCCGATAACGTGAATCCACCCCTAGAGCGTGCATTCACTTTTAAAGCAAACAAAGCCCATTAATCTCACTCAATCAAAGGCACAAGAAGCATCTAGAATAGGAATTTTTATTCAATTGTAATTTGCTTTTCATTTCAATTTGTATTCTAGGCATTAGTTTTCATAGAGCTGCACCACCACAGAGGGGGATAGGGAGAGAGTGAAGACCAATTCGAAATTCTGTGAATTGGCACACTCCAAGGGGAGTGGGTCTTCGGGCTCCTCCCCCCATACACTCTTCTCCTCTTCCTCTTCTTTTCTTTCTTTGTAATAGTTTAGTTTAATCTTTAACTTTCAGTTATGAATCTTTAGTTTTCATTTCAGTTGTGAATCTTTAATTTTCATCTTTACTTTCATGCACTTTAATTTTGATTTGAGGGCAATGACAACTTAACTCCCTATGCATTTGGGAAAGGAGCTCTGTCTTAAGTTTTGATTAAATTGATGTTCATTTTTTCTCAATACGCTTGTTGTAGCCAAGAGATAACTTCCGTGCTTAATTGATCTATTCACCTCGGAAGGGGGTTTAGATCATTGAATTTCTATGTAAGCCTCGGAAGGGGAATTATAGAAACTAGTTTGGAGCTCTATCTCTCACAACTCTCTTGATCAATACATTCAGGATGAATTGAGATCCTGAGAACTTGTGTGGCTTATGGATTTGAGAATAGAGCTTCAGCTCTTCTCATGAACAATTAGATCAAGGAATTGGCAACTCTTTGTGTTAAGAGAAATTAGGTCAACAAGGAATTGGGATTCAATTATTGCAATCCGTCATCGCTTACTTCATATGATTAGGGTTGAGATCCATTGATTCATGAAGAATTAACATCTCCAATCCCTTATGGTTTCCATCTTTATTTTTCGTCATTTACTTTCTTGCACTTTACTTTATTGCACTTACTCTCTTGTACTCTCCTCCTTGCAATTTACTTTTTTGGCTCTTTTACTTTCTAGCACCTTATTGTTAGCACCTTAATTCCTTGCACTTTATTTTCTTGCACTGCTTACTCCTTGCGATTTAGTTTCCAGCACTTTATTTTTCTGCACTTTACAACTCTTGTCACTTATTGTTCTTGCACTCTATTGCCTTCATTTACCTTTCTGTCATTTATATTTCATGCTTGTTCATCACTTCTATATGTTCGTCTGACTAGAATAATTAACTCACTATTGATTGCTTTATCCTTTAATTCCTGTGGGATCAACCTCACTCTTGTGAGTTTTACTACTTGATACGACTCGGTGCACTTGTCGGTAGTTAAAACGGAGAATAAATTTTTCCGTAGCAAGTAGTAGCTCCGTATATTTGTGGCATTCCATGTTCTCAGTTGCTTGGTGCCGTTAAGTCGTTCCAACTTGTAAGCTCCCTTTCCTATTACGGACTTAAGTCGGTAGGGTCCCTCCAAATTGGGAGTTAGCTTTCCCAAGGTGGGAGGGCCTATGTCGTTGCTCACAAGACCGAATCTCCTTGCTTGTAATCTTATTTTACCATGTCTCGGTCGTACCTCAGACTTACTCTCTGTTTTAAAGCTAGTTCCTATAGGTGGGCTATGCTTCTGACTTCATCCATGAGGCCCTACTCTGTGTCCTCATCATGTGCTCCTATGGTCCTTAGAGGGCTGGGCTCCTTGACCTCGACAGGGATGACGGATTCTAGGCCAAATGTCATCCTAAAGGGGTTCGGCTGAGGTCTGGGGCAATGTTCAATGTGACCAAAGTATAGAACCAAGCTCGCCGACCCAGAGACCTTTGGCTTCGTCTAGTCTTTTCTTGAGTCCTTTCAAGATGATCGTGTTGGCCGCCTTTATTTGGCCATTAGTTTGTGGGTGTTCCACTAAGCTAAACTCTTGTGAGATGTCGAGTCCCTCTAGGAACTCCCTGAAGCATTTGTCTGCAAACTGGGTCCCATTATTTGAGATCACAATCTCTAGGATCCCAAACCAGGTTATGACTTGTCTCTAAAAAAATCTCCAAAAGAATCTCTTGGCATTGAATGGCGGTGATTGTAGGTAGTGCTTCAACTTCAATCCACTTGGTGTAGTAGTCAATGGCAACTATGAGAATTCTGAGTTGCCCGGGAGATGTGGAAAAGGGGCCTATGAGGTTGATTCCCTAGGTTTTGAAGGGGCATTCTGTCGTTATCATGCTGAGCTGATGAGGGGCTGCTTGATGGAGGTTGGCGTGCACTTGACACTGTCTGCAACTTTTGACTAGTTGGAGGGTATCTCTGATGATAGTGATGATAGTAGGCCAGAAGTACCCAACTCAGATAATTTTTTGAGCTAGGGTTTTGCCTTTGACATGGTGGCCACAACATCGTTCGTGAATTTCACAAAGTATGTAGTCTGTCTCACCGGATTCTGTACACAAAAGAAGGGGTTGGGATAGTCCTCGCTTATACAATCGTCCCGCTATTGTGGTGTACTTTGTGGGTTCCCACTTCACATGTTTTGCCTCCTTAGGGTCCCCGGATATGTCCTTGGTGGTAAGGTACTCGAAGATCAGGGAGGTCCATGAGTGCTGATTGGACAAGGGCAGGTTTGTGGAGGAAGTGGCGGCGACGGAAGGTTCTTTGATGACTTCTTGGATTAGAGAGCAGTTTCCCAAGACCGACTTGGTGCTTGTTAGCTTTGAGAGTAGGTCATCTCCTTAACTTTGGATAAATACCTTTAGTAGGGGTCCCGTATTTGGTAATCCCCATTTATTTGGGAACTAACTACCTAGGAGTCACTGCAAACCTCCAATGTTTTTGTACCAACTTTCTTAGCCAGCGTTAATCGAGCTAAGAGGGCTTCATATTTTGCTGATTATTGGAGATTGGAAATTCGCATCGAATCAACTGTTCGATAGTAATCTCATTCTCATTTTCTAATATTATTCTCGCTCCGCTGGAGCTGCTGTTTGACGAGAATAATATTATAAAACGAGCCTTGATTCGAACAACAGCTCCAGCGGAGCGAAAAATCTGCCACAAAATGAGTCTAAGATGTATAGGTGTGAATTAGGAGTGTCTAACGTATCTAAGGAAGTCCTTAACTCCCTTTATATAATTTGTCTTATATCTTCTTAACTAAGATAAGGGAGGTATTTGAAATTGAATGTTAGTTATTGGTTCCCGATTTTCTAGCCCATTTGGGTCGTATGGATGACTTAGGTTTAGAGTCCAGTTCGTCATTGGGCCGTTTGAGACCACAAATGCAAGGATCGAAACAATATGTAAATCGGTCATTTGATGATGTGTTAAAAGAAATATTCTAATTACAATTAAATAGCCGTCCTTGAATGAACAAAGATATTACTGACCCAAAAAGAAATTAAAAATTTGGCAATTTTTTCACCAAAATATAATTTCGAAAATCACAAAAGTTTGACATAATTAAGTGCTTATTTGGGCGTTATTATCTTGATTAAAAAAAATCTTTTTTGAATGAAAAATATCTTTTTTATTTTTTATTGTGTTTGGCAAATTTCTAGTAATAAAAGTAAAAGTACTAAAAAAATAAAAAAAAAACATCGTTTTTGAGAAGGTATAATTTACATCTTTTTTTAAAAGATTTAAAAAAAAAGATGTTTTTCATGTAATAAATAAACGAAAAAATACTTTTATATTATTATACCCAAACATAATTGATAGATAAAAATATCTTTTTGTATGAAATATCCAAATATAAAATTACTTTTATTTTTCTAAAGATCTTTTTAAAAAAGATAACTCAAAAAAAGATATCTTTTAAAAACTCACCCAAACAAATTCTAACCTCTAACTTTAGGGAGCTTTGGAAGCCATGAGCATAGCACCCAAGAATTATAAAATATCTCAAGTCTAATTGTTTTGTTCCGAAGCAAAGATATCCACGGGGCGGTTTATCCTATTCAGATATTCACGACCAAAAAGTACTGATTTTATATGAGGAACTACTGAACTCAATTACTTGCTGCCGTTACTCTTCAGTCTTCAAAGCAAAGACAACTTATTAAGATTGCTCCAAAAAAAAAAAGAATTTACTCAAGGAAAAAATAAAAGATATCCTGTTCCACCATAGAGAATTTATTTTTTAATTTTAAGAATTTATGTGATACGTTGCAGGGGTTTCAAAATTGTTGTTTACTTGTTAAATTTGGTTTCGTGCTATAATATCTCTATGTAAAAGGGATTTATTCTTTTTTTTATTTGAAATAAAAAAAACTCACCAATAGTAATCCCATCTGGGTCTAACTTTAGTCATGCGGTTGTGGCCATGAGGATTATCACTTTCAGCTCTTCTGGCGTTTCGGAAAGCACAGCAACCAATGGAATAAATACAAATGAGGAACACAAGCACCACAACGTTCAGAACTGATATCTTGTGCCAATCTCTTCTGATGTTTTCAAGCACCCCAGCCTTGCACGAATCGCATTCGTAGCATAGCATTGTTGGGGCGCTGTTCCAACGATAGCAATCAGATTGTTGAGCAACCACTATTGTGTCCGGGTTGTAGTAATTGGTATTGCATGATGTTGGTGGCTTACAGCATCCAGACTGCAGTCAAACATATAACTTATTATTGGATTCTCTTATGTTTAGACAACAAATCAAAAGGAGTAGATATAAACATTTTTTTTTTTAGTAAATATTCAAGTTGATCTTCAAAAAATTTGATATTAGACACTTTGATCTCCAATAAGTTTTTTTTTTATAAATTCTCAAAAATTACTTTTATCAAACAAATTAATCTCTTTATTATTTTAGAAAGGAGTTAATTTGTCTTATAGCAATATACTTTAGGATTTTATTTGTCTATAATAAAAGCTTTTAGGAACTTACTATTTGTTCGATGCATATATTAAAAAATTGATGATTCAAGGTGAGCAAAAGATCAATTTGTTCTGCCAAAATAATTTTTGGGAATTTTTAAAGAATAAAATTTATTGGAGACTAAATGTAGAATCTAAACTTTTTTATGAATTAATTTGGATGAAACTTTTTTTTTTTTACATCAAGTATATAATCCCAATAAAACATCTATATTGGCTTTTGATGTTGGTATAACAATTTTTTCCAGTTTGGAATATAATTTTTTTTATATTTTCCTTTTGATTGACTTGTTTCATCAAACGAAAATATATCATAGGCTAAAATAATAATGTTAAAATAATGGTAAGGCTTAGGACAAACTTTTGAACATTTTAGGATTAAGACTAAATTTTTATGCAAGGACTAAAGCTAAAAGTTACATATTTTACATGAATTTAAAATTTGTTAAAACTTTATTTTTCATGAATTAGACAACAAAGCAAAAAGAATAGCTACAAAAATGGGAATCAGTTTTTGATGTTACTGTCATTTTTTTCTGGTTTGGAATATAAATTTCACTATACATCCAAATCTTTTTATGAATCAAGTCTAATTAAATTAAATAATAAAATTTAAAATAATACTAGCTATAATTAATTTTTATTATATTAGACTAACTTAGTTAGACTTAATTAAAAAAAAGAATTGGATGTATAGTATTATTTAAATTCTTTTATAAATTTTGTTTTGATTAACTACTTTCATCAAATGAAAATATATGTTAGGCTAAAATAATAATGTTAAGTTAACGGTAAGGCTTAGGACAAAAAAATTAAATCTTTTAGGACTAAGACTAAAACTAAGAGTTACATATTGTACATGAAATTAAAATTAAATTTAATTTTAATATAATCTTAATGTAGAACAGTTTTACATATATAGTCGTATTAGAAAAAATAACTATTTTTATATGATCGTGTGAATAATTATTTAAAAGAATGAACATAATTAAATAAATGTGTAAAATATTTTAAAAATTCGTATCTCCGATGTCTTTTCTATTAATATTATCCTTTTCGAACATATATAAAAAAACTCAAACTAATGAAATTTCAATTTCAAAATTTGAATCCACAAAATATATGATATAAAAATTAAAAAAAAAAACTACCAGTGTACCTGTATGGGAGTCATATCCCTCTTTATATAATCAAAAGAGGTCCAAGAAGCAATCTTGTCACAAGTATTAGACCCCAAAATACACCCTCTAATAGTGCTCCAATATTGGGGATCCTTAACCCTACTCCTTAACCATGGTGAATAACCCCCAAGATGGTACTCCTTATACACCCTTCCAGGAACTTGAACTCCACCACCCTCGCCAGTCACAACGAACCCAAATATGGTCAAACCAAAGAGTGCGGCCATTAGGAGCAACATGATCGCCAAGTAAATCCATAGTGCCCAAGCCACATGAAAACACGAACCTATGAACCCTGCAAGTGAAATCACAAGCACAACAAAGCCTATAACCAGAAGTGGGGTCTGCAGGAAATTCTCACACGTTGTGCTCCTTGCCATCCATAGACCTGCACCGATTATGGGTATTGATGATAAGAGTGTGAAGAAGTTCAAGAACCCAATCACTGTGTTGCTGAATCGTTGCATCTCATAATCACTTTTTCCTTCTCTCTGTATTGATGATGGTTTCCTAGTTAGTTATGTTTTGTATTCCGAGTTTTTTTTTATTCCCTTCAAAAGGCTAAGGGATGTCCTTGCATATGTTAAGCTTTTGGAATTTTAAAAGAAGGGTAAAGTACGTTCAAACTCCGCAGTTTCCCGAAATTACATATAATACCCCACTAGTTGAGCCACATACTCTCATTCTATGTTTGGTTGGAGAAAATAATGAGAGGAAATAAAATGAAGGAAAAGAAAATCAATAAAAAATAATATTTTTTTATTTGAATATCAAACAAAATAGAAAAAAAAATTTTGTGTGTCACTAAATTTTTTTTTCATCACAAATAATTAAACAAGAGAGAAAATATTAGATTTTTTGTATTTCTAATATTACTTTTAGTTATATTATTATTAATCATTATTAATATAAACTTAGTTTTAATAGTTTTAATATATTATTATAATAGAGATTTATATTTAAACATTATATGTATTAGATAAATAATTTAAATTAAATATATAAAATTATAATATTTTATAATATTTATAAATTATAATAAATATAAATAAATAAAAAAATTATACTTTATTTTATAATAAAAGTATTAATGTAATTTTATACTATTATATTTTTTTTAATTTTTTATCTAAATAAAAAAGAATTTCTTTTTATTTTTTTCATTCTATCTATTTTTTTTTCATCCAAATAACACACAAATAACTCTATTTTTTTTCTATTTTATCTCTTCTCATTTTCCGTCCTCTTATTTTCTTTCTTTTAATTTTCTTTTCTATATCCAAACAAAGTATAAATCTAAAGAGTCTAATATCTAGATGCATCTAAAATAAGCATAATAATTTTATATTAGATGAGCCATTTTTTATGAGTTATTAAATATTTAAATTTATTAAATAAAAATCAATGAAGGTTATAAAAAGTGAATATTAATAAATTTTATAAATATAGAATAAATTAGTATATATAGATAAATATATTTTAATATATAATATTTTTAAAAAACTAAATGTAATCTTTTATTTTTGAATAAATAAATATTAAAACATAAAGCTTATACATACATACAAAAATATTTTTTATTTATTAAGATTAATTTATATACAATAAATTTTTTTAATATTAAAAATACAATAAAAATATAATTAAAAACAATATTTTATTTTACACTTTTTAATAATGTTATGAGTTTATTCCACAAGTTATCATGTATGGTAACACTTACTTGTTAGTCATATTGCTAATTCAACTTAGTTTTTGGACCTTATACCAATAAAATTGACGTCTTTCTCTTCTAGATGCAGCAGTAATCATTATTTACTACTTTATTGGATCGTGTACAAAAAGTAAAAAAAAAAAAAAAAAAGATGAAAATTTCATCACATTCCATCATCGTTTTTGCCATATAAATGTAACTAAAAATAGAAAAAATATATTGATAGATTTTATAAATATATATATATATATTTAATATATAATATTTGAAAAATGACAAATAAAATCTTTTAATTTAAAATAAATAAATATTAAGTATATAAATAAATAAAGAATATTTTTATTTATTAAGAATAATTATTATGCAATATTATTTTAATTACAAATTATAAATTAATTAAGTTATTTTATATTACTTGAAAATAATTAGATTATTTGTTAAAAAAATTAAATACATTGTAATAGTTAATTTGTTAAAATTATATTATTGTGTAATACAATTTTTTTATCTAAATATTTGTAAACATGCACTTTATTCAAATATTATATGTGATATCATTTTAACAAACTTAACTATTATATAATAACATATTTTATAATGTGCACAAAATTATCCTTTCATATTAATGTATGTTTTAAAATATTATATGATTTCTATGAGTCATTTGGCTAGTTCCTATGTATGTATATCGAACACATTTTAAATACGATATTTATCGACACTCATCCGACACTTATGTTTTTTGTGTCCAACGAACCATGTCTTAGTAAAAAATAAAAAAAAATTTTCAGCCTTATTTTTAATATATATTCTTGAAATGGATTTAGAAATATTATATATTATTATTTATTAAAGTAAAAAACTATTTTTAAATATTCTATATAATTAAAAAAATGATACTAAAAATGGTTAAAAATTAATATATATTTAAATATCAATAAAATATCAAAATATCATTATAATTTATCTAAAAAAATTTATATTTTATATATATATCATTTCCGTGTTTTATAAGAATTTGAAATTCGTACATCTGTGTATCCTGTGTCATGTTGTGTCCCATGACCGTATTGGTCTTCATCCCAATGTTATATAATACATGAAAATGCTGATTTTTTTTATTTTACACACTTTTAAACAAATATTTGAATTTTTATTTATATTTTTAAAAAATAAAAATAGAAAATAAACAATATTATTATTTTTTAAAAATATAGATAAAAATTTACTTCTAAAGATTATATATATATATATATATATTATATATATATATATTATATATATCTATATATATATATATATATATATATATATAAACGTACTTAGAATTAGGAATCTTTACATATCTACCCACACTAATTTGTGACTTTCATGAGTCTATGTAACAATTCGCTGTCTCTTTGATAACTCTCAAATTAATCATGATGAGTAATATTTGAAACAATTAAAAAAAATAAGTTATTGTATTTTTAACTTTTTTTTATTAGAATTGTCAATTATTTATTAAATTGTAGCTAGATAATTAATTTTATCTTTTTGGATTTTACTCTATAAGACTATAATAATAACTGAAACACCGATTTTGTGTAAAGTAAAAAAGAATTTTTTAAAATAAAAATGGTACATAATTATATAAATATTACTTATATATAATTATATAAAAATGGTAATTATAATTATGTAATTTTCATGTCATTCCATATATTTTTCTTTTCATAGAAATAAATTGTTATCTATAATTAAAAAGTAAAAGTAATGTTGTTTTTTTTATTTTTATTTTTTAAGAGTATCAATAAAATATTAAAAAATATTTGTGTATTTTTGCCACGTTTTTCGGTATGTGAGAGATATAACCACGCTTTTAAAGCGTGGTAATAACAAAAGATACTGCCACACTTTTAACGCATGGCAATAGCGAAAGATACGCCATGCTTTTAAAGCCTGGCAATAACAAGAGATACTGTAACATTCTAATTTTTAGCACGTCATGATCATACTAAAATTGAGGCGTTACTGACCTGTTTCTCGAATTTACTATTTAATACTGAGCCTTTAGTTTGATTTCGCATTTCAATTTTTAAGAAAAGTCGAAAGATTTTGTTTCTATTAATTAAAAATCACATATCAAAGATTTCCATGTAATACTAGTCACATAGTTAGTAAGAATAATAAATATCATACAAAAGAATTCAAATAAAACTCAATACAACTCCTATCCCTCTGTATAAAATAGAATCTTAACTAACAAAGGAGAGGGAATTCTAGGAAAGCGACTCAACACATAAACTTAACTAAGAAAACTAATAATCGCCCGCAACTTCAAACTGATTCTTTGAACCTGTGTCACTGAAAGGGTGAAAGATTTTGGGGTGAGAACAAACCATGCGTTCTCAGTAGGGAATGGAAATGCCGTAAAAGTAACGAAATAAAGTGCAAATAATTAACTTTACTCAATAAAACTATATTTTTATCAAACCCTTTGAAAATACTCTTGGTTCCACTATATCTAACTAATTACCTCTTTTTAAAATCTCTAAACTCAAAACGAATTCTAAATATAAAACTAGTCACATTACCCGTCTCTCAGCCACATAGTTAATCTTCTGCCAAATGTCAATTCGTAATCACTTGAATACATTCATAAACAAATAGTACAAGCAAGAGACTCAATTTAATGTACAAGAAAGTCACAACTAGACAAACAGCACAATCATAAAGAAATAAAACAAACAAGCGCAATTAAATTCAAATATGAAAACAATATTATGCATGTCTATCCCTAACGCAGGCCATGAGCTCATGTGTCGATTGCCTACCCGCTCCCGACATTACCCGGACACAAGTTCCAGATATGGCTTTCCAGATGCATACAGTGTGCTTATAAGTCTTATGGCTAGGCCGCATACAGTGTGACTTTAAGTCGTACGGCCAGGCCGCATAAGTGTGACTTTCCAAATTAATAAGCGTACCTCTGGAAAACAGTTCTCAATGTGTGGGCGTCCTCACTTTACATTTAGCACTAAGGCCCAAACAATGTCACATATGCTCTCCTATGGCAGGCAATCTCTTTAAGTTAATATATTCTTTAAATCCTTATTCTCTGCTCTCCTGTGGCAGAGATTCTTTTTCTTAAAAAAACCCGAGCTCAAAACAACTCTTAAAACAAAATATCTCCTTACAAAATTGGATTTAAAACATTAGGTTTTTTATAATAAATCGAGTTTAAAAATAGAATACACATTTTCTCAACTAAATAATCTCAAATAATTTAATTTTCCAAAACCAAATATTTTAAAATAACTTTTCAAATAAAACCTCAGGTTTTATAAAATTTCGACAGCATTTCTTCTAAAATCCAGGCTTTACCACCCTTCAAGATTCCCAACCTTACCACCTTTCAAATTCTTTTCAAAATATTTTCAAGTAACAAATCATTTTCAATATTCACACCGTTCAAAATATCAAATAGAATCAAATCATTCTCTTTAAAAACTAAGCCTCTTTCTATTTTAATTAAACTAGCTCGTTTCAAATCTTTTGCTTTTGAAATTTAAGAAAATTTATTTCTTCATTCAGACTTTACAAATTCCTCCGACCATACTCGTTTAACATTTAATACTAACCAAAATCACCTTCTCGCATATTTTTACCAGCCCTTCATCAGCACTTATTCACCATCATACTAATACTAAAATCAGTTACCATTCACTTCCATAACCATAAATCTCAACATCCAACACAGTCTCAATTCAACCCCAATTCATAAACTCAATTCACATTTTAATTTAACAAGCAACACTAAATTGACCAACACTCACAATTACAACCAATTCTCATCAATTAGACACATAAAACACGTATAAATTATTTGCAATTACTCATAAAGCTTTTTGACATTCTTAAATTAAAAACTTATAATTTAAAAAACGAAATCTCCTACCTCCATACGAAATCAAAGTCAATAAAGATTCTGAAAAAACTTTTTGACCGAGCTACTAAAGAAGAAAACGTCAGAAATCGCCTGTGCCTCCTAGAATTCCAATTGACCGAACTCAAGGAGAAGAGAAGTTACGTCACCGTTAATTTCTATCGGACAAAAATAACGCCAACACATAAAGAAAAAAGATACAAACACTTTTATCGGATTAAATTTTTTATTGAAATTACGGATCTCAAGAAATCGAAATCGAAAGATCAAAGGGAGTTATGATTTCCTCCCTCACCCACGGTCTTTCTCTTTCTTTCTTTTCTTTCATTACGGTTCGGTGAAGAAGTAAAGGGAATGATGAATAATGGAATGAAAGGTGATCATGTGTCTTTGCATATATAAAGGAAACGTGGCATTGGTTTATATATATATATATATATATATATATATATAAATTTCATTTTCTTTTCTTTTGTTCTTCAGAAGGCTTCGGCCATAATAATAATAATAATAATAATAATAATAATAATTAATTTAATATTTTGTTTTATCAAATTATTTTTGATAAATAATTTTAAATTTAATAGAATAAATAATAATTAAATTAAACTTCAATTAAATAAAATTTGATTTAATTATTTTTGTTAAAAATAATTTTCTTAAAAATTATATTTTAATATAATATATTAGCTCTTAAATAGTTAATTATTTAATTTTTTAAAAATTCGGAGTCTTACAGATACATCCACTCTTTTAAGGTGTGGTGATAGTGAGATATAGCAACGCTTTTAAACCGTGACAATAGCAAAAGATACAGCCACGCTTTTAAAATGTGGCGATAGCATCATAAAATTTTAAAAAAAAATTATTTTTCTGACTTTATCTTTATTTCTACACAATATAAATTTTCACTTCTTTTTTATTACCAAACCTATAAATATAGTATGAAATTTTTATTTCAAGACAAATCAAACAATAATTAGTGACATATATAATTTTTGCTATAATTATTTTATATATTTATACTCAAGAAACAAAATAAATCTCAAGTTCAAAACTCTAATTTCTCAACAAGCTTCTCAACCTGAACATAAAAACATAGAAATAATTAAATGGACAATATATCATCTCCATATACTAGTCCTACCAAAAAAGAAAATACTAGGACACTCTTTTTATAAGGATAAAAGAACGGAAGGAATTTAAGAGTTTTAACATTATAAGTCACATTTTATATAATGAATTCTACCAACAAACAACAAAAAGTAAAATTCTTTAAATGGTACAAAATGTCGTCACGTGATTCGTGAGTAATTTCCATAACCCTCATGCATTATTTTCTTTGACGTTTCCACTTTTCTCACCTTCGGTAGCCACAGTAGCCATCAGCTCGTTAAAGTTTGCAGTCTTCCCAACTTTCAAGTAATATTTCAATCTAAAACACCATTTATCACATGTAGCACTTAGAAATCAACACTACAAAATTTCTATTTATTTATGGAATTTTTTTATGGAAGTTTTTTAAAACCTTCCCAACACATTTTATTTATGGCAATTTAAAAAATCTCCATTAATTAAAATTCTAAATTATTAATGAAAAGTATATCGTGTGAAAATGGAATTTGAGCATGGTTGCTTGATTTCCATTTTGTTCCATGCTAATTTTCTCTTTTTCCCCAAATAAGAGGCGCTGAGTTAGCCGAGAGAGGGGCATGAAACCCTAAGTTTTCTACCGCTATTTTTGCCATCATTCTCACCGCCGTTTTCGCCTCTGGCACCGTTATCATTGCCGTGTCCGTTGCAGTAGAGAGCTTCTAGATCGAGCCACCTCTTCTATTAACGCATCTGTTCTCTCTATACTGTCGTTGCTGCCATTGTTGCCACCGCAGTTTTTGTCGCCGTTGCCGCCACATTTTCTTCCGTCGATGCCACTGTAGTTGCCGTGGTACAAAGCATTTTCAGATCTGTTCACTTCAGAGCTTCTTCTTCAACGACGCTTTTTTGCACTCTAATTTTTCCTTTGAACTGCTGCTGATACTTCTTTTTCTTCTTCTTCCCTGTTAATTTGCTCATATTACTTCTTTGAATGATGCGTTGTTTATTATATTTTAGGATTGCGGTGTTCGAGCAAATAGGAATTGGAAAGAATGCCAGTCACGTATGTTTCTTCAATTTAATCACTTCTCGATGATTTGATTCTTTTTCATGAGACTTTTTTTTTTCTACAACGAAGATCATTGTTATTCTGTTTGAATGTTACTTAATTTTGTTTTTTTTGCCAAAGTCTCAATGCAATTATCTTATTGACTCAATGCAATGATCCTTTTGGAGCAGTCAATAATCCGCTCTACCAGATTACTACTATTAAGCAGGTGAAGCTTTGATTTTTTGATACACACTGTGACATGAACCTTTCCAATGTATTTGGACATAAATATGTCTAGATACATTGATTTTCCGATGTACCGAAAAAGTAAGAGTGCCAATTGGAATGGAAGGAGTAGTTTTCTCTTGATCTCATTATATTTATTGACCAGTACTCTATTCATGCAGCCTAATGGAATAGAAAATGGTCCTTATGATTATACCAGAAATGGAAATCTCACTCGAGATGCTTTAAAAAGGTTTACTGTGTCCTGTTAGTTGTGTTTGTTTACCATTGTAACTGCCAATATTGTGGCATTAATGTTTTCTTTTTTCACCACGTTTTACCTTGCATGCTGTGTTCTCAATTTGTTGGCGAAACATGATGGATAGAGCCCTATGCTTCATCAGTGGAATGGCTGTTCTGAGTGCTGTTTCTCATCTTGTTTAAGTTGGTGCCTTTTCTTTTTTCATTGTGCTATAATCTGATTTTTCTTCATTTTTAGTTGTGAAATTTAGATTAGATTCATCACTGAGAATTTAAGAATATGAGTAGTTTCATGAATTTACTCATGCAGTGTCGTGTCATCACTATTGGTATTTTTCTTAGATTATTCGTTTGTTGGATTCATTTTTAAAATTTACCGATTAATGCACTATGGGACTGAAAGCCATGAATTCTCAAAGAACTGTTCTTTTTCCCCTTTTTTGATGCAAAAATTATATTTTCTTATATTTAGCGCTGATAATATACTATAATGTAGGTGAAAAAATTGTTGCTGGAGATGATCTATATGGTGGAACAGACAGGTTGATGTCCCGAATAATTTCAAATAATGGCATTGTGGTCAAGTTAGTCTAACTTGTCAGTTATGCTTGTTCATTTTTTTTTCATAACCAGTAACTAATTATGGCAACAAACCAATCAAATTTGTTTGTTCCATGAAGTAAAAGACCAATTACTCTTTAGTAGTCTGATTCTTTTAGGCAAATTAAATGAAAAAGACTAATTACTAAATAAGCAATTAAAATAAAAGATTGATTCTTTGTGTGTAATTGCTGTGTGGGTCATAATTTCAGTTGACAACTGTGAGCTGTGTCCCACCTAAGAAAGCAGCTTCTCGAATAGTGAGCCTGTTATTTGCATTCTATCAAGTTTACATTTCATATGTTGCAGACTGATTGGAAAAGGTGGCTTTTTCCCCCTTACAATGCACTTCAGTGAAGACCTACCCTAGCAAGCCTCCGAAGTGTAAATTCCCACAAGGCTTCTTCCACCCTAATGTCTATCCATCTGGAACTGTTTGCTTGTCTATACTTAATGAAGATAGTGTAAGTTCGTCTCTCTTGTGTAGGACTGCTTGAGACTAACTTATATAATTTGATTTACATGTCAGTGAGCAAACAGGTTTACAGATTTATTGTCATTGTAGGGGTGGAGACCAGCTATAACAGTGAAGCAAATTCTTGTTGGTATCCAGGATTTGCTTGACCAGCCAAATCCTGCTGATCCTGCTTAGACAGAGGGATATCATCTATTTATCCAGCTATCTAACCTAAGAAATTGGACATTTTTTTCTTTCTTTTGTAGTAACTTTCAGAGTTTAAAGAATGACTGATCATATAATCCATACTGATCAGGGATATCATTTGCTTTTCACACTATTTTTCTTGATAATTATCTTGATATTTGATCTTTATCTTGCAATTTGTAATCGATTAAAAGTTTTTATGATATATTATTAGGATATTGGTGTGGGAAGATGGATTCTGCAACTTTGCAGCGTCAGCAGCAGCACCTGAAATAAACTCTGGTGATTGTCCTAATAATAATAATCGTAAAAATAATAATAATGGTTCTTCTTCTTCTATTTATGTTGTGTGATTATCAATAATATAATTATTAATTATTATTGTGATGGGTGGAATTGAATAAGTGCAGGTTGATAGGGAAAGTTGCTGCAGATCACAGTCACAAATGGATATACAAAGAGCCTAATGAACAAGAAATCAACTTCTTGTCAGCGTGGCATAATTTGGCTGATTCAGTTAATACTACTTATTAATTAATTCATTAATAATCTTACTCTTAATTACAACTTCATGATTTCATGCTTAATTATATTCTTAATAACAGCATCCTAGGACTTGGGAAGCACAGTTCCAATCTCGAATAAAAGGTAGTATTTATTATGATGATTATGATAAGAAAATAATAAACATTTATATTCATGTGTCTACATCATTGGATCTTTATTGTTTCTTGATGCAGACCATAGCTCTCATTACTGTAAGAGAAGGTGTTGTTCAATTGGGAGCAATTCACAAGGTTTTGTCTCTAGTCTATATATATGATTTGAAATAATTAAGTCTGTAATTGTGGTTAATTAGTGATTAATGAATTAAGGTGATTGAGGACTTGAGCTATGTGGTTCTACTGAGGAAGAAATTCAGCTACACAGAAAGCAACATAAATTAACTTGATAATGTTAAAAGGTCTTTCAGGATGGGGGACCTTCAGTGTAATTATATACTATTAATGTTAAAATTTTAGAGCTTAGTTTGTGCCTATGCTTTAAATTTTTTTATGTGTATTTGTTTTATGTAATTAGATGATATTGAAATATTGAAGTTGTTTTATTTTACTTTTTAAAAAAAAAAAACAGTAATAGTTATGTAGCACAATACCATATGTAATTATGTTTGGAACTATTGACATTGAGATTTTTTTTTATATGTAGAGTTGTTTTATATTGAGAAATTGTATTATAAAAGATTTAGTTTTTAAATTTTGATATTAAAAAATAAATTTTTAATTTGAGAGTATGTAAATGAAATGAGATTAATGAATGATTTGAAATTAAAAGTAAATAAATAATTACAGAGTTTGTGGAGGTTTAAAAATCAGAAAATAGTTAATTTTTGTTAAATTAAAAAATTAATTTGTGGAGGTTTTAAACTGTCACAAAAGTGATTTAAAATTGCCACAAAAATTCAATACAAAACCCCCACTAAATACATACAAAACCCCCACTGAATAGATTGTGGAGGTTTCTAAAAACCCCCACAAAAAACCTTGTGGCACCTCAAATTTTGGGGGTTTTAGAAATTCCCATAAATTATTTGGTGGGGGTTATAAACCTCCACAAAAAAAAAAAAAAAAAACTGCCACAAATAAAGAAAAATCTTGTAGTACAATGCAACCGATCATAAGGAATAAGATAACATAATCTAAAATCAGCAAATATGAAATGTCTTACTCCTTTCAACAGCAAGCCTATTATTTTTCAATATTTCAGCAACGGTTACCACTCTAGCAATAACTACAGCAAAAAAAAAAAAAAATCAAATAATTCAAAAATATCAAATTGCAATCATGAAAAAAAGTTGAAAAATATTGAACTACAAAGGAACAACTCATAAATAAATCACTAAAGAAATCATGCATATATTCCTCATTAATTTTGAAATGTAATTCTTCCATCGATGAAAAAATGTGTTGTACTTCAAAAATAGTGAAACAACTCTACAAATATTGCATTTCCAAAACACAATGCTATCTAATACTTCAATTAGTTTTCCAAATTTGACAACTATTACATTGATTTTTCAAGTTTCATTGTGAATCCTTGCTTAAATATGCTAGTTGCTCTGAGTTATTAGTAGACTTCGAAAAAACAAGCACAAAAAAGCATATTTCCAGCATAGACATTCATAACCCTTTTATAATTAGAAACTATTATACTGAGTTTATGAAAGGAGGAGATAACAAGATAATGCATCAGAGAAATGAATGACATTTAGATTCAGTGTCAAATTTTATTCTTAAATCACAATCTACTCATTATTATACCATTAGAACTAGCAAAATAAAACCTTTTCTTTTCAATAAACATATAAGAGAATGGATTTTATGTAAAATGATAAATATTATAAACATTATGCTAACACATCACAAAGGGTGCATGAGTGAAATAGAGGTGATATGGATTTGAGTTTTTTTGGCTGCTTTTTATTAAAGATACTCCTAAAATTTAACACATGATAAGACCAAGGACAGACTTAGACAAAATACTCTTACAACAAAAAGAAATAAACTACAAAAGGTAGGATTTGAATTACTGGCCACAGGCCATGAAAAGAACTAGGAAGCAACTAAAAGAGGTTTGGTAAGTAAGCTTAGCTCACATAGGATTTATTTAAACCATGTTTTTATTTTTATTTATTTAACACACCAATATAAATAGTGTGTGCAAATAAAGAGAAGAAAGCATATCAAAATGCATGAGTGATGATTGGATAATTTATACGCTTTTTGGCATTGTTTTTAGGTAGTTTTTAGTAGGATCTAGCTACTTTTAGGGATGTTTTTATTAGTTTTTATACAAAATTCACATTTCTAGACTTTACTATGAGTTTGTGTATTTTTCTGTGATTTCAGGTATTTTCTGGCTGAAATTGAGGGACCTGAACAAAAATTTGATTCAGGCTGAAAAAGGACTGCTGATGTTGTTGGATTCTGACCTCCCTGTACTCAAGATGGCTTTTCTGGAGCTACAAAACTTTAAATGGCGCGATCTTAATTGAGTTGGAAAGTAGACATCCAGGGCTTTTCATCAATATATAATAGTTCATACTTTATTCGAGTTTAGATGACGCAAACTGGCGTTCAACACCAGTTGCATGCTGCATTCTGGAGTAAAATGCCAGAAACACGTCACAAACCAGAGTTAAACGTCAATTACACGTTACAACTCGGCGTTTAACTCCAAGAGGAGCCTCTGCACGTGTAAAGCTCAAGCTCAGCCCATGCACACACCAAAGTGGGCCCCAGAAGTGGATTTCTGCACTTAGACTTATTCTTGTAAACCATAATAACTAGTTTAGTATAAATAGGACTTTTTACCATTGTATTAGTCGTCTTGGTTATCCTGTTTCCCTCTCTGGGGCCGGAACCAATGAATACCTTTATCACTTATGTATTTTCAATGGTAGAGTTTCTACACACCATAGATTAAGGTGTTGAGCTCTGCTGTACCTCGAGTATTAATGTAATTACTACTATTTTCTATTCAATTCAGCTTATTCTTGTTCTGAGATATTCGCTGCACTTCAACATGATGAATGTGATGATCCGTGACACTCATCATCATTCTCACCTATGAACGCGTGACTGACAACCACTTCCGTTCTACCTTAGATCGAGCGTGTATCTCTTGGATTCCTTAATTAGAATCTTCGTGGTATAAGCTAGAATCCATTGGCAGCATTCTTGAGAATCTGGAAAGTCTAAACCTTGTCTATGGTATTCCGAGTAGGATTCAGGTATTGAATGACTGTGACGAGCTTCAAACTCGTGAGTGTTGGGCGTAGTGACAGAAGCAAAAGGATCAATGCATCATATTCCGACATGATCGAGAACCGACAGATGATTAGCCGTGCTGTGACAGAGCATTTAGACCATTTTCACTGAGAGGATGGGAAGTAGCCATTGACAACGGTGACACCCTACATACAGCTTGCCATGGAAAGGAGTATGAAGGATTGGATGAAAGCAGTAGGAAAGCAGAGATTTAGAAGGGACAAAGCATCTCCATACACTTATCTGAAATTCCCACCAATGATTTACATAAGTATCTCTATCTTTATTTTATGCTTTATTTATCTTTATATTCTAAAATCATTATAATCATTTGAATCTGCCTAACTGAGATTTACAAGATGACCATAGCTTGCTTCATACCGACAATCTCCGTGGGATCGACCCTTACTCACGTAAGATATTACTTGGACGACCCAGTGCACTTGCTGATTAGTTGTGCGAAGTTGTGACGAAGTGTGATTCATATTTAAGAGCACCAAGTCTATTGGCGCCATTGTTGATGATCACAATTTCGCGCCTACCAAGTTTTTGGCGCCGTTGCCAAGGATTGTTCGAGTTTGGACAACTGACAGTTCATCTTGTTGCTCAGATTAGGTAATTTTCCTTTATTCTATTTTCAAAAAGTTTTAAAAAATCTTTCCAAAAAATAATTTTCTTCTTTTTTTTCGTTTTTACAAAATTATTTTCGAAAAATCCAAATTTTTTTTTAAAAAATCATAAACTCAAAAATATTTTGTGTTTCTTGTTTGAGTCTAGTGTTAATTTTTAAGTTTGGTGTCAATTGCATATTTTAAAAATTTTTGCATTTTTCAAAAATTCATGCATGTGTTCTTCATGATCTTCAAGTTGTTCTTGATAAAGTCTTCTTGTTTGATCTTCATATTTTCTTGGTTTGTGTCTTTTGTTATTTTTCATATGCATTTTTGCATTCATAGTGTCTAAGCATGAAAATTTTCTAAGTTTGGTGTCTTGCATGTTTTTCTTTTCTTGAAAAAATTTTCAAAAATAAGTCTTGATGTTCATCTTGACATTCAAAGTGTTCTTGGTGTTCATCTTGACATCCATAGTGTTATTGCATGCATCATTAGTTTTGATCCAAAATTTTCATGTTTTGTGTCATATTTGTGTTTTTCTCTCTCCTCATTAAAAATTCAAAAATAAAAAATATCTTTCCCTTATTTTCCTCATAAATTTCGAAATCTTTGGGTTGACTTAGTCAAAAAATTTTAAAATTAGTTGTTTCTTGTAAGTCAAGTCAAGATTTCAATTTTTAAAAATCTTATCTTTTCAAAACTTTTTCAAAAATCAAATATTTTTCTATTTTTTTATTTATTTTTGAAAATTTAAAAAAAAATTGATTTTCAAAATCTTTTTCTTAATTTTATCTCATAATTTTCGAAACTTTACTAACAATTAATGTGATTGATTCAAAAATTTGAAGTTTGTTACTTTCTTGTTAAGAAAGGTTCAATCTTCAAATTCTAGAATCATATCTTTTAGTTTCTTGTTAGTCAAGTAATCAATTTTAATTTTAAAAATCAAATCTTTTTCAAAAATAAATTTCAATCATATCTTTTTCAAAATCATTCAAAATCTTTTCTAACTTCTTATCTTTTCAAAATTGATTTTCAAATCTTTTTCAACTAACTAATTGACTTTTTGTTTTTTTTTTATCTTTTTCAAAACCACCTAACTACTTTTCTCTCTCTAATTTTCGAAAATCACCTCCCTCTTTTTCAAAATTCTTTTAATTAACTAATTGTTTCAAATTTTAATTTTAATTTTATTTCTTCTTTTAATTTTCAAAAATCACAAACCATTTTTCAAAAATAATTTTCGAAATCTCCTCTCTCTCATCATCTTCTATTTATTTATTTATTTATCTACTAACACTTCTCTTCTACTCAAAATTTGAACCCTCTTCTCCCCTCTACCTGTGTTCGGATTTTCTTCTTCTTTCTTCTACTCACATAAAGAAATCTCTCTACTGTGGTAAAGAGGATCTCTATTATTATTTTCTGTTGCCTCATTTTTCATATGAGCAGGAGCAAGGACAATAATATTCTTGTTGAAGCATATCCTGAACCTGAAAGGACTCTGAAGAAGAAACTAAGAGAAGCTAAAATACAACAATCCAAAGAAAACCTTACAGAAATTTTCGAAAAAGAAGAGGAGATGGCAGCCAAAAATAATAACAACAACAATAATGCAAGGAAGATGCTTGGTGACTTTACTGCACCAAATTCCAACTTACATGGAAGAAGCATCTCAATCCCTGCCATTGGAGTAAACAAGTTTGAGCTAAAGTCTCAATTAGTTCTCTGATCCAACAGAATTGCAAGTTTTATGGACTTCCATCAGAAGATCCTTTTCAGTTCTTAACTGAATTCTTGCAGATCTGTGATACTGTTAAGATAAATGGGGTTGATCCCGAGATCTACAGGCTTATACTTTTCCCTTTTGCTGTAAGAGACAGAGCTAGAGTATTGTTGGACTCTCAACCTAAAGATAGTCTGAACTCTTGGGATAAACTGGTCACGGCCTTCTTGGCCAAGTTTTTTCCTCCTCAAAAGCTAAGTAAGATTAGAGTGGATGTTCAAACCTTCAGGTAGAAAGAAGGAAAATCCCTCTATGAAGCTTGGGAGAGATACAAGCAACTGACCAAAAAGTGTCCTTCTGACATGCTTTTAGAATGGACCATCCTGGATATATTCTATGATGATCTGTCTGAATTATCTAAGATGTCATTGGACCATTCTGCAGGTGGATCCATTCACTTAAAGAAAATGCCTGCAGAAGCTCAAGAACTCATTGATATGGTTGCAAATAACCAATTCATGTACACCTCTGAGAGGAATCCTGTGAGTAATGGGACGCTTTAGAGGAAGGGAGTTCTTGAAATTGATGCTCTGAATGCCATATTGGCTCAGAGCAAAATGTTGACTCAACAAGTCAACATGATTTCTCAGAGTCTGAATGGATGGCAAAATGCATCCAACAGTACTAAAGAGGCATCTTCTGAAGAAGAAGCTTATGATCTTGAGAACCCTACAATGGCAGAAATGAACTACATGGGTGAACACTATGGAAACACCTATAATTCCTCATGGAGAAATCATCCGAATTTCTCATAGAAGGATCAACAAAAGCCTCAACAAGGCTTTAATAATGGTGGAAAGAAAAAGGTTTAGCAATAGCAAGCCTTTTCCATCATCTTCTCAGCAACAGACAGAGAATTCTGAGCAGAGCCCCTCTAGCTTAGCAAATATAGTATCTGATCTATCTAAGGCCACTTTGAGTTTCATGAATGAAACAAGGTCCTCCGTTAGAACTTTGGAGTCACAAGTGGGTCAGCTGAGTAAGAAAGTCACTGAAACTCCTCCTAGTACTCTCCCAAGCAATACAGAAGAAAATCCAAAAAGAGAGTGCAAGGCCATTGATATTATCAATATGGCCGAATCCAAAGAGGAAGGGGAGGACGTGAATCCCAATGAGGAAGACCTCATGGGATGCCCCCTAGATAGAAAGGAGTTCCCTATTGAGGACCTAAAGGAATCTGAGGTTCATATAGAGACCATAGAGATTCCATTAAACTTTCTTCTGCCATTTATGAGCTCTGAGAACTATTCTTCCTCTGAAGAGGATGAAAATGTAACTGAAGAGCAAGTTGCTCAATATCTAGGAGCCATCATGAAGCTGAATGCCAAGTTGTTTGGTAATGAGACTTGGGAAGATGAACCTCCCTTGCTCATTAGTGAACTAAATGCATGGGTTCAACAAACTTTACCTCAAAAGAAATAAGATCCTGGTAAATTCTTAATACCTTGTACCATAGGCACCATGACCTTTGAGATGGCTCTGTGTGACCTGGGGTCAGGTATAAATCTTATGCCACTCTCTGTAATGAAGAAACTAGGGATCTTTGAGGTACAAGCTGCAAGAATCTCATTAGAGATGGCAGACAAGTCAATAAAACAAGCTTATGTATTGGTAGAGGATGTGTTAGTGAAGGTTAAAGGCCTTTACATCCTTGCTGATTTCATAATCTTATACACTAGGAAGGATGACGATGAATGCATCATCCTTGGAAGACCCTTCCTAGCCACAGCAGGAGCTGTGATTGATGTTGATAGAGGAGAGCTAGTCCTTCAATTGACAGGGGACTACCTTGTGTTTAAAGCCCAAGGATCTTCCTCTGCAACCATGGAGAAGAAGCATGAAAAACTTCTCTCAATACAGAGTCAAACAAAGCCCCTACAATCAAACTCTAAGTTTGGTGTTTGGAGGCCACAACCAAACTCTAAGTTTGGTGTTGAGAAGCCCCCACATCCAAACTCTAAGTTTGGTGTTGGGAGGTCCCAACAATGCTTTGAACATCTGTGAAGCTCCAAGAGAGCTCACTGTCAAGCTATTGACATTAAAGAAGCGCTTATTGGGAGGCAACCCAATTTTTATTTATCTATATTTCTATTATTCTTTTATGTTTTATTAGGTTCATAATCATGTGGAGTCACAAAACAATTGCAAAAATTAAAAACAAAATAAAAAATAGCAGAAGAAACAGCACACCCTGGAGGAAGAGCTTACTGGCGTTTAAACGCCAGTAAGGAGCATCTGGCTGGCGTTTAACGCCAGAACAGAGCATAAAGTTGGCGTTGAACGCCAGAAACAAGCTTCAGTCTGTCGTTAAATACCAGGATTGCATGCAGAGGGCATTTTACATGCCTAATTGGTGCAGGGATGATAAATTCTTGACACCTTAGGATCTGTGGACCCCACAGGATCACCTCAGGATCTGTGGATCCCACAGGATCCCCACCTACCCTACTTCTCTTTTCTTCACACATTCCAATAACACTACACCCCTCTCCCTCCACTATATAAACACCTTCATATTTCTTCATTTTGACACAACACCACTCTCTCTTCTCCCCCTTGGCCAAAACCAACACATCTCTCCCTCTCCTCCATATCTTTTTCTTCTTCTTCTATTCTTTCTTCTTTTGCTTGAGGGCGAGCAATATTCTAAGTTTGGTGTGGTAAAAGTATAGTTTTTTTTGTTTTTCCATAACCATTTATGGCACCTAAGGCCGGAGAAACCTCTAGAAAGAGGAAAGGGAAGACAAAAGCTTCTACCTCCGAGTCATAGGAGATCGAGAGATTCATCTCAAAGGTCCATCAGGACCACTTCTATGAAGTTGTGGCCAAGAAGAAGGTGATCCCCGAGGACCCTTTCATGCTCAAGAAAAATGAGTATTCGGAGATCCGATATGAAATCCGAAGAAGAGGTTGGGAAGTTCTTACCAACCCCATTCAACAAGTCAGAATCTTAATGGTTCAAGAGTTCTATGCCAATGCATGGATCGCTAGGAACCATGATCAAAGTATGAACCCGAATCCAAAGAATTGTCTTACAATGGTTCGGGGGAAATACTTAGATTTCCGTCCGAAAAATGTAAGATTGGAATTCAACTTGCCTATGATGCAAGAAGACGCACATCCCTACACTAGAAGGGTCAACTTTGATCAAAGGTTGGACCAAGTCCTCATGGACATATGTGTGGAAGGAGCTTAATAGAAAAGAGACTCAAAAGGCAAGCCGGTTCAATTGAGAAGACTGGACCTTAAGCCTGTGGCTAGTGGATGGTTGGAGTTCATCCAACGCTCCATCATCCCCACTAGCAACCGATTCGAAGTAACTGTGGATCGGGCCATCATGATCCATAGCATCATGATTGGAGGAAGTAGAAGTTCATGAAGTCATCTCTCCAGAACTCTACAAAGTAGCCGAAAAGCCCTCCACCTTGGCAAGGCTAGCTTTCTGATGAGCGGATAATTTGTATGCTTTTTGGCATTGTTTTTAGTATGTTTTTGGTAGTTTTAGTTGAGTTCTTAGTATATTTTTATTAGTTTTTAGTTAAAATTCACTTTTCTGGACTTTACTATGAGTTTGTGTGTTTTTTTGTGATTTCAGGTATTTTCTGGCTGAAATTGAGGGACCTGAGCAAAAATCTGATTCAGAGACTGAAAAGGACTGCAGATGCTGTTGGATTCTGACCTCCCTGCACTCGAAGTGGATTTTCTGGAGCTATAGAAGCCCAATTGGCGCGCTCTCAACGGCGTTGGAAAGTAGACATCCTGGGCTTTCCAGCAATATATAATAGTCCATACTTTGCCCAAGATTTGATGGCCCAAACCGGCGTTCAAAGTCACCTACAGAAATTCTAGCGTTAAACGCCGGAACTGGCACCTAATTGGGAGTTAAACGCCCGAACTGGCATAAAAGCTGGTGTTTAACTCCAAGAGAAGTCTCTACACGAAAATGCTTCATTGCTCAGCCCAAGCACACACCAAGTGGGCCCGGAAGTGGATTTTTATGTCATTTACTCATCTTTGTACACCTTAGGCTACTAGTTTTCTATAAGTAGGACCTTTTACTATTGTATTAGAAGACTTTTGGTAGCTATCTTCATTTTTATGCTATCTTAGATCATTGGGAGGCTGGCCTCACGGCCATGCCTAGACCTTGTTCTTATGTATTTTCAACGGTGGAGTTTCTACACACCATAGATTAAGGTGTGGAGCTCTGCTGTACCTCGAGTATTAATGCAATTACTATTGTTCTTCTATTCAATTCCGCTTGTTCTTTGTCCAAGATATCACTTGTTCTTCAACTTGATGAATGTGATGATCCGTGACACTCATCATCATTCTCACTTATGAACAAAGTGACTGACAACCACTTTGTTCTACAAAGCAACAAGGCCCTAGTGTTTATCTCTTGGATTCCTGATTACACGATGCATGGTTGATCGCCTGACAACCGAGTGCTCGCCTGACAAATGAGCCAGCCATTCCGTGAGATCAGAGTCTTCGTGGTATAGGCAAGAATTGATGGCGGCATTCAAGAGAATCCGGAAGGTCTAACCTTGTCTGTGGTATTCTGAGTAGGATTCAATGATTGAATGACTGTGACGTGCTTCAAACTCCTGAAGGCGGGGCGTTAGTGACAGACGCAAAAGAATCAATGAATTCTATTCCGGCCTGAACAAGAACCGACAGATGAATTCCGCCTGCTGTGACAGAGCATATGCAATCATTTTCACTGAGAGGATGGGAGGTAGCCACTGACAACGGTGAAACCCTACACGAGCTTGCCATGGAAAGGAGTAAGAAGGATTGGATGAAGACAGTAGGAAAGCAGAGAGACGGAAGGGAAGGCATCTTCATTCGCTTATCTGAAGCTCTCACCAATGATATGCATAAGTATCTCTATCTTTATCTTCATGCTTTATTCGTTTATCACTATACCCATTTGAGTCTACCTGACTGAGATTTACAAGGTGACCATAGCTTGCTTCATAGCAACAATCTCCGTGGGATCGACCCTTACTCGCGTAAGGTTTATTACTTGGACGACCCAGTGCACTTGCTGGTTAGTTGTGCGAAGTTGTGTTTATGCCATGGTATTGAGCACCAAGTCTTTGGAGCCATTACCGGGGATTGTTTTGTGTATGGAAAAGTATTGATCACAATTTCGTGCACCAAGTTTTTGGCGCCGTTGCCGGGGATTGTTCGTGTATGGACAACTGACGGTTCATCTTGTTGCTTAGATTAGGTATTTTTCTTCAGAGTTCTTAAGAATGAATTCTAGTGTTTCATGATGATCTTTTGAAATCTGGCTGGCTGAGAAGCCATGTCTAATCTTATTGGACCGAGGTTTCAACTGATCATCACACTAGCTTGTTGATCTCCATCAATCTTGCTATTGGAGCAATGATCTGCTGAGGCTTGGCTGGCCCTTGGCCATGTCTAGTGTTTTGGACCGAAGCTTTCTTTGAAAGCTTGGCTGGCTGTGAAGCCATGTCTAATTCCTGGACCGGAGTCTTAGACTAGCATTGCAATGATTCCTGGAAGTTCAAATTGAGAATTCTGAAACCTTCATTTTCTATTTTCATATAATTTTCGAAAAATCCAAAAAAATTACAAAATCATAAAAACCAAAAATATTTCTTGTCTAAGTCTAGTGTCTCATTTTAAGTTTGGTGTCAATTGCATGTTTTTGCTCTTCTTGCTTTTTTCGAATTCATGCATATGTCTTCATTAATCTTCAAGTTGTTCTTGATGATTACCTTGTTTTGATCCTTAAATTCTATTGACTTGAGTGTTTTGTTGTTTATCATGTGCATTCTCATTTTGTTAGTGTCAATAGTATACAAATTGCTAAGTTTGGTGTCTTGCATGCATTGTTATTTGATTTTAGTTGCATTTTGATTATTCTTTATTATTAAAAATCCAAAAATATTTTTAATTTGTGTCTTTTCAAGTCAATAATACAGAGAATTAAAGATTCAGAACATACAGCAGAGGAATTGCACAGAAAAAGCTGGGCGTTCAAAACGCCCAGTGAAGAAGGACAGACTGGCGTTTAAACGCCAGCCAGGGTACCTGGTTGGGCGTTTAACGCCCAAAAGGGTATAGTTTTGGGCGTTAAACGCCAGAATGTGCACCATTCTGGGCGTTTAACGCCAGGATGGCTAAAGGGGGAAGATTTTGTTTTCAAATCAATTTTTTTTCAAGTTTTCAAAGTTTTTCAAAATCAAATCTTTTTCAAATCATATCTTATCAATCAAATGTTTTCAAAATCAATTTCTTTCCATCTTCAAAGATACTTACTAACAATTAATGATTTGATTGAACATTTCAAGTTTGTTGCCTTTTCTGTTGAGAAAGGTTTAATGTTTGAATCATATCTTTTCTTGTTAGGCAAGTCATTAATTTTTTTTTTAATCAAATCTTTTTCAAATTGTTTTCAAATCATATCTTTTAAAATTGTTTTCAAATCATATCTTTTCAATCATATCTTCTCAATCACATCTTTTTTTCAAAACAAATTTTCAATCAAATCTTTTTAATTTCTAATTTCAAATTCTTTTTCAAAAATCACTTGATTTCTTGTCCACTTTTATTTTCGAAAATCAATTGATGTTTTTTCAAAATGTTTTCAAAATATTTTAATTAATTTTCGAAAATTGCTTCCCTTCTTCTCACATCCTTCTATTTATGGACTAACACTATCCCTTAATGCAAAATTTGAACTCCATCTTCTTTGATAAGTTCGAATTTTCTACTTCTGTCTTCTACTTTTCTTTTCCTCTGACACCTCAAGGAATCTCTACACTGTGACATAGAGGATTCCACATTTTCTTGTTTTCTTCTCTTTCATATGAGCAGGAGCAGAGACAAAGGCATTCTTGTTGAAGCTGACCCTGAACCTGAAAGGACCTTGAAGAGAAAGCTAAGAGAAACCAAAGCACAACTCTCTTTAGAGGACCTGACCGAATTCTTCAAGGAAGAAAAACCCATGGCAGCCGAAAACAACAACAATGCCAACAATGCAAGGAAGGTGCTGGGTGACTTTACTGCACCTACTCCCGATTTCTATGGGAGAAGCATCTCTATCCCTGCCATTGGAGCAAACAACTTTGAGCTTAAGCCTCAATTAGTTTCTCTAATGCAACAGAATTGCAAGTTCCATGGACTTCCAATGGAAGATCCTCATCAGTTCTTAGCTGAATTCTTGCAAATCTGTGACACAGTCAAGACTAATGGGGTAGACCCTGAGGTCTATAGACTGATGCTATTCCCCTTTGCTGTAAGAGACAGAGCTAGGATATGGTTGGACTCACAACCTAAAGAAAGCCTGGACTCTTGGGAAAAGCTAGTCAATGCCTTCTTGGCAAAGTTCTTTCCACCTCAAAGATGGAGTAAGCTTAGAGTGGAAGTCCAAACCTTCAGACAGAAGGATGGAGAATCCCTCTATGAAGCTTGGGAAAGATACAAACAATTAATCAGAAAATGTCCCTCTGACATGCTTTCTGAATGGAGCATCATAGGTATTTTCTATGATGGTCTCTCTGAACTATCCAAGATGTCCTTGGATAGCTCTGCTGGAGGATCTCTTCATCTAAAGAAGACGCCTACAGAGGCTCAAGAGCTAATTGAAATGGTTGCAAATAACCAATTCATGTACACTTCTGAAAGGAATCCTGTGAACAATGGGACTAGTCAGAAGAAAGGAGTTCTTGAGATTGATACTCTGAATGCCATTTTGGCTCAGAACAAGATATTGACTCAACAAGTCAATTTGATTTCTCAAAGTCTGTCTGGAATGCAAAATGCACCAAACAGTACTAAGGATGCTTCATCTGAGGAAGAAGCTTATGATCCTGAGAACCCTTCAATGGAAGAGGTGAATTACCTAGGAGAACCCTATGGAAACACCTATAATTCTTCATGGAGAAATCACCCAAATTTCTCATGGAAGAATCAAGAGAGACCTCAACAAGGTTTCAACAATAATGGTGGAAGAAACAGGTTTAGCAATGGCAAGCCTTTTCCATCATCTTCTCAGCAACAGACAGAGAATGCTAAACAGAACCCCTCTGACTTAGCAACCATGGTCTCTGATCTGATCAAAACCACTCAAAGTTTCATGACTGAAACAAGATCCTCCATTAGAAATTTGGAGGCATAAGTGGGACAGCTGAGCAAGAAAGTTACTGAACTCCCTCCAAGTACTCTTCCGAGCAATACAGAAGAAAATCCAAAAGGAGAGTGCAAGGTTATCAATATGGCCGAATTTGGAGAGGAAGGAGAGGAAGTGAACGCCACTGAGGAAGACCTCAATGGGCGTGCACTGAACTCCAATGAGTTCCCTAATGAGGAACCATGGGAATCTGAGGCTCAAAATGAGACCATAGAGATTCCATTGGACTTACTTCTGCCATTCATGAGCTCTGATGAGTATTCTTCCTCTGAAGAGGATGAGTATGTCACTGAAGAGCAAGTTGCTAAATACCTTGGAGCAATCATGAAGCTAAATGACAAGTTATTTGGAAATGAGACTTGGGAGAATGAACCTCCTTTGCTCACCAAAGAACTGGATGACTTGTCTAGGCAGAAATTACCTCAAAAGAAACAAGATCCTGGGAAGTTTTCCATACCTTGTACCATAGGCACCATGACCTTCAAAAAGGCTCTGTGTGACTTAGGGTCAAGTGTAAACCTCATGCCTCTCTCAGTGATGGAGAAGCTAGGGATCTTTGAGGTACAAGCTGCAAGAATCTCATTAGAGATGGCAAACAACTCAAGAAAACAAGCTTATGGACTTGTAGAGAATGTTTTGGTGAAGGTTGAAGACCATTACATCCCTACTGATTTCATAGTCCTAGAGACTGGGAAGTGCATGGATGAAAACATCATCCGTGGCAGACCCTTCCTAGCCACAGCAAAGGCTGTGATTGATGTTGATAGAGGAGAGTTGATCATTCAAGTGAATGAAGAATCCTTGGTGTTTAAGGCCCAAGGATATCCCTCTATCACCATGGAGAAGAAGCATGAAGAGCTTCTTTCAAAGCAGAGCCAATCAGAGCCCCCACAGTCAAACTCTAAGTTTGGTGTTGGGAGGCCACAACCAAACTCTAAGTTTGGTGTTGAACCCCCACATTCAAATTCTAAGTTTGGTGTTGGGAGGTCCCAACATGGCTCTAAGTATATGTGAGGCTCCATGAGAGTCCTCTGTCAAGCTAATGACATTAAAGAAGCGCTTGTTGGGAGGCAACCCAATGTTTTATAATTAACTATTTTCTTTTGTTATTTTATGTCTTTTGTAGGTTGATGATCATAAGAAGTCACAAAATTAATGAAAAAAGCAAAAATAGAATGAAAAACAGGAAGAAAAATAGCACACCCTGGAGGACGCACCTACTGGCGTTTAAACGCCAGTGAGGTTAGCTGTTGGGCGTTTAACGCCCAGTCTGGCACCATTCTGGGTGTTTAACGCCAGAAAGGGGCACCAGACTGGCGTTAAACGCCAGAAAGGGGCAAGAAGCTGGCGTTAAACGCCAGGAATGGGCATCAGCCCGGCGTTTAACGCCAGAAATGGCTCAAAACGTGAATTTTGATGCCATTTGGTGCAGGGATGACTTTTCCTTGACACCTCAGGATCTGTGGACCCCACAGGATCCCCACCTACCCTTCACTCCTTCATTTTCACACACCTTAAACACCTTTTCTCCCCCCCTTTTGGCCGAATACAAAGCCATTCCCTTTCTCCTCATTTCTTCTTCTTCTACTCTCTTCTTTCTTCTTTTGCTCGAGGACAAGCAAACATTTTAAGTTTGGTGTGGTAAAAGCGTTGCTTTTTTGTTTTTCCATAACCATTTATGGCATCCAAGGCCGGAGAAACCTCTAGAAAGAGGAAAGGGAAGGCAAAAGCTTCCACCTCCGAGTCATGGGAGATGGAAAGATTCATCTCAAGGGTGCATCAAGACCACTTCTATGAAGTTGTGGCCTTGAAGAAGGTGATCCCCGAGGTCCCTTTTTCACTCAAAAAGGGTGAATATCCGGAGATCCGACATGAGATCCGAAGAAGAGGTTGGGAAGTTCTTACCAACCCCATTCAACAAGTCGGAATCTTGATGGTTCAAGAGTTCTATGCCAATGCATGGATCACCAAGAACCATGACCAAAGTGTGAACCCGAATCCAAAGAATTTTCTCACTATGGTTCGGGGGAAATACTTGGATTTTAGTCCGGAAAGTGTGAGGTTAGCGTTCAACTTGCCTATGATGCAAGGAGATGAACACCCTTACACTAGAAGGGTCAACTTTGATCAAAGGTTGGACCAAGTCCTCACAGTCATATGTGAAGAGGGCGCCCAATGGAAGAGAGATTCAAGAGGCAAGCCGGTTCAATTGAGAAGGCATGACCTCAAGCCCGTGGCTAGAGGATGGTTGGAGTTTATACAACGCTCAATCATTCGCACTAGCAACCGGTCCGAAGTTACCATAGACCGAGCTATCATGATCCATAGCATCATGATTGGAAAAGAAATAGAGGTTCATGAGGTTATAGCCCAAGAACTCTATAAGGTGGCGGACAAGTCCTCCACCTTGGCAAGGTTAGCCTTTCCTCACCTCATTTGTCACCTCTGTTATTCAGTGGGAGTTGACATAGAAGGAGACATCCCCATTGATGAGGATAAGCCCATTACCAAGAAAAGGATGGAGCAAACAAGAGACCTCTCTCATCATGAGATCCCTGAGATGTCTCAAGGGATGCACTTTCCTCCACAAAATTATTGGGAGCAACTAAACACCTCCCTAGGAGAATTGAGTTCCAACATGGGACAACTAAGGGTGGAGCATCAAGAACACTCCATCATCCTCCATGAAATTAGAGAAGATCAAAGGATCATGAGAGAGGAGCAACAAAGACAAGGAAGAGATATTGAGGAGCTCAAACACTCCATAGGATCTTCAAGAGGAAGAAAGAGCCGCCATCACTAAGGTGGACCCGTTCCTTGATTTCCTTGTTCTTTATTCTTCTGTTTTTCGAATTTTATGCTTATGGTTATCTATATTTGTGTCTTGTGATCATTAGTGTCTTAGTGTCTATGCCTTAAAGTTATGAATGTCCTATGAATCCATCACCTTTCTTGAATAAAAACGTGCTTAATTGGAAAGGAAGAATTGCATGAATTTTGAATTTTATAACAGTTTAATTATTTTGATGTGGTGGCAATATTTTTGTTCTCTGAATGCATGCTTAAATAGTGCATATGTCTTTTGAATTTGTGGTTCATGAATGTTGGCTCTTGAAAGAATGATGAAGAAGGAGACATGTTACTGAGGATCTGAAAAATCATAAAAATGATTTTTGAAGCAAGAAAAAGCAATGAATACAAAAAAAAAAGAAAGCAAGCGAAAAAAAAAAAACGAAAAAGAAAGAGAAAAAGAAAAGAAAAAAGAAAGAAATAAAGTTGTGATCCAAGGCAATAAGAGTGTGCTTAAGAACCCTGGACACCTCTAATTGGGGACTCTAGCAAAGCTGAGTCACAATCTGAAAAGGTTCACCCAATTATGTGTCTGTGGCATGTATGTATCCGGTGGTAATACTGGAAGACAGAGTGCTTTGGGCCACGGCCAAGACTCAATAAATAGCTGTGTTCAAGAATCATCATACTTTACTAGGAGAATCATTAACACTATCTGGATTCTAAGTTCCTAAAGAAGCTAATCATTCTGAATTTCAAAGGATAGAGTGAGATGCCAAAACTATTCAGAGACAAAAAGCTAAAAGCCCCGCTCATCTAATTAATACTGATCTTCATAGATGTTTTTGGAATTCATTGCATATTCTCTTCTTTTTATCTTATTTGATCTTCAGTTGCTTGGGGACAAGCAACAATTTAAGTTTGGTGTTGTGATGAGCAGATAATTTGTATGCTTTTTGGCATTGTTTTTAGTATGTTTTTGGTAGTTTTAGTTGAGTTCTTAGTATATTTTTATTAGTTTTTAGTTAAAATTCACTTTTCTGGACTTTACTATGAGTTTGTGTGTTTTTTTGTGATTTCAGGTATTTTCTGGCTGAAATTGAGGGACCTGAGCAAAAATCTGATTCAGAGACTGAAAAGGACTGCAGATGCTGTTGGATTCTGACCTCCCTGCACTCGAAGTGGATTTTCTGGAGCTACAGAAGCCCAATTGGCGCGCTCTCAACGGCGTTGGAAAGTAGACATCCTGGGCTTTCCAGCAATATATGATAGTCCATACTTTACCCAAGATTTGATGGCCCAAACCGGCATTCAAAGTCACTTACAGAAATTCCAGCGTTAAACGCCAGAACTGGCACCTATTTGGGAGTTAAACGCCCAAACTGGCATAAAAGCTGGCGTTTAACTCCAAGAGAAGTCTCTACACGAAAATGCTTCATTGCTCAGCCCAAGCACACACCAAGTGGGCCCGGAAGTGGATTTTTATGTCATTTACTCATCTTTGTACACCTTAGGCTACTAGTTTTCTATAAGTAGGACCTTTTACTATTGTATTAGAAGACTTTTGGTAGCTATCTTCATTTTTATGCTATCTTAGATCATTGGGAGGCTGGCCTCACGGCCATGCCTAGACCTTGTTCTTATGTATTTTCAACGGTGGAGTTTCTACACACCATAGATTAAGGTGTGGAGCTCTGCTGTACCTCGAGTATTAATGCAATTACTATTGTTCTTCTATTCAATTCCGCTTGTTCTTTGTCCAAGATATCACTTGTTCTTCAACTTGATGAATGTGATGATCCGTGACACTCATCATCATTCTCACTTATGAACAAAGTGACTGACAACCACTTTGTTCTACAAAGCAACAAGGCCCTAGTGTTTATCTCTTGGATTCCTGATTACACGATGCATGGTTGATCGCCTGACAACCGAGTGCTCGCCTGACAAACGAGCCAGCCATTCCGTGAGATCAGAGTCTTCGTGGTATAGGCAAGAATTGATGGCGGCATTCAAGAGAATTCGGAAGGTCTAACCTTGTCTGTGGTATTCTGAGTAGGATTCAATGATTGAATGACTGTGACGTGCTTCAAACTCCTGAAGGCGGGGCATTAGTGACAGACACAAAAGAATCAATGGATTCTATTCCGGCCTGAACGAGAACCGACAGATGAATTCCGCGTGCTGTGACAGAGCATATGCAATCGTTTTCACTGAGAGGATGGGAGGTAGCCACTGACAACGGTGAAACCCTACACGAGCTTGCCATGGAAAGGAGTAAAAAGGATTGGATGAAGACAGTAGGAAAGCAGAGAGACGGAAGGGAAGGCATCTTCATTCGCTTATCTGAAGCTCTCACCAATGATATGCATAAGTATCTCTATCTTTATCTTCATGCTTTATTCGTTTATCACTATACCCATTTGAGTCTACCTGACTGAGATTTACAAGGTGACCATAGCTTGCTTCATAGCAACAATCTCCGTGGGATCGACCCTTACTCGCGTAAGGTTTATTACTTGGACGACCCAGTGCACTTGCTGGTTAGTTGTGCGAAGTTGTGTTTATGCCATGGCATTGAGCACCAAGTCTTTGGAGCCATTACCAGGGATTGTTTTGTGTATGGAAAAGTATTGATCACAATTTCGTGCACCACTTTCCCTCATCTCATTTGCCATCTATGCAACTTAGCTGGAGTTGTCATAGAAGGAGACATCCTCATTGAAGAGGACAAGCCCATCACTAAGAAGAGGACGGAGCAAACAAGAGAGCCCATTCATGGATCTCAAGAGACGCATGAGGAAGCTCATCATCAAGAAATTCCTAAGATGCCTCAAGGGATACATTTTCCTCCAAACAACTATTGGAAACAACTCAACACTTCTCTAGAAGGATTGAGTCATGACATGAACTAATTAAGGGTGGAACACCAAAAGCACTCCATCATTCTCACTAAGATTAGAGAAGATCAAAGAGCTATAAGGGATGAGCAACAAAGGCAAGGAAGAGACATAGAGGTGCTCAAGAACACCATTGGTCCTTTAAGAAGAAGGCGCCACCATCACTAAGGTGGACTCATTCCTTAACTTCCTTGTTCTTATCTCTCTGTTTTTCGGTTTTTGAGCTTCATGTTTGTCTATGTTTGTGTCCTTACTACATGATCATTGGTATTTAGTAACTATGTCTTAAGGCTATGAATTATTCCATAAATCCTTCACCTTTCTTAAATGAAAAATGTTTCTAATACAAAAGAATAAGAAGTACATGAGTTTCGAATTCATCCTTGAAATTAGTTTAATTATATTGATGTGGTGACAATACTTTTTGTTTTCTGAATGAATGCTTGAATAGTGCATATTTTTTATCTTATTGTTTATGAATGTTAAAATTGTTGGCTCTTGAAAGAATGATGAACAAAGAGAAATGTTATTGATAATCTGAAAAATCATGAAATTGAATCTTGAAGCAAGAAAAAGCAGTGAATAAGAAAACTTGCAAAAAAAAAGGCAAAAAAAAGAAAGAAAAAGAAAAAACAAGCAGAAAAAGACAATAGCTCTTTAAACCAAAAGGCAAGAGAAAAAATCCAATAGCCCTTAAAACCAAAAGGCAAGGGTAAAAAAGATCCAAGGCTTTGAGCATCAATGGATAGGAGGGCCCAAGGAAATAAAATCCAGGCCTAAGCGACTAAATCAAGCTGTCCCTAACTATGTGCTTGTGGCATGCAGGTCCAAGTGAAAAGCTTGAGATTGAGTGGTTAAAGTCGTGATCCAAAGCAAAAAGAGTGTGCTTAAGAACTCTGGACACCTCTAACTAGGGACTTTAGCAAAACTGAGTCACAATCTGAAAAGGTTCACCCAGTCATGTGTCTGTGGCATTTATGTATCCAGTGGTAATACTGGAAAACAAAGTGCTTAGGGCCACGACCAAGACTCATAAAAGTAGCTATGTTCAAGAATCAACATACTTAACTAGGAGAATCAATAACACTATCTAAAATTCTGAGTTCCGATAGATGCCAATCATTTTGAACTTCAAAGGAAAAAGTGAGATGCCAAAACTGTTCAGAAGCAAAAAGCTACAAGTCCCGCTCATCTAATTAGAACTAATATTCATTGATATTTTGGGATTTATAGTATATTCGCTTCTTTTTATCCTATCTGAATTTCAGTTGCTTGGGGACAAGCAACAATTTAAGTTTGGTGTTGTGATGAGCGGATAATTTATACGTTTTTTGGCATTGTTTTTAGGTAGTTTTTAGTAGGATCTAGCTACTTTTAGGGATGTTTTTATTAGTTTTTATGAAAAATTCACATTTTTGGACTTTACTATGAGTTTTTGTGTTTTTCTGTGATTTCAGGTATTTTCTAGCTGAAATTGAGGGACCTGAGCAAAAATCTGATTCAGGCTGAAAAGGACTGCTGATGTTGTTGGATTCTGACCTCCCTGCACTTAAGATGGATTTTCTAGAGCTACAGAACTCCAAATGGCACGCTCTTAATTGCAGTGGAAAGTAGACATCCAGAGCTTTCCAGCAATATATAATAGTACACACTTTATTCGCGTTTAGATGACGCAAACTGGCATTCAACGCCAGTTCCATGCTACATTATAGAGTATATCACTACAACAAATAAGGGTTTTCACAATGGTCAAAAACCGTTGTCGTAGATCGAAAAACTGTTCCCAAAACTTTAGGCAACGCTTTGGCAATGGTTTTTGATCTGTGGTATATGCGGCCGTTGCTAATGCTCAAAGGCAACGGTTTTTTACCTAAGGCAACAGCAACAAAAAAGCCGTTGCCATAGTTACTGGTATAGACAATGGTTTTGACAACAATTTTTAAAGAACGGTTTAGAACCGTTACTGGATAGGCAACGGTTTAAAACCGTTCTCTTTCATGACATAACGGTTTAAAACCATAACTGAATAGGCAACGGTTTTAAACTATTGTAGTTTTATTATTCACAAAGCCAACGGTTTTAAAGCGTTGCCATTAGTGTCATTTTTTGGCAACGGTTTTAATACCATTACCATTTTATAGTTGTCTTTGACAACGGTTTTAACACCATTGCCTTTTGCGACTTTTGACAACGGTTTTTTGTAATATAATTCTTTATTTACAAGAGTTTTCTCATGAAAGAAATTAGTTCCAACTTTTTTTTAATTTAGTGTCAATAAATAACCTAAACTATTTGAATCAAATTACTAAAGAAAACTAATTGAACATTTACCATCAAATTTGACTTATAAAAATTGTTGTAAGATCCACAATTACATTATATCATTATTGCAAAATAATATAATACTAATCTATGTCATAACTACTTTTACTTATATCATCATCATTTTTCAAAATACAATAATACTATAGCCTAAAGATGGCAATTTCTTCATTTTTCTTCAACAAAGTTGGTGTGGTAACTCAGCTTGAGTGGACTCTATTGGCTTCAATGGCAACTGCTCCATATAAAGAACTAGAAAGAATCTTAAATCTGATCTTTATCTGTATAAACATTTTTGGCATATTAGAAAACCTGAATACTAAGCATTATAAAGACAAACACAAAGTTATGTACCAACATGTCTGGATCATATAAATCATGGATTTGAAGCATCAATTGGGAACAGAAACTTGTAATAATTTTCAAGCAACTTGTTGAGAAAAAGTTTTACCTGTGTACTCCTTCTATGCAATATCCAAGCAACCACATAAGATTTTTATGTCAAACATGGCCTATAGCTTCCACTTCAACCCTGAATTCTTTCTTTGCTTGTCCCCTGTGAACTCAGTAACCAATTCAATTAGTTAGGTTGATGGAATTTGCCTTGGTTACTAGTCATGCCCCTTATCCACTTGAATACCATTTTACTTCAAGTCTTCAAGGTTAATTTCCATAGTTGGACGAGGTTGAAGACTTGGAATAAAAATTGGTTGTTGCACTTGTGTATTATTTCCAACCTAAGATTCTATATCAAATAAATTCTTGCTCAGCATCTGATGCTCCTATCAAACAACATAAATGAATGATTTACTTAAACTAATAATTCACCGAACACCAAATAACATATAATTCTAAAATAGTTACTTGAGGAAATCAAACCTAGTCCCTTCAGTTATACACCTTATGGATACTTTAACAATTGATCTACAATTTGTTTTAGGGTTTATTTTCCTATTTTTTATATAAAAATAATCAATAAAATTGTCCATATCTAGCAAGGTAATTGTTATATAAAAAATAATCAATAAAGATGGAGATACTTTCCACAGAAAAAATTTTCTTAAATAGAAAACTAGAAACTTAAAAAACAAAGTAAGAGAATAAACATAATTCTTTTAAAAAGGAAGTAAATATAATTCTCTTCAAGCTTACCATGCAATTGAGGTTGCACATGGGCACCATTCTGTATGTTTCGAGCAGCAGAACCACTATTAGACTCTATTATATTACTCTAGATTATCCAACTTGTGCATCGCTAGACTTCTTGTTAAACCTAGAACAAGCAACAAGCAACACACAAAATTGATTAAAATACTCCCGCACGCGCACACACACACCTCACACAAAACAAATCACACACTCATCTCACCCAAAACTCAATTTCCACACATCCAATATCCATTGAAAACCATAATCTCTTCCTATTCTCTTCAAGCATCTTATCCAGCTCTTTCCTCTCTTTTCTAGCTTGTTCCTGCACCATATAAAGAATCCCCAACCAAATGAAGACATTGTCTTTTCTGATGCTTTGAAATCATACATGTATCATAAAAATGATATGAGACCAGAAAAATAAAAAGAAAACTAATTAGGACCTCAACCTGCATTTCTAGAAGAAGATACTACATACTATTATTGTTATTAGGCACAGAACATAGCAGTGATGATAAATCATGCAAATAGTGGTTCAACATTTGTGTTGATGACATTTTAAGGCCAGAGATGTTCACATGATAGATGATCATCAAGAAAGGGGAAGTGTTGTGTTGTGTCAGAGAAAACGTCCCACTTTTTTAATTGACTCACTGGGGGTGTAGAGGGACATCATCCAATTGTCTTTACAAACAACATGTGACTTGTGCTATGCATTCATCCAATTTAGTACTACCTAAGCATCAAATCTTACACCAATTTCATAAAACAGATAGAACAAAAGTAATAATAATAAATATACAAGATTGCAACACTAACCTTGGATTTTGGTTGAGTGGTTTAAAGAAATATGCCATATTTTAAGAACATTAAGCAAATTTAGATACAACAACAACAAAACCTTCTCATACTAGATAGGTTGGTTCCTAATTTTTAGATGCAAATGGCAAAGTAATATATTGGTCAAGCTTTTCATAGACACACTTTCAGTATAGTTTCCTGATGATTGATAATGTTAAGGAGTGAAGATAGTGAAAGAGATAGTTATTTATGTAAGAAGGTTCAGTATTAATCTAGAATTAAACCTGGAAATAGCATTTCTTGTGTAATTTGATTAGTATAGAACACTGAAAGGGATTCATTTAAGGATGAGTGATTTGAACATATTTTAAAGATACTCAAAGGTACCAAGATTACTACAGAATTTATTCACACTAAAACAATTGTTGAAAATATGACAATTTTAGTGCTTGAAACTCTCTCGCACTATAATACTGTATATATGATCCAATTAACTTTGTAGGCATTCTAAAATTAAAACTATTAAACTTTAAAAATAAATCCCCTACCTCAGAGTAGGAATTGATTGCGACAAACCCCTTTTTCTTAATCCATGGCAACAACAGCAACATTTCCGATCACTTTCCAGCAGTAGCAGCGGCACTGGCGCAGGGAAAAGGCAGGGCAGTTCAGACCAACAGCTCCAGCAACCTCCTCTGACGAGTTCTGTCCCTTTCTCCATCGCTGTTTTGTATCGCAGTAAACTATTAGTAGCAGACGTCTCGATTGGTACCAGCGGCGAGTTCCAACAGTTGAGGATTGAATGAAGTTGCAGCGGCAAGGAAGACGGCCATGACAGTAGCAGCAACCCCCTTTCTGCGGTGACGGCAACAGAAGCTTCGCTGGCGGTGAGTGTGACTCGACGGTGAGTGTGGCGGATTGGAAGAATATGGTGGTATTTGCAGCTCCGGGGAAGGCAGAACGGCGATAGCGATCGTGGCTCTAGTAAAGGTGACGGCTTCTTCTACTCCTCGTCGCGGTCCTTGGCTTGCATCTCCCCCATCTCAATCTCGGGCTTCCCTCAGCAACACAGAACTGACGGCGGCTCAGACGGCAGCGGTGACCTTGAAGCACGACGGCGACGAGGTGTTGGTGGCGGGACAGCTCCGTCGCAGACTCTGTCTCCCTCTCACGCATGTCGTTCTCTTCCTCACATCTGACTCTCTCTCTCTCTGTCACCCCTCTATCTTCACCTGACGATGACAACGACAACGGTGGAACCTTTCCCGGCGCCATCCCCTCCCTCGCTTCTCCTTCCTCTTCTTCTCCATTTCCCCCTCGAGCTCCTCTTATTTCTCGTTTCTCCCCTTTTCTTTCCTTCTGTGTGTGTGAGTTGTGTTTAATTTAGGGCACAAAGAAAATTTGGGATAATAGGGTTTAAATTAAGAATTTTTAGAATTAGGATAAAATATATATAAGTAATATAATAATTTTTATAAAATATTTGAGATCAAATAATAATTTAAGATTTGAATATAATATTGTAAAGATTATTTTTGGAGTATATAAAATTTTATTTACTAATATATTATTGATTTTAAATAATTATTTTTAATTTAAATTATAAAATGAACATACTAATCACATTTTATAAAATACAGTTTTAATCCGAGAATACCAATTATTTAGATTATATGATATAATTTTTTGTTATTTTTTTATTACTAAAATTTTAATTTTAATTTGTATAAAATAATTAATTATAATAAAAATTGTACATAACTATTAATGATCTTAAATTTAAAGTATTTATAAAAATCAATTTAATTATTTCTAACATATTAATCTCTAAGAGTTCAATTTAATAAAATAAATCGTAATTTATTCATAATAAAAATTCTTTAAATTAAATTACCTAACACTTCCATTATTGAATTTTAATTTTAAATCACATGAAATAACTAATTATAAAAATTATATAAGATTATTAATTAACTTAACTCCATATATTAATAAAACTAATTTAATTACTCTTAAAAGATTAGTTTATAAAAATAAGGAGTTCAAAATAAAATAAGTCACAATTTATTTATATAATTATTTGAAATTATTTTTATTGGTATTGTTTAATTTGTATAATTATTTAAATAATATTAGAAAATTATTGTTTCATAAACAATTGTTGTAATGGTTGTAAAATCGTTTTTTAAAATAGTCAAAGAGAACGGTTTTATTTTGTTAGTATAGCGTAATAAAAATTTGAACTTCAACAGCAACACTGTAAAAACCGTTGTCTAAAACCATCTAATAGAACGGTTTTAAAGTGTAGCATTTTGGCAACGGTTTTTATGTGTTTCTTTTATATAATTATTTAAACAACAATAAAAAACCGCTGCTTAAATACAAATCATGGTAACGGTTATAAAACCGTTCTTTAAAGTAGTCAAAGAGAACGGTTTTAATTTGTTGCTATAAAATAATGAAAAATTGAATTCAACAGTAACACTATAAAAAACCGTTGTCTAAACTTATCTAAGAGAACGGTTTTAAAGCGTTACAAAATTTGGCGTTGCTAAAGGCCATATTTGTTGTAGTAAAACGCCAGAAACACCTCACAAACCAGAGTTAAACGCCAATTACACGTTACAACTCAGCGTTTAACTCCAAGAGGAGCCTCTGCACGTATAAAGCTCAAGCTCAGCCCAAGCACACATCAAAGTGGGTCCCGGAAGTGGATTTCTGCACTTTGACTTATTCTTGTAAACCCTAGTAACTAGTTTAGTATAAATAGGACTTTTTACCATTGTATTAGTCGTCTTGGTTATCCTGGTTCCCTCTTTGGGGCCGGAACCAATGAACACCTTTATCACTTATGTATTTTCAACGGTGGAGTTTCTACACACCATAGATTAAGGTGTGGAGCTCTGCTGTACCTCGAGTATTAATGCAATTACTACTATTTTCTATTCAATTCAGCTTATTCTTGTTCTATGATATTCGCTGCGCTTCAACATGATGAATGTGATGATCCGTGACACTCATCATCATTCTCACCTATGAACACGTGACTGACAACCACTTCCGTTCTACCTTAGATCGAGCGTGTATCTCTTGGATTCCTTAATCAGAATCTTCGTGGTATAAGCTAGAATCCATTGGCAGCATTCTTGAGAATCCAAAAAGTCTAAACCTTGTCTGTGGTATTCCGAGTAGGATTCAGGGATTGAATGACTGTGATGAGCTTCAAACTCGCGAGTGTTGGGCGTTCTGACAGACACAAAAGGATCAATGGATCCTATTCCGACATGATCGAGAACCGACAGATGATTAGCCGTGCTGTGACAGAGCATTTGGACCATTTTCACTGAGAGGATGGGAAGTAGCCATTGACAATGGTGACGCCCTACATACAGCTTGCCAGGGAAAGGAGTATGAAGGATTTGATGAAAGTAATAGGAAAGCAGAGATTCAGAACGGACAAAGCATCTCCATACACTTATCTGAAATTCCCACCAATGATTTACATAAGTATCTCTATCTTTATTTTATGCTTTATTAATCTTTATATTCGAAAATCATTATAACCATTTGAATCCGCCTAACTGAGATTTACAAAATGACCATAGCTTGCTTCATACCGACAATCTCCGTGGGATCGACCCTTACTCACGTAAGGTATTACTTGGACGACCCAGTGCACTTGCTGGTTAGTTGTGCGAAGTTGTGACGAAGTGTGATTCATATTTAAGAACACCAAGTCTATTAGCGCCATTGTTGATGATCACAATTTCGCGCCTACCAATGAGCAGTGTGCAAATAACAGCTAGAATAATTGTTTGAAAATTCTCCAATAAATTATATTTGAATTTTAAGGAAGAGTGGTTTTCTAGTGATGGAATTGTGAAAAGACCAATTGATCACGTACTATAAAAGCTTGTAAAAATAGATCTCATAAAACTAACCAGATGGTGTATTGGAACAGCCATAAGGGTTCCAAATCTTCCATTGATGCGGCCAACAATCTCATGCACCTGACTCGTAAGCTTTTGATTTGTTAAAGCATTTAGTAAATAAATCTTAATTAATACAGATGAAGAAGGTACTGGTATGACAAGAAAAAGAAGACACAACAGGAAAAAGAAAGGAAAATAGAAGGACTTTTTGTTCATTTCTAGTTTATATTTACTGTATCACATGTCTTCATAATTTTGTGAAGGAAAACTGATAACAGGAAACAAGAAATGTAGAATGGAAAGAAGAATGATAAATAATAACCAAATAGGCCCAATATGTGAAAACAGAAAATAACACAATTTTAGATATAGAAAAATTGTAACCAACTAAGATCACAAAAGTGACCATAGAGAGCAATGCCTTTTAAAAGAAATAATGTATTATTTATTGTTAATGTTTATTAAAAACCATACAGTATGATAGGCAACATTTGCCTTAGCCTACAGAAGTTGAATCCAATTCTTACTCTTTGAGAATATGACACAATGTCCTAAAAAAACTCCAAATGTGAAATACTCTGAACCATAAAATATAAGTGGCAACAAATAAAATAAGATGACAAGGAAATTAAAACAAAAATGCATGTATATATGTATTTAAAGAGTAAAAATATAAATTAATTGATAAATACGATTCAAGTAATAACTATCATGTCTAAAGAAGAAACATGCAATCAGGAACATCTGTCCTAGTTGGTACAGCAATTTGCAACAAGACAACTTTATCACGCCAGTATGAGTTCTCCTCAAATGCCAATATCTTCTGCGAAACTTCTTTGATCATATAAACTACAAAATGAAATAATAATAGTAAAATAAAAAAATGGTGTTAAATAAATAAAATGACAAAAGTTAAATAAGCATCAACTCAATTTCCTTCTCATCAAACTTAGTACTATGAATCAAGCAACTCAATCTTGAGATTTCAATTAGTTCAAGCAAGTAAAAGAGCTCATTAGGTCAAATGCAGATGAACCAAGTGGTGATGAAGAAAATTAAACAAAGTAAAAGCATTAATAAGAGAGTTATATATATAGGTACCATAAAATCAATGGATTTTTGGTTCATGCAATACTCCTTTGATAAACCTAAATTTTGTGGTTTATCTTGTGCTTATTTCGGGAGATTTTATCACCTTTTCCCACATTTATTCAATGAAATAGCATAGTTTTGTAATTCTCCCTCAATTTGTGCTTAAGTGTAAAAACATACTTTTTAGGCCCTTAAATTAGTGATTTTGATTCACCTTAATTCCATTCGATGCTTTGATGTGTTTGTTAGTGATTTCAGGTTCATAAGGCAAGTATTGGATGGAAGAAGTGAAGAGAAAAGCATGCAAAGTGGAGAATGCATGCGAAAACAAGGATTGGGAGTGCATCAATAGACGCGCGCGTGCACCAGGCGCACACGAGCAGAGGTGACGTCGCATGGCGACGCGTACGTGTACATGACGCATACGCGCGGATAGGAAAATTGCCAGGCGACGCTTACGCGCACATGACGCGTATGCATCGATGCTCGCACGTGGCTCATTTAAAGACAAAACGCTGGGGGCGATTTCTGAGCTGCCCAGGCCCAAATCCAACTCATGCATGAAGATATTTCATGCAAAATTGAAGCTAGAGCAAAGGGGGAGCACTTAGTTAGCCATGATGAGCCTTTAGTTAGTTTTCTAGAGAGAGAAGCTCCATCTTTTCTCTAGAATTAGGTTAGGATTAGGTTAAATTCTCTTAGATCTAAGTGTAATTTCTTGAATTCATCTTATTTCCTTCACAATTTCTTATTCTAATGCCTTAATTCTCTAGTTTCTCTTGTTAATTTCTTGTTTTGCCCTCTTTTATGTTGATGAACCCTTGTTGGATTTTCTTTTCTTTTAATGCAATTTTATGTTTCCATACTCTCTTTGATGTATATTTTCATTGATATTGTTGATTTCTTGCTCATGATGGTTATGGATCTTGTTAATTCTTGCAATTGGTGATGTTTACTTTTCTAGCACTCTAGTTGTTTGATATAATGCTTCCTTTAGTTTTTGAGTAGTTTTCTCTATTCTTGGCCTAGGCTAAGGGAATTGAGTGACCTTAGTCATTGGGTCCCAATGAATTGGTGATTGAGGAGGGTCAAATTGATAACCATTGACTCTAGCCTACTACTAAGTTAATTAGTAGCTAGGTTAGGACTTATGGATTGATGTTGATTAAGCTGATTTGACGTACCTCAAGCTTAGGAGTAGATTATACGTACTTAAAGCTTGTGGAGGTAGACTTAACCGGTTGGCTCTTCATAATTATCAATATGTGTTTTGTAGACAAGGATGGTGATCTCAATTACCTATGTCTAGTCAAGAGTATCTTTCTTTTATTTTATTAGTTAATTGTTCATTTACTTTCGCGTCCTTTATCAATCAAACCCCCCTGTCCCTTCATAGCCAATAATCATTCACTTCATTGAAATTCCTAGTGAGACGACCCAGAGTCTAAATACTTCGGTTAATTCTTATTTGCGATTTGTTACTCATGACAACTAAATTTTTGATTGGGAGGATTGTTTGTTCGTTTAGAACTATACTTGCAACGAGAATTTAATTGAGAAATTCTAGACCATCACAACAATTGCACCTCATCATCCTCATGCTGTTGAAGGTCTTGAGAGAAGTTCTGTAAATATGGGAAGAAGGCACCTGAGGCTGAGATTGGAACATAGAGTCCAGTCAGCAGCAAAGCAGAAGCAAAATAAGAGGTAGTGATGACAAGTCATCTTATGCTAGTTTTACAAGCATTTTTCATTAGTTTCATTAGGTTTTATGCACTTTCTTGCACAACAAGTAAGTGATTGGAGTGGAATTTTATGATTATTTTGAATCAATCAAACATTAATAATTTTACACAAAATCATAAAGTTTATGCTAAAATTTATTGATTTTATGAATGATGCAAAGACCTTATAATTTTGGGGAGACTTTGATTGCTTGTTTGGTTGCTTGTAGGTGAAGAAATGAAGAGAAAGGGGAAGCAATTAGGGAAGCGTTGCGTTAAGAAGAAGAATGCCATGCTCACTAGCAAACATGGCTAGTGTTCACTTCTAAAGTGAGCGTGACGCTCACTTTGTTACCTTTTTCGAGATTTTCAAGCTTGGGGGAGAAAGCTCGTGCCATCCGTACACTAGAAGCGCTCAAAATTATAGCGTAGCGCTCACTAAGGCAGTACTGGGCAAGGAAACTCGCGCACCAAATGGTGCAACACTCAAACAAAGGAACATAGTGCTCAATAAGGCATCGCTAATGTGAGGAAGGCACGCACTAAAGAACCAGCGCTCAAAATTTGAGCGTAGCGCTCAATAAGGGAGCGCTATAAAGAAAACTTGCGCACGGGGGATGCCCACCTGGGGAATGAAGGTAGCGCTCATCTCATGCATGGAGCGCTCCACTGGAAGGAGCTACAATGCACCCCAACCCAATTTAATTCAAGGCCAACCCAAAAGCCCATTCTAATTGCTCAATGACTGAAAATAGAAAGTGTATAAATAGGATCAAATTTGATTTGGATGAGATCGGACCTTTAGCTCACTTTTAGTTTTCTTTTAATTTTCCTTTTGAGAATTTGGGAATTGGGATCAGATCTAAGTTTTCTTTCTGTGTTCGTTTTTATTTCTTCTACAACTTCCATTTTCTATTTTGGGTTTTGGAACTCAGATTGAAGAACTCCGCTGAAATTCTTCATCTGAGAATCATCTTTTACTTTTCCTCTTTATAGTTCTAAGAATTTGAAATTGGATCTTAACTTTCTTTTCTATTTTCATTTTAATTCTTCTGCAATTTCTTCTTTATTGTTTGGTCAATAGAGTAATTGAGATCTAGATTTGCTTTCTATTCTTGTTACTCTTTTGCAATTGTCAATTTCTCTTTTAGGATTTCATAATTGAGCTAAGCTTTCTTGCTGTTTTGATTTTTCTGCAATTTTTTATTTCTGTTTTGGTTCTTCTGCAATTTCTCCTCATCTTATACTTCTCTGATCTACTGCAATTTACATTTTCTAGTTCAGCTTTGAATCCCAATACCCAAATCCCTTTATTCTTCATGCAATTTAAGTTTCCTAGCAATTTAGATTCCACAATTTACGTTTCTTGTACTTTAAGTTTCAGTCATTTACCTTTCTTGTAGTTTAAGTTTCAGCTTGTTTACTTTCTTGCACTTTAAGTTTCTGCAATTTACTTCTTCTGCACTTTAAGATTCAGCCCATTTTCATTCTCCCTTTTATTTTCTTGCAATTTTACTTCTGTTAATCAAGTTTCACTCAAATCATCAAATATTCGCTTAACTAAATTCATCACCTAACTAAAGTTTCTCAATCCATCAATCCCTGTGGGATCGACCTCTCTCTTGTGAGTTATTACTACTTGATGCGACCTGGTACACTTACCGGTGAGTTTGTGTGGAATCATTTTTCCCTCATCAAATTTTTGGCGCCGTTACCAGGGATTGATATAGATTGACAATGATTAAGTGGGTTGATAATCTAGATTAAGCACTTTTTTTGTTTTTTTATCAAGCACACTAACTGTTTAAGACATTGTCTCTACTAATCCTAACTGCACTCAAGCTACAGAGTGCGCTGTTTGTGTTTCTTGTTGTTTTGGTTGCATGTCAGGAGAGAGAAGAGGTGACTCCATTTCTTTTGATCCTGAACCAGAGAGAACACTCTTGAGATGGAGAAGAGAAGCAAGAGGGAAGGGAGTTGTTGGAGAAGAAGAATCAGTGGAAGAAAATCAAGAGATGAAAGAGAATCCCCCTAATCCACCAGATGGAGTGGCTAACAATAACCCCAAAGGAGGGTTCTAGCCTCCTACACCTTCCCCAATGCAAGACATTGTGGGAGTAGCATACTCACTCCAAATGTTCATGCTAATAACTTTGAATTGAAGCCTCAACTCATCACTTTGGTGCAAAACAACTGTTCTTATGGAGGAGGTCCTTTGGAAGATCCAAATCAGTACCTAGCCATTTTTCTAAGGATATGTGACACAGTTAAGACAAATGGTGTACACCCAGACATCTATAAGTTGCTGCTATTTCCATTTTCCTTGAGGGATAAGGCTACTCAATGGTTAGAAGCATTTTCCAAAGAAAGCATCAATAATCGGGAGGATTTAGTGAGCAAATTTTTGGCTAAGTTTTACCCACCTCAGAGGATCAAAAGATTGAAGACAGAGGTGCAAACCTTCACCCAAATGGATGGAGAATCACTTTATGAGGCTTGGGGGAGATACAAAGCATTGATTAGGAAGTGTCCACTGGAGATGTTTAATGAATAGGACAGACTTCAAAATTTCTATATGGGATTGACTTTAAAATCTCAAGAAGCTTTGGATTATTCTACTGGAGGATCAGTGCAACTAATGAAGACAGCTGAGGAAGCTCAAAATCTCATAGACATTGTGGCAAATAACCAATACTTCTATGATCATCAAAGGCAACGCCAACCAGCTCAAAGGAAGGGTGTATTGGAGCTGGAAGGTGTGGATACCATTCTGGCATAAAACAAGGTGACGCATCAACAGATTCAACAACAAATAGAGATGATGGCCAAGAGGATTGATGGTCTTCAAGTTGTAGCAGTGAACACTAGAAATCAACCATCACCAACATGGGGACAAAATGAAGAAAGCTATAAAGAGCAACAGTCTGAGCAAGTCCAATACATGCACAACCAAGGAGCTGGACAAAATGAGTTCCATGGAGATACCTACAACTCATCTTAGAGGAACACCCCAATTTGAGGTGGGGGAGACAACCAAAACCAATAGCCTTGGCAGAGAAACTCAAACCAGAACAATTCCAAAAACATAAACCATTAAAACCATCAAAACACTAACCAAATTTAATACAGAAAACCACAAAATAACCAACCCTCATCCAACTATTATCCACCCAATAACCCCTCAGCTAACCAAAATAACTATCATCCACTATCAACATCCCATAATCAACCATAACCACCCCAAGAATCTCATAGGATCTCCAATTAAGGAATCTGGAATCTGGAAAGGCAAATTGGCCAATTGTCCAAGCAAACAGTGGCTGAAAGAGCACCCAATGCATTACCAAGTGACACCATTCCCAATCCCAAAGAAGAATGCTAAGCAATCTAATTAAGGAGTGGAAGAACCTTGGTGAATGAAAAAGAAGCTAACAAGAGGCCAGCTGAAAATGATGAGGCCAGCAGCAAGGAAGAAGTGACACTTAAGGAGAAAAAGGAATAGCCACAAGCTTCAAAGAAGGGAAAGCAAATCATGAAGGAGCAATCACAAAGAGGAAGATAATGAAGCCTTACACCCCTCCTCTGCCATATCCTCAAAGATTTCAGAAGGAGATCAAAGACCAACAGTTTTTCAAATTCCTAGATGTTTTCAAGAAGCTGGAAATCAATATCCCACTTATTGAAGCATTGGAGCAGATACCTCTGTATGCAAAATTCCTCAAGGAGCTTATTAACAAGAAGAGGAGCTGGAATGAAAAAGAGACAATGATCTTAACCCAAGAGTGCAGTGCTGTCATCCAAAGAGGTCTTCCACCAAAGCTCAAAGATTCAGGAAGCTTCATCCTATCTTGCACTATAGGCAACAGAACATTGGACAAAGCCCTCTGTTATCTAGGAGCCAGCATAAACTTGATGCCTCTCTTATTAATGAAGCAGCTTGCAATAGAAGAACTCAGACCAACTAGAATGTCACTTCAAATGGCAGATCGGTCACTCAAGATACCTAATGGAGTGGTGGAGAATTTGTTAGTGAAGGTTGGAAAATTCATATTCCCCGGTGACTTTGTCATTTTAGACATGGAAGAAAAATGACATAACTCAATTATCTCGGGTAGACCTTTCTTGGCCACAGCAAGGGCCATTATAGATGTAGAGAAAGGTGAAATGATCCTCAGGGTGCATGATGAGCAAATAATCATCAATGTCTTCAAAGCTATGGAACACCCCCCTGAGAGAGCACAGCACATGAGAGTGGAAATGATAGAAGATCTGGTGGAGGAAGTGCTTGAAGCGACCAGTCAGGAAGAGCAAGAAGGAGAGATAGAAGCAGCTCAAGATGTCTCAAGGGAACACGTGACTGAAAGCTCTTCTGAAAGCAAGGCAGAGGAGAAGCCAACCCAAGAATTGAAACCTCTTCCTCCACACCTTAAATATGCATTCCTTGGTGCAGCATATAGCTTTCCAGTGATCATCAAATCCACCTTGAATAAAGAAGAAGAAGGAAAACTCCTTGCTGTATTGAGAGCTCACAAAGGTGCATTAGGGTGGACCATTGATGACTTGAAAGGCATAAGCCCTGCCATATGCATGCACAAGATATTTTTGGAGGACAATTCCAAACCAGTGGTTCAACTTCAGAGAAGGCTAAACCCTACAATGAAAGAAGTTGTTCAGAAAGAAGTAATGAAGTTATGGAATGCAGGGATCATCTATCCTATTTTTGACAGCTCATGAATAAGCCCGGTTCAAGTGGTGCCAAATAAATGTGGGATGACTATCATTGTTAATGAGAAAAATGAGCTCATTCCCACACGAACTGTGACATGATGGAGGATGTGTACTGACTACAGGAGGTTGAACGATGCCATACGCAAAGATCATTTTTCCCTCCCCTTCATTGACCAAATGCTTGAAAGGCTAGCTGGCCATGCATATTACCATTTTCTTGATGGATATTTTAGCTATAATCAAATAGTAGTTGACCCCATGGATCAGGAGAAGACATCTTTGATCTGCCCCTTTGGAGTCTTTGCATATAGAAGGATACCATTTGGATTGTGTAATGCTCCAGCTACATTTCAAAGATGTATGCTATCAATCTTCTCAGACATGGTAGAAAAATTTATTGAAGTATTCATGGATGATTTCTCTGTTTTTGGTGACACTTTCAATGCTTGCTTGCATCATCTTACCCTAGTCTTGAAACGGTGCCAAGAAACCAATCTGGTTTTAAATTGGGAAAAATGCCATTTTATGGTACCCGAAGGAATTGTTTTTGGCCACAAAGTTTCAAGAAAAGGGATAGAAATTGACAAGGCAAAGGTAGAAATTATAGAGAAACTTCCTTCACCAACTAATGTGAGAGCTGTTAGAAGCTTCTTAGGACATGCCGGATTCTATAGAAGATTCATCAAGGATTTTTTTAAAATAGCTAAACCACTAAGCAATTTGCTGGTGGTTGACAATCCTTTTGTTTTTGATGAAAACTGTAAGCATGCCTTTGAAACTTTAAAAACCAAACTCACAACAGCACTAATCATCACACCCCCAGATTGGGAATTACCTTTTGAACTCATGTGTGATGCAAGTGACCTTGCAATTGGTGCTGTGTTGGGACAAAGGAAGGGCAATTTACACCATGTCATTTATTATGCAAGCAAAGTATTGAATGAAGCTCAGAAAAATTACACCACAACAGAGAAGGAATTATTGGCTGTGGTTTATGCGTTTGATAAGTTAAGATCATACTTGATTGGATCTAAGATTGTAGTTTACACTGATCATGCTGCCCTTAAGTATTTGATGTCAAAACAGGATGCCAAACCAAGACTCATCAGATGGATATTGCTCATACAAGAGTTTGACATTGAGATAAAGGATAGAAAATGGAGTGAAAATCAAGTCGCTGATCATTTATCAATGCTGCCAAAAGAAACAAATCAAGAAGCTTCACATCCAGTAAACGAAAGCTTTCCTGATGAACACCTTTTGCAAATCCAACAAGGCCCTTGGTTTGCAGATATTGCAAAATATAAGGTTGGACGGAAGATCCCTCAAGAACTCACCAAGCAACGGGTGAAGAAGCTGCTCAATGAAGCTAAGAAATTCTTGTGGGATGAACCATTCTTATTCAGGAGGTGTCCAAATGGGATGATTAGGAAATATGCTCCTGAGAATGAAATGAAAGATATACTGTGGCACTGCCATAATTCAGCCTATGGTGGTCACTTTGGACCAGAAAGAACGGCTACCAAGGTACTCCAAAGTGGATTTTATTAGCCAACCATCTTCAAGGATGCCAGGGAGTTCGTTCATCTATGCAATGAGTGCCAGAGAGCTGGAGGATTGACAAGAAGGAATAAGATGCCTCAAATCTACATCTTGGAAGTAGAACTCTTTGATCTTTGGGGCATAGACTTTATGGGCCCTTTTTCACCTTTATACTCCTTCAAATAGATACTTGTGGTAGTAGAGTATGTCTCAAAGTGGGTGGAAGCCATAGCAACAACTACATGTGATGCACAAATTGTCCTTCAATTCCTTAAGAAGCACATTTTTACTAGATATGGAGTGCCTAAGGGTCTTGTCAGTGATGGTGGTAGCCATTTTTGTAACAAACAAATGGAAAAACTACTTCACAAATACAGAGTGATGCATAAAGTAGCCACACCATATCACCCACAGACCAATGGCCATGCAGAGCTTGCAAATAGGGAGTTGAAGAAGATTTTGGAGAAAACCATGGGGAACACAAGAAAGGATTGGGCCAGAAAATTAGAAGATATTCTCTGGGCATACAGGATAGCCTTTAAAACACCTATTGAGAAGTCCCCTTTTCAATTATTATATGGCAAGTCCTGTCACTTCCTTGTAGAGCTTGAGCATAAAGCCTTCTGGGGCACTAAACTCCTCAACCTAGATTCTCAAGCAGTAGGAGAGAAGAAACTACTGCAACTAAATGAGTTGGATAAGTTTAGACTGGAAGCCTATGAGAATGATAAGATCTACAAGGAAAAGGCTAAGAGATGTCATGACAAAAGGATCTCAAAGAAGGAGTTTAAACCAGGATAGTAAGTACTCTTGTATAACTCCAGGCTCAAAGTTTTCCCTGGTAAACTCAAGTCCAAATGGACTGGTCCCTACTTAGTGACAAAGGTTCTTCCTTATGGAAGCCTTGAACTTATGGATGAAGAAACAAAGGACATCTTCACAGCAAACGGTCACACGATGATGAGCGGATAATTTATACGCTTTTTGGCATTGTTTTTAGTAAGTTCAAGCTACTTTTAGGGATGTTTTCATTAGTTTTTATGTTAAATTCATATTTCTGGACTTTACTATGAGTTTGTGTGTTTTTCTGTAATTTCAGGTAATTTCTGGCTGAAATTGAGGGACTTGAGCAAAACTCTGAAAAAGGCTGACAAAAGGACTGCTGATGCTGTTGGAATCTGACCTCCCTGCACTCAGAATGGATTTTCTGGAGCTACAGAACTCCAAATGGCGCGCTCTCAACACCGTTGGAAAATATACATCCAGAGCTTTTCAGTAATATATAATAGTCCATACTTTATTCGGGAATTGACGACGTAAAGTGGCACTCAACGCCAAGTACATGCTGCTGTCTGGAGTCAAACGCCAGAAACACGTCACGACCGGAGTTGAACGCCAGAAACACGCTATAACTCGGCGTTCAACTCCAATAAAAGCCTCAGCTCGTGGATAGATCAAGCTTAGCCCAAACACACACCAAGTGGGCCCCGGAAGTGGATTTATGCATCAATTACTTACTCATGTAAACCCTAGTAGCTAGTTTAGTATAAATAAGACTTTTTACTAGTGTATTAGTCGTCTTTTGACCACGTTTCATATTTGGTCTCATTTTTTTTTTATTCTTCATCTTAGGAGCCCATTGATCATGTTTTGGGGGGCTGGCCATTCGGCCATGCCTGAACCTTTCACTTATGTATTTTCAACGGTGGAGTTTCTACACACCATAGATTAAGGGTGTGGAGCTCTGCTGTACCTCAAGTTTCAATACAATTACTATTATTTTCTATTTAATTCTCTTTTATTCCTATTCTATGATATTCGTTGCACTTCAACTTGATGAATGTGATGATCCGTGACACTCATCATCATTCTCACCTATGAACGCGCGTGACTGACAACCACTTCCGTTCTACCTTAGGCCGGGCGCATATCTCTTAGATTCCCCAATAGAATCTTCGTGGTATAAGCTAGATAGATGGCGGCATTCATGGGAATCCGGAAAGTCTAACCTTGTCTGTGGTATTCCGAGTAGGATTCCGGGAATCCGGAAAGTCTAACCTTGTCTGTGGTATTCCGAGTAGGATTCCGGGATTGAATGACTGTGACGAGCTTCAAACTCCTGTAGGCTGGGCGTTAGTGACAGACGCAAAAGAATCAAGGATTCTATTCCAACCAGATTGAGAACCAACAGATGATTAGCCGTGCTGTGACAGAGCATAGGACCATTTTCACTGAGAGGATGGGATGTAGCCATTGACAACGGTGATGCCCTACATACAGCTTGCCATGAAAAAGAGTAAGAAGGATTGGATGAATGTAATAAGAAAGTAGAGATTCGAGAGGAGCACAGCATCTACATATGCCTATCTAAAATTCCCACTATGGAATTATATGAGTAACTATTTACTATTTTATTTTCTGTTTATTATTTATTTTCGAACTTATCATAAACCATTTAATCTGCCTAACTGAGATTTACAAGGTGACCATAGCTTGCTTCATACCAACAATCTCTGTGGGATCGACCCTTACTCACGTAAGGTATTGCTTGGATGACCCAGTACACTTGCTGGTTAAGTTGAACGGAGTTGTGATCACACGTGCCATTACCAGGGATTATTAAGATCCCAATTCATCATACCATGATCTCTTTGGGGTATTTCTGATAGAGCCAATATTTAAATTTCATACAAGTACAAAGAGACCAACTTTGAGTATCATAATTTCGTCCACCAAGTTTTTGGCGCCGTTGCCGGGGATTGTTCGAGTATGGACAACTGACGGTTCATCTTGTTGCTCAGATTAGGTAATTTTCTTTTCAAAAACTTTTTCAAAATTTTTCTTTTCTTTTTCGTTTTTTTCCAAAAATATTTTCGAAACAAAAAAATTTTAATAAAAATCCAAAAAAAAATTTATTAATAAAATCATAAAATTCAAAAATATTTTTTGTTTCTTGTTTGAGTCTTGAGTCAATTTTTAAGTTTGGTTTCAATTGCATGCTTTAAAAATTTTTCTTGCGTTTTTCGAAAATTCATATATTCATGGTGTTCTTCATGATCTTCAAGTTGTTCTTGACAAGTCTTCTTGTTTGATCTTGATGTTTTCTTGTTTTGTGTTGTTTGTTGTTTTTCATATGTATTTTTCGTTTGTTAGATTCCATGCATTAAAGATTTCTAAGTTTGGTGTCTTGCATGTTTTCTTTGCAACAAAAAATTTTCAAAATTATGTTCTTGATGTTCATCATGATCTTCAAAGTGTTCTTGGTGTTCATCTTGACATTCATAATGTTCTTGCATGCATCTTGTGTTTTGATCCAAAATTTTCATGTTTTGGGTCATGTTTGTGTTTTTCTCTTTCATAATTAAAAATTCAAAAATCAAAAATATATCTTTTCCTTTTTTCTCTCCAAGTTTTCGAAATTTTGGGTTGACTTGGTCAAAAATTTTTAAAATTAGTTGTTTCTTACAAGTCAAGTCAAATTTTCAATTTTAAAAATCTTATCTTTTCAAAATCTTTTTCTTATCTTTATATCTAATTTTCGAAATTACACTAACAAGTAATATGATTGATTCAAAAATTTGAAGTTTGTTACTTTCTTGTTAAGAAAGGTTCAATCTTTAAATTCTAGAATCCTATCTTTTAGTTTCTTGTTAGTTAAGTAATTAATTTTAATTTTAAAAATTAAATCTTTTTATCTTTTATCATATCTTTTTCAAAAGTTTTATCTTTTTCAAAATTTTGATTTCAAAATATCTTATCCATCTTCTTATCATCTTATCTTTTCAAATTTGATTTTAATATCTTTTTCAACTAACTATTTGACTTTTTGTTTGTTTCTTATCTTTTTCAAAACCACCTAACTACTTTTTCCCTTTCACTTTTCGAAAATACCTCTCTCTTTTTCAAAAATTCTTTCTAATTGTTTTAAATTTTAATTTTAATTATATCTTATATTTAATTTTCGAAAATACTAATCCCTTTTTCAAAATTATTTTTGAAATTCTCCCTCTCTTTTCTTATTCTATTTAATTATTTACTAACACTTCTCTTCACCTCTCTTCATCTAAAAATCCAAATCCATTCTTCTTCACTCTTCTCCCTTTTCTTCTTCTACTAACATAAAGGAATCTCTATACTGTGACATAGAGTATTCCTCTTCTTTTCTTGTTTTCTTCTCTTTCATATGAGCAGGAACAAGAAAAAAGTTACTCTTGTTGAAATTGATCCTGAACCTGAAAGGACTCTGAAGAGGAAACTAAGAGAAGCTAAATTACAACAATCTAAAGGTAACCTTTCAGAAATATTAGAACAAGAGAAGGAGATGGCAACCGAACCCAACACCAATAATGCAAGGAGAATGCTTGGTGACTTCACAAAACCAACGTCCAAATTTGATGGAAGAAGCATCTCCATTCCTGCCATTGGAGCTAACAATTTTAAGTTTAAGCCTCAACTAGTTGCTTTAATGCAACAGAATTGCAAGTTTTATGGACTTCCATCTGAAGATCCTTACCAGTTTTTAACTGAGTTCTTGCAGATTTATGAGACTGTAAAGACGAATGGAGTTGATCCTGAAGTCTACAGACTCATGCTTTTCCCTTTTGCTGTAAGAGACAGAGCTAGAATATGGTTGGATTCACAACCTAAGGATAGCCTGGACTCCTGGGATAAGTTGGTCACGGCTTTCTTGGATAAATTCTTTCCTCCTCAAAAGTTGAGCAAGCTTAGAGTGGATGTTCAGACCTTTAAACAAAAAGATGGTGAATCCCTCTATGAAGCTTGGGAAAGATACAAGCAGTTGACCAAAAGGTGTCCATCTGACATATTTTCAGAATGGACCATATTAGATATATTCTATTATGGTCTATCTGAGTTTTCGAAAATGTCATTGGACCATTCTGCAGGTGGATCGATTCACCTAAAGAAAACGCCTGAAGAGGCTCAAGAACTCATTGACATGGTTGCAAATAACCAATTCATGTACACTTCTGAGAGGAATTCCGTGAATAATGGGACGCCTCCGAGGAAGGGAGTTCTTGAAATTGATGCTCTGAATGCCATATTGGCTTAGAACAAAGTGTTGACTCAGCAAGTCAACATGATCTCTCAAAGTCTGAATGGATGGCAAAATGCATCCAACAGTACTAAAGAGGCAGCTTCTGAAGAAGCTTATGATCTTGAGAACCCTGTAATAGCAGAGGTAAATTACATGGGTGGACCTTATGGAAACACCTATAACTCATCATGGAGAAATCACCCAAATTTCTCATGGAAGGATCAACAAAAGTCTCAACAAGGCTTTAATAATGGTGGAAGAAATAGGCTCAGTAATAACAAGCCTTTTCCATCATCTTCTCAGCAACAGACAGAGAATTCTGAACAAAGCTCCTCTAATTTAGCAAATTTAGTCTCTGATCTGTCAAAAGCCACTTTCAATTTCATGAGTGAAACAAGGTCCTCCATTAGAAATTTGGAGGCACAAGTGGGCCAGCTGAGTAAGAAAGTCATTGAAACTCCTCCCAGTATTCTCCCAAGCAATACAGAAGAGAATCCAAAAGGAGAGTGCAAGGCCATTGATGTGATCAATATGGCCGAATGCACAAGGGAGGAGAAGGATGAAAATCCTAGTGAGGAAGACCTCCTGGGACGTCTCTCAAGCAAGAAGGAGTTTCCTATTAAGGATCCAAAGGAATCTGAGGCTCATATAGAGACCATAGAGATTTCATTAAATCTCCTTCTGCCATTCATGAGCTCTGAAGACTATTCTTCCTCTGAAGAGGATGAAGATGTGACTGGAGAGCAAGTTGCTCAATATTTAGGAGCTATCATGAAGCTAAATGCCAAGTTGTTTGGTAATGAAACTTGGGAAAGTGAACCTCCCTTGCTCATTGGTGAACTAGACACCTGGATTCAGAAAATTTTACCTCAAAAGAGATAAGATCCTGGCAAGTTCTTAATACCTTGTACCATAGGCACCATGACCTTTGAAAAAGCTCTATGTGATCTGAGGTCAGGGATAAATCTTATGCCACTCTCTGTAATGGAGAAGCTGGGGATCATTGAGGTACAACCTGCCTTATTCTCATTACAATTGGCAGACAAGTCATTGAGACAAGCTTATGGAATAGTAGAGGACGTGTTAGTAAAGGTTGAAGGCCTTTACATCCCTGCTAATTTCATAATCTTAGACACTAGGAAGGAAGAGGATGAATGCATCATCCTTGGAAGACCTTTCCTAGCTACAGCAGGAGCTGTGATAGATATCAACAGAGGTGAATTAGTCCTTCAATTGAATGGGAACTACCTTGTGTTTAAGGCACATGGCCATCCCTCTGTGACAAAAGAGAGTAAGCATGAAGAGCTTCTCTCAGTTCAGAGTCAAGAAGAGCCCCCACAGTCAAACTCTAAGTTTGGTGTTGGAAGGCCACAACCAAACACTAAGTTTGGTGTTAAGACCCCATATCCAAACTCAAAGTTTGGTGTTGGGGCTATACAACATTGACCTGATCACCTGTGAGGCTCCATGAGAGCCCACTGTCAAGCTAATGACATTAAAAGAGCGCTTGTTGGGAGGCAACCCAATTTTATTTATCTAATTTCTATTTTATTTTATTTTATTGTTATTTTGTGTTTTATTAGGTACATGATCATGTGGAGTCACGAAAAAATATAAAAATTAAAAACAGAATCAAAAACAGCAGAGTCACAATCTGAAAAGGTTCACCCAGTTATGTGTCTGTGGCATTTATGTATCCGGTGGTAATACTAGAAAACAAAGTGCTTAGGGCCACGGCCAAGACTCATAAAAGTAGCTGTGTTTAAGAATCAACATGCTTAACTAGGGGAATCAATAACACTATCTAAACTTCTAATTTCCTAGAGAAGCCAATCATTCTAAACTTCAAAGGAAAAAGTGAGATGCCAAAACTATTCAGAGGCAAAAAGCTACAAGTCCTGCTCATTTAATTAGAACTAATATTCATTGATATTCTGAATTTATAGTATATTCTCTTCTTTTTATCCTATTTGATTTTCAGTTACTTGGGGACAAGCAACAATTTAAGTTTGGTGTTGTGATGAGCGGATAATTTATACGCTTTTTTACATTGTTTTTAGGTAGTTTTTAGTAAGTTCAAGCTACTTTTAGGGATGTTTTCATTAGTTTTTATGTTAAATTCACATTTCTGGATTTTACTATGAGTTTGTGTATTTTTCTGTAATTTCAGGTAATTTCTGGCTGAAATTGAGGGATTTGAACAAAACTCTGAAAAAAGCTGACAAAAGGACTGCTGATGCTGTTGGAATCTGACCTCCTTGCACTCAAAATGGATTTTCTGGAGCTACGGAAATCCAAATGGCGCGCTCTCAACGGGGTTGGAAAGTAGACATCCAGAGCTTTCCAGCAATATATAATAGTCCATACTTTATTCGTGAATTGACGATGTAAAGTGGCGCTCAACGCCAAGTACATGCTGCGGTCTGGAATCAAACGCCAGAAACACGTCACGACCCGGAGTTGAACGCCAGAAACACACTATAACTCGGCATTCAACTCCAATAAAAGCCTCAGCTCGTGGATAGATCAAGCTCAGCCCAAACACACACCAAGTGGGCCCCGGAAGTGGATTTATGCATCAATTACTTACTCATGTAAACCCTAGTAGCTAATTTAGTATAAATAAGACTTTTTACTAGTGTATTAGTCGTCTTTTGACCACGTTTCATCTTTGGTCTCAGTTTTATTTTATTCTTCATCTTAGCGGGCCATTGATCACATTTTAGGGGGCTGGCCATTCGGCCATGCCTGAACCTTTCACTTATGTATTTTCAACGGTGGAGTTTCTACACACCATAGATTAAGGGTGTGGAGCTCTGCTGTACCTCAAGTTTCAATACAATTACTATTATTTTCTATTCAATTCTCTTTTATTCTTATTCCAAGATATACGTTACACTTCAACTTGATGAATGTGATGATCCGTGACACTCGTCATCATTCTCACCTATGAACGCGCGTGACTGACAGCCACTTCCGTTCTACCTTAGGCCGAGCGCATATCTCTTAGATTCCCCAACAGAATCTTCGTGGTATAAGCTAGATAGATGGCAGCATTCATGGGAATCCGGAAAGTCTAACCTTGTCTGTGGTATTTCGAGTAGGATTCCGGGAATCCGGAAAGTCTAACCTTGTTTGTGGTATTCCGAGTAGGATTCTGGGATTGAATGACTGTGACGAGCTTCAAACTCCTGAAGGCTGGGCGTTAGTGACAGACGCAAAAGAATCAAGGATTCTATTCCAACCTGATTGAGAACCGACAGATGATTAGCCGTGCTGTGACAGAGCATAGGACCATTTTCACTGAGAGGATGGGATGTAGCCATTGACAAAGGTGATGCCCTACATACAGCTTGCCATGGAAAGGAGTAAGAAGGATTAGATGAATGAAATAAGAAAGTAGAGATTCGAGAGGAGCACATCATCTACATATGCCTATCTGAAATTCCCACCATGGAATTATATGAGTAACTATTTACTATTTTATTTTATGTTTATTATTTATTTTCGAACTTATCATAAACCATTTAATCTGCCTAACTGAGATTTACAAGGTGACCAAAGCTTTCTTCATACCAACAATCTTTGTGGGATCGACCCTTACTCACGTAAGGTATTACTTGGATGACCTAGTACACTTGCTGGTTAAGTTGAACGGAGTTGTCATCACATGTGCCATTACCAGGGATTATTAAGATCCCAATTCATCATACCATGATCTCTTTGGGGTATTTCTGATAGAGCCAATATTTAAATTTCATACAAGTACAAAGAGACCAACTTTGAGGATCACAATTTCGTCCACCACACGGCAAAGCATTACTTGGGAGGTCATTAGGACAAAGAGAAGGAGGTTCAGGAATTAAGTTGAGCAAGAATGAAGGATGTCAAGCTAGTGACAATAAAAGAGCGTTTGTTGGGAGGCAACCCAACAAGAGGTAGATTTCTTTTCTTAACTATTTCAAAAAAAGGGTTAAGTAGATTTATCTGTATTGCAAGGAGCTAAGTTTGGTGTTGCACACCAAAACAATTTAAGGGAGAATGAAGGATGCTAAGTTTGGTGTTCCACCAAAAATCTCATTTAAAAACACATTTCAACCCTCTGCATAAATGGTTAGTAGCTCCAAGCAATCAGAGAAACCACTGAACTATTGTCTGTTCTCTAGTTTTTAATTTTATTACTTTTAGCAAAAGCACAAGGTTTCATGTAACTGATGCATCATAGATAGTAGTAAGTGACTAAGTTTGGTGTTTCCTCACCAAAGTAAGTTCAAGAACCTACAATAATTCATGCATGCTAACCATCTGCCTAAGTGCTTGGAAAAACAAGCAACTTCCCATAATTATGCAGAAAAGACACTCAGCCTCTTAAAAGAATCATCACCAAGGGAAATGCAAGAGTAAAAGATGATGAAGACAAAACGAAAGCTGCAAGACACTCCTGAGAGGTTGTATTGTCACAAAATTCACTCCGCTTTGAAATGTTCTGAATGAGAAGTTGCTGTTTACCTTGATGTTTAGTTCAGATAGTGCAAATTTTGATGTCTGTTAATTGCATTGGTTTAAATGCTTGTTTTCATCTTCATCTGCTTAAATTCATGTCTTGTTTCCCTTTTACATCAATAAGAGAAAATGTTTGAAATAGAAAGTAATTGTCCAATGTGGTAGGAATTAGAATGAAGTTCAGTGGTGGTAATTGCTTGATTGGATGATAAGCTCAACAATAAAAGCTGCAGAATAGAATGTCCTTTGTAGTGAGAACTTAGTTGCTGTGATAAAACCTTCAATTAATGAACATCCCTGGAAAATAAAGAAAAGTAAGAAAGAAAAAGAAAAGAAAAGCCAAGAATTGGCAACAAGAATGAAAAAAACAAATAATAAGGCTAGACACCAATAGCTTGGACCTTAGGACATATGCCTGTGGTGCTTCTTGTACTAGGATATAATTGGACAATTAGCTTCTGATGAGTCTTTTAAAACTTGGTAACTTGGGTTAACTAATCCGGGATTATCAACCGAAAGTCCATTATCAAGAGCAACCTAGCTACAAAGCATTTAGTGATCCAAAGAGATGCTGGGCACCAATGTTCCTAAGAAAAATTGTGAGCCAAGTGTCTGTAGTGAAGAGGTGTTGAGAAAAATTGAGCCAAAAGGCTGCTACAACACTTGACACTGAGCCATCATTGAGAAATAAGCTTTTTAAGCAAAAGAAAGAAGGAAAAATCTAACAGGAATCAATCAAAGAGCAAGGCATTATAGCAGCAAATCTAGTGAATCCTCAAAGAGACATTTCACAGCTAGCAGCTAAGAATAATTGAGCTGCATTTTGTCTGCATAAAACCCCATGAACCAAATTCAATTACCTGCTAAATAAGGATATAAATGCTTCTCTGTTTTATTTCATTTCTTCTCATATTTAGTGCTTGCTTGGGGACAAGCAAGGTTTAAGTTTGGTGTTGTGATGACAAGTCATCTTATGCTAGTTTTACAAGCATTTTTTTGTTAGTTTCATTAGGTTTTATGCACTTTCTTACACAACAAGTAAGTGATTGGAGTAGAATTTCATGATTATTTTGAATCAATAAAAATTATTTATTTTACACCAAATCATAAGGTTTATGCTAGAATTTATTGATTTTATGAATGATGCAAAGACCTTATAATTTTGGTGAGACTTTGATTGCTTGTTTGGTTGCTTGTAGCTGAAGAAATGAAGAGAAAGGGAAAGCAATCAGGGAACCGTTGCGTTAAGAAGAAGAATGCCACGTCCACTAGCAAACATGGCTAGCATTCACTTCTAAAGTGAGCGTGGAGCTCACTTTGTTACCTTTTCAATATTTTCAAGCTTGGGGGAGGAAGCTCGTGCCATCCGTACACTAGGAGCGCTCAAAAGTAGAGTGTAGTGCTCACTAAGGCAGCACTGGGCAAGGAAACTCATGCACCAAATGGTGCAGCGCTCAAATAAAGGAACGTAGCACTCAATAAGGCAGTGCTAATGTGAGGAAGGCACGCACTAAAGAGCCAACGCTCAAAATTTGAGTGTAGCGCTCAGTAAGGGAGCGCTATGAAGAAAACTTGCGCACGAGGGATGCACGCCTGGGGAATGAACGTAGCGCTCATCTCATGCACGGAGCGCTCCACTGGAAGGAGCTACAATGCAACCCAACCCAATTTCATTCAAGGCCAACCCAAAAGCCCATTCTAATTGCTCAAAAACTGAAAATAGAAAGTGTATAAATAGGATCAAATTTGATTTGGACGAGATCAGATCTTTAGCTCACTTTTAGTTTTCTTTTAATTTTCCTTTTGAGAAGTTGGGAATTGGGATCAGATCTAAGTTTTCTTTCTGTGTTCATTTTTATTTCTTCTGCAACTTCCATTTTCTATTTTGGGTCTTGGAACTCAGATTGAAGAACTCCACTGAAATTCTTCATCTGAGAATCATCTTTTACTTTTCCTCTTTATAGTTCTAACAATTGGAAATTGGATCTTAACTTTCTTTTCTGTTTTCATTTTACTTCTTCTATAATTTCTTTTTTACTGTTTGGTCAAGAGAGTAATTGAGATCTAGATTTGCTTTCTGTTCTTGTTACTCTTTTGAAATTGTCAATTTCTCTTTTAGGATTTCATAATTGAGCTAAGCTTTTTTGCTGTTTTGATTCTTCTGCAATTTTTCATTTCTGTTTTGGTCCTTCTGCAATTTCTCGTCATCTTATACTTCTCTGATCTACTGCAATTTACATTTTCTAGTTCAGCTTTGAATCCCAGTACCCAAATCCTTTTATTCTTCATGCAATTTAAGTTTCCTAGCAATTTAGATTCTGCAATTTACATTTCTTGCACTTTAAGTTTCAGTCATTTACTGGTGCACGAAAATTACAATCACAATTTTGCAATTCCGCACAACTAACCAGCAAGTGCACTGGGTCGTCCAAGTAATACCTTACGTGAGTAAGGGTCAATCCCACGGAGATTGCAGGCTTGAAGCAAGCTATGTTTATCTTATTATTCTTAGTCAGGATATTAATAGTGGTTCTTAGTTTTAATTGCGAAAAGTAAGAGAGCATGAATTAAATGATACTTGTTATGCAGTAGTGGAGAACAGGTTGAGGTTTTGGAGATGCTTTGTCTTCTGAATTTCTGCTTTCCTAATGTCTTTTTCTTCACGCAGGCAGGTCTCCTTCCATGGCAAGCTGTATGTTGGTGGATCACCGTTGTCAATGGCTACTTGCTGTCCTCTCAGTGAAAAGGGTCTATGTACATGGCTAATCATCTGTTTGTTCTCACTAATGTTGGAATAGGATCCATTGATCCTTTTGCACACTGTCACTGCCCCCAGCATTCATGAGTTTGAAGCTCGTCACAGTCTTCCCTTCCCGGATCCTACTTGGAATACCACAGACAAGGTTTAGACTTTCCAGATCTCAAGAATGCTGCCAATTGATTCTAGCTTATACCACGAAGACTCTGATCTCACGGATTTGAATGCTCTGTTGTCAGGAGAGGCAGTCAAACTCGTCAACCAGGAACCCAAGAGATATACATTCAATCTAAGGTAGAACAGAAGTGGTTGTCAGGCACATGTTCATAGGTTGAGAATGGTGATGAGTGTCACGGATCATCACATTCATCATGTTGAAGTGCGAATGAATATCTTAGAATAGAAACAAGCGTGATTGAGTAGAAACCAGAAATAATTGCATTAATTCATTGAGACACAGCAGAGCTCCTAACCCCCAACCATAGGGTTTAGAGTCTCATGCCATAGAAGATACAAATTCAGATGTAAAAAGTTATGAGGTACTGAATGAATCTCTAAAAGTAGTTTTTATACTCAACTAGTAACCTAGGTTTATAGAAAATGAGTAAGCTAAGATAGATAGTGCAGAAATCCACTTCCGGGTCCCACTTGGAGTGTGTTTGTACTGAGCAATGAAGCTTGCACGTGCATAGGCTATTCTTGGCATTTAACTCCAGCTTTTGTGCCAGTTTGGGCGTTTAACTCCAGCTTGTAGCCCAATTCTGGCGTTTAACGCCAGAATAGGGTAGAAAGTTGGCGTTAAACGCCAATTTTCATCATCAAAACTCGGGCAAAGTATAGACTATTATATATTGCTGGAAAGCCCAGGATGTCTACTTTCCAACACAATTAAGAACGCGTCCATTGGGCTTCTATAGCTCCAAAAAATCCATTTCGAGTGCAGGGAGGCCAGAATCCAACAACATCTGCAGTCCTTTTTCAGCCTCTGAGTCATATTTTTGCTCAGGTCCCTCAATTTCAGCCAGAAAATACCTAAAATCACAGAAAACACACAAACTCATAGTAAAGTCCAGAAATGTGGTTTTACGTAAAAAGTAATAAAAATATACTAAAAAGTAGCTAGATCCTACTAAAAACTATATGAAAATACCCCCAAAAAGCGTATAATCCGCTCATCATTTACCTTTCTTGCAGTTTAAGTTTCTGCTTGTTTACTTTCTTACACTTTAAGTTTTTGCAATTTACTTCTTCTGAGCTTTAAGATTCAGCCCATTTTCATTCTCCCTTTTATTTTCTTGCAATTTTACTTTTGTTAATCAAGTTTCACTCAAATCATCAAATATTCGCTTAACTAAATTCATCACCTAACTAAAGTTGCTCAATCCATCAATCCCTGTGGGATCGACCTCACTCTTGTGAGTTATTACTACTTGATGCGACCCGATACACTTGCCGGTGAGTTTGTGTGGAATCGTTTTTTCCTCATCAGGTAGCAGTGGCAGCTAATAGAAATATGTTGAGCTCGTCAATATTTATATATGGTCACTTTGAAACATTGGAGACAAAAGTGTTTGGGATCCCAGGATAAGCTATTCAACCAATTAGTTAATAATTTCTTATAAATATAAATCAAGCTAGAGCATTAATAGCTTCTCATATCAGATTATATTGTTCTAGTATGATTTTCAAGTGAAAAAAATATGGAATCCATGAATTACCTTTTTTAATGATTTGGAGTGCTTACAGCTAAAGAACCACACTCAACAATGATTTTGTTCTGCAAAAACAAAAGAAAGAACAAAACTTACTTGCAAAAATGAACCAATTAACCTTCTTAGATTTAACTACTATAATGATAGCAAAAGAACCATGTTCGACATTATTATATGAGGCTCAAAGAATTATTATTTAAACTTCTCTAACTACTTATGCACTGAAGAATCAGAGAACAAGGAAAGCACAAATGAATCAGAGAATAAACAAAGAAGCACAAATAAATTTTGTTCAGATGAGAAGCCTGATAAACCACTATTTTATGATTCATATTGTGTTTAATTGTGTGGTTTTATCAAGTCTTTGCCCACTTATTCATATGATTTGCATGTAATTACAATTCCTTCCTAAAAATACTCTATGATTGAAAATATGCTTCTTTGGCTTTTATTTTCTTTTATTTAATCCTCTCTTATTACCATTAGATGCCTTGATATGTGTGTTAAGTGATTTCAGGAATTACAGGGCAGGAATGGCTTAAAGGATGGAAAGGAAGCATGCAAAAATGGAAGGAACACAAAGAATTGAGGAGATAACCAGCGAGAAGTCACGCGGTCGCATGGCTGACGCGACCACACGAAATGGAAGAAATAACAGTGACACGCTCGCGTGCCTGACGCAACAGTGTGGATTGGAAGCAGCTTGAACGATGCGAATGCGTGGATGACGCGCACACATGGTACGAGAAACGCTGAGTGACGCAAACGCGTGGACGACGCGGCCGCGTGACGTGCGCGATCTGCAGAATTTCAGAAGTCGCTGGCAGAGTTTCTGAGCCAGATTTCAACCCAGTTTTCGGTCCAAAAACACAAATTAGAGCCAGGGAACAGGCAGAGACAGGGAACAAAATTCATTTCGCATAATTTTTAATTTTTAGATCTGAATCTACTTCTCCCCTAGGTTTTACTCACTTGAACATTCATTAGGATTTTGAAGATTTTGGCTTTAGCTTTTGAGAAGAGTTTACCTCCGGTACTAGTCATTATATTCTGTTATTTACTTTTCATTTATTCTTCCATATTCCTAATTCCTCCAGAGTTGACATTTGATTATTTTCACAAGTTATTAATATAGACTATTTTTATTTTCAATTAATCCCTTTCATTATTATTTATCATGTCTTCTTTTATTTTTCCCATTGATTTTGTGAAGTTTATAATTATGATGAGTGAGTAGTTCCATAACTTGATTGGGAGATGATTAAAAGGAAACCTTGAGTTGAATCACTCAAGAGAGAAATTATAATTGGATTTATTGTTGGATCACCCTCTAATCATTGACACTAGTCCTTTCCAAGGGAGAGGATTAGGACTTGTGACTAGAAACAGCTTTCCAACTTGCTTGACTTTTCTTTACCTAGAAACGGATAACTAAGCAGAGCAACTTCCAATTATTAATTAATCTTGAGAGTACTTCAACAAGAATAGGGCTTCCAACTAATCTACTCCCAGTCAAGGCTTTTATTTAAAATTAATTAAATTCTCTAAATTAATTTCCTGTTTATCAACTCAACCATTTTTGAAAACACCTGATTGATAAAATAGCACATCTTTCTGCAACTCGTTGGGAGACGACCTGGGATTCATACTCCCAGTATTTTAATTTCAATATTGTGACAACCTTTCTAAATTGATAAGCAGATTTTCGGCTAGTTAAGGACTGTACTTGCAATGTATTTCTATTAATAATTTCTTAACTCGCCAATTTCCGCCACGTTAATTTTTGGCGCCGTTGCTGGGGAGTTGCAACAGTGTGCTAATTTATTGATTGGCATTTATTTAATTGCAATTTTTCTTTTTATTTTGTCACTATGAGCTGTACGTTTCTTTCGTTAAATGACGCGTTCACTTCCTGATCCATGCTTGCCAGTATTTGACCCTGAGATTGAAAGAACTATTTCACGTATAAGGCAAGCTCGGCGTCGGTGAGTCCTCTCTGAGGACGAACCTGAAATGTCATCTAAGGAAGAAACAAGCTCCCCCTCTACTGATCCAGTTGATTTACGTGCAGGTGATATGACCTAGGAAAGTCACTATCCAGGAGGAAGGAGCACTTAATTTTACACTACAACCATTCCAGGCACACCACCCAGGCAGTGGCTGTGGATTTCGAAATAAAGTCTTCGCTACTCAACTTGATGCCCAAGTTTCATGGCTTACCTGCTCAAGAGCCTATCAAGCACCTTAGGGATTTTTAGACTGCTTGTTCTACCGTTAAGCGTGATGACACTGATGAAATCTCCATTCTGTTAAAAGCCTTCCCATTCTCTCTTGAGGAAAAGGCAAGAGAGTGGTACTACACTCAACTCGGAACAACTGTTTCGAATTGGGATACGCTTAGAAGAAAATTTTTGGAGAAATTCTTCCCAGCTGAGGTTGCCGATAAACTGAGGAAAGACATGTCCATGATCGTTCAGAATGAATCTGAGACTCTCTATGAATACTTGGAACGCTTCAATAATCTTCTAGAAGCATGTCCCCACCATATGATTGACAAGATAGTGTTGCTCGGCTACTTTACACAGGGCATGATATCTCAAGATAGGACCACATTGGAAGGTGCTAGCAATGTGTCTATGAAAAAGTACAAGACTATGGAAGAAGCATGGCAATTGATCAGCAACTTAGCTGAATCTACCAGGAATCATAGGCAAAAACAAAGTCGGTCAAGAGCTGTTACAGAGGTATCCACTAGTAAAGAGACTGTTGCTATAGCTCAGAGCTTATGTGAAATGACTAACTTGCTGAAGTAGATGCAGCAAAGTCAACAATAGGCTTATCAAGTTCAGCCTTCTCTACCACAACACAGCCAATAGTTGGTTCCACAAAGAGTATGTGGGATCTGTGCAGATTACAGTCATTACACAGATGAGTGTTGGTGCACGAAATTGTGATCACTACTTTTCACAACTCAAATAATCCCTAGTAATGGCCCCAAAGACTTGGTGCTCAATACCATGGCATAAACACAACTTCGCACAACTAACCAGCAAGTGTACTGGGTCGTCCAAGTAATAAACCTTACGCGAGTAAGGGTCGATCCCACGGAGATTGTTGGTATGATGCAAGCTATGGTCACCTTGTAAATCTTAGTCAGGCAGACTCAAATGGTTATGGATGATATATGAATAAAACATAAAGATAAAGATAGAGATACTTATGTAATTCATTGGTGAGAGCTTCAGATAAGCGAATGGAGATGCTTTGTCCCTTCCGTCTCTCTGCTTTCCTACTGTCTTCATCCAATCCTTCTTACTCCTTTTCATGGCAAGCTATATGTTGGGCATCACCGTTGTCAATGGCTACAGTCCCGTCCTCTCAGTGGAAATGTTCAACGCACCCTGTCACGGCACGGATATCCAGCTGTCGGTTCTCAATCATGTCGGAATAGAATCCAGTGATTCTTTTGCGTCTGTCACTAACGCCCCACAATCGCGAGTTTGAAGCTCGTCACAGTCATTCAATCATTGAATCCTACTCAGAATACCATAGACAAGGTTTAGACCTTCCAGATTTTCTTGAATGCCGCCATCAATTCTAGCTTATACCACGAAGATTCCGATTAAAGAACCCAAGAGATAAACATTAGAGCCTTGTTTGCTGGTAGAACGGAGGTGGTTCTCAGTCACGCGTTCATAAGTGAGAATGATGATGAGCGTCACATAATTATCACATTCATCAAGTTCTTGAGTGCGAATGAATATCTTGGAATAAGAACAAGCTGAATTGAATAGAAGAACAATAGTAATTGCATTAATACTCGAGGTACAGCAGAGCTCCACACCTTAATCTATGGTGTGTAGAAACTCCACCGTTGAAAATACATAAGAACAAGGTCTAGGCATGGCTGTGAGGCCAGCCTCCCAATAATCTAAGAACTAGATGTCCAAAGATGATCTAGAGATCTAAAGTGATCAAAAGATGAAAATACAATAGCAAGAGGTCCTATTTATAGGGAACTAGTAGCTTAAGAATTACAAAGATGAGTAAAAGACATAAAAATCCACTTCCGGGCCCACTTGGTGTGTGCTTGGGCTGAGCATTGAAGCATTTTCGTGTAGAGACTCTTCTTGGAGTTAAACGCCAGCTTTTATGCCAGTTTGGGCGTTTAACTCCCATTCTTGTGCCAGTTCCGGCGTTTAACGCTGGGCATTCTTGAGCTGATTTGGAACGCCGGTTTGGGCCATCAAATCTCGGGCAAAGTATGGACTATTATACATTGCTGGAAAGCCCAGGATATCTACTTTCCAACGCCGTTGAGAGCGCGCCAATTAGGCTTCTGTAGCTCCAGAAAATCCACTTCGAGTGCAGGGAGGTCAGAATCCAACAGCATCTGCAGTCCTTTTCAGTCTCTGAATCAGATTTTTGCTCAGGTCCCTCAATTTCAGCCAGAAAATACCTGAAATCACAGAAAAACACACAAACTCATAGTAAAGTATAGAAAAGTAAATTTTAACTAAAAACTAATAAAAATATAATAAAAACTAACTGAAACATACTAAAAACATACTAAAAACAATGCCAAAAAGCGTACAAATTATCCGCTCATCAAGTGTCCGCAACTCCAATCGGAAGACCTGACCGCCCCAATCAAGGGTACAATCAAGGTGGCAGCTATAACCATGGATGGCAGGATAACTCTAACCAAGGCTGGAGAGATAATTCTAACCAAGGTTGGAGGGACAATCATAACAGAGGAGGTATAGATAACAATGGAAATCAGAGGTGGAATAACAATAACAACTTCAGGCAGCAGAATCAGAATCAGGCCTACAGAGCACCTCATCTAAGACAGCCTCAAGCATCTCAGCAGACCTCTCAGATTACTTATCCCTCTTCATCTCCTAATGATGAGTTACTACAATCTATTGATTGGAGACAACAGGCCATGGAAAACAACTTTACTGCTACTCTGAATGGTCTAAATTCTACTTTGCAAGCCCTTGTCTCACAGATTGGATCACTGAACAACTCCAATAACCAGTCTTCAAGCTCTGGTGGACTCCCCTCTTAACCATTACCCAATCCAAAGGGAGGCATTAATGCTATCACCCTGAGGTCCAGAACCACATTGCAAGAGAGGAATCAGGAAGAGCCAAACCCACCTAAACACGCCTTAGCTGAAGAGGTAGTGGAAATAGAAGATGTTGAGGAAGAAAAGGGTATACAGGACATGGCTGAGGAAGAAGACGCTAAATCACAGGAAGAAGCACCAAAGGGCACAAACACTATAGAGAACGCCATTCCTATTCCATTTCCACAACTTGCAAGGAAGCCCAGGAAGCAGTTGAAACCTGATCCCAAAATGGTAGAAATATTCAAAAAGGTTGAGGTAACTGTTCCCCTTTTTGATGTTATTCAACAGGTACCTAAATACGCAAAGTTTCTAAAGGATTTATGCATACATAAAGACAAAATTAATGAATTAGAAACTATTCCTTTAGGTAGTTCTATATCTGCTTTAATGGGAAATATACCTGAAAAATGTAGTGACCCAGGCCCATGCATGGTTAACTGTACCATTGGAGGTGTGATATTTTCTGACTGCATGTGTGATTTAGGAGCGTGTGTTAGTATAATGCCTTTGTCTGTATATGATGTTTTGAGGCTCCCTCCCTTAAAAAGTTCGGCAGCTCGTTTTGTGTTAGCAGATAAAAGTAGTATTACAGTGGCTGGAGTTGCTGAAGATGTATTAGTGGGTATTAAAGGCCTTACTTTCCCCATTGATTTTTACATCCTGGAGATGTCCCAAAATGACTCAGAGAAGCCATCATCAATCCTACTCGGAAGACCTTTCTTGAAGACCTCGAAGTTCAAATTAGATGCTTTTTCAGGAACATACTCTTTTGAAATAGACGGCCAAGTAGTAAGCTTCAATCTGAATGAAGTTATGAAGCACCTTCCAGAAGATCATTCTATCCTCCAGTGTGACATCATAGATGAAACCGTAGCTGAAGTTCACCAGGAGGAGTTTAAAGAGAAGTACATAGGACAAGGTCCGAGTGTGGGGAATTCTGAGGACAATAAAAGTACTCTACCACTGCCACCAGCTCCAGACAATCCAGAGCATGGCCATGAACAAAAGTTAGAATTGAAACCCCTCCCTCCACACCTCAAATATGCTTACCTCGAGGACAAGCAGAAGTTTTCAGTGATCATTGCACGGAACCTCACTTCTCAACAGGAAGAGCAGTTACTTAGTGTGCTGAGGAGGCACAAGAAAGCAATTGGGTGGAGTTTGGCAGACATACTAGGCATCGACCCTCAAGTTTGTGAGCACAGAATCTTTTTAGAAGAAGGAGCAAGACCCATTCGTCAACCCCAAAGAAGACTAAACCCCACTATCTTAGAGGTTGTCAAGAAGGAAGTGACCAGATTATTAGAGGCAGATATTATCTACCCCATCTCAGACAGTGAATGGGTGAGTGATGAGCGGATAATTTTTACGCTTTTTGGCATTATTTTTAGTATGTTTTTAGCAATTTTAGTTGAGTTCTTAGTATATTTTTATTAGTTTTTAGTTAAAATTCACTTTTCTGGACTTTACTATGATTTTGCGTGTTTTTCTGTGATTTCAGGTATTTTCTGGCTGAAATTGAGGGACCTGAGCAAAAATCTGATTCAGAGACTGAAAAGTACTGCAGATGCTGTTGGATTCTGACCTCCCTGCACTCGAAGTGGATTTTCTGGAGCTACAGAAGCCCAATTGGTGCGCTCTCAACGGCGTTGGAAAGCAGACATTCTGGGCTTTCCAGCAATATATGATAGTCCATACTTTGCCCAAGATTTGATGGCCCAAACCGGCGTTCAAAGTCACCTTCAGAATTTCCAGCGTTAAACGCCGGAACTGGCACCAAAATGGGAGTTAAACGCCCAAACTGGCACAAAAGCTGGCGTTTAACTCCAAGAAGAGTCTCTACACGAAAATGTTTCATTGCTCAGCCCAAGCACACACCAAGTGGGCCCGGAAGTGGATTTTTATGTCATTTACTCATCTCTGTACACCCTAGGCTACTAGTTCTCTATATATAGGACCTTTTACTATTGTATTTTCATCTTCGGACATCTAGTTCTTAGATCATTGGGAGGCTGGCCTCACGGCCATGCCTAGACCTTGTTCTTATGTATTTTCAACGGTGGAGTTTCTACACACCATAGATTAAGGTGTGGAGCTCTGCTGTACCTCGAGTATTAATGCAATTACTATTGTTCTTCTATTCAATTCCGCTTGTTCTTATTCCAAGATACTCATTCGCACTCAAGAACTTGATGAATGTGATGATTATGTGACGCTCATCATCATTTTCACTTATGAACAAGTGATTGACAACCACTTCTGTTCTACAAGCAAACAAGGCTCTAATGTTTATCTCTTGGATTCCTGATACACGATGCATGGTTGATCGCCTGACAACCGAGTGCTCGCCTGACAAACGAGCCAGCCATTCCGTGAGATCAGAGTCTTCGTGGTATAGGCAAGTACTGATGGCGGCATTCAAGAGAATCCGGAAGGTCTAACCTTGTCTGTGGTATTCTGAGTAGGATTCAATGATTGAATGACCGTGACGTGCTTCAAACTCCTGAGGGCGGGGCGTTAGTGACAGACGCAAAAGAATCACTGGATTCTATTCCGGCCTGATCGAGAACTGACAGATGGATAGCCGTGCCGTGACAGGGTGCGTTGAACATTTCCACTGAGAGGATGGGAGGTAGCCACTGACAACGGTGAAACCCTTGCATAAGCTTGCCATGGAAAGGAGTAAGAAGGATTGGATGAAGACAGTAGGAATGCAGAGAGACGGAAGGGACAGCATCTTCATACGCTTATCTGAAGCTCTCACCAATGATATACATAAGTATCTCTATCTTTATCTTTATGTTTTATTCATCATCTATACCCATTTGAGTATGCCTGACTAAGATTTACAAGGTGACCATAGCTTGCTTCATACCAACAATCTCCGTGGGATCGACCCTTACTCGCGTAAGGTTTATTACTTGGACGACCCAGTGCACTTGCTGGTTAGTTGTGTGAAGTTGTGTTTATGCCATGGTATTGAGCACCAAGTCTTTGGAGCCATTACTAGGGATTATTTGAGTTGTAGTGATCACAATTTCGTGCACCAGTGAGTCCAGTACAAGTGGTGCCCAAGAAGTCTGGAGTCACTACAGTGAAGAATGAGCATGGAGAGCTCATAGCGACCAGAGTACAGAATGCATGGAGGGTCTGCATTGATTATAGGCGTCTCAACCAAGCCACTCGTAAGGATCACTACCCTCTTCCATTCATTGATCAAATGCTGGATCGCTTGTCAGGTAAATCACATTATTGCTTTTTAGATGGTTACACAGGCTATTTCCAGATTCATATAGCCCCTGAAGATAAGGAAAAGACTACTTTTACACGTCCTTTTGGGACTTATGCCTATAAGAGAATGCCCTTTGGCTTGTGCAATGCACCAGCTACTTTCCAAAGGTGCATGATGAGTCTTTTCTCTAACTTTCTTGAGGACTGTATGGAGGTTTTTATGGATGATTTTTGTGTTTATGGTGATTCCTTTAGCCTTTGCTTAGATAGTTTATCTAGAGTACTAGATAGATGTGTCAGTACAAACCTTGTATTGAATTTTGAAAAATGTCATTTTATGGTAAGACAAGGAATTGTACTAGGACATATTGTGTCTAATACTGGCATTTCTGTAGATCCAGCTAAGGTGGATGTTATTTCTAGTTTGCCTTACCCCTCCTCTGTGAGGGAAATCCGTTCGTTCCTTGGCCATGTAGGTTTTTACTGAAGATTCATTAAGGACTTTAGTAAGATAGCACTTCCCCTATCCAGGTTACTGCAGAAAGATATCGAGTTCGAGTTCAGCGAGGATTGCAAACAAGCATTTGATACGCTGAAGACCGCCCTGACTCAAGCTCCAATTGTGAGAGGACCTGACTAGAGCCAGCCATTCGAAATCATGTGCGATGCTTCCAACCACGCAATAGGAGCAGCGTTGGCTCAACGTGAAGGTAAAGATCCTTTTGTTATTGCTTATGCGTCTAAGACTTTAGACACTGCTCAGTCTAACTACACTACTACTGAAAAAGAGCTTCTTGCTATTATTTTTGCTCTGGATAAATTCCGAGCCTATTTACTTAGTGCTAAGGTAGAAGTGTATTCAGACCACACAGCTCTAAAGTATTTATTAGCTAAAAAGGAATCCAAACCAAGGCTTATACATTGGATACTGCTACTACAAGAATTTGATTTATAAATAAAGGATAGGAGTGGTAACTAGAATCTAGTGGCAGACCACTTGAGTCGCCTTGAGCACATTAAAGATGACTCCACTCCTATAGCTGATAATTTTCCATTTGATACCCTACAAGCAGTATCTGAGGTAGTCCCTTGGTATGCACCTGTCGCTAATTATCTAGTTAGCCGCACTCCTCCAAACTTTACTAAGCACCAAAGAGACAAGCTGAAAAGCTAGTCTAAATATTATATATGGGATGACCCATATTTATGGAGATGTGGCGCTGACCAGGTAATTAGAAGGTGTGTGCCTCAATCAAAATTCCAGTCCATTTTAGAGGCCTGTCACTCATCTGAGAGTGGAGAACATTTTGGCCCTCAAAAAACAGCTAGAAAAATCTTAGACTGTGGATTCTGGTGGCCTACTCTTTTTAAAGACACTGTTGAATTTTGTAAATCTTGTCTCCCATGCCAAAGGTTTGGTAATATATCCCAGAGGGATGAAATGCCTCAACAAATTATGCTTTTCTGTGAAATTTTTGATGTTTGGGGCATTGACTTCATGGGTCCATTTCCAAATTCTAATGGCCACCTTTATATACTGTTAGCTGTAGATTATGTTTCTAAATGGGTGGAAACAATTCCTACTCATATTGCAGATGCTAACACTGTTGTTTCCTTTGTTAGAAACCACATTATTTGTCGCTTTGGATCACCACGAGCAATCGTGAGCGATCAAGGCACCCATTTTTGTAACAGGAGACTAACAGGATTACTGAAGAAGTATGGGATCATTCATAAAGTAGCAACAGCCTACCATCCTCAGACTAATGGGCAAGCTGAGGTGTCTAACAGAGAGATAAAGTGCATATTGCAGAAGATAGTGAAACCTCATAGAAGAGACTGGAGCACCAGGCTACAAGATGTACTCTGGGCATACAGAACAGCATACAAGACACCCATTGGGATGAGTCCTTTTTGCTTAGTCTATGGAAAAGCTTGCCATCTTCCAGTTGAAGTGGAGCACAAAGCTTTTTGGGCAGTAAAGGAGTGCAACATGGGATTTGAGAAAGCCGGAGCTGAAAGGAAGTTGCAATTGCAAGAATTGGAGAGCCTTCGCCTAGAAGCTTATGAGAACTCAAGGTTGTACAAGGAAAAAATGAAAGCTGTACATGATCAACACATCAAGAGGAAGAAGTTCCAACTTGGGGATTTAGTCCTCCTTTACAACTCCAGACTGAGGCTCATGCCAGGCAAGCTGCGATCAAGGTGGGAAGGTCCATATAGAGTCGAGAAGGCTGAACCGTACGGAGTTTTTCACCTAAGTCACCCTTCAAGCTCTGAACTCATCAAGGATAATGGACATCGTTTGAAGCTCTACCTTGGTGAGAAGGTGATGAAAAACAAGGAGTTAGATATCTTCCTCTTGGAGGATCCACTCACAACAGAAAACTAAGCTACTAAAGCTTCCAACTTAAGGACGTTAAAGCAAAGTGCTAGGTGAGAGATAACCCACCACGGTATGATCGTTCCTCTTCTTCTCCTTATCTTCCCTCTTCTATAACTCTTCTCCATACTACTGCCTATATCTTGCACCTCATCTGCATACTGCATTTGCATAAAAAAAAGAAGAAGAGAATTTGCACGCAACGCACCAGCGTCACCGAAGCGTCCGCGTCGCATGAGCATTGGAAATAAATAAGATTGGACAGAGAGTTGCGCCGGAATGTGGCTGGTGGCGTGCCTTTGGCACAATTTGATCCACGCGACCACGTGGATGACGCAACCGCGTCATTTGTAATTTGGCCTCCCAATGCGCCCGCGTCGACCACGCGAATGCATGGCCCTGCAATTCGACGTAACAAGGGTGAATGGCCGAGAGTTGAGCTGGACTTGGGCTACACTTGTGCTAGTCGCACAAGTCCTGCCACGCGAATGCGTGCCCTACGCGTCCGCGCCGTTATTTCCATCTGGCCCTCCACGCGATTGCGTCAACCACGTGATCGCGTAACTCCAAATTCTGGCAAAAGACAATTTAAACAGAGAGTTGTGCGAGCGCAAAGCTGCCCTCGCGCCACTAGCGCAAATCACGTCACGCGTCCGCGTGACTGACGCATCCGCGTCACCTCACTTAAGGGCTTTCCACGCGACCGCGTGCCCCACGCGTCCGCGCTGTTTGCGCCACCCAACTCATTCAAATCTGCCAGCCAGTTTTATCTTTTCTGTCCCCCCAATCTTATTTCTTTCTCCCCTCTTCCTTCTTCCTCCCTTCTTTCTCTCTTCCACCCCCTCTCTTCCACCACCATTATCAAGGTTTTTCTTCCCTCTTCTTCCCTCCTTACTTTTTCATTCTTCTTTTTCTTATCTTGTTTTCTTTTTTCTTTCTCTTTTACTTTCCCTAACCATGTTTTCTTTTTCTTTTCCTATTCCTCCTATTGATGTTGGAATTTTATTTGGGTTATTATTTTATATGTTGCTTATGGATTATTTGGGATTTGTTTAAACAATTATATATTATTTTTATAAGGGTTAATTGCATGTTCTAATTAATATTTTCCATACCTTATTTAACATACATGCTATGTATTTGTGAAAACGCCCATATGGCATTTTGCACTATTTTTAGATTTCTTTTAAATCTACTACTCTATATGCCTGCTTTTCACAAAACCCCTTTTCTATTTTATTACTTAAATATATTTGTTTTTACAAACTTCTTATTAATTTGAGCGACTTGGTAATCTAATTTGGACATTGAATGCTTGATCTATGCTACTCATGCCCTTTACCGGCATGCCAATAAACACCTTGCTTTCAATTTTCCTCACATGCACTTGCTATATTTCCATTGTTGATTTGCCACATGTAGTCATGACCATGTGTTCACATCATTATCCATACCTGTGCATTGATTACCACCTTTCCTATTCTTTTCCTTGCTATAACCCTTGAATGCTAATGTCTTTCCTCGTTTCCTTTCAGGATGGCCACCAAGAAAGGGAAAGAGAAAGCTACCCCCAAATCTACAGCAAGGAAAGGAACAAAAAGAGCATTAGTGGCAGAGCCTTCTTCAACTACAGTCAAGACCTCAACAAAAAGAATTAAAAGAATTCTAAAGGTTGATGAAAAGGAGAGAGCCTTCCCAGCAAATGACACTACATGATTTCCAAATCGCTACTATGAGTAGATGTTTCCTATTCTAGCAGCTCAGAATTACAACAATGAACACCTTCTTATCCTTCTGCCTCGTATTGCCGATTTTGTTGAGCCGCAAATTGCACAAAGACATTGAGGATTCCTATAGAGACAGCCATGACAGGTCAATCTTTCTTGGGTAGTTGAGTTCTACTCTAACTTCCACCTGCCGACTCTGCAGTCCGTTTATATACGTCAGAAGCAAGTCCCCATTACAGAAGAGGCCATTCAGCGAGCCTTAGATCTTCCCTCTGCTCCAGAAGGATTGGACGCTTTTCAAGAAGCCGCACTCAAGCGTCAGGCATACACCTTTGACTGGGACGCTGTTCTCAGAGTTATCGCTCAACCTGGCAGCAAATGGATCTTCGGATACCATCGTTCCCGTACTAAGGGAATCTTGGCTTCCGCACTTACCTTGGAGGCTCACGTATAGGCGAAATTATGTCCCATTACGTTTTCCCGAGCACTCATGAGTCTTCGGACATGGCCGTTCTACTATGGTGCATCTTCACAGACCAGCCTCTAAATTTACCGAGACATATCTGGAATGCTATGGGACACGTGCAAATCACGGGAAACCTACCTTTCCCCGCCTTGGTCTCTGATCTTGTCTCAGCAGCCGGAGTCTCCTACAGAGCTGGAGACACCAAAGCCATACTTCCACGGGATGATCAGTACGTCTCTAACGGGAGATATCTCAGGCAACCACTTGCCACTACCAGCCAGTCGACAGAGGATGCTGCAGTTCCTCCACCATCTTCTAGTCAGCTGCTGCATCAGATACTGAAGCGGTTAGACCAACAAGACAAGAAAGCAAAGCTCCGAAAGCGCTGTAACCACCGCCGTTTCAAATACCTCAAGGAGCTACTCACATGCAATCACAGACCTGACGAGGACCCAGGCACTCCGGACTACACTTCCTTTACCAGCACAGGGAGCCATGACGGTCCCGACTGTGGAGATACTACCACCAGCCCACCATTGTTCCTGACAGATGGCACCGAGGACGGTGCAAAGCCTTAAGTGTAGGGAGGTCGGTCAGTACCTGACTTCCGGAGGTAATTCTTTTTCCCCTAACACCAATTTCTTCTTCTTTAGAATAGGATAGATTGCATATTAGTAGGTTAATTGCATGCATGTCCTACCTGATTGAAAAGACAATAAATTTCTTTTAAGACCATATATTTTTCAAAATTTCACTAATTTAAATCAAAATATTTATGTTAAATTTGTTTGAAGTTGAAATTGGAACAGAATTTTTGAGCTAAAAAGAACACACAACCCGTGAGACCTTGAGCCTAAATACATGGTTACACTATTTAACCATAAACATTTTTTTCTTGTGTGTTTACTTCTCTATGATTGTAATCTGAATTTTGTTTTATCCTATATGTCCAAAATTAATGTGTTATGTGCATGCATATGATTGAGGTCATTGTTTGTTTAACTCACATATCCCAAATAAATCAACCCTTTTTAACTACCTTTATTAACCACTTTGAGCTGTTTTTAATCCCATTCGTTCCATATTGTACCGCATTACTAGCTTTAAGTGGAAAACAATTGAAAATCCTAATTGAATCTTTGGTTAGCTTAAGATAGAATTTGTGTGTTAATTGAGTATGGGAAAATTGTGGGAATAAAGGGTAATAGAAAATATATCATAATAGAATAAAGGGAATTTGGGTACCTATTCATGTGAAACCATAAAAGGAAATTACAAATCTATGTGCATTGGTAAGCTAGACAAAAAAAAATAAAATAAAATAATAAATAATAAATAAAATATATTTTCTTTATTTTAGTGAATAAGGGGACAAAATCACCCCAATGATAAGTCAGAATTTAATAATCAATACACATATGATAAAATTTAAAATAAAGGTTGATACATGAATATGGAATGTGAAAAGGAAATCCTGGGTAGCTAAGATGAATGTTGAAATTATATAGAGTATATGTATGTTAGGTAGGAGCTTAGGTTAATTAAAGATTCAATATATAAGCTCACTTAGCCATATGTGTATCCTCACCTTTACTTTAGCCCCATTACAACCATGAAAAGACCTCATGATGTTTGCATTGCCATTTTAAAATTGTTGATTGATTAGGTGAAAAACAAAATCTTTTGAAAGCATGATTAGAGAAGGATAGAGTGATTACCCCATATGCTAGAGATGATTAAAGTGCACAAGCACCAACAGTAAGGGTTCAATGCTCAGTCCTGTATTTCCTGCTTTCACAAGCTATCTTCTTACAAATTTATCTGCTTTTACAATATGATCTGAATTAGTGAAATCTGCCCCATATTTTGTCTTAGGGAACTTATCTATTTTTAATCATATAGGCTAACTCATATAGTTGCATTCATATGCATATAGGTTGCATTGCATTATATGAGTCTTGCATGTTCCTGTTCATTCATATTTATCTCTTTCAACTTAGCACGAGGACATGATAATGTTTAAGTGTGGGGAGGTTGATAAACCACTATTTTATGATTCATATTGTGTTTAATTGTGTGATTTTATCAATTCTTTGCCCACTTATTCATATGATTTGCATGTAATTACAATTCCTTCCTAAAAATACTCTATGATTGAAAACATGCTTCTTTGGCTTTTATTTTCTTTTATTTAATCCTCTCTTATTACCATTAGATGCCTTGATATGTGTGTTAAGTGATTTTAGGAATTACAGGGCAGGAATAGCTTAAAGGATGGAAATGAAGCATGCAAAAATGGAAGGAACACAAAGAATTGAGGAGATAACCAGCGAGAAGTCACGCGGTCGCATGGCTGATGCAACCGCGCGAAATGGAAGAAATAACAGTGACGCGCTCGCGTGCCTGACGCAACCGCGCAGATTGGAAGCTGCACGAACGACGCGAATGCGTGGATGACGCGCACGCGTGGTACGAGAAACGCTGAGTGACGCGAACGCGTGGACGACGCGGCCGCGTGATGTGCGCGATCTGCAGAATTTCAAAAGTTGCTGGCAGAGTTTCTGGGCCAGATTTCAACCCAGTTTTCGGCCCAGAAACACAGATTAGAGCCAGGGAACAGGCAGAGACAGGGAACAACATTCATTCCGTATAATTTTTAGTTTTTGGATCTGAATCTACTTCTCCTCTAGGTTTTACTCACTTGAACATTCATTAGGATTTTGAAGATTTTGGCTTTAGCTTTTGAGAAGAGTTTACCTCTAGTACTAGTCATTATATTCTGTTATTTACTTTTCATTTATTCTTCCATATTCCTAATTCCTCCAGAGTTGACATTTGATTATTTCCACAAGTTATTAATATAGACTATTTTTATTTTCAATTAATCCCTTTCATTATTATTTATCATGTCTTCTTTTATTTTCCCCATTGATTCTATGAAGTTTATAATTATGATGAGTGAGTAGTTCAATAACTTGATTGGGAGATGATTGAAAGGAAACCTTGAGTTGAATCACTCAAGAGAGAAATTATAATCGGGTTTATTGTTGGATCACCCTCTAATCATTGACACTAGTCCTTTCCAAGGAAGAGGATTAGGACTTGTGACTAGAAACAGCTTTCCAACTTGCTTGACTTTCCTTTACCTAGTAAAGGATAACTAAGCAGAGCAACTTCCAATTATTAATTAATCTTGAGAGTACTTCAACAAGAATAGGGCTTCCAACTAATCTACTCCCAGTCAAGGCTTTTATTTAAAATTAATTAAATTCTCTAAATTAATTTCCTGTTTATCAACTCAACCATTTTTGAAAACACCTGATTGATAAAATAGCACATCTTTCTGCAACTCGTTGGGAGACGACCTGAGATTCATACTCCCAGTATTTTAATTTCAATATTGTGACAACCCTTCTAAATTGATAAGCAGATTTTCGGCTGGTTAAGGACTGTACTTGCAACGTATTTCTATTAATAATTTCTTAACTCATCAATTTTCGTCACGTCAAAGCCTAACCTTGCTAGTAACCTTGTTCTTTGAGAACTTGATGGTACTTGCGGTTCTCTCCTTCCACCAGTTCCCTTTCTTGTGAAATCAGTAAAACTTCGATTTTCTAAAATCAATTGGAAAAGAGTAATAACATTTAAAAAGCATAGATTTATTATAATATTCAAAATAAATGATTAAATGATGATCGAAGATTTACTGAAAAAGCTTGAGTTAGGGATTATAGATCGAGGATAGCATCTTCATCCTCTTCGCCGATTGTGAAAACAACCCCTTCAAGCTTGATGATGGAAGGGAGTGGCCCTGAACAACAAACCTTCTCTAATGCTCCGACAGAAGGGAGTGGCGGCGGAAGGGGTTAGGGGTTTGTAGTGACAGAAGGGAGTAGCAGCAAAGGGAGCATCAAAGGAGGGCTTGCGACGGACAGTGAGCACTAAGAGAGTTATCACTAGAGAGAGTCATTGCCGAAGGAGGGCTAGGGGTTTAGGGTGGGAGCAGCAATGGTGGGTGTGCCAGAACAGGGAGCACTGACAGAGGCATTGCGAGCACTGGCGATGTTCTTCGGATTGCTGGGGTTGCAGAGTGCTGGGGTTCTTTCAAAGAGTTTAGGGTTCTTTCAAAGGACCTTTCTTTTTAGGGTGAATACAATGGGTTCGAAGAGTTTATAGTTCTAAGGAGAAATATATAGTTTCGAAGAGGGTGTGTAATGTAACTAACTAATTATATCCTTTTCGAAACATTTGTTTTGGCAATCTTTTGGCCACGCTTCTGAAGCATGCCAAAAGAGTTGTAGGAAACGGCCACGCTTTTAAAACATAACTATAACAAAACCCTGTTGCCACACTTTAAAAGCGTACCTGTTCCTCTCTATGGCCACGCTTTTTAAGCATGGATTTTTAAGTGTGGTAAAAAAGCGTTGCCAAATCTCTAATCAATCGCCACCCTTATAAAAGTGTGGCAATTGACCACTTTTGGCCACACTTTTAAAGCGTGGAAAGAAAAAATCTTGGCCATAGGCTTTTTTTCTTGTAGTATTTTGAATTTTAATTTCGCGACACTCTTTTACTTTCATACTAATGTATATATTTGAAATCCTGATAAATTGATTTTATTTAGAAACAGTTGTGTTGCATGAGGTGCATGTTAAGTCTCAAATTGGTTGTATCTATTGTAAACCCCGAAAAATTAATAAATGATTAACTAATAAACTAATTATGAACAAAGAAAATTAAAAAATTAAATTATATAATTTAGAGATGTAAAAATATTTAGAATACGAAATAAAATACTAATTTTAAATGTTTTGGCACAAAGTTGGGCCAACAGACAAAACCAAGTGAACCGAGCCTAAGTGGGCCCAAGCCTACATGCCCAACCCATGTATGCTCCAAATCAGCCACTCCCCCTTTTATTCATGTGATTCACGCTGCAAGGGAGAAGAGGATATGAAGAACCTTAAACCCATTTCCACTTCAATCATCTATCTTCTATAATTTTCAATCCGGAGCGTTGATTGATGAGCCGTTTGTTCGTTCCTCTTAGAGTTCTCTTCAATTTTATTCAAATAAAGTGGTAAGAAATTCACAATTTCTAACCCAGTTCTCACCTCCCTTCATTTCCACGAATTTGGTTTTTGCTATTGAAAGATTTTATAATTTTGATGATTTAGAGGTGTTGGTGTTCAAGTACGAGCTAGTGCTGGATTTTTGTCTAATTAATCTAGAGATAAGGTAAGAAACTACTAAACCTTTGTAAATCATTGAATTATTGAAACCAACTGTTAATTTTTGGTGAATTATATGAATTAGATTGAAATTTATGTGGTTTGGATTCAAATTGGTGAACTTGTGTATTTGGGTTGGAACCTTGGTGGCTGGGACTAGCTCATTTGTTGATTTGGAGAGTTAAAAGCTTGAGGAAAATATGTTTACTATGGTGTTTGAGTTTGGGGAGAAATCGGCCAAGATATGGTTTTGGTTTCTCATAATTAATTTATAATGTTGTGTGAAAACTTAGGCTAATGGACCTTAGAATAAGTTTGGATTGAAGTTAGTTGTTGATGTGATTAGTGAATAAATGTGTATATGTATGCAATCGATTTGAGTTTCGATATGTCTATGTAAATTTGGTGGAATTGTGAAATATGATGATGATTAGTGTGAAATTGAGCCAGAGGCCGAAATAAGGTAATTCTCGGTAAGTTAGGTGAAAATTGAGATGTTAGCCAATTTAATTGATTATTCTATTTTGGTATTGTGAAAATTGATGAAATGCAGATAATTGATTTGGAGTTAATGTTTGAATGGAATTGATGGAAAATTATAGGTGAAACTGTTGACATGGTCGAAGAGCTTAGGGGTTGATATGATTGTGAAGTGATTGGATGGTATGCGAACTTGATTAGAGATATTTAGTATTGAATTGGTTGTGAAATAATTGAGTTTGAAATTGAGAATTTTGTTAAAACTAGAGATTTTGCAAATTTTGGTAAAAGCTTTTTTTTGACCATCTATGGCAGGCCATAACTAGTCTTCCGGAATATCAAATTTTTTAAAACTTGTTTTGAACGAAAATTGGGTCCTGAAGTTTACAACATTCGAAAAATGGACTAAAAATAATTTTTAACAAAAAAGTTATGTGCGTTCGAAGTTGGGTATAAAAAACTAATTTTTCTAACTTAACAGCTTTTTGATGTTTCTGATGCAGATGCCTACACGGACATGCATGCGACGCGGACCCTGGGCCTTACCCAAACGTCCTACATACGCAAACATGAAATGCATATGCGGAATTGACCAAATGAGAGGCTCGTATACGCGAGCAATGGTACGCGACACGGGGATGTCTCCCTGCCCATGGCCTCGTGTGCGTGGACAGGGGGGCGCATACGCGAGATCGTCCATTTTTATACTTCCACGTACGTGGACATGGCCTGCGTATGTGTAACCCCTATTTTCTGAAAATATTGTTTTTAAATTTTAAACCTATTCTCTAGCCTTGCAAACCTCTTTAAAACTTGTTTAGAGCCTGTTAGTGAGTTTGTAAGTTCTAGAAGAAGGGAAAATATGTTAATTATGTTGAAAGGATGTTGGGAAGGATTTGCAAAGTGATAACTGAATTAATGAGGTGTTGGTACGTTGAACGAAAGGTGATCGATAAAGATGGGGATAAAAATGAGGAATCACAATTGAATGAGGGATGGATTGATGCTGATAATGACATTGAGGAATGATGAATTAAAATATATTTGGTGTGAGCATTTGAAATTATGTGAGACATATTTCTGGGTAAGAGGCAGTGGCGTTGTCCACCTGCTCCAGTTATAAGTTGAGATGCCAGGTAAGATATAGTGGCGTGGTCCACTTGCTCCGAATAAAAGTTAGAGATGTTGGGTAAGAGGCAAGGGTTGAGTTTTTTCACAACATACTCTGGGTTGAGAATTCTAACACCACCTAGGTAAGAGGCATGGGTTGAGATTGTCCATTTTGCTTTGGGTACGCGGGTAAGATGCAAGGATTTTGGTTTGGTCCCATTTACTCCGTGTTTGGTTTTCCTGTCTAGGGTTCGCTACCAGACATGTCAGGTTTGGCTTTATAACTGACAGATGAGACTTATCGGCCATAGCACAGGCATACATCATATGCATTTGAATATTTTGTTTGAGTGTGCATTGTTTTGGTTTGCTTAACTGCTTATCTGCTACTTGCTCTACTTGCTATAATTGTACCTCTATCTATGTTTTTTTGTTTAATTTGTATGTGTTTATATCTGAGAGACCCCTAATATGGTGGAGGTGTGATGAAGGTTGTTTTACTAGTGATTTGGAGGTTTGAAGGAGACAAAAGGTGCAAAATTAGACTAGCACTAGAATCCTTAGTAAGATTACCTATATTATTGGTTTAGAATAAATTTTAAGATTAATCTTATTGTTGGAGTTCTAGGATTGCCTCTGGCTTTCCTGGGACCTTATACATTAAAACGAGGGAACTTTTGTTAGTCAATATCCCAAACATAGGGCTTATGTGATACCTATTGGATTAACAGCCTAGACCGAAGAAAATAACAAGTAAAGTAGGTCAGGTGTGAAAATTTTTCACCCATGTGTAGCTAGTTGAGGTCAATCAACCCAAAAAGGAGGTCGAGAAGAAGGGTCGAGCATAAATTGTAGGCCAACAGTGCACAAGGGATGAGAGTAAAGAAAGTGCATAGGGCGATAAATGATCCTGCACTGACTGCCTAATCACTGGAGGCCAGTCAGTCATAAGATCGGTTGAAGACTTCTATTGACTTGCATTCCCTTGCGGGCACGTTTACCATGCTGAGAACCTCTGGTTCTCATTCCATACATATTCTGCTATTTTTCAGATGCAGGTCAAGAGGCATCTCATTGAACATTTGGAGACCTTCCGTGGAAGCGGAGATTTCATTTTGGGGGTTGTGCTTAAGCTATGTATATATATGTAGATATTTATATATTCTCTATTGTATATATTGCATTTTGTCCCTCTTAAAGGTTGATTTGAAGAAACAAGTTTAGTATCCAATCTTTTGGGATGTCTCTTGGGTTGTATACTTTGGCCAGCCTTAGCTTTGCAGGTCAAGTTTGGAGCTTGATATCTGTATCTTTGGAACTCTGATCTATGTGTGTGTTTGTGTTATTTTTCCTTTTGATCTCGTTTATCTGGACGAGTGTGATGTAATTTTCTATTACGCTTTGTTTAGCATCTTCTTCAAGGCTCTGTGTTATAAATCCTTCAACTATATTTATATATATTTTTTTCATTTAGAGGTTGTAATACCTCACCACCTCTATTTTACGACTTAAGCATAAGGTTTTGTGTAGTAGGGTGTTACATCTATGATTACATTAATTGCACTTCCTCTGTTGGATGAAGATTTTTATCACATGATGCTTAGGTTTTTCCTTTTCCTTTTCTTCTTCCTCTAATAATCTTGCATGCTATGTTACTTACATTGCTTACTCTATAATTTTTTTTATATAGAGTATGGGGATAAGTGGATAACCGAAGTGGTTAAGAAAACTGCATAGGAGCACTGAGCACACTGATGTAGAACGTAACCTTTTCAATAATCATTTACTGTTTTTAGATTATTCTGTCATAGTTTATTCATCATGGAGGTACATGTTAATTAAATACTTTATATTTGGCCACACTAAAATAATTAGTACTATTTAGATATTGAGTGATTATTATTGTTATTATCTCCTAATATGTTCATACATTCATTTTCGGTATTCTTTCTGATGCTATAAGCATCTTTTGTTCATTACTCATCAAAGACTTCAATTATTTTTACTTGAGAAAGTTATGTTTCTTTTTTGTTTCTCATTTTCATTAATTTGACATGTGATTTGATAGGTACTTAATTTCCTTGGTGTTGTGGAGTTTAATGAAGCAAGTTGATCTAAAGCTAATAGTAGAAATGTTCATGGTTTCATGTAAGCTAATCTTAGGTCATTTTGGTTAATGTAATGTAATGATATTATAAGGTTTTATAAAGCATGTGTTCTTTAATGTCTTATAGTACTCTTTTTCTTTCTCCAATTAATTCTTTTATCTTATAATACCCGATTTAGGGAAGGAAGTTATATTCCGCAGATGGCTAATGCAATAGGGAAGTTGGAAGCTCTTGTGAGCTTTTTGAACTAGGTAATATACCACTTTTCATGATAGCCAATTAGACATTACTTTTAGTTTGATCAAAACTTTACTTTTTACTATGCTGTTAATTAAAGCATTCCTTCTGCAGGTTTAATTTTTTGCGCATGACTGTATTTACATGCGCAGGATTAATTTGTTGTGCATCATTTGATTTTGATCTTACTTAGCTTGATTATTAGGTAAAGGCATTGCAGATACCCCATTCCTTGGTTGCTTTATTTTCTCTATACTTGTATTAATTATTTTTTCTGTACTCCCATTCCTTGGTTGATATATTTTCTCTTACATGTAATGTTCATTTGTCTTTTTTTTTTAATGTTCACCATATAGACAAAATGACATTCATGATCACTCAAAATATTATACATGATTTTGAGCTATGATATATTTGTGCATAATGAGCTTTGACATTATAAGGTTTTATGTTCTCTATTTATACAATTAGTATTATGATTATTTCAGACTCTGTCATCATGGGTTATTGCTTCAAATGGACCTGGAATTCAATTTTTCCAACTCTATGTATGGGATGCTGAAGAATTAGCTAAAGTAGAAGCAGAATTGGTTTGTGCATAACTTGGGATATTTTTAGGTAATTTAAGTTCAATCATATCTTAGAAAGCCATTGCCATTCACATTTGCTTATTATACATATTTTTCTGTTTCAGATATAAGGTAAGAGCTTGGACCATGTTTTGTCTCACTACAATATGAGTTTTGTATTAATGTGCTTGTCTTTATTTTAAATTAGTCCCTGTTCTCAAAATTTACATTGTTACTTATTTATCTAGTTGAAAAACAGATGAAGATCTCCCACAGTAAACAAGCCAATTGAACTATATTATTTTATCATGTGGTCATAAGCTTGTTTTCTCAAATAAAAATATGAAATTCATTTCCTATTTTTTGCCACAAATTCATTTCTTTGTTAAGTTTGGCATTTTGTTCTATATCTGTTAGAGAATAAGGAAGTTTCCTTATTGAGTGTTTTTTATTTTACGTGAATTATATTTGGTCTTTACTACAACTTAATACATGTTCACTGAGTTTTATTTATTCTCATTGTTTAGAAATTTACTTTTAGCTTATGATTTTGGATTGAATTTAAGTATGTAACTAACCAGTTTGCTTGTATTCAGTAAAGTCCGGATAGAGGGAATAGAAACACTAGATTATCTTGACAACTTGCAGAAAAAGAAACGCTTTACTAAACAGAGGGATGCTTTAACATTTGAATCAAAAATGAGACTACTTTATGACATTCATTTAGCCAGTTCAAGTGTACTATTGTTTTCCATGCATTCATGAGTTTCAAACTGATACATCTCTTTTTCTTTATATAATAGGTTGACAAGATGTATCTCAACACTCCTACAAAGATTGCTATTATTAATCGCGAGAAGAAGAGAACATATGTGTTACATAAAGATGGGCTTCCTGATGTTGGTGATTATTATCTTCTCATGAATTTTAAGTTTGTGCTATTTTTTTATCTTCTCAAGGTCTAAAAATATGCATGATCTGAGAATATTTGAAAGGCAAAGGATGAGAAGAATTGAGTGGAAGATAGTCAGGGTCATCAATTGTTTAGGGATGGGGTTTATGATTCACAATGAGGTATGAAAGACCTTTTTGTGTGTTAAAGAGTAGAGGAAGAGGCTAGAAGGGGGAGCCAGGCTCCGAATGGCCCCCAAATTGTCTACTATGTTCCTTTTTGTTATTAAATTTTCTAAACCTTTTTCATGGGCTCTGCATTTGCATATCCCAGTATATATGTTTGCTTTTATATGTTCTGAAATGCTGGGGTGGCAAAAATTTGTTGATGGAAAGGTAATTTTTATTTTATGGCAACTCATTTACATGTCAAAAAAAAATCCTTAACTGATATGAATTTGTTATTGTAATAAGTAGAACCATATGTTTAAACACATATGGTGCACGAAAATTACACTCACACTATGTAACTCCGCACAACTAACCAGCAAGTGCACTGGGTCGTCCAAGTAATACCTTACGTGAGTAAGGGTCGAATCCCACGGAGATTGTTGGCTTGAAGCAAGCTATGGTTATCTTATTATTCTTAGTCAGGATACCAATTACAGTTATCAATTGATTTGCAAATGAATAAGAGAACATGGATTAAGTAATACTTATTATGCAGTAATGGAGAATATGTTGGAGTTTTGGAGATGCTTTGTCTTCTGAATCCCTGCAACATAATGCTTTCTTACTTTCAAACATGCAAGGCTCCTTCCATGGCAAGCTGTATGTAGGGTGTTACCGTTGTCAATGGCTACTTCCCATCCTCTCAGTGAAATTGGTCCAAATGCTCTGTCACAGCACGGCTAATCATCTTTCGGTTCTCAATCATGTCGGAATAGGATCCATTGATCCTTTTCCGCCTGTCACTACACCCAACACTCGTGAGTTTGAAGCTCGTCACAGTCATCCAATCCCTGAATCCTACTCAAAATACCACAGACAAGGTTTAAACCTTCCGGATTCTCAAGGATGCTACCAATGAATTCTAGCTTATACCACGAAGATTCTGATTAAGGAATCTAAGAGATACTCTTTCAATCTAATGTAGAACGGAGATGGTTGTCAGGCACACGTTCATGGATTGAGAATGGTGATAAGTGTCACGGATCATCACCTTCTTCATATTGAAGCAAGAATGAACATCTTAGATAGAAACAAGCGTGTTTGAATAGAAAAAAGAAATAATTGCATTAATTCATCGAGACGCTGCAGAGCTTCTCACCCCCAACAATGGAGTTTAGAGACTCAGGCCATCAAAAGGTATAAGGTTTAGATCTAAAATGTCATGAGATACAAAATAAGTCTCTAAAAGTTGTTTAAATAATAAGCTGGTAACCTAGGTTTACAAAAAATGAGTAAACTAACATAGATGGTGCAGAAATCCACTTCTGGGGCCCACTTGGTGTGTGCTGGGATTGAGACTTGAGCTTCTCACATGCCTGTGCTGTTTCTGGAGTTAAACGCCAGGTTGTAACCTGTTTCTGGCGTTTAACTCTAACTTGCAACCTGTTTCTGGTGCTGAACGCCAGAATGCAACATGGAACTGGCGTTAAATGCCAGTTTACGTCATTTATCTTCGCGCAAAGTATAGACAATTATATATTTCTGGAAAGCCCTGGATGTCTACTTTTCAACCCAATTGAGAGCGCGCCAATTGGACTCTTGTAGCTCCAAAAAATCCATTCCGAGTGCAGGAAAGTCAGAATCCAAGAGCATCAGCAGTCCTTTTTCAGCCTAAATCAGATTTTAACTCAGCTCCCTCAATTTCAGCCAAAAAATACCTGAAATCACAGAAAAACACATAAACTCATAGTAAAGTCTAGAAATATGAACTTTTCCAAAAACTAATAAAATTATACTAAAAACTAACTAAAACATACTAAAATCTATATGAAATTACCCCCAAAAAGCGTATAAAATATCCGCTCATCACAACACCAAACTTAAACTGTTGCTTGTTCCCAAGCAACTAGATAAATAAAATAGGATAAAAAGAAATCAAGAAGCAATAATATCTCAGAGTTTTAAGTGAAGCTCAGATTCTAATTAGATGAGCGGGGCTAGTAGCTTTTTGCTTCCAAACAGTTTTGGCATCTCACTTTATCCTTTGAAATTCAAAATGATTGGCATCCATAGGAACTCAGAATTCAGATAGTATTATTGATTCTCCTAGTTTAGTATGTTGATTCTTGAACACAGCTACTTTATGAGTCTTGGCCGTGGCCCTAAGCATTTTGTTTTCCAGTATTACCACCGGATACATAAATGCCACAAACACATAACTGGGTGAACCTTTTCAGATTGTGACTTAGCTTTGCAGAGTCCCCAATTAGTGGTGTCCAGAGTTCTTAAGCACACTCTTTTTCTTTGGATCACGACTTTAACCACTCAGTCTTAAGCTTTTCACTTGGACCTGCATGCCACAAGCACATGGTTAGGGACAACTTGATTTAGCCGCTTAGGCCTGGATTTATTTCCTTGGGCCCTCCTATCCATTGATGCTCAAAGCCTTGGATCCTTTTTACCCTTGCCATTTGGTTTAAAGGGCTATTGGCTTTTTCTACCTCTTTTGCTTTTTTATTTCACTACTTTTTCTTGCTTCAAGAATCAATTTCATGATTTTTCAGATCAGCAATAATATTTCTCTTGTTCATCATTCTTTCAGGAGCCAACAATTTTAACATTCATAAAATTCAATATAAAAAATATGCACTATTCAAGCATTCATTCAGAAGACAAAAAGTATTGCCACCACATATAGATAACTAGAATTTTCCTTATTAAGAACTCGAAAAATATTGCCTCTTTATTCTAAAAATCTACTATTTTATTCATGTTTGATGATGATGAGAAAAATAAATTATAACTTATTTGGGGATAAAATCAAAATAGAAATACTAATTACTACTACTCCTATAAGAACAACTATCACAGAGTTAAAGCTAAGATTAGGACTCAACAACCTTTATTTTGGGATTTGGATGCTCCTTTAATCTATGGGGTACTTGGCCCTTCAAGAGATAGCTTCTGACGCTTCATTTGCCTCAGTTCACGCCCTTGCTCCTCTTGTTCCTTAAGCAGTTTGCAAAGCATGCTATTTTGATTTTGCTGTTCTTCCTTTAATTGCTCCATAGCTTCTTGCAACTTGGTGACAGATGCTTCAAGACGCTTCCAGTATTCAATTTGAGGGAATTCTGGGAAGAACTCCTGTGCTCTCCTTTTGATGGGGTCGTCTTGCATCTGTTGTCTTTCCATTGACTTCTTGGTGATTGGTCGCTCAACTGAGATATACTCAGTTACTCCCATCTTCACTCTAGCATCTTTACATAGCATAGAGATTAAGCTTGGATAAGCCAATTTGACATCTTTGGAATTCTTGTTCGCAATTATGTAAAGTTCACATGAAATCAGCTGATGAACTTCCACTTCTCTTCCCAACATGATGCAATGGATCATTACTGCTCTTTTAATGGTGACTTTAGAGCGGTTGTTAGTGGACAGTATAGAACGCCCAATGAAGTCCAGCTAGCCTCTGGCGACTGGTTTGAGATCTTCTCTCTTGAGTTGATTTGGGACGCCCTTTGTGCTAGTTGTCCACTTGGTTCCAGGGATGCATATGTCCTCTAGAATTTCATTCAAGCCCTTATTTGTTCTCATCATTCTCCTATTAAAGGAGTTTGGGTCATCTTTCAGTTGAGGCAGCTTGAAGATCTCTCTTATTTTGTCTGGGTGAATGTGAACAATCTTTCCTCTGACCAGAGTCCGATAATCATAGAGGGCAGTTCCAGATATTTTCTGCCTGTCTGTTTGCCACAGATTAGAGTAGAATTCCTGAACCATGTTCCTTCCCACCTTTGTTTCAGGATCAGCTAGGATTTCCCAGCTCCTGTTTCGAATTTGCTCTTAGATCTATGGATATTCATCTTCTTTCAGATCGAATTTGACTTTCGGGATCACTAACCTTAGACCCATTATTTTGTAGTAATGGTCTGAATGTTCTTTCGTTAAGAACTTCCCTTGATTCAAAAGTGGTTTTAGAATATTCTCTTTCTTGCCTCTTGGAGTGGTTTGTTTTCCCTTAGGAGCCATGATCTTAGTGGGTATGGCTTAGTGATCACGGATAAACATACCAAACTTAGAGGGTTGCTTGTCCTCAAGCAAAAGAAAGGAAAGGAGAGGGATAAAAGGAGAGCCAATTTCGAATTGTGGAGGAGAGGAGGGAGGCCGAATGTGGATTTAAAGGGAAGTGGGTGGGTTTTCGAAAATTTAAAAAAAAGATAAGATAAAAGATATGATTTGAAAAAGATAAGTATGATAGGAAAAAGATATAATTTAAAATTAAAAAGTTATGAAAGATATTTGAAAAAGATAACTCTGAATTTTGAAAAGAAAATATGATGAGTTTAAAAAGATTTGAAAAGAATTTAAAAAAGATAATTGAGTTTTGAAAAGATTTTTTTTTGAAGAAGAAATAAGAAACAAGTTTAGGATTAAAAATTTTTGGAATTGAAGATTGGAAGATGGGATTTTGTAACATGTTTATGCAAGAAATCATGAATTGAAACATAAAAATTGGAAAAAATGTGAAGTGAAAACGAATTTACCTCCTCCCCACAATCTTGGCGTTAAACGCCCAAACGCTGCATGTTTTGGGTGTTTAACGCCTATTTGTAGCTTCTCCTAGGTGTTTAACGCCCAGCTGTTGCTTCTGGCTGGTGTTAAACGCCAGGAACTCCTTTGTCACTAGGTGTTTTTCTAAACACCCAAGACGTAAATCTGGCGTTAAACGCCCAGAAGATGCTTCTTTCTGGCGTTTAACGCCCAGATGGCTATCTCTACTGGCGTTGAATGCCCAGTAGATGCTTCTTTTGGGTGTTCAACGCCCAAAACAGCTCTTACTGGCTTTTTCGCACCAGTGAGCTTCTTTTTGCTGTTTTATACTCTAAATCCTTCTGTAATTCTGTGAACTCAAGCAATTGCTATTTTACCTTGAAGATAATTGACATGAACCTGTAAAAATTAATTAATTAACAAATAAGCTTTGTAAATGGCTGGGTTGCCTCCCAGCAAGCGCTTCTTTATTGTCTTTAGCTGGACTATTACTGAGCTTTAATCAAGTCTCAGTTTTGAGCATTCTTGCTCAAAATTGCCTTCAAGATAATGTTTGACTCTCTATCCATTAACAATGAACTTTTTGTTAGAATCATTATCCTGAAGCTCTACGTATCCATATGGTGACACACTTGTAATATGGACCTCTCCACCAGGATTTTAATTTCCCGAGAAATAATCTGAGCCTAGAATTAAATAGCAAAAATTTCTGCCCTGGCTAAAAGACTCTGGATGATAGTTTCTTATCATGCCATCTTTTTTCTTTCTCTTTGTAAATTTTTGTATTTTCAAAAACATTGAGTTTGAATTCCTCTAGCTCGTTTAACTGGAGCAATCATTTTTCTCCAGCTAACTTGGCATCAAAGTTTAGGAATCTGGTTGCCCAGTAGGCCTTATGTTCCAGTTCCACTGGCAAGTGACAGGCTTTTCCATACACAAGCTGGTATGGAGAGGTCCCTATAGGAGTCTTGTATGCTGTTCTATATGCCCACAGAGCATCATCCAAACTTCTTGCCCAATCCCTTCTACGGTTAATCACAGTCGGTTCCAAGATTCTTTTAAGTTCTCTATTAGAGACTTCAGTTTGCCCATTTGTCTGTGGATGATATGGAGTGGCCACCCTATGGCTAACTCCATATCGAACCAAAGCAGAGTAAAGCTGTTTATTACAAAAATGAGTGCCCCCATCACTGATTAGTACTCTGGGGATACCAAATCTACTGAAGATGTATTTCTGGAGAAATTTCAGCACTGTCTTAGTATCATTAGTGGGTGTTGCAATAGCTTCCACCCATTTGGATACATAATCCACTACCACCAGAATATAAGTGTTTGAGTATGATGGTGGGAAAGGCCCCATGAAGTCAATACCCCATACATCAAACAACTCAATCTCCAAGATCCCTTGTTGAGGCATGGCATAACTGTGAGGCAGATTGCCAGATCTTTGGCAACTGTCACAATTAAGTACAAACACTCAGGAGTCTTTATAGAGAGTAGGCCAGTAGAAGCCACATTGGAGGACTCTTGTGGCTGTTCGCTTACTTCCAAAATGTCCTCCATACTGTGATCCATGGCAGTGCCAGAGGATCTTCTGTGCTTCTTCTTTAGGAACACATCTATGGATTACTGTGTCTGCACATCTCTTGAAGAGATATGGTTCATCCCAAAGATAGTACTTTGCATCCGTGATCAATTTCTTTGATTGTTGCCTACTGTACTCTTTGGGTATGAATCTCACTGCCTTGTAGTTTGCAATGTCTGCAAACCATGGCACTTCCTAGATGGCAAAGAGTTGCTCATCTGAAAAGTTTTCAGAGATCTCAGTAAGAGGGAGGGACGCCCCTTCTACTGGTTCTATTCGGGACAGGTGATCTGCTACTTAGTTCTCTATCCTTTTTCTAACTCTTGCAGAAGCAACACCCATATGATAAGTCTGGGTTTTGAATCCTGCTTTGTGAGTATATATTTAAGAGCAGCATGGTCAGTGTACACAATCACTTTTGATCATACTAAATAAGAGTTGGTAGTGTGTTTTGGGTGGTGCCTATAGTGTAGCATAGAAATTTTGGTTTAGTCTCTCACTTTTGGATAGATCCACCGAAAGATTAGGAGCTGTAAATACTGGTTAGGCTAGTTTTGGGTGCCAACTTAGGGGCTTCCTATATGGACCAGGGACTGAAGTGGTAATTATGTATATAGTAGCAAGATATGAAGGGTTGTACGCTAACTCATGATATATATGGTAGCACCTTTATATGTATGTATGATCTATGATATATGTTATGTTTATATATAATGCTGACGTTGTGTATGCTTTATTTGATTCCTTACTGTGGCTTGTGTATGTTTAATTAGCTGTCCTCGCAAATCTTTTTATAAAGTAAAAGTTTTTCAAAAAATTTGATAGTGCGCTAATTCGATTACAGGCTTAATAGTAAATAGTTAAAGTTTAAGGTAAGCAAGTTAGTGACAGTCGGTTTCCAGTATGATCATGACGTACTGGGAATTAGGTCGTTACAAATCATGTACAATGCACTGATCAATGACCTTTGCAAGATCTGCGATTTAAAGAAAGTTAAGAAACTTGTGAATGAGATAAGTGAGAGAGGTTTAAAATCTAACAAGATTATGTTCACAAAGGAATGGATCCTCTCAATTGTTAAAAAAAATTGAGTAAAAATGATCTTTAATCCTTCAATGCGCTCTCTCTCATGTTTTCATGTTTTCTCTCGGTCCCACTTATAAAATTAATAGTGAGAGATCATACTTTACTCCCTCAATTGTTATAAAGAAAATTCAGAGGATCCATTTACCGTTCACAACAATAATAGATGAATATTGTAAAGATAGAGATATAAAATTTATATTGGAGATCATGAAAAAAATGATTGAAAGGAATTGAACTTGATAAAGTAGTTTTTACTGTGCTCATATTGGGACTTTACAGAGAAAAAGAAAGAGAAGGAGGAACAAGGAATTGAGACTGCCGCTAACCAAAGCCAGCAACTAGTACAGCAGATACAATGGGTTATTGAAATTTAGGGATACTTGTCCTACTTCATGTTTCATTATGGGTTTATGTGTCTATGTTTAAATTAGTTTTGAGTTTAAGTATCTCATAAATTTTTTTTAGAAGTTTAATTGTCCTAGAATAGTTTTTTGATATATCATCAGCTAACATCACACGTAAACAAAATCTATTAGTTCTGACAAAAATCTTAATGAAAATGTAAAATATTTGACGAAATTAATTATTAAAAACTACAATATATCATTTTTTATCGATTGAGAAACGGAATAAAAATTAGCAAAATAGTTAAAAATTAGAGTGAAATTTTACTTTTATATATTTAGTTCATATATATATCATTTCATGTCAATCCAAAATTATTTTATATTATTTTTTTAGCTAAAAAAATAGTGATACTATAAATATTTAAGCATGAGATTAGGAAAATGAAAACTCTTAACTACACCAATTCGGCTATAGTGTCAATAGATATTTCACACCTAGAATATTTAACTAGAATCTTTTATTTATGTGACAACGATTGTGAATATGTTCTTCCGCGTTCTTAGCTATACGAAGTTATTCATTTTGCTTTCCAATGTTGAAATTGCCCTTTAACTTCATTCCTATCTGATCTAAGAGAATATAAACCAAATTAAAGCAAAAAGAATATCTACCTGATATATATATATCTTCCTAAGGAACAAATGTAACATAACTATCTTTATAACAATGCTAGAGTGATAGACTAGACTAGAAATAACTCACCCCTTCTTTCAAGAGCCATGTAATAAATTAGTAAATATCAACTTCGAATTAACTACCAATTCAATATTTAAAAGATTCCGTTGCTAATAATTCTTAAAAAATATTATTGACAAAATAATTTTTGAATAATTTAAAAATATATTAAAATAAATTAATAAATATTATATTTTTGTAAGTATTAAAAAAAATTTATATTTAACAAATGACTTATCAATTAAATTTAAACTTTTGTGACAATATTTTAATATATATTTAAAAAATACACAAAAAAATCAAAATTAATATAGTCATTGATAATAAATTTTTTTAAATTTTATTTGATAAAAAATTATCAAATTTTGAAAATAAAAAAATCTTATTTTTTGAATCATAATTACAAAAATTTACATCAAAATTTAATTTTTAAAATTGTTTTTTAAAAATATATTTAATATTTAATTTTTTTATTTTTTTAATTTTTGAAATTTATTTTATCAGCAAAATAAATTTTTGAATATCATTTTAATAGTTTTGTGTACCAACTTCGTATCATATATAAAATAATTTATCGGGCATTAATTCCAAGTGAATTAAGAAAAAGTCGGAAAACTATTCCGAACAATTAGGGAGTGGCCTTGTCAGTAATTGCAAATGGATGCTTTAGAGTGATAGAGCAAAATAATGGACCAGAATTTTCTTGTTAAAGTTTATAGAATATTATATGAATGAGCAATGGATGCTCGTATAACACACAAAGAATAATAAGTGATGCCCTCTCAGTTTTATCCACCCTCCTTTATAAGCCATACCCAAGTCTTTTCGGTTCCACTATGTGAGTCGCTATTTCTTTCTCCAGGAAATTAAAAGTACTGCACCTAGTTATGATTCCCCAATGATAGGTAATAATAGTTTAGCAAGAAGCCAAACCATTTGTTATTCATAACTTGTGACAAATGGTTTAAATTTTTGGTTTTGCCTTTAATAAATTTTGGGAATAGAGTTGAAATTCAGCAAAGTTCCAACCAAATCAGCCCTCCACAACTGTTTTTTGGGTATCGGTGCCATCCACTTTCGTTCTTTCACATATTTATGGGTTTGTTTGTCTGAAATTTAAAAAAAAAATAGTTAAATTAAGTTAAAAATAGTTAAAATAGCGAATGATTAACTTGGCAACACTACAAAAATAATCACTTTTAGCGGCTATTTATTTTGTTTTTAGCGACAATAAAAATAGCCGATAATACATTTACCGGCAATTAGACATTAGCCGTCTTATGCTTTGCCGCTAAAGACCTTTTTAATGGCCGCAAAAAAGTATATAACTTTTAGCGGCTATTTTTTTGACAATTTATATGGCCACAAAAAGTATTCTAAGATTGCAATGTTATTCAATTTTAGTGGCCATTACTATTGCCGCCAAAACCCATTTTACCAGCAATTTATATGGCCACTAAAAATAATTCTAAAATTGTAATGTTATTCATTTTTAGTTGCCATTACTATTGTCACTAAAATATTAAAATTTTAATTATGTTCACTCTTTTAGAAATGACAACCTATTATTTTTTTTTAAATTTCAAATTATTTTTACCAACAATTATTATTATTGTACGTAATATCAATATACTAAAATTAATTAATACAAAATGAAATATTTCATTAAATTCAAAATATTTATACACAAATTTCTCTTGAAAAGTAATAAAGCATAATACAAATTTAAACAACACAAATATTATAAAAAAAATTTAAAAGTAAATCTACATTATATATTTAGAAAACAAAGTGGATTTTGTCCTAACATGTTTAGACCAAAATGCCAAAGTGTGTACTCCATTTGCCTGACCAAGTCTTTTATTGGTGTGGTGCCAATGACAAGATTCTGGTTCAACAGAATAGGTGCCTCTGCTACAATAATAACCATATATCATTAACACAAGTATGTAAAATTATCAAGGGATCACTAGTCAGAACATTAAGACATGCTAAACCAAGTATCTGTTAACAAAACAAAATTAATAAGATTTTAGAACATTAAGACATGCTGAAACACTAGTCAGTGATATCAGTTAAAGTTATCAACAGTTCAGTGCAGTTAGAAATCACACCAGAACTATCTCCCAAGAAAAATGACCAGCATTTTGAGCAGCTATTCCTCTCTCAAAGCTTTGAATGGCATATGAATCCTAACAGATATACATAGAAAAAAAGAATAGCAAGATGAATACTTGATTTAACTAAGGTTTTCAATGAGTTGAAATAATATATTCAAAGGGATAGAGTAATGTTATTTGGCAAGGTAAAAAAGTGCTTACATGAGCTCAAGGACAAGTGCAGATGCTCCGCCTCCACCATTACAGATGCCAGCAACGCCATATCTCCCATTCTTCTGTCTCAATACCTAAAACAGCCAAACCCAAGTTGGTTCATATACATGCGAAAGTATGTAAGGGTGAAGGAATAAGATGCTTAGAGTAACCAAGATTGCAATTTACCCCTATTAATGTAATTAGGATTCAATCCCCGCTGCAACCTAGTGGATGGCCTAATGATACAGCTCCACCATGTACATTAAGTTTGTCTTGCATTTAATATGAAATGCATGAATTATAAACAATATTTAGTCATGTAATGGGGCAGAATGAAGGAATCAAATTGGAGAAACAGCCATGCTAGCCAAAAGAAAATGTCAGATTAATGTGCAAAGAACTAGTTTAGTCACATGAACACTCACAGGACTAAGACAAAGAAGCTTCTGATTTGCAAGAGACACAACCTGTATAGAAGAAGTTAGAAGAACAAAAGATAAATGAAATAAGAATGAATGAGTAAAGGGTGTTGTATTCCTTATAGAAAAAGCTTCATTTATTTCATAATAATCAATTTGAGAAGCCTTTAGACCAGCATTTGATATAGCTTTTGGTATTGCAAGGGTAGGAGCAGTTGTAAATAATTCAAGTTCCTGTAAAAATCATTTTGATTTAGTTCTACATGATCATATTTATCAAGATAAAAACAGTTTAGAATAATCAGTCACAAGACCTAAGCCACATCCGTGAATCCTCTTATCTTTGCTATTACATGTAATCCGAGCTCATGTGCTTTCTCTTTACTCACTAGCACTATCGCAACAGCTCCATCACTAGTCAAATCCATAAACCAATTCATTATCAATAAAAGGGCAAGCACTTCACAACCTTGTGATTGCTATATCACAGTTTTATAGAATGGTATGATTAAAACTAATCGAATTTCTTGCAATGATGCATGGAACCATTCCCATGAATTCACATAAGAATAAAGAACGCACTCTAGATTTTAGAGATGGACCTTATGCTAGAAGCATTGCCAGCAGTCACAGTACCACCATTTGGATTGAAGTTTGCTCTCTAAGCTTCTTTAACTTTGTAGCATTAAACTAGCCATAAGAACAATAATATAGATATCAATCAAAATGCACAAGTCTCCACCATAATCCAATGCCAAGCAAGTCAGAAAGACCATAAATCAAGTAAACTGCGAATCGTAAAAAGTCAAAAGAACTTCTGAACTAAATAATAGAAGTAATCACAACAACATTAACCATTGTATGATACCATATTAACAGAGCTTAATTTTAGAGTGTTCAGAAGAACCTTAGCCTTGGCGATACCAAAAGGCTAGATGTTGAGATAACACTGAAAATACAAATAACAATGAACTGAAAAATTCCCCTTGCCTTCTAAAATTCAACAACAGATACAGCTTTTTTTTTATTATGGAACTGACGTGAATTTGGTGACAAATTTCTCTAGTTACACCAATAGAGGCAGAAGTACCACAAAATAAAAAAAGAGTAAAGTGAAAGAAACTCTAAATTCTAATAAACTCTCCTTTATGAGTACCTCTGGTTAGTACATTATACTATAGATGCGCATACACATGGCATTACAATGTAATCCTAATATTTACCACTATGTTCGATAGAGATACGTTAACACGTATAATTATATACTGTGATCTGCTTACCTTCCCCAATCCTTCATCTTTATCAACTATTCTAGAGGGTTTTTCTCTTCCACCAGAAACTTCAACCTGTAGGAGACTAAAGTGTAAAATCAGAATTAAAAACCCAGCAAAAAATGCAAGCAACTTAGTAGGTGAAACTAGGTGGGATAAAGTATCTACTGAAATACCACAAGAAAATCATTTGAACACGGCAGAAGTGTATAATTTTGGCCTGTTGGGGAAAGTTCTTGGCCTGTCGTGGTAAGGCCCCAAAGAACCAGTCTCCTTGTCATCATCGATCATCATGCCGTGGCTGGAATTGACCCTGCGCGGCGCGCGATAAGGGTTGTACTCACCACCAGATTAGGGCAAGTCACCCCCTGACCCCAGTCGCTAAATTTTGAATTCCCTTTTTTAATCCCACACTCACTCTCTACAAACTCTTACTCAGCATGCAATGCAATGCACTTGCTTCTTGGATTCCTCCCTTGTTCGCTTCACTATTTCATAAAATAAAAAAAGTAAATAATAAACGCTAAATGGATATATCATGAACCATTTGATTGCCATTCTAATTACAAGAAATTAGATAGAATATGTAGAAATATATCTGAAGGGATTGGCAACACGATCTATGCCTAAGGGAGTGAGTGAAACCATTAATCGTAACTGAAATAGAAATTGGAAAAGATCTAATACTTACGGGTGTCAAGAGTGGTGAATCCCAATTGACCTTCAGCTTCATTCCATCTAGTTCACAGCAAAACAGGAAGGAACCTCTCCTTTATTTCTCTTCTGTTTTTTCCTTCTTCGTCTTTGTGTCTAATCACTGTTACTAACTAAGCACGATCAGTAATAAATATTAATACTAAAATCATCGGTTTTGTTAACAGGACAAGATATTGAACACAACTCAACTCAACTCAACGGAAGAGAGCCTGTGTTTTCAAGTGTCACTCACCACTCGCACCGAACAGAGCTAATTATAAGATAACTTGCAAAACAGTATTGTAGTAGCATAATTTCTGTTAAGATTAAGGTAACTCTTCATCTCTTACATAGATGATAATGCGTCGAACATAAACCTAAACCATCAAACTACTAGCCACTGAAATTTCAAAAGTACTCACAAGATCAGCCGATCAAGGATTCCATGAAGGCCTGAAGTTTAAGTTTCTTACTTTCTTTTCAAAATAGTCAAGTAACTGGAGCAAAGCTATAGGAGGGTATATGAGGAAATTAAAGTTCAACATTAAGGCATATGGAGCTATTAAATCAATAATAGCAGGTGCAAGTATGCATTCTATTCGTTTATGATACAATGAAGGACATTCTTTACATTTAAGAAGGGGGTAATTCCATCACAGATTGCTATTCTCAATACAAATGTCAAAACAAATGTGAACTGTGTACTAAAATTTAAAAACATCAAAACCTTTCTTTAATTAAAATTTAAAAACACATTATCAATATAATGATGGTGCATGGCATTCCTACGGTGATGATATTCTTATGACAAATCGATGAAGGAACTCATTTACACATGTTTTAGTCAAAGATGAAAACTAGACAGTAGAATGATGACAATCTTAGAACTACACAAAGCAAACAAGAAGCAGTCTATTGGTACGCAAAAAATTAAGAATTAACACGCAACCAGCAAGTATACCGGATCGTATCAAGTAGTAAAATTCACTTAGAGTGAGGTCGATCCTACGGAGATTGGTAGATTAAGCAACTTTAGTTAAACGGTATTTTAGTTGAGCAAACATGGTTTTGATTTCATGAGATTTTGATTCTTGAACGTAATTGCAAAAGTTAAATGACAAGGAATCTAAAGAATTATAATGAAGAAAGGAAATGAAAGTAAATGACTGAAACTTAAAGTGTAAGAAACTTAAATGACATTAAAGATAAAGTGCAAATAAGTAGAGTACAGGAATTTAAAGTGCAGAAATTAAATGGCAAGTAATCTAGAGCAGAATATAAATGGCAGAATAATAAATTGCAAGAATGTAGAAGGGAGTTGGGTAATAGGTAATCAAAATAACTAAAGAACAAAGGAGATGAGAATTAATGGTGGAGAGATCATTAGGGATCAGAGATGTGAATTCTCATGAATTGATGTTACTCAATTCCTTCTCAATCATGGGTATTGATCCATGGCAGATTATGGGTAATTAAGTTCCAATCTCTTGGCAACTCAATTTCTCTCAACACAATCAATTACCACTCTCGTGATCTAATTATTCATGAGAAAAGATGAAGCACAATTTACTAATCCTTTATGCCACACAACTTCTAGGATCTCAACTAAGGGTGGTTACATCTCACGTACCAACCCAAAGTTTATTGATCAAAGAAATCATGAAAGGATGAACTCTAAACTGAGTTATGTGGCTCCTTTCTCAAGTTCACAACATAATTCATATAGATTCAACCCTTCTCTCGATGGTGATTGAATCTTTGAAGAACAAGAGTTTTCTCTTGGATGAACCACTTTAATTGAGAAAGAGAAGGAGAATTATCAATTCATTCAAACAAACAGAGCTCTTCCCCCTAATGAAAATAGGGTTTAGTGAATCATTGCTCTCAATTCAACAACAAGTGAAAAAATAGACATTAAAGCTAAGTGTAGAGAAGAAGGAAGAATGAAGAAGAAGAAGTTCTTAAAACTGGAAATTGAAAGTTGCAAGAAAAACAAAATAGCTTTCGAGTATCCTTCCTGAAATTGAAGAATGCTATAAAAGTTCCAGTACTAGAGTGGAAAGTAAAAGTGTCTAAGTATCTAAAAGTCCCTTCAAAGTACAAAACTCCTATCTATTTATACTACTCCCAAAACCCATTTAGAGATCTTCAATTGGGTTAGCAATGTGGGCTTTACCCTTATTGAATTCTTGGCTCAATGAAAGAAGTGTTGCCAAACAGATGAAGTAAAGCTCATTTACATTGCTTCTGGCCCATTGGTTGGGCATTACTGGCAAACACGCTAGCCTTATTGCACGTTGGCAACGTGCTATGGCATTTCCTGGGCTGGAAGCTTGGTGCTTGGGCGTTGTTGCCCAAGTTATTGCCAAACACTTGGCTCATTCTTCCTTCTTAGCTTCGCTTTTCATGCTTGATGTTGCCTGAACTTTGAGCTTCAATCCTTTGCTTCAATATGGACTATTATACATCATTGGAAAGCTCGGAATATCTTCTTTCCAATGCACTTAGGGTCATCTCAATTGGATTTTCCAAGCTGAAGTTATGCTCCATTGAAGAGGGCAAGGTCAGGCTGCATTGGTTGGGGCATTTTTGCCAAACACGCTAGTGCCAACGTGCTAGTGAACTCCCCTAGCCCAAATTCTTGGTCTTGGCATTGTTGCTAGAGTTGCCAAGGGACACGCCAGTTCATCCTTGCCTTGGCAACGTGCTCGAGCCTTTTTTTGGGCTCATTCATGCTTCTTTGAGTTTCAATCTTCTTGTTCTTGTTTTTGGGGCCTAAAGATGACTTTGATTCAAGCTTCCATTTCATGCTTCACTATAAACTATTATATATGGTTGGAAAGCTTTAAATGTCAGCTTTTCAACGCAACTAAAAGCACTCAAATTAGATCTCTGTAGCTCAAGTTATGCATCCTTGAAGAAGGTGAGGTCAAGCTGCCAACTTTACTGGAGTTGTTGGTGAACACACACCCTTTCTTCCAAATTGGCAACGCCCAAGATCACTCTCCAAGGCTGCCTTGTATTGTTGGGCGTTGTTGTTGGCATTGTTGATGAACATGCCAGTTCATCCTCAAGGCAACAATGTCCTCAAGCTCTTCCTTGGCCCAAAATCTTGCTTGCCTGCGTTGTTGCTAGCGTTTTTATCAAAAACTCTAGTTCATCCTCAAGGCAACAACGTCCTCGAGCTCTTGGTTGGCACCAAGCTTTGCTTGCTTGTATTGTTGTGGGTGTTGCCTTCAAACACTCTAGTTCATTCTCAAGCTTGGCAACGCTCTCGAGCTCTTGGTTGGCACCAAGCTTTGCTTTCTTGCGTTGTTGTGGGCGTTGCCTTCAAACACTCTAGTTCATTCTCAAGCTTGGCAACGCTCTCAAGCTCTTAGTTGGCACCAAGCTTTACTTGCTTGCATTATTGTGGGCGTTGCTAAGGAACACACCCATGCTATCTCAAGCCAACAACGTGCTCGAGCCTCCCTTGGCCTAACATTTCTTGGCCTAGCGTTGTTGTGGGCGTTGCTAAGGAACACGCCCATGCTATCTCAAGCCAACAACGTGCTCGAGCCTTCCTTGGCCTAGCATTTCTTGGCCTAGCGTTGTTGTGGGCATTGCTAAGGAACACGCCAATTCATCCTTGGCTTGGCAACATGTTCGAGCCTTCCTTGTCCTGCTCCAAGATCCTGGCATTGCTTAAGAACACGCCAGCTCTTCCTGGCATTGGCAACGCTCTCTAGCTCTTCCTTGCTCTGCTTCAAGATCCTGGCGTTGTTTCCAGCGTTGTCAAGGAACACGCTAGCCTTCCCCAAGTGTGGCAACGTGCTCGAGGCTAGCTCTCCAAGATTGCTGATGCCAAGGCATCTTAGGCTAGTTTCACTAGCATTTTTCTGTTAGTTTTAGTTGTTTTATGCATTTTCTTGAGCTTAAAGTAACCAAGAATGGTTAAATGAACAACCAAGTAATGAACCATCCAAACAGTGTAATTTTGATGCAAATTCCATGAGTTTTTAGTTATATTACTTGAATGCTATGAATGGAAGAATTCTCATGAAATTTTGCAAGACTTTGATGCAATTGTGTGGATGATTTCAGGGAAGAAGAGGCTAGGCAAGGAAGCACAAAATCAATAAAGGAAGCTTGAAGATCACATGTGCCAAGCCATACAATGTGAAAGTGGCGTTTAACCTCCAGTTTAACCTTAAACTGGAAGTTAAACGCCAGAATAAGGAATGCACCAAATGCTGAAAGTGGCATTTAACCTTCAGTTTAAGGTTAAACTGAAGGTTAAACGCCAGAATCATGAAAGCTGAGAAAAGAGGAAACTGGCGTTTAACCTCCAGTTTAACCTCAAACTGAAGGTTAAACGCCAGAATGATGATTTGAACCAAGGGAGCATTCCACGTTTAACCTCTAGTTTAACCTTAAACTAGAGGTTAAACGTGTTCGACACTTTTCTTTCTCACCAAGAAGCATTCCACGTTTAACCTCCAGTTTAACCTTAAACTGGAGGTTAAACGCCAGAAGCAAGAGAGGCACCAGGAGCATTCCACGTTTAACCTCCAGTTTGACCTCAAACTGGAGGTTAAACGTGTTCGACCATTTCCTTCCTCCAGGGTGTTTTCTTCATTCCACGTTTAACCTCCAGTTTGACCTCAAACTGGAGGTTAAACGTGTTCGATCCAAATTGCCTCCAGGGGTTGCTTTCTTCATTTCCAAGTTTAACCTCCAGTTTGACCTCAAACTGGAGGTTAAACGTGTTCGACTATGTACACTCCTGGGGTGCTTTCTTCCAATTCCACGTTTAAGTTTTAGTTTGACCTTAAACTGAAACTTAAACTTCAACTTAAACACCACCATTTGAAAATGTTTCTGGGCCAAATATATTGAAGTTTAAGTTAGCAATTGAGCACAAATACTAACTTAAACGTATTATGGTGTGAAACCCAAGTGAATATCATGATTTATAAGATTGGGCCTGAAGAATTGATGATTCTGGAACTTCAATTTGTTGAGTCTTGTGTCATTACTTGTTTATTCACTAAATTTGCTCAATGAATGTTACAGAGTTGGATCAAAGCCTCATCAAGATTATGGATCATAAACCCAAAACAAAAAGGAAATCAGAGAAAGGCCTCAAAGCCCAAGAATCACAACAGAAGCTCAATTTAGAAAGTGTATAAATAGGATAGAATTGAAGTTAGTTGAAACCTTTTTGGATACTTTAGAATTTTTCATCAGTTTTGTAATTGAATTCGGAGCAATGAATCACTAAACCCCTTTCATTGGGTTAGGGAGCTCTATTGTAATTCAATGAATCAATAATAGTTTTTATCTTCTTCTTCAATCTTTTCTCTTGAATTTTGTTAGAAAGCTTCTCGATCTAATTCCATTGGGTAGTTGTCTTGGGAAAGAAACTACCCATAATTGGAATCCTTCGGAACCTTGGGAAAGGAATGATGGATTCATGCTAGAGAAGCTTTCTCACAGTGAATTGGATTGGGGTTTGGATGGATATTGTGACATGTAATCCTACCAAATTGTGGTTCATGAAACTGTGTGGTATAATCAGTGATCGAGCATCATCTCTTCTTATGAACATTTAAACCAAGGGATTGGGAATTTGTTTGTTTTTAGAGAGAATTGGTGAGCCAAGGAATTGGGATCCAACCATATAAGATTGCTAAGCAAGATTCAATGAATGCATTGGTTGAGGAAGAGATGAAAATGTTTTGATTCGGAGGTTTCAATATCTCCTGACCCCAATGAACTCCCCATCTCTGATCTACCCTTTTCTATTTACATTCTGTAAATTTAATTCATGCAATCACCCCCATCCCTTTTAATTTCAGCAATTTACTTTCTAGCACCTTAATTCCCGCAATTTAAGCTTATGCAATTTAAATTCCTTGCAATTTACATTTCCTGCCACATTTACTTTATGCAATTCTCATCCAAAAGTTGATTCCGCTCAACTAAACAAACTTCTAATTCGAATTGCTCATTCAACCAATCCTTGTGGGATTCGACCTCACTCTATTGTGAGTTTTTACTTGACGATAACCGGTGCACTTGCCGGAAGGAATTTTTGCCGATCATGCAATTTCCAAAAAGCATAGCATCAAGTTTATGCACATCATCAAGTTTATGGCGCCGTTGCCGGAGATTGGTTTTCGATTGACAATTCTCAAATTGGAAGTTAACTAGATTGAGCATTTTTTTTGTTTTGTTAATTTAGTTCAAGTTACTTGTTGAATTTTAATTACTGCACTCTGTTATTTGCTTTTTCTTTCTTATGCCTTTCAATTCAAGCAACTAACTCACTAACCCACTAACTATTTGAATTAATTCCTCAACTGCTCTAACCATACTCTTCCATTAACCAAGAGTATTCCACTTGTTTGTTGCTTGTGGTGTGTTCTTGTATGACAGGTAGGAGAGGAGAGGCATCAACTCCTCCATATACCGAACCAGAGAGGACCCTTCATAGACTTAGAAGGGAAGCAAGAGGGAAGAGAGTACTAAGAGAAGAAGAATCTGAAGGAGAATCTGAGGACAACTTTGAGGAAGCTCTAGATCTCAACATGGATAGAGAATTTCACAACCATGAGAGGGATGATGGAAACAATGCCATTCCTGAGAGGAGGGTTCTTGGTTCATACATAAACCCAACCTCTGGGAATTGTGGTAGCAGCATTCAGAAACCACCCATTCAGGCCAACAATTTTGAACTCAAACCACAGTTAATATCACTGGTGGAGAACCATTGTTCATTTGGTGGGAGTGCTAATGAAGACCCAAACCAACATCTCACAAAATTCCTGAGAATTTGCAACACTGTGAAGTCCAATGGAGTCCAGGATGATGCCTATAAACTGCTCTTGTTCCCATTTTCACTTAGGGACAAGGCATCTAAGTGGCTGGAATCATTCCCAAGGGACAGCCTAACAACCTGGGATGAGGTGGAGAGCAAGTTTCTGGCACATTTCTACCCTCCACAAAAGGTCAATAGGCTTCGATCTGAGGTTCAGACTTTTAGACAACAAGATGGTGAGACGCTCTACGAGGCATGGGAGAGGTTCAAAGAATTGACAAGGAAATATCCACCCAACATGTTCCCTGACTGGGTGCAATTGAATATTTTCTATGATGGACTTTCTTATGAATCAAGGAAGGCTGTAGACCATTCATCAGGAGGTTCATTGAACAGGAAAAAGACTGTGGAAGAAGCCATTGAAGTGATTGAGACAGTGGCTGAGAATGAGTACTACTATGCTTCAGAGAGACACAACACTAAGGGAGTCATGGAGCTGAACCATGTTGATGCAATTCTAGCCCAAAACAAAGTGTTTACCAAGCAACTAGCAGAGCTCACCAGGAAATTAGACACAAAGCAAGTGGCTGCAATACACACACAAGATCAAGAGGAAGTAAGCATTGAAGGAGGTGATTGGGAAGAGGCCAACTATGTGGGAAACCAACAAAGGCAATCATATGATCCACATTCCAACACTTACAACCCAGGATGGAAAAACCACCCAAACTTTGGGTGGGGAAACCAGCAAACCCAACCACAAAACCACAAACCTTACAACCACAACCAACATAACAATTCCACATACCAAAACTCCAACCAAAAATCATACCAAGCCACACAAAACACTTACTCCCAACCACCATATCATGGCCAAAATAACCAACCTGCCCAATCCAATCCAAACCAACAATTTCAAGATCAATTAAACAGGATAAAAGGAAGGTTAGTAAACATGGGTCAGGATATAAGTGAGTTGAAAAGCTTTAGGGACGATGTGAGATCGACCTTAAGGAACCATGGCGAAAAACTCAAGTGGATGGAGGCTCGAGTAGGAGAGCTATCTCAACAGACCCCCAAATCAACCGCAGTGTTCCCTAGTGACACAGAGAAGAATCCTAAAGGGGAACAAAAGGGAGTGAGATGGGAAGAATGAAAGGTCATCACCATATTGAAGGAAGTCTCAGAAGAAGAAGGAATCAGACCCTCAGAAAAGGAACCAGAAATCTTGAAGGAAGGTGTGGAAGAAGCTAAGCAGGAAAGTGAAGCTGAGCAAGCCAAGGAACTGCAAGAGGAAGGCATGCTGGAAACATACCAACCAAAAGCACCATTCCCTCAAAGGTTAGGTGGAGGTGAAAAAGGGAAAACATATTCAAGGTTCTTAGAGACATTTAAGTCTCTCCACATCAATATTCCCTTCCTTGAGATCCTCCAACAGATGCCTACACACATCAAGTATTTGAAGGAATTGCTGAGCAAGAAAAGAGTTTTGAAGAGAGGACAAACTGTAATAATGAACAAGGATTGCAGTGCACTCATCAAGAAGGATACGGTCTCTAAGAAAACAGACCCAGGAAGTTTTCATATCCCCTGTATCATAGGGGAAACAAAAATTGACAGAGGATTCTGTGATCTAGGAGCTAGCATAAATGTGATGCCTCTGACTCTTATGAGGAGGCTACAACTGAACGAGGTGAGATCCACTGATGTAATCATACAACTGGTTGATAAAACTCAAAAGCAAGCTGAAGGGGTAGTTGAGAATGTGCTGGTGAAAGTGGGGAATTATTTTTTCCCCACAGACTTTGTCATTTTGGACATGGAGGAAAGCTACCTACACCCTATCATTCTAGGAAGGCCATTTCTAGCCACCGCTAGAGCGCTCATAGATATAGAACAAGGAGTGCTAATTTTGAGAGTACATGATGAACAGCTCATTTTCCATGTTTTCAAACCTGTATCTGAGCCTGAACCAGAACCTGAAAAGCCTAAGGATGATAGTAGCCATCTGTGTTTGGAGGAAAGCAATCCAGCAACTGAAACTCTGAAACAATCCTTGAAAGGCAAACAAGAATTGCAAGAGTTAAAGCCACAAGAATCAATAGAAACAGCTCAGAAGGACCCTCCTGTCATAAGGGTCAATGAAGAAAGCCTCAAGAAAGAGGGAAGAATTGTAAAGAAATTGCCAAGAGGGTGGAGAAACAAGAAAATTCCCACTGAAGGTTTCTCTCCGGGAGATAAAGTAATATCAAGTCATTATTTGCCAATCCCACCTGGCCTCAAACCCATTCCTTCTCAGCTCCCTCAAGTGTTCACAATCAGGAAAGTTCTTTCTATGGAACATTTGGAAATCATGAAGGAGTCAAATGGGGATGTTTCCATAGTGAGAGGAGAGGACATCAAGCACTACAATCCACCCTAACAAGGGACAACCGTCAAGCTAGTGACGTTAAAGAAGCGCTTCGTGGGAGGCAACCCATGTTTTAGTATCCTTACTCTTTATTGTTTTGCTCTGCATCTAATAAAGCATGGTTTCTTATGCATGAACTTGAATCCTCAGGACAACTGTTGATAAGGTGCACTAAACATTGCATGTTAAATACAATTGGTCTCTAAGTTTGGTGTGCCTAAAGGCACCCCAAATCTTATTCAAATTGTATTCAATCTTTCACTCAAGGTGCACAACCAAACATTAAGTTTGGTGTTCCTCTTGGAACACGGTTAATGAAAAGCAAGAAGTTCCTTTGGATTTAGAAATTCATGACAAGTTACCATTTGCATGTTTTAATACTTTGATTTCAATTACTTTAGGTAGTAAAATTGTTTAGGATCAAAGAGCCAAAGTGACTATGATTTATTAGAATTATGCACATTCATTAAGGACAACCAACATGGATTTCATGACATCAGGAGACATTACCAAACATTAAGTTTGGTGTCCATTAATAAATGTGCATACACACAAAGGTCACGGCTATAAGCTCACAAAGACAATCATTGATTTACAATTCAAAAAGAATGAAAAACATGTGCAAAGACTATTCACATGGACCGAAAAATAATAGCACATTTGTTTGTTTGTGCAGGTATAAAAGGGAGGAAAGAAGGAGAAATAAACAAGGCAATGATCCTTGAAAAAGGAGTGGAAGAAACAATGAAAAAGGCTGGATTCTGGAAAAAGCTCATGAGAAAAGACAAAGGAAGTACAAGTGGTCAAAAAGAGGTAAGAAGCAAGAAGAAGCAGAATCCCAAGAATCAAGAAGAACCAAGCAATAAATAAGAGGTGGTCCCGTTCCTTAACAATCAAATGATAGTTGTGAATTGTCTTCATGAGCTTTGTTTCATTTTAAGTCATTTAAGTTTAAGTGAAGTTTTTAGTATGTTTGTTGGTTTACTGCTTTGAATAAAGTGAATGCCTAGATGTTTGGATATAACTTCACCTGCTTAAACAAATGCTTGCCATGCTTGTTCTGTTTCCAAAAATTAAAAGAAAAGTTTGAACAAAAGTAACTTGGCTCAATTAGTGACAAATCAAGTAGAATTAAGTGGTGGTATGCATGCTTGATTGTTTAGTTAGCTCACTGGAAATTGAGTGTAGAATTATCATTTTTTGTGTAGAAGTTGAATACTGTCTATGGATCTTGATGAATAAATGTCTTTGGCCATGAAAAAGAAAGAAAAAGAAGAAGAAAAGCCACTGAAAAAGGGCAACCAAAAAGCAAAAGATTTAAGAAAATAACGCTAGGCACCAATGGTTTGAACTTTTGAGATATATGCCTGTGGTGTTTATGTACTAGGATCTGCTTGGATGAATAGGTTCTGTGGAGTGTTTCAACACTTGGTAACTTGGGTTAACTAACCCGGGATTATCAACCAAAAGTCCATTATCAAGAGCAACCTAGCTACAAAACATTTAGTTACACAAAGAGGTGCTGGGCACCAATGTCTCAAAAAGAAATATGAACTAAAATGCCTGTAGTGGATATGTGTACTGCACTGAGAAGAAAAAGAAAATGCCAAAGGCTTGTGCAACACATGACACTGAGCAAACAAGGAGCAAAGGAGCTCTAAGAAAAAGAAAAACAAAGAAAGAAAAAGTGCCAAGGACATAAGAATAACAAGAGGCCATAGCAGTGTTTGATGGATGCAATGAAAAAGTGATAATCCTCCCTGGTAAGAATGAAAAAGTGATGCTACAACTTTCTGCATAAAACCCTTCTGATGAACTTCAAATGCTTGCTAATATAGCCAATGTAATTGCTTTCTGTTTCATACTTTCTTCTCAAATATCTCAGGACTTGCTTAGGGACAAGCAAGTATTAAGTTTGGTGTTGTGATGCCAAGGCATCTTAGGCTAGTTTCACTAGCATTTTTCTGTTAGTTTTAGTTGTTTTATGCATTTTCTTGAGCTTAAAGTAACCAAGAATGGTTAAATGAACAACCAAGTAATGAACCATCCAAACAGTGTAATTTTGATGCAAATTCCATGAGTTTTTAGTTATATTACTTGAATGCTATGAATGGAAGAATTCTCATGAAATTTTGCAAGACTTTGATGCAATTGTGTGGATGATTTCAAGGAAGAAGAGGCTAGGCAAGGAAGCAACAAAATCAATAAAGGAAGCTTGAAGATCACATGTGCCAAGCCATACAATGTGAAAGTGGCGTTTAACCTCCAGTTTAACCTTAAACTGGAAGTTAAACGCCAGAATAAGGAATGCACCAAATGCTGAAAGTGGCGTTTAACCTTCAGTTTAAGGTTAAACTGAAGGTTAAACGCCAGAATCATGAAAGTTGAGAAAAGAGGAAACTGGCGTTTAACCTCCAGTTTAACCTCAAACTGAAGGTTAAACGCCAGAATGATGATTTGAACCAAGGGAGCATTCCACGTTTAACCTCTAGTTTAACCTTAAACTAGAGGTTAAACGTGTTCGACACTTTTCTTTCTCACCAAGAAGCATTCCACGTTTAACCTCCAGTTTAACCTTAAACTGGAGGTTAAACGCCAGAAGCAAGAGAGGCACCAGGAGCATTCCACGTTTAACCTCCAGTTTGACCTCAAACTGGAGGTTAAACGTGTTCGACCATTTCCTTCCTCCAGGGTGTTTTCTTCATTCCACGTTTAACCTCCAGTTTGACCTCAAACTGGAGGTTAAACGTGTTCGATCCAAATTGCCTCCAGGGGTTGCTTTCTTCATTTCCAAGTTTAACCTCCAGTTTGACCTCAAACTGGAGGTTAAACGTGTTCGACTATGTACACTCCTGGGGTGCTTTCTTCCAATTCCACGTTTAAGTTTTAGTTTGACCTTAAACTGAAACTTAAACTTCAACTTAAACACCACCATTTGAAAATGTTTCTGGGCCAAATATATTGAAGTTTAAGTTAGCAATTGAGCACAAATACTAACTTAAACGTATTATGGTGTGAAACCCAAGTGAATATCATGGTTTATAAGATTGGGCCTGAAGAATTGATGATTCTGGAACTTCAATTTGTTGAGTCTTGTGTCATTACTTGTTTATTCACTAAATTTGCTCAATGAATGTTACAGAGTTGGATCAAAGCCTCATCAAGATTATGGATCATAAACCCAAAACAAAAAGGAAATCAGAGAAAGGCCTCAAAGCCCAAGAATCACAACAGAAGCTCAATTTAGAAAGTGTATAAATAGGATAGAATTGAAGTTAGTTGAAACCTTTTTGGATACTTTAGAATTTTCATCAGTTTTGTAATTGAATTCGGAGCAATGAATCACTAAACCCCTTTCATTGGGTTAGGGAGCTCTATTGTAATTCAATGAATCAATAATAGTTTTTATCTTCTTCTTCAATCTTTTCTCTTGAATTTTGTTAGAAAGCTTCTCGATCTAATTCCATTGGGTAGTTGTCTTGGGAAAGAAACTACCCATAATTGGAATCCTTCGGAACCTTGGGAAAGGAATGATGGATTCATGCTAGAGAAGCTTTCTCACAGTGAATTGGATTGGGGTTTGGATGGATATTGTGACATGTAATCCTACCAAATTGTGGTTCATGAAACTGTGTGGTATAATCAGTGATCGAGCATCATCTCTTCTTATGAACATTTAAACCAAGGGATTGGGAATTTGTTTGTTTTTAGAGAGAATTGGTGAGCCAAGGAATTGGGATCCAGTCATATAAGATTGCCAAGCAAGATTCAATGAATGCATTGGTTGAGGAAGAGATGAAAATGTTTTGATTCGGAGGTTTCAATATCTCCTGACCCCAATGAACTCCCCATCTCTGATCTATCCTTTTCTATTTACATTCTGCAAATTTAATTCATGCAATCACCCCCATCCCTTTTAATTTCAGCAATTTACTTTCTAGCACCTTAATTCCCGCAATTTAAGCTTATGCAATTTAAATTCCTTGCAATTTACATTTCCTGCCACATTTACTTTATGCAATTCTCATCCAAAAGTTGATTCCGCTCAACTAAACAAACTTCTAATTCGAATTGCTCATTCAACCAATCCTTGTGGGATTCGACCTCACTCTATTGTGAGTTTTTACTTGACGATAACCGGTGCACTTGCCGGAAGGAATTTTTGCCGATCGTGCAATTTCCAAAAAGCATAGCATCAAGTTTATGCACATCATCAATTGCACGCCACGTTGTTGCTAAACACGCCCATAGAACTTGGTGTTGGCAACGTGCATGCTTCTTCTCCTGGGCCAAAACATTTTGCTCCTGGCGTTGTCCACAAATATGCTGGAGTTGACAACATGCAATCTCCTGTTTCCTTGCCAAGATTGATGTATCTTCAAGCCTTCTTGCTCCAATTCTTGCTCCATTGTCTTCTTGCTTCATCACCTAACATAAACCAAAGAATCTTCCTCAAAGTCTTGCCATCTTATGCAATAGATTTTAAGGGAATCATTCACATCAACTTGTTTATAAATTCCTTGAATCATTTGCATGGAATATGCCAAATTTCACCTAGTTCTTGGTTCATGAATGCATGGAGAGAGAACTCACACAATTGCTTGTTTATTTTAGTAATAATGAGTGATATTAACCTAAAACTAACTAAACTAACTAGCTAAAATAGCAAATATGCGAATGCATCACAACACCAAACTTAAAATGTTGCTTGTCCTCAAGCAAGAGATAAAAGAATTTGACAAAAGAACTTAAGATGCAAGAATTGAATATCTTAACAGAAAAAAACTTCTTTCATGAAATGTGTCATCCTCATTTGTGTAGTCATTTGTTTAATGCAAATGATCAAGACTAATTCAACTTCTTTAGTTAAAATGCTTGCTTCAATACTAGACTGGTTAGGTTCACATGACTCCTTTTTCACACCTTAGCATATAATCCTCAACTATTCTTTTCTCTGCTTCTCTTTTCTTTTTTCAGTTTCCTTTGTTTCAATTGAGCTAAAAATCCTATCTTAAGGTGGCTCTTTAGCATAAGCTTTCAATCAACAATTCCAAACCAGTTGGTTTAAGTTGTTAAGTGTTGAAACACTCTTAAAGATTTACTAACTCAAGCCTCTCTCCTTAACACATTCAATCACAGGCATATAACTTTGAGATTCTATTTGGATAGTGGTGTCCAGCACCTCTTTGGGCTGTTAAATGTTTTGTTATGGAGCTACTCTTGAATGTGAGTTTTCAATCGATAATCCCGAGTTAGTTAACTCAAGTTACTGGGTGATGAAACACCCTCGGATTTACTAGCCCAAGTATGTCCCCTAACATCAATCACCACAGACACATATCCAAATTTTGTCATTGATGTTTAGCTTTTCATTCTGTGTTCTTTGTTTTCCTTATTATTTTTTCTATTGTCAAGGATTTTGTGCCTCTAACTTCTTAAGTCTTGTAACCCTTAAGCAACTAGCCTTGTGTAAGCAAGCATCTTAACTCCTTTTAATTTCTTGAGCCCTAATTCGTTCACAATGAAAGCAAATATACTAGCACTTTTGTAGGACAACCTTATTCTTTATAAGCAAGGTTCCTCTCTATTTTTTTGTTCAAACCACATCTTTTATTCCATTAGCAAGTAAAAATACTGATGACAAGCATACATTCCAAGCATATGAGTGATACATAGCATAAACATGAAAATGCATATTGTAAAAGTGAACAACTTAGAAGGTATATCATGTTTCAGATATACATCTTCTTTATTTATTAAAATACTAAAAGAACTTCACCACCTTTAAGCTTTAGGTTCCTTTCCTTTGCTTGATTCTCCTTGCTTTCATTTGCCCTTCGGATCCTCCCATTTCTTATTTCTTACTTCTCCTTGTTGTTTTGTTGTTGAGTCCTCCTCTTCTCTCCTCCATATCCCTGAGCTTACCATCCTTTCCTTTAGCCTTTGAATATTGAATTTCACCCTTGCAATTTTCTACTCTTCTAATACCTTGTGTGCTTCATTGAATGTTAGGATTTGTGGGTTGAGCACTGGGAGTGTTCCACAAATGTAGCTGAGTTTTTTTTGAGTGCACATATCATACTCAATTCTATCTCTATGTCTGGCCTCCTTAAACATTCTATTTTCATTGAATTCCCTGTGAAAAGTGTCTTGTCTACCATCCATCCTGTGGAGGAGCTCCCTTTGCTGAGCCTGCTCTTTCCTTAACTGAGCATGTTCTTGTATTACCTTCTCCATGGACCTTTCATGTTCAGCAGCTGAGTTATTGATGGCTTCGTATATTTTGGCATATTGTTCTTGTTGTTGTTCCATCATGTGCGTTTGAAATTCCCTTTGCTGATCCATCCACTGAGCTTGAAATCCTCTTTGCTGATCCATCAATTGCCAAAGGTCCCTTTGTTGTTGAACTTGTTCCTCTTGGCTTCTTTGAATTTGTGAGTATTGCCTAGAGATTCCTTCCAAAGCCGTTTGAAGTTGGTTTATGTTCAAAGCACTTGGTTCTTCCCTGTCTTCTTGCTCCTCCTCTTGTCTTGCTTCCTTCCACTTCTTTCTTCTTGCTTGGGGTTGCCTCTCCAATTGGCCTGTGGTGACATATTCCAATCTTTCCTTGGTGATGGATTTCGCAATGGACACTAGGTCTGTGTCTTCAAATTCTTCAAGAGGTACTCCAGCCTCTTCACATAAACGCAGAATAGTACTAGAATAACTTAGCCAACTGTCTTGTTTGACTTTCTCAGCTATGTCAATGATGTTCTTGGCTATAATTTCTCCCACATTGATCTCCCCTCCTTTCATTATACAGTGGATCATTATTGCTCTATTCACTGTCACCTCGGAGTTGTTTGAGGTAGAAATTAATGATCTTCTCACTATGTCAAGCCATCCTTTGGCTTGTGGTATGAGATCACCTCTTCTAAGTTTGAGTGGTTCTCTTTGTGAGTCCAACACCCAGTCTGTGTGCACTTTGCACAAGTCACTTAGCACATCTTCACATCTTGGGTCATATTTAATCCTCTCATCATAGCTAGGTTACTTAAACCGTTTTGGCTTGGTCTTTAGCACCCTATTGATGGTGTCTGGGCTAAAGTCGACCACTACCCCCCTTACATAGCACAAGTATGGTTCTTCATCATCATCTTTCTTTATGACATTGGCATAGAACTCATGGATGAGAGGCATGCTTACAATTTGAGGTTGATTACAAAGAAGCTCCCATCCCCTTTTTCTAATCACCTTTTGTATCTCAGGATATTCCTCCTTTCTTAGCTTGAAGGGCGCCTCTGGGACAATGTCTTTGCTTATCATCCAATTAAAGATGCACTCATGGTGTTTGGATTTGAACATTCTCTCATCAAATGTGGTTTGCTCTTGTATAGGTTGCTTATCTTTCCCTTTCTTAGCTCCTGATTATGAGGCCATTGAATTTCAATTGTGATGGCCGAACCCAACACCAAACTTAGATAAATGCTTGTCCTCAAGCATACAAGAGATGTTAGAGTGAGGCTTAGGAGGATAGGTTCACAAGGTAAGAAAAGCAATCTCGAAAAGGGTTGTGAAGAGGATTGAGTAAGTGGGATGATTCGGGTGGGTGTATTGGTGAAATATGGTGATAGTGAGTGGTCTATATATGTGAAGTTAGGGTGAAGTTTGATTGTTGTTGGGGAGGATTCACGTCACTTTAAATGATGGAGGAAATGTCTTAATGGTTTGGTCAAGTCATGGAAGCATGAATCTTCTAGCTAGTGCATGTTGAGTTGCTCTTCCCAATACACAAAACCCAAGGCACATGTGACTTCTTTTTCCTTGTGTGTGTCCGTGAACTCCTTTTCCAAGATTCTTAATCACTTCTTTCTTTCACTTTCCTGCAACAAAACTACAAAAACTTGAGATTCTTGTAATGTCTTGACTTATGCTAGCAAACTTCAACAAGATCATAATGCAAATGAATAAAAATAACAAAAATTAAATCTAAGGGTTGCTTGCATAAACCTAAAAGATATAACTACACTTTTGCTCCATGGTTTAACATTTCGTGTATGTGTATGTGTGGACACCAAACTTAGTTTGTGACTAAATGTTGTAAAAACAACCTTTATATTTGCTTTAAGATTGGCCACACCAAACTTAGTGCCTTGCATACACCATATGCTAGTTCAATTTTTATTCTCTTAGATGCATATGATGCAACCTCTCATTATTGATCACTAAAGCATGAAAATAAAAGGAACTCCTGTGCATGGGTTGCCTCCCATGAAGCGCTTTTTTATTGTCCTTAGCTTGACAATGCAACTCCCTTGCTTATGTTAACAGGTGCACACTCTCTTCCTTGCTCCAGGGGCCACCAAGGTAAAGTTTCACTCTATGACCATTGACTGTGAAAGTCTCTCCTGAGATTTCATCAAGTAGTTCCACATAGCCATGAGGGGATACTCTAGTGATGGTGTATGGGCCAGTCCATCTGGATCTCAGCTTTCCAGGGAAAATCTTCAGTCTTGAGTTGAAAATCAACACCTTTTGTCCTAGTTCAAACGTTCTTGGAGAGATTTTCTTGTCATGCCACCTTTTTGTTCTTTCTTTGTATATCTTAGCACTTTTATAGGCTTCAAGTCTGAACTCTTCCAGCTCATTGAGCTGTAGTAGTCACTTTTCTCCAGCTGCTTGAGCATCAAGATTCAGTAGTTTGGTGGCCCAAAAGGCTTTGTGTTCAAGCTCTACTGGCAGATGGCATGCTTTCCCATACATTAGCTGAAATGGAGACCTTCCTATGGGAGTTTTGAATGCTGTCCTGTATGTCCAAAGTGCATCATCTAGCTTCTTTGCCCAATCTTTTCTTATTGCTCCCACAGTTTTCTCTAATATTCTCTTTAGCTCTCTGTTTGCAAGTTCAGCTTGCCTGTTTGTCTGTGGGTGATAGGGTGTGGCCACTTTGTGGGTTACTCCATATTTATGGAGTAGAGAGTTCAATTGTTTATTGTAGAAGTGGCTTCCCTCGTCACTTACAAGTCCCTTCGGTACTCCAAATCTAGTGAAGATGTTTCTCCTTAGTAATTGCAGTACCACATTAGTGTCACATGTAGTGGTGGCTATTGCTTCCACACATTTCGAAACATACTCCACTACCACCAGGATATATTTGAATGTGTAGGATGGAGGAAAAGGTCTCATGAAGTCTATTCTCCCCAAATCAAAGAGCTCCACCTCCAAAATGAACTTCTGGGGTATCTCATTCTTCTTTGTCAAGCCTCCTGCTCTTTGGAACTCATTGCAGTAGTTCACAAAATTTCTAGCATCCTTGAAGATAGAAGGCCAGTAAAATCCACTTTGAAGCACCTTTTCTGCAGTTCTTTCAGCTCCAAAGTGGCCATCATAGCTTGAGTTGTGACAATGCCATAGTATATCATTCATCTCACCCTTCGGCATACATCTTCTAATCATCCCATCTGGGCATCTTTTGAATAGAAATGGTTCATCCCACAAGAATAACTTAGCCTCATGTAGTAGCTTTTTGACTTGTTGCCTTGTATATTCTTGTGGAATGCTTCTCCCTGCTTTGTAATTGGCCATGTCTGCAAACCAAGGAGTTTGTTGAATTTGCAAGATGTACTCATCTGAAAACTTTCATTCACTGGTTGAGAGATGTCTTGACTTGTCCCTTGTGGCAGCCTTGATAGATGGTCAGTAACTTGATTCTCACTACCTTTTCTGTCCTTTATCTCAATGTCAAACTCTTGTAGAAGTAGTATCCATCTAATTAACCTTGGTTTGGCATCCTGTTTTGACATCAAATACTTAAGAGTAGCATGATCAGTGTAAACTAAAATTTTAGACCCTATCAAATATTGCCTAAACTTATCAAAAGCATACACCACGACTAGTAACTTTTTTCTCTGTTGTGGTGTAATTTCTTTGAGCTTCATTCAATACCTTGCTCGCATAATATATGACATGGTGCTTCTTATCCTTCCTTTGCCTAAGCACAGCACCAATTGCAAGATCACTTGCATCACACATGAGCTCAAAAGGTAATCCCCAACTTGGGGGTGTGATGATTGGTGCTATGGTGAGCTTAGCTTTTAGAGTCTCAAAGGCATGTTTACACTCATCATCAAAGAAAAATGAATTGTTCAGCACTAGCAAATTGTTGAGTGATTTTGCTATTCTGGAAAAATCTTTGATGAATCTTCTATAGAACCCAGCATGCCCTAAGAAGCTTCTAACAGCTTTCACATTAGTTGGTAAAGGGAGTTTTTTAATCATTTCTACTTTTGCCTTGTCAACCTCTATACCCTTTCTTGAAATTTTATGACCAAGAACAATTCCTTCAAGTACCATGAAATGCCACTTTTCCCAGTCAAAACCAAATTGGTTTCTTGGCATCTTTTCAAGACTAGGGTAAGATGGTACAAGCAAGTATTGAAGGAATCACCAAAAACAGAGAAGTCATCCATAAAGACTTCAATAAAATTTTCTACCATATCCGAGAAGATTAATTGCATGCATCTCTAAAATGTAGCTGGAGCATTACATAATCCGAATGGCATTCTTCTGTATGCAAAGACTCTAAATGGGCAAGTAAATGATGTCTTCTCTTGGTCCATGGGGTCAACTACTATTTGGTTGTAGGCAGAATACCCATCAAGAAAATAATAGTAGGCATGGCCAACTAGTCTTTCAAGCATTTGGTCAATGAAAGGGAGGGGAAAGTGATCATTTCGTGTGGCATCATTCAGCCTCCTATAGTCATACACATTCTCCACCCTGTCACTGTTCTTGTTGGGATGAGCTCATTCTTCTCATTGACAATAACAGTCATACCACCTTTTTGGGGCACCACTTGCACTGGGCTAACCCATGGGCTATCAGAGATAGGATAAATGATCTCAACTTTACACAACTTCAGCACTTCCTTTTGAACAACCTCCTTCATTGTGGGATTCAACCTTCTCTGGGGTTGCACCACTGGTTTAGAATTTTCTTCCAAGAGTATTTTGTGCATGCATATGGCAGTGCTTATGCCTTTCAAATCATCAATGGTCCACCCCAATGCATCTTTATGAGCTTTCAATACTACAAGGAGTTTTTCTTCTTCTTCTACACTCAATGTAGAGTTGATGATTACTAGGAAGTTGTCTTTCTCTCCAAAAAATGCATATTTAAGATGAGGAGGTAGTGGTTTCAACTCTTGTTGTGGCACATCTTCTTTCTTTATTTCACTTGGTTCTTCTAGTGCTAGTATTTCTTCCACCTCTTTCTCTTGTATGTCTTTAACTTCCTCCTGATTTACTTGATGGTTTGCTTCAAACACTTCTTCAACCAAAGTATCCACTATATTAATCCTTATGCAACTCTCTTTCTTAGCGGGGTATTGCATTGCCTTGAAGACATTTATGGTCATTTGCTCATCATGTACTCTGAAGATTATCTCTCCCTTTTCTACATCAATGATTGTTCTAGCTGTGGCCAAAAAGGGTCTACCAAGAATAACTGAGTTACTCCCCTCTTCATCCATATCTAGGACCACAAAGTCGGTTGGGAATATGAAAATTTTCACTTTCACCAAGAGGTTCTCTACTACACCATTTGGTATTTTGATAGATCTGTCAGCAAGTTGGAGTGACATCCTTGTGGGTTTAAGCTCTTCTATCATCATTTTCTTCATCATGATAAGAGGCATCAAGTTGATGCTTGCTCCCAGGTCACAAAGTGATTTGTCAATGGCTATGTTCCCAATTGTGCATGGTATGAGGAAGCTGCCTGGATCTTTGATTTTTGGTGGCAGCCCCTTTTGAATGATGGCGCTGCACTCTTGAGTGAGAACCACTGTTTCTTTTTCTTGCCAACTCCTTTTCTTGGTGATCAATTCTTTAAAAAACTTTGCATATAGTGGCATTTGCTCCAAAGCTTCTACCAATGGGATGTTGATCTCAAGTTTCTTAAGGATTTTAAAATTTTTTGGAAATTGTTGGTCTTTTGTTCCTTTGTTTAGCCTAGTTGGGTAGGGAAGCTTGGGTATATAGGCTTTTACTCCTTCATTCTTGGCCTCTTGCTGTGGCTTCACATTTTCCTTGTTATCAGGGTGGCTATCTTGAGTGGGCGGCTTGCCTTGTGGCTTCACGCCTTCTTTGCTCTTTTGAGATGTTGATGCCTTTTCTTCCTCCTGCTTGTCTACTGTTTCTTGCTCTTTGGGTTTTGTTGCTTCCTTATTGGAATATTCTCTAACTATCTTGCCATTCCTCAACTACAGAGCTTTACACTCTTCCCTTGGGTTGGGTATTGTATCACTTGGGAGGATATTGGTTGACCATTCAGCTTGTTTGGCTAATTGTCCCACTTGTCGCTCAAGGTTCCTCATGGTAGCTTCGTATCTCTCTTGTTCTTTGATCAAGGTTTTAGTGGACTGAGCAATTGATTGTGTGTTTTGTGCGAGTGTATGTAACGCTACCTCAAGGCTTGAAATTCTGGTTTCATGTTGGTCAATTGGTGATATGATAGGGGTTGACGGTTGTTGATGGAAGTTGTTTTGGTGAGTTTGTGGGTTGTTGTGAGGTGGTTGGTATGTGTTTTGTGGTTTCTTGTATTAGTTAGTGTTGTTAGGAGGGTGATTTTGGTTATTTGTGTTATGGGAGTGGTTGGAGTTGTTGTTCTTTTGCCAATGATTTTGGTTCTCACTCCATTTTAGGTTGGGATGATTTCTCCAGGATGGGTTGTATGTATCACCATGGAATTCATTTTGAGAAGAATTTGAAGCATTTTGCATGTATTGAACTTGTTCAGGTTGCTGTTCAATGTTTCTTCCTTCACCTTGGCCCCATTCAACTAAAGGTTGACTTGTTGTGCTCATTGAGGCTAGTTGGAGGCCATCTATTCTTTTTGTCATCATTTCCATTTGTTGCTAGATTTGTTGGTGCATTAACTTGTTCTGTGCTAATATAGCGTCAACACCTTCAAGCTCCATCACACCTTTCTTTGCAGTTGAGTTGTGATGCCTCTCTGATGAGTAGTAGTATTGATTGTTGGCAACAATCTCAATGAGGTCTTGAGCCTCTTCAGCAGTCTTCATCATGTTGAGTGATCCTCCTGATGAGTAATCTAATCCCTTCCTTGCTTCTAAAGTCAAGCCTTTATAGAAGTTTTGGAGTTTAACCTAGTCACTAAATATTTCAGCTGGACATCTTCTCATTAGTGCCTTATATCTTTTTCAGGCTTTATACAATGATTCCCCTTCCATTTGCCTAAAAGTTTAAACCTCTGTCTTTAACTTGATGATCTTTTGAGGTGGATAAAATTTGGCTAGAAATCTGCTCATCAGATCATTCTAATTGTTGATACTTTTCTTGGGGAATGACTCTAGCCATTGAGTGGCCTTGTCTCTCAAAGAGAATGGAAATAGCAACAACTTTTAAATGTCCATATGCACTCCATTTGTCTTCACCGTATCACATATACTCAGTAAAATAGACAAGTGTTGATTTGGGTCTTCAAGAAGCCCCCCTCCATAAGAGTAGTTATTTTGTACCAAAATGATGAGTTGGGGCTTTAACTCGAAGTTATTGGCATGGACATTTGGGGTGACAATGCTGCTCCCACAATGCCTTGGATCAGGAATTGTGTAGGAGGCCATCACCCTTCTAGGTGGTCTATTGTTGTTGGCAACACCTTCAGGAGGGTTATGCAAGTTGTCCTCCATGACCTGGTCCTCTTCTGATTCTTCCTCACCAATTACCCCCTTTCCTCTTGCTTCTCTTCTTAGTCTCCGGAAGGTTCTCTCGTCTTCAAGGTTAAAAGAAGGGGATACTTCTCTCCTTGCCTCTGACATCAAACAAACACAAACCAACAATACAACCGAAACACTCTATTGCTAGAGTGAAGTTAGAGTTAGTGAAATAAAATATCAAACAGTTAGTGGGCTTAACAAAGAAAAGAAAAGTGCTTAATCTAAACTACCATTCACTTAATCATTGTTAATCTTTTCCAATCCCTGGCAACGGCACCAAAAACTTGATACGTAAAAATTAGAATTCTCACGTAAGAGTACCTGCAAGTATACCGAGTCGCATCAAGTAGTAAAACTCACTTAGAGTGAGGTCGATCCCAAGAGGATTAAAAGATTAAGCAATCAATAGTTAATTGATTATTCTAGTTAGACAAGCACAATTGGGTGATAATCAAGCAAGAAATGTAAATAACATGAAATTAAATAAAAGCAATAAATTGCAAGGAAAGTAAATGAGAAGAAATTAAAGTGCTAAAAATTAAAGTGCAAGAATGTAAATTACAAGAAATGGAAAGTACAAGAAAGTAAAGTGCAAGAAAGTAAATGAATAGAAAGTAAAACCAAGTGAAGTATTTCTACAAACACTTGGAAGGCACAAATGTGTAAAAGTAAATAAAGCCATAAATGTGCATAAGTAAATGACAAGAATTAAAGACAAAAAGTAAATAACAAAAATTAAGAATGAAATTAACATTGGGATCAAGAGATATTGCATTCTCAAGATCAACAATTCTCATCTCCACTTCAATCATGTAATCATTGATCTCTTGGCAAATCATAAGTAATCAAACACCAATCTTTGGTGATTTGATTTTTCTTAACTTGATCAATTGCCAATCTCTTGATCTAATTGCTCATGAGAAGAGATGAAGAATGGTCTCTAATTTAGAGCCACACAACCCTCAAGATTTCAATTCAAAGTGATTACATCTCACATATCAAGCTAAGAATTATCAATCAAGAGAGTTGTGAGAGAAGAGCCTCAACTAAATTCTATGACTCCTTTCTCAAGTTCAACATAGAATTCAAATAGATCTAATCCCTCTCTCGATAGTAATTAGATCTTTGAAGCACAAAGACCCTCTCTAAAGAAGCAATAAAAGAAGAATTGAAGATGAAGAATAAAAATAAATCAACCCATTAAATTGTAATAGAGCTCTCTTTCCAAAATGTTGGAAACTAGAAACTCATCATAGCAAAAATATTTACAAAAGTGTGTATGAAAGAAAATGGAAGAAGAGAAGAGAATGAGAGTGAAAGGGGAGTGGAGTCACCTCCACCCCTCCATGGTGTCTGTGAAATGATGAATCTAAGGCCCTATTTATAAGCTACCTAAATTACAAATTCAAATGAAGTTACAATCAAACGCAAATTTCTTAATTTCTTCTAGATGATTCTTGTGGCCTTGATTGATTGCTAATTGTGGCTTGACTTGGGCTTGTGAACTTTTAATTCTCTTCAAAGAAGCTTTAAACATTAAAGAATAAATGAAGCAATGGGAGTATTTGGAAGTGGCCCAATGTGGAGTGTCATTGAAGTGGCATTTTGGGCTTGTGAAGGTTTGGGAAACCTTGCACGTTGAAATATTGACCTGTTTGGGTCCCCAAATTAAATCCCCACTATAGACTATTATATATCTTTGGAAAGCTCTAGATCTCAGCTTTCCAACGCCACTAGAAGCATGTGAATTGGACTTCTCTAGCCCATGTTATGATCTTTTGAAGGTGAAGTGGTCAGTCTGGCGAAGTGCAGGGCCTTGTTTTACGCTGAAATTGTGAAGCTAAACAAATGGCAATTTTCACCCCCAAATCCAGTGTCCACTATAAAGTGTTATATATGGTTGAAAAGCTATGGAAGTCTACTTTTCAATGGCACTGAGATCACTTCATTTGAAGTTTTGTAACTCGAGTTATTCTTGTTGGAGTGTGAAGAGGTCAGGATTGCAAATCCTCTTTGCTTCTCTTTGAGTTTGTTTCCAACTCTTTTGCCACCTTGGAAGTGTGCTTCCTCTATTAGTGCTTTTATTGCTTCTTTTTCTACCATTTCCTACAAAATTTATTAACTCAAGCAATTAAAGCAATATTCAACTTAAGCACACAAATACTCAAGAATTGGTCATTATGTACTCATTTTTTATATGAAAAAGCATAAAAAAACATATCATGATGCGTAGTCATCATCTAAGAATGTAAATTTTAGCTTCCAAATCATTGAACCACAATCCATTAGAAAAGAGCAATACTTACAAGCAATTGATAGTACTCAACCTCCCGCAATAGTTCATTATATTCAGAGTCCTCCAGAATGGGAACCACACCATCTCTCAACCAATTAAGAATGTGATGGAAGTGTTTACCATCCCTGTCAACAAAGACATATCCCTGCAACCAGTCATTGCAATTTTCACCAAATCAATAAACAAAGCCAAACGTGCATAATTGAGGAAACCATATACAAGTATAAACAAAGAAAGACAGAATTTGACATTGCCTTATCAGAATCTAGGAAGAGAGTATGGCGACCACTGAACATAGCAGCCAGCATTGAATCAGGCTCCCACTGAGTCAATGTATTAGTGGTGGTGCAGAATTTCTTGCCCCCTACGAAAAATTTTCACGATAAGGACCAAAATACATAATTATGACATATATTCATCTTTCTTCAACCAAGAATTGAATGGTCCAAACTCCAAAATAATAAATTCACAATTACATAAAATCCCTAATTCTAGAGAATTGGGAAAAAAATATTGGAATGAATGAGAGAGATAAGAAACATACCGATGTGAGGCAAACAACAGAAGGCGAATGGGATTCGGAGTCCTTCATTGTAAGCAGAGAAAGAAAGAGAAGGAAGAGTATCACAGTCGCAGGACTCACACCAAATGTAATACCCGGTCTAACCGAAATTAATTAAATAATGAGTTAAGTAGGAGCGAATATGGTTGGAAGATTTGGCAATTTGAATTTGATAATTTAAATATGATATTTGGATTCAGTGAGTTTTTCCGAGTCGGAAGACATAGTTTTCTGCGTAAAAGCGCGCAGTGGAATTTTGACCGGCAGTACCAGCTGAGACCTGTCTGGTACTGCAGCTGAGAAAGTTGATTATGAGTAAATAAGATTAAGAAATGAGGAATTATGATTAGGGGAGGTAGAAATATTTGAAGTGCGATTTAGAGCTCTAATCTTAAAGGTTTTGGTCCAAAATTGGACCAACGGACAAAAATAAGTGAACTGGGCCTAAGTGGGCCCAAGATCCAACATATATAAACATTAGTTATGAGCATTTCAGCTCATTTTACCCTAAAAAGAGAGGTTGGGGCGCTGAGTTGAGAAGAGAGAAGAGAAGAGAGAAAACCTAACTCTCTTTGATCTTCAAACCACCATAACTTGAGCTACGGAGCTCCGATTGACGAGCCGTTTGCGGCCACGCGTCGCTCTTCTCATCCTCTACAATTCTATCTAAGTTTTGTGGTGAGTATTCCATTCATCTCTGCCCAGTTTTCGAAGTTCCCTACTGTTACACGTTTTTGGGAAGTTAGTATTGAAATCTTATGATTTTGGGTGTTTAGGGATACTCCAACATGGATTCTAAGTGAGTTCTATCCCTACTTCATATGGGCTGAGGTAAGAAGTGCTCAAACCCTTGTGATTTGTCATTTTTATGAGCCCTAGGTTGATGTATGTATGTCATATTGGTTATGTTAGTGCATTTGATGGTTTTGGTGCACAATTGGGAGATTGGTGTTGCTTGAGGAGCTTTGGTGAGGCTTGGGGCTAAGGTTGGTGGAGACTTCCAAAGAAGAGGCTCAATTGTTTTGGCTACAAGAGGTACGGTTTAAGTTTCATTTAAGTACCATGTGGTGTGATGAGAATTCCTAGGCTAGATGCCCTAGGATTAAGTTTGGATTGTGTAAATGGTTGATGCTAATATGCATAGTTGGTATGTAATGTGAATTGATGATTGGGTTGAGAATTGTGTGGCCTTGTATGCTTGGTGTATTGAAAATTTGATGTATTGGGTAATGAGTATTAATTTGTGGTTTATGTATTTAAATTGTGAAATTGGGCCGGAGGCCGTAAATTTTGGGCCGGAGGCCGGAAAGAGGTAAGGGAGGCAAGTTGATGTGTGCATTGTATGATGACACAAGTGATTGGATGAATTTCATATAATGAATATATGAATGATTGGGTTGGTTATTGAATAATGAGGTTTGAGGAGTTGAAGTGTGGAAATTGGTAATTTTGGGTGAAATAGTATAGATGAGGTATGTTTGATTTTGGTTGAGATATATTATGTGGTCATATATGTGAGTATGATTATTGATGCCTTGATGGTATGATAATGCATGAGAGATATGTATGTTGTGATATACGCTTGAGAAATGATTAAGTTTGATTTGGGGGTGAAACCACGTGATAGTGAGTATGATATTGGTTATGTATAATGATGGTTGATTGGAAATAGTATAGTTGGAAATTGGGATGAGGAAGGATGTATGACATGTTGATATGTTTGTAATTTAGCCATTTGCTTGAAATGGGTAAAGATGATTTATATGATGGTTTTGTGATTCGTGGCAAAGTGTTAATGTATGAGTTGAGGAGGCTTGATGTTGATTTTGGTATATTTTGATTGGTTTCAAAAAGGGTTGAAATTGGCATGTTTTGGTTGATTTTGAAAAGAGTTGAAAATGGCTTGTTTTGAAAATGGCACTTTGTGGTTTTATATGAAAACATGGTTTTTGGGCATACTTTGACGGGACATAACTTGGGCTACGGATCTTTGTTTTGTGCCAAATCTGTTTAGAAATGAAATTGGATCCGGGATGTCCATGCCGTTCGAAGAACGGGTGAAAAACGATTTAAAATGAGGAAGTTATGTCCGTCGGAAGATTGGGGGTTGAAGCTGTGAATTCTGCAGTTTTTAACTTAGAAAATTTTTAGCAGCATAATCCCTTGCGCGTGTGCGCACTTGGCGCGTACGCGCCGATCTTCCAGAAAACGCCATCCACGCGTGCGCGTGATGTGCGCGGGCGCGCCGATAGTGCTGCACCCAATGCCCAGCCATTTTCCAGAGAGTTGTGCCAGAACTGTGCCAGCTTCGTGCCTGGGGCACGAGAGTATCCACGCGTACGCGTGGTTGACGCGTGTGCGTCGATTTGGCAACTTTTTAATCCACGCGTTAGCGTGCATGACGCTTGCGCGTCGATGAGTTTTTAAGGACATCCACGCGTGCGCGTGGAGTACGCGTACGCGTGGCATTGTTTTCATGCCAAAGTCGATATTTGAGTTTTAAAAGCCAAATCTCATACTTCTAAGCCTCCGATCTCACCACTTATATCCTAAATCGTTATGATATGCCTAGCTATTAGAAAAGGGCTAGTGAATGAGGTAACTTGCGAGTGAAGCAAGGGGAAAATGAATAATCAATGAGGATCATTGATGATTATGTGAGATGTGGAGGATGGTGGTGGAAGTGCTTGTTATGCCATTGGCCGAAGGGCCGTAATTGTTTATGAATTGGCTGGTTCTGGATTGAACCGTGAGCCGGAATAGCTGTGTATGCTATGAATACTGGCTGGTTATGGATTTAACCGTGAGCCGGATGGCCGATATGGATGTTGATCCATGGATGAGAATTCATGCATGTTTATGCTGAATTATTGATAATTGTGATTTGCACTTCCACTATCTGAGATGCGAGTTTCCCTGGGTAGTAGCAGTGGCTAGTCCACTTGCTCCGGGTATGAGACGAAAAATGATGTTTATGATAAATGAGTTAATTATGGAGTTTTGAATGAATGTAACTCTGATACCTGGGTAGTAGTAAGGGTTGGGGTTCGTCCCACTTGCTCCAGGTTAATGTTTGAGATTTGATAACAATGAGGATTGATAATATGAATTGAGATTGAATGAATATATGCTTGAGATACCTGGGCAGTAGCAAGGGTTGTGGTTCGTCCCGCTTGCTCCGGGTTAATGCTTGAGATACCTGGGCAGTAGCAAGGGTTGTGGTTTGTCCCACTTGCTCCAGGTCAGAGATTGTGACGCCTGGGTAGTAGCCACAGTAGTGGTTGTTCCACTGGCTCCAGGTTGAGCTGTTAAACACCCGCCTGGGTAGTGGCCGCAGTAGTGGTTGTTCCACTGGCTCTGGGCTGAGCGGGTAGTAGCAAGGGGGTTGTAGCTCAAACCTACTTGCTCCGCGAGGGGTGTTTCTGTCCATGGTTAGCTACCAGGACGTGTCGGGTTGGCTATATAACCGACAGATGATATCATCAGCCATAGGGCAGGCATACATCATTTGCATATGTTTGAATTGTTTGGGTTTGCCTATTTGTTTTGGATTTCTACATTATATATGCTATGTTACCTGATTATGTGCTACTTGTTCTACTTGTACCTTATTTGTGTATTACTTGTCTATATTGCTTGTGTTTGTACAACTGAGAGATCCACATGTTGGTGTCGGTGTATGTTGAGGGCTGTTCTTGATGAGATGAATTGATGATGCGATTGCATGATGATGATGATTTTTGAATGAGATCATTTGAGCCCCCTGGGTAGACGCAGTGATGTGATTTCACTAGCTCCAGGCGAGGGTATGATGTATTGATATAGAGTTGCTGAGGCAGAACAACTGATGATGGTTTTGCTTATGATTCTGAGTCTAATTGGTGGAATAATCAGCGAGTTGGGAAACATGTGTAACATGAACTAGATTTAGTATCCCCTTACGACAGATGCCTATTTATGGATTAGTGAGAATCTAGGCTGGATACTTGGTGAAAAGGAGTTTAGGATGCTTAGTGAGTTTTTATTGCAGTGCATTGTATTTATTTGGCACTTTTACCGTACTGGGAACCCATGGGCCCGGGGTTCTCATTCCGTATATATCTCTTGTTTTTCAGATACAGGTCCAAGTGCTCAGAAGTGAGCTGTGGTACGTCTGAGAGACGGCGAAGATCTTTATTTTCTCTACTTTGTGTTCTGCTTAGAATCTCTCCATCTTTGTTTTGAAAAGATTATATTATGTATTGAACTTTTTTTGGAACTTGCCTATAGAGGCTCTTATGTTTCCTTCGGGAGAGATTAGGATATACTGTTGTCAGTTACTTTCATACTGTACCCTAGCCGGCCTAAACTTCGCGGGTCGCGACTAGTGACTATTACTTATGTTATATATATCTATCTGTTATCTATCTCTTAATCTCCTTTATGCCTTGTCCGTATATCGCTTTCGGCTTCACAGTTAACTTTTCGTTGTCGAAACGTGAGTGATACGCCTTCGCGATTTTATTTCTACTCTTTTCAGGCTTCTCGATTAATACTCCTTTCGAAATTAACTATATTTATATATTAAAAATCCACCTGAGAGTCGTACCACCGTAATATCATTGACTTATGACTCGAGCATAAGGATTTGGATATTAGGGTGTTACATTATGGTATCAGAGCAGTTCGTCCTTGTGAGCCTGAGGGATGGAACTGCTTATGCTTCAATGCATACTCTGAGTCTGTGCCTGTGCTAGTTAGGGTATCTAACCGATACATCTAGCATGAAGTCCATGAGTGTACCTTTGGTACTTTGAAGCACTATACTTCCGATATTGAGACTGATCAACTTGATATCGATTGTTTGGTGTGTATAGGAACCAGATGGCGCCTCGTGGACCCAGTCAGGGACGTGAGAGAGATCGTACTAGTACGCAGGAACCGGAAGTCAACCCGGATAACCCGGTAAACCTTATGGCGGCGTTGGAGAATATGGCTGCTGCTATGCAAGCCACTGCGGAGGCTCTTGGGCAACAGATAAACAATAATGGCAATGGCGGAAGGGAAGCTCAGGGCCCGATGACACTGGCAACTTTCTTAAAGGTTAATCCACCTAAGTTCAAGGGGACCACCAATCCGACTAAAGCTGATACTTGGTTTCAGGCCATGGAGCGAGCGCTGCAACCGCAGTTGGTGCCTGAAGAGCAGCGTGTTGAATTTGCTACCTATCTGCTCAAAGGGGAAGCATCGCATTGGTGGCAAGGGGCTCGACGTCTCCTGCAACAGGGGAATGACCCTATCACTTGGGATGCCTTCCAAGTGGAATTCTATAAGAAGTACTTTCCGAATTCCGCCAGAACAGCCAAGGAATTGGAGTTACTACAGTTGAAGCAAGGTGCTATGTCCATATCTGAGTATACAGACAAATTTGAGGAGCTATTCAGGTTTTCTCGCGTGTGTCAGGGAGCTCCGGGAGACTTCGAGGTATGGAAGTGTATTAAGTATGAGGGAGGACTTCGAAGTGAAATCCTGAGCTCCGTTGGACCGATGGAGATTAGGGTCTTCTCCGAACTTGTGAACAAGAGCCGTATTGCTGAAGAATGTGTGAGGAAGGCTGTTGAGGCGAAGAATGACCGTCGGGAGTCCCACCGCAGGGAGCACAATCAAGAATACCCAACAAGGGGTCAAGAGTTTAAGAGAAGAGGATACCCACAACGTTTTCCTCAAAGGCGAAATGACTTTGCGACGAGTGAGGAGTCCCAAAGAAACGGTAAGGGAAAACGGGTAGCGGCTACTTCTGATGTTTTGAGCTGTCGGAGGTGTGGAAGTCATCACCCAAATAGACCGTGCCGATTGGGGTTAGGTGTATGTTACAAGTGCGGGTTACCAGGGCATGTATCAAGAAATTGCCAACAAGGAGGGAGTCAGGATACGGGCCAATTGCGACAGTAAGATTGAGGTAATTATTATCATCAAGCTTAAAGGACAGTGCATGATTTTATAATATCGCCTGTACAGTAGAATTGGGACTGTCGAACTTAATATTAGACTGAGAAGTAAACCGGATGGTCCGAGTAAGGATTTACCTTAATACAAATGGATAAATGCCTATGATGTAAATGATTTTCTGTTGAGAATGATGTGTTGTGTTTGTTATGAAGTTGGATGAATTCTAGATTTTTGGTAAAACGGATTGACCCGTGACTTTTAGTTCCTTTGATTTAAATAGATAAGAAATGGTCCTAAATGATGGATTTGGAAATGTTGATTTGAAATGCCAATCATGCTAAGTTGTGGTTGGGTACTTGAGAAAATAAGTGATGGAGTTAATACTTGACGAGAAATCAAAGTGGCGTAGCGGAAGCTTGCTAAAGCGTTAGCATAATATGGTAATAGTAAGGAAAAGTGGGATATGATTAGAAATGCTTTATGCTTAGAGTACTTAAAAGTTTAGTGAGCTTATACAGATAATGATTCTAGATAATTGGAATTAATTGCGGCTGTGAGCCTTGATGGTTCTGAAACGGATGAGAAAATTATCATTGATGCGTAAACGGATTTAGATGATGATTGAGTGCAAGTTGTTGTGTTCGAGAGATGAGTGCTATGATGTTTGGTCATGGTGACCTTGGATTTTGATCAAGATTTGTAATGACCGGTTTCAGAGATATCGTTTGGAGACCTTTAAATTGCAATACTAATGCGGTACTGAGATTGGTTTGAGGGAACCCGTGACGGGTGGTAAACTCCAATTTTTGGGGAGGTGCTGTTGAAAATTTTCCCAAGAATTTGAAGGAGTATTTGGTCATGTTTTTGAAAATGATTTTGATCTGAGTAACTTCAACAAAAGAGATGTGTCTCGAAAGCTTTTATAGATTATTAAAGGGAAGTGGATTTATAAGAGTTTGTCAGCTTGTTAGTACAAACTCATTGAATTCTAAAAACGAAGAAAGCTTTGATTGATTATAGTGATGTGTGATGATGGCTATGATTAACGATGATGACAATATTATTGATGACATGATTTGAGATTTAATAGGGTGTGAGTTCATGAGACGATAAAAGTAAGGAACGAATGACCGAGATCCTCAGAGATAGAGAAATCAGAGCGCGGCAACGGAAGCGCGCAGAGTAAAAGGGCCTTGGAACTGTTATGCGTTGGATATAACGGCAGATTACGCTCGCGTACTCGTAGTGATGGATGGAATTTTCGAGGGCGAAAATTTCTGTTAGGGGGGTAGAATGTAATACCCGGTCTAACCGAAATTAATTAAATAATGAGTTAAGTAGGAGCGAATATGGTTGGAAGATTTGGCAATTTGAATTTGATAATTTAAATATGATATTTGGATTCAGTGAGTTTTTCCGAGTCGGAAGACATAGTTTTCTGCGTAAAAGCGCGCAGTGGAATTTTGACCGGCAGTACCAGCTGAGACCTGTCTGGTACTGCAGCTGAGAAAGTTGATTATGAGTAAATAAGATTAAGAAATGAGGAATTATGATTAGGGGAGGTAGAAATATTTGAAGTGCGATTTAGAGCTCTAATCTTAAAGGTTTTGGTCCAAAATTGGACCAACGGACAAAAATAAGTGAACTGGGCCTAAGTGGGCCCAAGACCCAACATATATAAACATTAGTTATGAGCATTTCAGCTCATTTTACCCTAAAAAGAGAGGTTGGGGCGCTGAGTTGAGAAGAGAGAAGAGAAGAGAGAAAACCTAACTCTCTTTGATCTTCAAACCACCATAACTTGAGCTACGGAGCTCCGATTGACGAGCCGTTTGCGGCCACGCGTCGCTCTTCTCATCCTCTACAATTCTATCTAAGTTTTGTGGTGAGTATTCCATTCATCTCTGCCCAGTTTTCGAAGTTCCCTACTGTTACACATTTTTGGGAAGTTAGTGTTGAAATCTTGTGATTTTGGGTGTTTAGGGATACTCCAACATGGATTCTAAGTGAGTTCTATCCCTACTTCATATGGGCTGAGGTAAGAAGTGCTCAAACCCTTGTGATTTGTCATTTTTATGAGCCCTAGGTTGATGTATGTATGTCATATTGGTTATGTTAGTGCATTTGATGGTTTTGGTGCACAATTGGGAGATTGGTGTTGCTTGAGGAGCTTTGGTGAGGCTTGGGGCTAAGGTTGGTGGAGACTTCCAAAGAAGAGGCTCAATTGTTTTGGCTACAAGAGGTACGGTTTAAGTTTCATTTAAGTACCGTGTGGTGTGATGAGAATTCCTAGGCTAGATGCCCTAGGATTAAGTTTGGATTGTGTAAATGGTTGATGCTAATATGCATAGTTGGTATGTAATGTGAATTGATGATTGGGTTGAGAATTGTGTGGCCTTGTATGCTTGGTGTATTGAAAATTTGATGTATTGGGTAATGAGTATTAATTTGTGGTTTATGTATTTAAATTGTGAAATTGGGCCGGAGGCCGTAAATTTTGGGCCGGAGGCCGGAAAGAGGTAAGGGAGGCAAGTTGATGTGTGCATTGTATGATGACACAAGTGATTGGATGAATTTCATATAATGAATATATGAATGATTGGGTTGGTTATTGAATAATGAGGTTTGAGGAGTTGAAGTGTGGAAATTGGTAATTTTGGGTGAAATAGTATAGATGAGGTATGTTTGATTTTGGTTGAGATATATTATGTGGTCATATATGTGAGTATGATTATTGATGCCTTGATGGTATGATAATGCATGAGAGATATGTATGTTGTGATATACGCTTGAGAAATGATTAAGTTTGATTTGGGGGTGAAACCACGTGATAGTGAGTATGATATTGGTTATGTATAATGATGGTTGATTGGAAATAGTATAGTTGGAAATTGGGATGAGGAAGGATGTATGACATGTTGATATGTTTGTAATTTAGCCATTTGCTTGAAATGGGTAAAGATGATTTATATGATGGTTTTGTGATTCGTGGCAAAGTGTTAATGTATGAGTTGAGGAGGCTTGATGTTGATTTTGGTATATTTTGATTGGTTTCAAAAAGGGTTGAAATTGGCATGTTTTGGTTGATTTTGAAAGAGTTGAAAATGGCTTGTTTTGAAAATGGCACTTTGTGGTTTTATATGAAAACATGGTTTTTGGGCATACTTTGACGGGACATAACTTGGGCTACGGATCTTTGTTTTGTGCCAAATCTGTTTAGAAATGAAATTGGATCCGGGATGTCCATGCCGTTCGAAGAACGGGTGAAAAACGATTTAAAATGAGGAAGTTATGTCCGTCGGAAGATTGGGGGTTGAAGCTGTGAATTCTGCAGTTTTTAACTTAGAAAATTTTTAGCAGCATAATCCCTTGCGCGTGTGCGCACTTGGCGCGTACGCGCCGATCTTCCAGAAAACGCCATCCACGCGTGCGCGTGATGTGCGCGGGCGCGCCGATAGTGCTGCACCCAATGCCCAGCCATTTTCCAGAGAGTTGTGCCAGAACTGTGCCAGCTTCGTGCCTGGGGCACGAGAGTATCCACGCGTACGCGTGGTTGACCCGTGCGCGTCGATTTGGCAACTTTTTAATCCACGCGTTAGCGTGCATGACGCTTGCGCGTCGATGAGTTTTTAAGGACATCCATGCGTGCGCGTGGAGTACGCATACGCGTGGCATTGTTTTCATGCCAAAGTCGATATTTGAGTTTTAAAAGCCAAATCTCATACTTCTAAGCCTCCGATCTCACCACTTATATCCTAAATCGTTATGATATGCCTAGCTATTAGAAAAGGGCTAGTGAATGAGGTAACTTGCGAGTGAAGCAAGGGGAAAATGAATAATCAATGAGGATCATTGATGATTATGTGAGATGTGGAGGATGGTGGTGGAAGTGCTTGTTATGCCATTGGCCGAAGGGCCGTAATTGTTTATGAATTGGCTGGTTCTGGATTGAACCGTGAGCCGGAATAGCTGTGTATGCTATGAATACTGGCTGGTTATGGATTTAACCGTGAGCCGGATGGCCGATATGGATGTTGATCCATGGATGAGAATTCATGCATGTTTATGCTGAATTATTGATAATTGTGATTTGCACTTCCACTATCTGAGATGCGAGTTTCCCTGGGTAGTAGCAGTGGCTAGTCCACTTGCTCCGGGTATGAGACGAAAAATGATGTTTATGATAAATGAGTTAATTATGGAGTTTGAATGAATGTAACTCTGATACCTGGGTAGTAGTAAGGGTTGGGGTTCGTCCCACTTGCTCCAGGTTAATGTTTGAGATTTGATAACAATGAGGATTGATAATATGAATTGAGATTGAATGAATATATGCTTGAGATACCTGGGCAGTAGCAAGGGTTATGGTTCGTCCCGCTTGCTCCGGGTTAATGCTTGAGATACCTGGGCAGTAGCAAGGGTTGTGGTTTGTCCCACTTGCTCCAGGTCAGAGATTGTGACGCCTGGGTAGTAGCCGCAGTAGTGGTTGTTCCACTGGCTCCAGGTTGAGCTGTTAAACACCCGCCTGGGTAGTGGCCGCAGTAGTGGTTGTTCCACTGGCTCTGGGCTGAGCGGGTAGTAGCAAGGGGGTTGTAGCTCAAACCTACTTGCTCCGCGAGGGGTGTTTCTGTCCATGGTTAGCTACCAGGACGTGTCGGGTTGGCTATATAACCGACAGATGATATCATCAGCCATAGGGCAGGCATACATCATTTGCATATGTTTGAATTGTTTGGGTTTGCCTATTTGTTTTGGATTTCTACATTATATATGCTATGTTACCTGATTATGTGCTACTTGTTCTACTTGTACCTTATTTGTGTATTACTTGTCTATATTGCTTGTGTTTGTACAACTGAGAGATCCACATGTTGGTGTCGGTGTATGTTGAGGGCTGTTCTTGATGAGATGAATTGATGATGCGATTGCATGATGATGATGATTTTTGAATGAGATCATTTGAGCCCCCTGGGTAGACGCAGTGATGTGATTTCACTAGCTCCAGGCGAGGGTATGATGTATTGATATAGAGTTGCTGAGGCAGAACAACTGATGATGGTTTTGCTTATGATTCTGAGTCTAATTGGTGGAATAATCAGCGAGTTGGGAAACATGTGTAACATGAACTAGATTTAGTATCCCCTTACGACAGATGCCTATTTATGGATTAGTGAGAATCTAGGCTGGATACTTGGTGAAAAGGAGTTTAGGATGCTTAGTGAGTTTTTATTGCAGTGCATTGTATTTATTTGGCACTTTTACCGTACTGGGAACCCATGGGCCCGGGGTTCTCATTCCGTATATATCTCTTGTTTTTCAGATACAGGTCCAAGTGCTCAGAAGTGAGCTGTGGTACGTCTGAGAGACGGTGAAGATCTTTATTTTCTCTACTTTGTGTTCTGCTTAGAATCTCTCCATCTTTGTTTTGAAAAGATTATATTATGTATTGAACTTTTTTTGGAACTTGCCTATAGAGGCTCTTATGTTTCTTTCGGGAGAGATTAGGATATACTGTTGTCAGTTACTTTCATACTGTACCCTAGCCGGCCTAAACTTCGCGGGTCGCGACTAGTGACTATTACTTATGTTATATATATCTATCTGTTATCTATCTCTTAATCTCCTTTATGCCTTGTCCGTATATCGCTTTCGGCTTCACAGTTTAACTTTTCGTTGTCGAAACGTGAGTGATACGCCTTCGCGATTTTATTTCTACTCTTTTCAGGCTTCTCGATTAATACTCCTTTCGAAATTAACTATATTTATATATTAAAACTCCACCTGAGAGTCGTACCACCGTAATATCATTGACTTATGACTCGAGCATAAGGATTTGGATATTAGGGTGTTACACCAAAACTACGAGCTCAAGTTTCCATGGCACAATACTGACACTATTTTTTGGTTTTCCGATTTGGATCAAAGGAATCAGGAATTTACAATGCATATCTAAGGTGGAAGAATAGAGATGTGGTTTGAATGAGTGTAGGATGATGGACGGCGACTGTCAGCGGTGGCAAGGACTATGGCAGTGATGGTCGATGATGGAGGGAAGTGAGTTCCATTAAAGTAGTGACGAGGGGAAGTGAATCTTCTGATGAACCAAACTCCAACACAAGAACAGTTTTTTTCTTTTTCTTTTTCAATCAATTTAGTTTAGGAAAATAGGAATACGTTTACCGGCAATAATAACAATGGCCGTTATTAATTTGAAAAAATAAATATAAAAGTAAAAGAAGTAATAATTTAGTGGCAATAATAATAATTGTCATTATAACATATCTATAACAATATATAATGGGAAAACTCATCTTGGTGTCCAATTTTTTTTTCTATTTTTATCCTTCTTAATAACTTACTTCCCGTTACAGAATTTTCACTACTTCATTTTCATTCACGTTCATGTCAATATAACTTCTCCCGTTAATTTCTCTCACATAGTCACATCACCTTACTACTTACTACATCATTACAGAATTTCCACTACTTAATCTTCATCTTCATATATAATAACTAATAGAATACTAATTTCTCCTCCTAATCTCTCTCACTTCACTAGTTACTCCATAATAGAAAATTTTTTTTTATTTCTCCTCCATCTTCTCCGGCATTCTTCTCACTTCGCCTAAATATAATGTAAAACCTACTGTAATTTACTTTTTCTCATTAAATAAAAGTGTAAAACTATTTTTATTTGTTTCTTTGATTAATTACAGTTGACAACATACCAATAGAAGATTCACGTGGAAGTGGTCGACGAACTTGGCAAGACTATGCCAGGCAACGAAGACAAAATATGAGTGAAAATCAGAGGCAGCAACACCTTGCCAGAAGGCGTGACAGTTATTGAGAGAGTACTAGACGAGGAAAATAAATCCATACATCAAGTGTAAGTAATTTTTGGTAAATTTTATTATATTTGTGATATTCATTTAAATTATATTTTATTTAGTTTTATCTTAGTTTTAGTTTGTACCATTTTGTTCTTAGTACAATGTACTCTGTAACTTCACTCTAATTATTTTATTAGAGTTTTTGTTGTAACTTCTTAAAAAAAATTATTATTTTTGTATTTCTTTTGATGTTTTTCTTCTCCCTTCTTTAACATTCTCAATTGAATTGCCTCCATCCTTCTCCTTTGCCTTCTTCCACTGCGGTTACAATTTTTTTTTCAATTTACTTACTCAATCTATATTTTTAATCTATTTTTTATTTTTTTTAATTTGATACCAATTTTTCATGTAGACAAATAGCGTTATGCCTTTTTCTCTCATTAATTTGATTTGATCTAGAACATTATATAATGAAAAAACTCATTTTGGTGTCCAATTTTTTTTTTCATTTTTATCCTTCTTAATAACTTACTTGCCGTTACAGAATTCCCACTACTTCATTTTCTTTCACGTTCATGTCAATATAACTTCTCCCGTTAATTTCTCTCACATCATGTTACAGAATTTCCACTACCTATTCTTCATCTTCATCTATAATAACTAATAGGATACTAATTTCTCCTCTTAATCTCTCTCACTTCACTGGTTACTCTATAATAGAAATTTTTTTTTCATTTCTCCTCCATCTTCTCCGGCATTCTTCTCACTTCGCCTAAATATAATGTAAAACCTACTGTAATTTACTTTTTCTCATTAAATAAAAGTGTAAAACTATTTTTATATGTTTCTTTGATTAATTATAGTTGACAACATACTAATAGAAGATTCATGTGGAGGTGGTCGACGAACTTGGCAAGGCTATGCCAGTAAACGAAGACAAAATAGTGAAAAACAAAGGTAGCTTATCGAGAAAGTATTAGACGAGGAAAACAAATCCATACATCAAGTGATCAGTAATTTTTGGTAAATTTTATTATATTTGTGATATTCATTTAAATTATATTTTATTTAATTTTATCTTACTTTTAGTTTGTAGCATTTTGTTCTGAGTACAATGTACTCTGTAGCTTCACTCTAATTATTTTATTAGAGCTTTTGTTGTAACTTCTTAAAAAAGTTTATCATTTTTGTATTTCTTTTGATGTTTTTTTTCTCCTTTCTTTAACATTCTCAATTGAATTGCCTCAATCCTTCTCTTTTGCCTTTCTCCATTGCGGTTACAATTTTTTTTTCAATTTACTTACTCAATCTATATTTTTAATCTATTTTTTTTTTTAATTTGTTACCAATTTTTTACGTAAACAAATAGCGTTATGTCTTTTTTTTCTCATTAATTTGATTTGATAAAAAAATAATTTCTTTAAATTTTATATGTACATTTTATTTATTTTTTGACATGTCTATATTTAACTATCTGTCAATGATGGGATGAAAAAATTTTATAAATATTTTTTTAACATTTTTTTATTTTTCTAAAATACTTGATTACTTAAAATATTATATTTAAAATTTGAGTATATAAATATTTTTAACTTAAACTAAAATAAATAAATTATATTACAAAAATATTTATTAATTTTGTCTTTTACAATATTATTCGTTTGGCATATTGGCTTAGTTATTTAATTAGTATATAATGCATGCAAGAAAATCACACATATCAAGTGTTTCTTAAAATATTAGTATACTAATTTTTAAATAATTAATTATTTAGAGTACTGGATTTGATATTTAATTATGTAAAGTATTGTATTTATCTGGGTATGTCTAAAACCAGCACAACAATTATGTGCTTATTAGATGCGTCATATTTATATAGACCATTAGATTTAATTAGATGAAAATCAAAGGTTAATATAAAAGAAGAGCATTGATGAACTCTAATAAATACAGAATATCATAGTATATAAATAAATGCTTTAAATAGCAATACTTTAATACGCAATACTTTAAATGGCGACAGAATTTTTTATTCTTAAATAATTAAATATAAAATATATAAATACAAAAATATGAGTATTTTTTTATTCAATAAGATTAGTTATTATACAATAAATGTTTATAATATTAAAAAATTATATTAAAATAAAATTTTAAACTGTAACATAAAAATATAAAATAATTAAAATTATATTTTATATTACTTGACAAATAATTAGATTATTATATTTAAAAATTTATTAATTAACTAATTTTGTTAAAAATATTATTATATAAAATAATTTTCATCAAAATATTTTGAAAATATAATTTATTTAAAATATTATATATAATACATGAAAATATTAACTTTTTTTATTTTTTTCAATTTTTAAAAAAAAAAGAATAAAAATAATATAATTCTAAATACATGCCTATCACATTATATATATATTTACTTATATTAATAAAACCTAAACTAATCAAGTTTACGTAATTAAAAATATAAAACATATAAATAATATGTGCGTGAAAAGTAATCTTTTTTAATATATTTGTATTTACGTTAAACTATATTTAAATCAACAAATTAGTTGTGTGATATATATATTATACTCTTTTAATTTTTGGACATTTAGTTGTTACAAATATAAATACAATTTTATTTCTCGTTTTAGTATTATTTTTAATATTTTAATATCTCCGGTGTAAAGCTCTTTTGTAAAGAAAACGTATTCTTGCAATTAGAAGAAAAACTACAAAATAGCATTAGTATAATAAGTGGTTACATTTTTTTTACAAATGGAAATTAAACAAAGTAATTATTATACCTAATTGAATTTGATCAAAAATCTATTTTCAAGAAATATTAAAAACTACATTAAAACTTGGGAAGCACAACAAAATAAAATATCAATGAAAAAAATAAATAATTTTTATCAAAATATTTCAAAAATATAATTTATTTAAAATATTATATATAATACATAAAAATATTAATTTTTTTTATCTTTTTCAATTTTTTTTAGAAAAATGGAATAAAAATAATATAATTCTAAATACATGCCTATCACATTATATATTTATTTATATTAGTAAGACCTAAACTAATCAAACTTACGTCATTAAAAATATAAAACATATAAATATGAAAAAATGAATAATTTTTTTATTAAAATTAACATTTAAAGTTTCATATATATAATATTTAAAATTATATATTTATAATAAGATCATTTTTTATTTTTATTATTTTCAAGTATTTTTTAATTGTTTTAGTTAAATTTTTTATTCTCTAATTCGACCAAATATATATATATATGAAAAATTAGTGTAAATGTCATAATATTTCCAAAATATTTTTAATTTTTTTATATTTATATGTTTTATATTTTTAATTACGTAAGCTTAATTAGTTTAGATCTTACTAATATAAGTAAATATGTAATATGATAGGCATGTTTTTAGAATTATATTATTTATTCTGTTTTTAAAAAAAATTGAAAAAAATAAAAAGGTTAATAATTTCATGTATTATATATAATATTTTAAATAAATTATATTTTAAAATATTTTGATGAAAAATTATATTATATAATAATATCTTTAATAAAATTAGTTAGATAATAAATTTTGAATATAATAATCTAATTATTTATCAAGTAATATAAAATAAAATTTTAATTATTTTATATTTTTATCTTACAATTTAAAATTTTATTTAATATAATTTTTTAATATCATAAAAATTTCTTGCATAATAATTAATCTTATTAAATAAAAAATACTCATATTTTTGTATTTATATGTTTTATATTTAATTATTTAAAAATAAAAGATTATGATACCCTTTAAAGTATCGTGTATTAAAGTATTACCATTTAAAGTATTTATTTATGTATTAAGATATTCTGTATTTATTAGAGTCTATCAATACTCTTCTTTCATATTAGCCTTTGATTCTCATCTAATTAAATCTAATAGTCTATATAAATGTGGCGCATCCAATAAGCACATAATTGTTGTGCTCGTTTTAGACATACCCTATCTATCATAGAGGACACAAAAAATATATACATATCAATGACAAAGTGAACAAATTCCAAATAACCTTAAAATGGGATAACATAAGAACTTTGTTAATTAATTTTGATTTTTTAAATAATTTGACAATTCAATAAATATCTGAATTTATATTTTCTTATTAGTTTAATCTTCATTATTATTTTCTTTTTTATCTCATGGGGCATGTAAGGTTTAATTTATTAGTTTTTTATATATCTTTTATTTTTTGGATTATTTTATTTTATTGTATTTTTTTACTTTAAAAATTTTAGAGTCTAAAGAATTCCTGTTTAAATGATTCAAACCATATGATTAAAAAGTGGTTTAAGAGAATAGATTTGATTTAGGGTAATTTAACATTTATTAATGAATAACTACTAGAAGAAAAAATTTATTGCATAAATAACAGAAATAAGTTGATAATATATAGGCTAATTTAAAAAATAAAAAAAGTAAAAAAATAACAAAAATTAACTTTAATTTTGAAGATAAATAAAAAGATGTGATATTTTATATATTAGATAATTTAAATGATACTAGCAGCTCAATAGGCACTATAGTGCCTGTTCAGCCGCTTTTCTATTATTGTGAAGAAATTATTTTTTATAATTTTATTTTTAAAATTATAAATTTAATAAAATAATCTAAACATTAATAATAAAAAAATTAAAAAACAAAAATAAAAATTTTATAATTTATTTAACTTTTAGAATGTATAAACATTATAAATTTAAAGTAAATAAGATATTAAACAAACTTATTATGTTGTTATTATGTGTAACAACATAAAAATAAAGATTTAGAAATATTATTTACAATTAACTATTTAGAAACGTTATTAAGTTTATTTTTTATTTTTAATAGTATTTAATTTAAAGCAAAGATAAAAATTTATATTCAAAACACTTTTTATCTTCACCATAGTTTTAATTGATAAAAAATAATTTTTTTAATTTTATATTTAATTTTTTAAACAATTTTTAAGTGCATTATTCATTCAGAATTATTAATTTATATTTGTATTATATCGCCTCACTATATTAAACACTATTCTTTTTCTTACTTTGGGTTTGAAAAAGGTTTTAAGCAAGAGAAATAGATTGCAAGAATTAATAAATTAATAACTGATAAAACTTTTGGCAAGGTATGAAAACTAGAAGTCCTATCCTAGTTATCCTTATCAATTGTGATGAGAATTGGATTTTTCTCCCACTAAGTTAACCTCTAACTATGAAGGTAAGTCAAGTGGATGGAATAAGTTTGGTTCCTCAGGTCCTAGTCTTTCCTTGGAAAAGGCTAGAGTTATTGGAACTCGAATTAATTCTTGAAGAATTCCAATTTTCAGTCAACAATGAGTTTGACACCTCAAGAGTTACCAATTAATCAACCAAGGCCAAAAGAGAAGAAAATCTACTCGAATGAAAATAATTTGGATAAAGCCAAAGCATCCAAACATATAAGTCTGAAATACCTCAATTTATATTAAATAAAGAAAATCTTAACATGAATGGCTCATAAGCCAAATAGGCAACATAAGTAAAACAAGCATTAAAGTATCTGAAAATAAAAGAGAAATATAAAGTAAAAGGAATATTAAACCTGATGAAGAGTTGAAATCCTAAATCCTTTAAGAGGAATCCTAATCCTAAATCCTAAGAGAGAGGAGAGAACCTCTCTCTCTAAAAACTACATCTAAAATTATGAAAAGTGTGTTATGAGTGTATGATCTGATTCTGCTCCACTCCCAGCCTCTAATCTGTGTTTTCTGGGACGAGAACTGGGTCAAAAACAGCTCAGAAGTCACTTCCAGTGCTTTTTGGTCCGTACAGGTCGCGGCAAAATGACGCGGAGGCGTCATCCATGCGTTTGCGTGGATTGAAGTTCGCAGATGCGATGCGGACGCGTCATCCATGCGTTCGTGTCGGTTAACTTCGGGGCAGTGATGTGGCGGAAATTAGTGAATTAAAAATTATTAAAATGTGTACGTTGCAAGTATAGTTCTTAACTCACCAGAAATCCACTTATCAATTTAGAAAGGTGTCACAGAAATTTAAATTTTAAATACTGGGAGTATGAATCCCAGGTCATCTCCCAACGAGTTGCAGAAAAGTGTGCTATTTTATTGATGTTTTCAAAAAGGTTTGAGTTGAGTAAACATGGAATAAAATTGGAGAATTTGAATAATGTAAATAAAAGCCTTGACTGGGAGTTGATTAGTTGGAAGTCCCGCTATTGTTGGATTACTCTCTAGATTAATTGATAATAAAAGGTTATCCTGTTTAGTTATCTCTTACTAGGTAAGGGAAAGTCAAACAAGTTGGGATGCTATGCCCGTTCACAAGTTGCAACCCACTTAATTAAAAGGGATTGGTATTAGTGACTGGAGGGCAAGCCAACAATAACCCAATTACAATCTTTCTTTCAAGCCTTCCAACTCAATTAGTTCCTTTCAATCAACTCCCCATCAAGTTAGGGAACTACTCGCTCATTGTGAATGTAAAGTTCATAACATATGAAAAGGAATTAAAGAAAGACATTGTAAATAAAAATCAAAATAATCAAATAAAAATAAAAGTAATCCTTGCATTAAATAAATCCTAATAATATTCCAATGGTAAAATTAACGAAGCAAACGACATGGAAGAGTAAAGCCAAGTAAAGAAAACGAACTAGAATGACGAAGTCTTGATGAGGTTCTCAATATCCTAATGCCAAAAAGTGATAGAAAAATAAAATCCTAAAAACTATCAACATGTAGAGAGAAAAACCTAGAGGAGGAGTAAAAAACTAGATCTAAAACTAAAACTGTGTAGAATGAATGTTGTCCCTGGTTTCTGCATGTTCTCTGGCTCTAGTCTGCTGTTCTGGGCCAAGAACTGGGTCAAAATAGGGCCCAAAATCGCCCCCAGTGGAATCTGCATATTATGCAGATCGCGCACGTCACGCGATCGCGTCGTCCATGCAGACGCGTCATTCGCGTTTTTCCCTGCCACGCGTTCCCGTCGTCCACGTCTCCGCGTCACTTGTGCTTTTCCATTCCGCGCGGTCACGTGAGCCATGCGGCTGCGTCACTGCGATTTTTTCTCTTTCGCGCGAACGCGTTAGCCATACGGCCGCGTCACTTCTCGCTGATTATCTCCTCAATTTCTTGTGTTCCTTCTATTTTTTCTAGCTTCCTTTCTAATCTCTAACTCATCCATGCCCTATAAAGCCTGAAACACTTAACACACAGATGAAGGCATCAAATTGGATAAAGGAGAACTAAAATGCATAATTAAAAAGTCTCTAGGAAGGAAATATAAATGCATGCTAAATTAATGAATAAGTGGGTAAGGATCATGATAAAACCACACAATTAAACACAATATAAACCATAAAATAGTGGTTTATCAACCTCCCCACACTTAAACATTAGCATGTCCTCATGCTTAATTGAAGGAGATAAGATAAATAAGTATGAGCATGTAGAAACTCATGCAATGCAATGCAACCTATATATATGAATGCAACTATATGATTCTTGCACACTTGATCAAAAGTAAATAAGCTCTTCAAACAATTACAAATCAAATTCCACTAATTCTATCATTATACAGTAAGACAGATAAAAGTGCAAGAAGATAGCTCATGAAAGCAGGGAACATGGAAATTCAAGCATTGAACCCTCACTGATAATGTATGTACGCTCTAATCTCTCTAGTGTATAGGGTAATCACTTTATCCTTCTCTAACCTCTCTCACTTAAAACTACATCTAAATCTAAAATTATGAATTATCAGAGCATCCTCATGAATGGATGCATTCCCCACTTTATAGCCTCTAATATGTATTATCTTGGCCGAAAACTGGGTCAGAAACAGCCCAGAAGTCACTTCTAGCGCTTTTTGGCCCGTACAGGTCGCGGCCAAGTGACGCGGAGGCATCGCCCACGCGGCCGCGCAGGTTGAAGTTCGCAGATGCGACGCGTCCACGTGAATCAAGCGTTTGCGTCGCCTAGCGTCAGGGCAACTATGGTATATTAATATCAAATCGAAGCCCTGGACGTGAGCTTTCCAACGCAACTGGAACCGCATCGTTTGGACCTCTGTAACTAACGTTATAGATGTTTGAGTGCGAAGAGGTCAGGCTAGACAGCTTAGCAGTTTCTCCAACTTATTGTATTCCTTCTATTTTTGCATTCTTCCTTTCCATCCTCTGAGCCATTCCTGCCCTATAATGTCTGAAAACACTTAACACACATATCAAAGCATCTAATGGTAATAAGAGAGGATTAATAATAAGCAAATATAAGATCAAAGAAGCATGTTTTCAATCATAGCACAAAATCAGGAAGGAAAATGTAAAACATGCGAATTGTATGAATAAGTGAGTAAAGAGTTGATAAAAACCACTTAATTGAGCATAAGATAAACCATAAAATAGTGGTTTATTAGGCAGCTATAGTAAATTTTATATCGTTGCGAAGCCCCGAATGTTAGCTTTCTAACGCAACTAGAACCGGATCATTTGGACCTCTGTAGTTCAAGTTATGACCATTTAAGTGCAAAGAGGTCAGGCTGAACAGCTTAGTAGTTTCTTCAACTTCTTGTATTCCTTCCACTTTTGCATGCTTCCTTTCCATCCTCTGAGCCATTCATGCCCTGTAATCCCCGAAATCACTTAACACACATATCAAGGCATCGAATGATAACAAGAGAGGATTTAAATAAAAGAAAATAAAAGGCAAAGAAGCATGTTTTCAATCATAGTACAAAATCAGGAAGGAGAATGTAAAACCATGCAAATCATATGAATAAGTGGGCAAAGGCTTGATAAAAACCATTTAATTGAGCACAAGATAAACCATAAAATAGTGGTTTATCAGCCACAGACACATAACTGGGTGAACCTTTTCAGATTGTGACTCAGCTTTGCTAAAGTCCCCAGTTAGAGGTGTCCAGAGTTCTTAAGCACACTCTTTCTGTTTTGGATCACGACTTTAACCACTCAGTCTCAAGCTTTTCACTTGGACCTTCATGACACAAACACATGGTTAGGGACAGCTTGATTTTGCCGCTTAGGCCAGGATTTTATTCCTTTGGGCCCTCCTATCCATTAATGCCCAAAGCCTTGGATCCTTTTTACCCTTGCCTTTTGGTTTAAAGGGTTATTCGCTTTTTTTGCTTGCTTTTTCTTTTTCTTTATTTCTTTTTGCCACCTTTCTCTTCGTATGCTTTTTTATTCACTGCTTTTTCTTGCTTCAAGAATCAATTTTATGATTTTTCAGATCATCAATAACATTTCTCTTTTTTTCATTATTCTTTCAAGAGCCAAAAAATTTAACATTCATAAACTTCACTATAAAAAATATGCACTGTTCAAGCATTCATTCAGAAAACAAAAAGTATTACCACCACATCAAAATAATCAAACTAATTTCAAGATAAATTTCAAAATTCAAGTACTTGTTCTTTTGTAATTAGGCACATTTTTCATTTAAGAAAGGTGAAGGGTTCATAGGACATTCATAGCCTTAAGACATAGACTCTAAATACTAATGATCATGTAATGAAGACACAAACATAGATAAAACATGAAGCATAAAAATCGAAAACAGAAAAATAAGAAAAAGGAAATCAAAGAACGGGTCCACCTTAGTGATGGAGGCTAGTTCTTCCTCTTGAAGATCCAATGGAACGTTTGAGCTCCTCTATGTCTCTTCCTTGCCTTTGTTGCTCTTCCCTAATGGTTATTTGATCCTCTCTAATTTAATGGAGAATAATGGAGTGCTCTTGGTGCTCCATCCTTAGTTGCTCCATATTGGAACTTAAATCTCCCAAAGAGATGTTGAGTTGCTCCCAATAGTTATGTGGAGGAAAATGCATCCTGGTGCAGTATTTTACAACCCACAAATAACCAGCAAGTGCACCGGGTCGTACCAAGTAATACCTTACGTGAGTAAGGGTCGATCCCACGAGGATTGATGGATTAAGCAACAGTTATTGAGTGATAGGCTTAGTTAGGCAAGCAGAAAAGAGTGTTTTGGTATTCAAAGAGCATTAAACAGTAAATTAAGAATTTCAGAAAACAAGCAGCAATGAGTTGGGAATAAAATATGGAGAAAACAGTTAAGGCTTCAGAGTTATCTATTCTTCCGGATTGATTTTTCTTACTAACTATTTTAATCATGCAAGATTTAATTCATGACAAACTATTTGTGACTAGATCCTAATTTTTTAGACCTTCCTAGTCTCCCCTAAAATTCATTAACTGCCAATTCTTTGGTCAATTAATTCCAATTAGAGGGTGATGATCAATTTCTAGTTTATATGCCACAAGAATCCTAATTATCCAAAAATAAGGGTATTATATGTCACGTATCCCGATAAATACAAACAATTAGAAATTCAGGATAATATGTTTTCAAGCTGTTGTTCAAGTAAAGAGCTTTTCCAAGTTTTACAAGAACTCAATTAGAACATGGGTCATACTTCCGTTCTACCCAAATTCATAAAATAAAGAAGGAAAAAAATTATTGAGATATAAACCAAAACATGTATTAAATTAGAAAGATCAACCGAATCAATCTATACAAATAGACAAAGCTCCTAACCTTAATAATGGAGAATTAGTTGCTCATTAAATGTGGAATGTAAATTTGTATTGAATTCCCTAATGGAATCCCCCTTATGGAATGTCCGAGACTTCCTCCTCTAATAGAAGAGAAGTCTCCCCTTTTTATAACTAATCATAATAAATTTAAAATCTAATTTCAAAAATTAAAATAATATCTTTTCCTAGAATTCAAATTTAAATTTAAATCAAAATTAATTTTAAATAATCAAGTTTTCAGCTGATGGGTGGGGACCACTTGATTTGTCCATTCTGCAGCTTCTAATATGTGTTTTCTGGGCTGGAAACTGCGTCAAAATAGCCCAGAAATCGCCCCCAGCATTTTTCTGCATTTTCTGCACGTGGCGCATGTCACGCATACGCGTCGATCACGCGGACGCGTTGATGGTCTTTTCAGCGAGTCACGTGGATGCATCGGTCACGCAGACGCGTCGCTAAGCAAATCTTTAAATCACGCGTACGCATCCGTCCCGCGTACGCGTCACCATGGATACTTCCAGATCACGCGCACGCATCAGGAACGCGTGCGCGTCGTTCCTCGCTGCCATCTCCTTGGTTTCTTCTCTTTCTCTGCAGAAACTTCATCAAATCCATCCGAATGCTACCTAAAATAAACAAAATTGTACAATACTCAAAATAGCATCCATAGTGGCTAAAATATAATTAATTCTTAATTAAACTCAACAAATTAGATGCAAATTCACTAGGAAAAGATAGGAAAGATGCTCACGCATCACATCCCTTGAGGCATCTCAGGGATTTCTTGATGAGGGACTTCCTCATGCTCTTGTTGAGGTCCATGAGTAGGCTCTCTTATTTGCTCCATCCTCTTTTTAGTGATGGGCTTGTCCTCTTCAATGAGGATGTCTTCTCCTATGACAACTCCAGCTAAATTGCATAGGTGACAGATAAGATGAGGAAAGGCTAACCTTGCCAAGGTGGAGGTTTTGTCAGCCACTTTGTGGAGTTATAGAGATATGACCTCATGAACTTCTACTTCCTCTCCAATAATGATGCTTTGGATCATGATAGCCCGATCTACAGTCACTTCGGATTGGTTGCTAGTAGGAATGATGGAGCGTTGGATGAATTCCAACCATCCTCTAGCCACGGGTTTAAGGTCATGCCTTCTTAATTGAACCGGCTTGCCTTTGGAGTCTCTTTTCCACTGAGCTCCTTTTACACATATGTCCATGAGGACTTGGTCCAACCTTTGATCAAAGTTCTAGTGTAGGGGCGTGCATCTCCTTGCATCATTGGCAAGTTGAATGCCAACCTTACATTTTCTAGACTGAAATCTAAGTATTTCCCCCGAGCCATTGTAAGCCAACTCTTTGGGTTCGGGTTCACACTTTGATCATGGTTCCTGATGATCCATGCATTAGCATAGAACTCTTGAACCATTAAGATTCTGACTTATTGAATGGGGTTGGTGAGAACTTCCCAACCTCTTCTTCGAATCTCATGTCAGATCTCTGGATACACATTCCTTTTGAGCATGAAAGGGACCTCAGGGATCACTTTCTTCTTGGCCACAACTTCATAGAAGTGGTCTTGATGGACCTTTGAGATGAATCTCTCCATCTCCCATGACTTGGAAGTGGAAGCTTTTGCCTTCCCTTTCCTCTTTCTAGAGGTTTCTCTGGCCTTAGGTGCCATAAATGGTTATAGAAACACAAAAAGCAATGCTTTTTCCACACCAAACTTAAAGGTTTGCTCGTCCTCGAGCAAAAGAAGAAAGAAGGATGGAGAAGATGAAGTGGAGGAGATGGAGAGGTGTGAGTGGTTCGGCCAAGGGGGAGAAGAAGTGTTTTTGATTTGTGAATTTGAAGGAAGGATGAGGGGTTTATATAGGAGTGGAAAGAGAGGGTAGAGTTCATGTATTAGGGGTTGGGTTTGGGAGGGAAAGGATTTGAATTTGAATGGTGAGGTAGGTGGGGGTTTTTGGGGAAGCGTGGGTGGATGTGAGTGGTGAAGATGTGATGGGAAAGAGAAATTGAGGTAATTGGTGAGGGGTATTTGGGGAAGGGTGTTATGGGGAGGTGTGAAAATGAGAGAGAGTGAGTTGAGGTAGGTGGGTATCCTGTTGGATTCACAGATCCTGAGGTGTCAAGGTTTTCTCATTCCTGTACCATTTTTGTGTGTAAACGCTCTTTTGAGTGCCAATCCTGGCATTAAATGCCAGGTTGCTGCCCATTTCTGGCGTTTAACGCCAGCCTTTCTTCCCTTTCTGGTGTTTAACGCCAGCTTGGTACCCTTTTTTGGCGTTAAACGCCAGTTTGGTGCCCTTTTCCAGTGTTAAACGCCTAGAATAGTGCCAGACTAGGCGTTTAACGCCCATTCTACTACCCTAACTGGCGTTTAAATGCCAGTAAGCTCATCCTCCAGGGTGTGTTGTTTTGAATGCTGTTTTTGATTTTTGCTTTTGTTTTTGTGACTCCACATGATCATCATCCTAAAGAAAACATAAAATAACAATGGAAAATGAAAATTTAACATAGGTAAGTAAAAATTAGGTTGCCTCCCAATAAGCGCTTCTTTAATGTGAATAGCTTGACAGTGAGCTCTCATGGAGCCTCACTGATACTCAAAGCATGATGATGGCCTCTCAACACCAAACTTAGAGTGTGAATGTGGGGGATCTGTTTGACTCTGTATTGAGAGAAGCTTTTCATGCTTCTTCTTCATGTGTACAAAAGGAGATCCTTGAGCCTCAAACACAAGATAGTCCTCATTCACTTGAAGGACCAACTCTCCTCTATCAACATCAATCACAGCTTTTGCTGTGGCTAGAAAGGGACTACCAAGGATGATGGATTCATCCTTATTCTTCCCAGTGTCAAGGATTATGAAGTCAGCAGGGATGTAAAGGCCTTCAACCTTCACTAAAACATCCTCTACAAGTCCATAAGCCTGTTTTACAGATTTGTCTGCCATCTCTAGTGAGATTCTTGCAGCTGCACCTCAAAAATTCCCAGTTTCTCCATTACAGAGAGTGGCATGAGGTTTATTTCTGATCCCAGGTCACACAGAGCCTTCTCAAAGGTTATGGTGCCTATGGTACAGGGTATTAAGAATTTTTCGGGATCCGGTTTCTTTTGAGGTAATGTCTGCCTAATCAAGTCATTCAGTTCATTGGTGAGCAAGGGGGTTCATCCTCCCAAGTCTCATTACCAAATAACTTGGCATTCAGCTTCATGATTGCTCTAAGGTACTTAGCAACTTGCTCTTCAGTAATATCTTCATCCTCTTCAGAGGAAGATTACTCATTAGAGTTCATGAATGACAGAAGTAGGGTCAATGGAATCTCTATGGTCTCTGTATGAGCTTCAGATTCCCTTGGTTCCTCAAAGGGGAACTCCTTTTCGTTCAGAGGACATCCCATGAGGTTTTTCTCACTGGGAATCACGTCCTCTTCACTATCTCCAGGTTCGGCCATGTTGGTCGTGTGGATGGCCTTGCACTCTCTTTTTGGATTCTCTTCTGTATTACTTGGGAGAGTGCTAAGAGGAGTTTCAGTAACTCTTTTACTCAGCTGACCCACTTGTGCCTCCAAATTTCTTATGGCGGACCGTGCCTCAGTCATGAAACTGAGAGTGGTATTGGATAGATCAGAGACTATGTTTACTAAGCTAGAGCGGCTCTGCTCAGAATTCTCTATCTGTTGCTGATAAGATGATGGGAAAGGCTTGTTATTGCCAAACATATTTCTCCCACCATTATTATTGTTGAAGGATTCAGATGATTCAGATGATTTCTCCATGAAGAATTGTAGGTGCTTCCATAGGGTTCTCCCATGTAATTCACCTCTTCCATTGCAGGGTTCTCATGATCGTAAGCTTCTTCTTCAGAAGACGCTTCTTTAGTACTACCGGATGCAGCTTGCAATCCAGTCAGACTCGGAGAGATTATATTGACTTGCTGAGTCAATATTTTGTTCTGAGCCAATATTGCATTAAGAGTATCAACCTCAAGAACTCCTTTCTTCTGGGTTGTCCCATTATTCACAAGATTTCTCTCAGAAGTGTACATGAACTGGTTATTTGCAACCATCTCAACGAGTTCTTAGGCTTCTGTAGGCATTTTCTTCAGATGAATAGATTCACCTGCAGAATGGTCCAATGACATCCTGGATAACTCAAACAGACAATCATAAAAGATACCTATGATGCTCCATTCTGAAAGCATGTCAGAAGGACCTGCTGATCAATTGCTTGTATCTTTTCCAAGCTTCATAAAGGGATTCACCTTCCTTCTGTTTGAAGGTTTGAACTTCCACTCTAAGCTTACTCATCTTTTGAGGTGGAAAAAATTTAGACAAGAAGGCATTAACCAGCTTTTCCCAAGAGTTTAGGCTCTCTCTATGTTGTGAGTTCAACCATATACTAGCTCTGTCTCTTATAGTAAAAAGGGAAAAACATAAGTCTGTAGACCTCGGAATCAACTCCATTGGTCTTAACAGTGTCACAGATTTGCAAAAATTCAACCAAGAACTGATGAGGATCTTCCAATGGAAGTCCATGAAACTTGCAATTCTGTTGCATCAGAGAAACTAATTGAGGCTTAAGCTCAAAGTTGTTTGCTCCAATGGCAGGAATAGAGATGCTTCTCCCATAGAAGTCGGGAGTTAGTGCAGTAAAGTCACCAAGCACCTTCCTTGCATTGTTGGCATTGTTGTTATTTTTGGCTGCCATGTCTTCTTCTTTTTCAAAATTTTCTGTCAGGTCCTCTCCAGAGAGTTATGCTTTAGCTTCTCTTAACTTTCTCTTCAGAGTCCTTTCAGGTTCAGGATCAGCTTCAACAAGAATGCCTTTATCTTTGTTCCTACTCATATGAAAGAAAAGAAAACAAAGAAAGTATGGAATTCTCTATGTCACAGTATAGAGATTCCTTGATGTGTCAGAGGAAAAGAAGAATAGAAGATGAGGTAGAGAGAGGAATTCGAACTTATAGAGAGGGAAGGGGTCCGAATTATTAAAGGAGGATAAGTGTTAGTGATTAAATAGAAAGAGATGGGAGAGAGAAGAAATTTTAATATTGAATAAAAGAAAAAGGAAAAGTATTTTTGTTTTTATTTTAAAAATTAGTTAGTATTCGAAAATTAAGAAAGGAATAAAATTGGAGTTTAAAACAATTAGTTAATTAAAAAGATTTTTGAAAAATTTGTTATTGGTTTTCGAAAATTGGAGAGAGAAAAGTAGTTAGGTAGTTTTGAAAATGATAAGAAATAGTAAATTTTTAAAATCAAACAAAAAGTCAAGTAGTTAATTGAAAAAGATTTGAAAATCAATTTTGAGAAGATAGGAAGTTAGAAAAGATTTTGAAATTAAAATTTGAAAAAGATATGATTTGAAAAAGATTTGATTGAAAAAGATATGTTTGAAAAGATATGATTGAAAAAGATTTGATTTTTAAAATTAAAGTTGATTACTTGACTAATAAGAAACTAAAAGATATGATTCTAGAATTTAAAGATTGAACCTTTCTTAATAAGAAAGTAACAAACCTGAAATTTTTTGAATCAAATCCTTAATTGTTAGCAACGTTTTTGAAAATATGAAATAAGAATAAGAAAAAGAAGAAAAATGAAAACGATTAGGAGAGGATATGAAAAAGATAGGATTTTGAAAAATTAGTTTTAAAATTTGAAAAATTGAAAAAGATTTGAATTGAAAACAAAATTACCTCCTTGGTGTTATCTTAGCGTTAAACGCCCAGAATGGTATCCATTCTGGCGTTTAACGCCCACTTGGCTACCTCCTTGGGCGTTAAACGCCCAGCCAGGTACCCTGGCTGGCGTTTAAACGCCAGAAATCCTTCTTTATTAGGAGTTTTGAAGGCCCAGCTTTTTCTCTGTGATTCCTCTGCTGTATTTTCTGAATCTTCAATTCTCTGTATTATTGACTTGAAAAGACATAATTTTGAATTTTTTTTAATTTTTAATGATAAGAGAAAAAAACAACAGAATGAAAGTAAACATGAGAAACTAAGATCAAAACAAGGAATGCATGCAAGAACACTTTGAATGTCAAGATGAACATCAAGAACACTATGAAGATCATGATGAACACCAAGAACATATTTTTGAAAATTTTTAAGAAAAGAAAGACATGCAAGACACCAAACTTAGAAATTTTCATGCTCGAGACACTAACAAATTGAGAATGCACATGAGGAACAACAAAAAACACAAAACAAGAGAATTTAAAGATCAGACAAAGAAAATCATAAAAAATAACTTGAAGATCAATGAAGAACACAAGAACACACTTTCGAAAAATGCAAGAAGAATTAAGACATGTAATTAACACCAAACTTAAAAATTGACTCTAGACTCAAACAAGAAACACAAAAAAAATATTTTTGATTTTATGATTTTATAAATTTTTTGTATTTTTTCTAAAATTATTTTGAAAAAGAAAATAAGAAACTCAAAATTTTTAATAAGAATTCCAGGAATCATGCAATGTTAGTCTAAAGCTTCAGTATAAAAAGATTAGACATGGTTAGCCAAGCTTCAGCAGAGCATTACATACAACAGCCAAATTGATGGGAATAAAAAAGGCTCATGTGATGATAAAAGTATCATCTGAAACTCTAGAGTTCATTCTTAAAAATTCTGAAGAACAAAATAAAAAAAAAGAAAATTACCTAATCTGAGCAATAAGATGAACCGTCAGTTGTCCAAACTCGAACAATCCCCGGCAACGGTGCCAAAAATTTGGTGCATAGAATTGTTTGCTCCTTGGCAATGGCGCTAAAAACATGGTCGCACTAAATCGTTATTCACACACTTTCTTCACAACTCCGCATAGCTGACCAGCAAGTGCACTGGGTCGTCCAAGTAATACCTTATGTGAGTAAGGGTCGATCCCACGGAGATTGTCGGCTTGAAGTAAGCTATGGTCATTGGTGGACGAAATTGTGATCATCAACAATGGCTCCAATGACTAGGTAGCTCTCACACATGAATTACACTTAGTCACAACTCCACACAACTAACCAGCAAGTGCACTAGGTCATCCAAGTAATACCTTACGTGAGTAAGGGTCGATCCCACGGAGATTGTTGGTATGAAGCAATTTATGGTCATCTTGTAGATCTCAGTCAGGCTGATTCAAATGTGATTGGATTAGATAATTAAAAGATAAATAAAATAAACAGGAAATAAAGATAAAGTTACTCATGTAATCCAATGGTGGGAATTTCAGATAGGTGCATGGAGGTGTTGTGTTCCTTCCGAATCTCTACTTTCTTATTACATTCATCCAATCCTTCTTACTACTTTCCATGGCAAGCTGTATGTAGGGCATCACCGTTGTCAATGGCTACATCCCATCCTCTCAGTGAAAAAGGTCCAAATGCTCTGTCACAGCACGGCTAATCATCTGTCGGTTCTCAATCAGGTTGGAATAGAATCCAGTGATTCTTTTGCGTCTGTCACTAACGCCCAGCCTTAAGGAGTTTGAAGCTTGTCACAGTTATTCAATCCTGGAATCCTACTCGGAATACCACAGACAAGGTTAGACTTTCCGGATTCCCATGAATGCCGCCATCAATTCTAGCTTATACCACGAAGATTCTGATTAAGGAATCCAAGAGATATGCGCCCGGTCTAAGGTAGAACGGAAGTGGTTGTCAATCACGTGCGTTCATAGGTGAGAATGATGATGAGTGTCATGGATCATCACATTCATCAAGTTGAAGTGCAACGAATATCTTAGAATAGGAATAAATCGAATTGAATAGAAAATAATAGTAATTGCATTAAAACTTGAGGTACAGCAGAGCTCCACACCCTTAATCTATGGTGTGTAGAAACTCCACCATTGAAAATACATAAGTGAAAGGTCCAGGCATGGCCGAATGGCCAGCCCCCATGATCTGAGAACTAAACATCCCAAGATGTCTAATACACTAGTAAAAAGTCCTATTTATAATAAACTAGCTGTTAGGGTTTACAGAAGTAAGTAATTGATGCATAAATCCACTTCCGGGGCCCACTTGGTGTATGTTTGGGCTGAGCTTGAATGTTACACGAGCTGAGGCTTATCTTGGAGTTGAATGTCAAGTTGTAATGTGTTTTGGGCATTCAACTCTGGTTCGTGACGTGTTTCTAGCGTTTGACTCCAGAATGCAGCATGGAACTGGCATTGAGCGCCAGTTTACATCGTCTAATCTCGAACAAAGTATGGACTATTATATATTGCTGGAAAGCTCTGGATGTCTACTTTCCAACGCCGTTGAGAGCGCGCCATTTGGAGTTCTGTAGTTCCAGAGAATCTATTTCTAGTGTAGAAAGGTCAGATTCCAACAGCATCAACAATCCTTTGTCAGCCTTCTTATCAGAGTTTTGCTCAGGTCCCTCAATTTCAGCCAGAAAATATCTAAAATCACAGAAAAACACACAAACTCATAGTAAAGTCTAGAAATGTGAATTTAGCATAAAAACTAATGAAAACATCCCTAAAAGTAGCTAGATCATACTAAAAACTACCTAAAAACAATGCCAAAAAGCGTATAAATTATCCGCTCATCACAACACCAAACTTAAATTGTTGCTTGTCCCCAAGCAACTGAAAATCAATTAGGATAAAAAGAATAGAATATACTATAAATCTCAAAATATCAATGAATATTAATTTTAATTAGATGAGCGGAACTTGTAGCTTTTTGCTTCTGAACAGTTTTGGCATCTCACTTTTTTCTTTTGAAGTTCAGAATGATTGGCTTCTATAGGAACTCAGAGTTCAGATAGTGTTAATTGATTCTCCTAGTTAAGTATGTTGATTCTTGAACACAGCTACTTTTATGAATCTTGGCCGTGGCCCTAAGCACTTTGTTTTCCAGTATTGCCACCGGATACATAAATGCCACAGACACATGACTGGGTGAACCTTTTCAGATTGTGACTCAGCTTTGCTAAAGTCCTCAGTTAGAGGTGTCCAGAGCTTTTAAGCACACTCTTTTTGCTTTGGATCACGACTTTAACCACTCAGTCTCAAGCTTTTCTCTTGGACCTGCATGCCACAAGCATTTGGTTAGGGACAGCTTGATTTAGCCGCTTAGGCCTGGATTTTATTTCCTTGGGCCCTCCTATCCATTGATGCTCAAAGCCTTGGATCCTTTTTACCCTTGCCTTTTGGTTTTAAGGGTTATTTGCTTTTTCTGCTTGCTTTTTCTTTTTCTTTCTAAGTTTTTTTTTTCGCCAATATTTTTTTCGCAAGCTTTTGTTTTTCACTGCCTTTTCTTGCTTCAAGAATCAATTTCATGATTTTTCAGATCATCAATAACATTTCTCTTTGTTCATCATTCTTTTAAGAGCCAACAACTTTAACATTCATAAACAACAAGATCAAAAATATGCACTGTTCAAGCATTCATTCAGAAAGCAAAAAGTATTGTCACCACATCAATATAATTAAACTAAATTCAAGGATAAATTCGAAATTCATGTACTTCTTGTTCTTTTGAATAAAAAACATTTTTCATTTAAGAGAGGTGAAGGATTCATGGAATTATTCATAGCCTTAAGACATAGTTACTAAATACTAATGATCATGTAATAAAGACATAAGCATAGATAAACATATAACATAAAAAAAAACGAAAAGTAGAAAAAAATTTAAGAACAAGGAATGAGTCCACCTTAGTGAGGGTGGCGCCTTCTTGAAGGACCATTGATGTCCTTGAGCTCTTCTATGTCTCTTCCTTGTCTTTGTTGCTCCTCCCTAGTGATTTTGGTGCTCCTAATAATTATGTGGAGGAAAATGTATCCCCTGAGGTATCTCAAGGATTTCTTGATGAGTGAATTCCTCATGTTCTCTTAATGTGCAGTCAAATGCTCTTCTACTGAGCTATGGACCCTTGAGATGAATCTCTCCATCTCCCATGACTTGGAGGTGGAAGCTTTTTGTCTTCCCTTTTCTCTTTTTTTTTTCTTTTTTTTTTTGAGGTTTCTCTGAATTGTTGATTTTTAGTTTTTCTTGACTTCCTCTTCAGAGTCCTTTCAGGTTCAGGATCTGCTTCAATAAGAATATTCTTGTCCTTGCTCCTGCTCATATGAAAAAGAAGGGAACAGAAAATAATAATAGGGATCCTCTTTGTCCAGATATAGAGGTTCCTTTATGTGAGTAGAAAAGAAGAAGAATAGGAAGGAGAAGAGGAAAATTCGAACTCAGAGAGAGGGGGGTTTGAATTTTAGGATGAAGAGAAATGTTAGTAAATAAATAAAATAAATAGAAGGAGGTGAGAGGGATAGAAATTCGAAAAATAAATTTTGAAAAAGGGATAGTAATTTTCGAAAATTAAAATGAAATAAAATTAAAATTAAAATTTGAAATAATTATTTAATTAGAAGAATTTTGAAAAAGAGGAAGGTAATTTTCGAAAATTATAGAGAGAAAATTAGTTAGGTGGTTTTGAAAAAGATAAAAGATAAAACAAACAAATAAATCAATTAGTTAGTTGAAAAAGATTTGAAAATTAATTTTGAAAAGATAAGAAGTTAGAAAAGATTTTTGAAATTAAAGTTTGAAAAAGATATGATATGAAAAGATATGATTAAAAAGATATGATTTTAAAAAGATATGATTTTGAAAATATAAGATTGGAAAGATATTTTTGAAAAGATATGATTTTAAAAGATATGGTTTTAAAAAGATATGATTGAAATTAGTTTTGAAAAAGATTTAAATTTTAAAATCACAATTAATGACTTGACTCACAAGAAATCACAAGATATGATTCTAGAACTTAAAGTTTGAATCTTTCTTAACAAGAAAGTAACAAACTTGAAATTTTTGAATCAAAACATTAATTGATGATGTGATTTTCGAAAATATGATATAAAAATAAGAAAAAGATTTTGAAAATATTTTGAAAAAGATTTTTGACATTTTCGAAAATAATAAAAAATAGAAAAGATATGATTTTTGAAAAAGATTTTAAAAAGATAAGAATTTTTAAAAGATAAGATATTTTTTAAAATTTTTGAAAATTTTTTTTATGAGAGAGAAAAACACTAAAAATACTTAATGCATGAAAATTTTGGATCAAAACACATGATGCATGCAAGAACACTATGAATGTCAAGATGAACACCAAGAACACTTTGAAGATCATGATGAACATCAAGAACATATTTTTGAAAAATTTTCAATGTAAAGAAAACATGCAAGACACCAAACTTAGAAATCTTTAATGCTTGGACAATATGAATGCAAGAATGCACATGAAAAACAACACAAGACACAAAACAAGAAAACATCAAGATCAAACAAGAAGACTTACCAAGAACAACTTGAAGATCATGAAGAACACTATGAATGCATGAATTTTCGAAAAATGCATAATAATTTTTAAAACATGCAATTGACACCAAACTTAAAAATTGACTCAAGACTCAACCAAGAAACACAAAATATTTTTGGTTTTTATGATTTTATGAATTTTTTGTATTTTTATTAATTTTTTTGAAAACATATAGGAAAAATAAAATAAGAAATTCTAAATTTTTAATGAGAATTCCAGTGTTCATCAAATGTCAGTCTAAAGCTTCAGTCCAAGAATTAGACATGGCTTACTAGCCAGCCAAGCTTTTGTAAAAGCTCCGGTCCAAAATACTAGACATGGCCAATGGCCAGCCAAGCTTTAAGTGACAAATCAATCATACAGCAGCAGATGGATTAGTAACAGCTAGCTTGCTCTTGTGATGATGGGTTGAAGCCTCGGTCCAAAAGAATTTAGACATGGCTTTTACAACCAGCCAGGCTTCAACATGCTTTATGAAACTCTAGAATTCATTCTTAAAAATTTAGAATAATTTTCGAAAATAGATGAAAAATTTTTGAAAAATATTTTTGAAAACTTTTTGAAAAGAAAATAAAAAAAAATTACCTAATCTGAGCAACAAGATGAACCATCAATTGTCCATACTCGAACAATCCCCGGCAACGGCGCCAAAAACTTGGTGGACGAAATTGTGATCATCAACAATGGCTCCAATGACTTGGTAGCTCTCACACGTGAATTACACTTAGTCACAACTCCGCACAACTAACCAGCAAGTGCACTGGGTCGTCCAAGTAATACCTTACGTGAGTAAGGGTCGATCCCATGGAGATTGTTGGTATGAAGCAATCTATGGTCATCTTGTAGATCTCAGTCAGGCTGATTCAAATGTCATTGGATTAGATAATTAAAAGATAAAAAAAATAAACAGGAAATAAAGATAAAGTTACTCATGTAATCCAATGGTGGGAATTTCAGATAGGTGCATGGAGGTGCTGTGTTCCTTCCGAATCTCTACTTTCTTATTACATTCATCCAATCCTTCTTACTCCTTTCCATGGCAAGCTGTATGTAGGGCATCACCGTTGTCAATGGCTACATCCCATCCTCTCAGTGAAAAAGGTCCAAATGCTCTATCACAGCACGGCTAATCATCTGTCGGTTCTCAATCAGGCTGGAATAGAATCCAGTGATTCTTTTGCGCCTGTCACTAACGCCCAGCCTTAAGGAGTTTGAAGCTCGTCACAGTCATTCAATCCTGGAATCCTACTCGGAATACCACAGACAAGGTTAGACTTTCCGGATTCCCATGAATGTCGCCATCAATTCTAGCTTATACCACGAAGATTCTGATTAAGGAATCCAAGACATATGCGCCCGGTCAAAGGTAGAACGGAAGTGGTTGTCAATCATGCGCGTTTATAGGTGAGAATGATGATGAGTGTCATGGATCATCACATTCATCAAGTTAAAGTGCAACGAATATCTTACAACAGGAATAAATCGAATTGAATAGAAAATAATAGTAATTGCATTAAAACTTGAGGTACAGCAGAGCTCCACACCCTTAATCTATGGTGTGTAGAAACTCCACCGTTGAAAATACATAAGTAAAAGGTCCAGGCATGGCCGAATGGCCAGCCCCCATGATCTGAGAACTAAACGTCCCAAAATGTCTAATACACTAGTAAAAAGTCCTATTTATAATAAACTAGCTGCTAGGGTTTACAGAAGTAAGTAATTTATGCATAAATCCACTTCTGGGGCCCACTTAGTGTATGTTTGGGCTGATCTTGAATGTTACACGAGCTGAGGCTTATCTTGGAGTTCAACGTCAAGTTGTAACGTGTTTTGGGCGTTCAACTCTGGTTCGTGACGTGTTTCTGGCGTTTGACTCAAGAATACAGCATGGAACTGGCATTGAGCACCAGTTTACGTCGTCTAATCTCGAACAAAGTATGAACTATTATATATTGCTGGAAAGCTCTAGATGTCTACTTTCCAACGCCTTTAAAAGCGCGCCATTTGGGGTTTTGTAGCTCCAGAAAATCTATTTCGAGTGTAGGGAGATTAGATTCCAACAGCATTAGCAGTCCTTTGTCAGCCTTCTTATCAGAGTTTTTCTGAGGTCCCTCAATTTCAGCCAGAAAATATCTGAAATCACAGAAAAACACACAAACTCATAGTAAAGTCCAGAAATGTGAATTTAACATAAAAACAAATGAAAACATCCCTAAAAGTAGCTAGATCATACTAAAAACTACCTAAAAACAATGCCAAAAAGAGTATAAATTATCCGCTCGTCAGTCATCTTGTAAATCTCAGTCAGGCAGATTGAAATGGTTATAGGATTTTGATAATGAAAAGACAGATAAAACATAAAATAGGATAGAGAAACTTTTGTAATTCATTGATAGGAATTTCAGATAAGCGTATGGAGATGCTTTGTTCCTTTTGAATCCCTACTTTCCTACTGCCTTCATCCAGTCATGCGTACTCCTTTCCATGGCAAGCTGTATGTTGGGGGATCACCATTGTCAATGGCTACCATCCATCCTCTCAGTGAAAATGGTCCGGCTACGGGTTACGTAGGGCTAATCATCTGTCGATTGTCACTTGTGTTGGAATAAGATCCAATGATCCTTTTGCGCACTGTCAGTGTGCCCAACAGTCGCGAGTTTGAAGCTCATCACAGTCATTCCATCCCAGATCCTACTCGGAATACCACAGACAAGGTTTAGACTTTTCGGATCTCAAGAATGATGCTAATTGATTCTAGCTTATACCACGAAGACTCTGATCTCACGGAATGGAAGGCTCTGTTGTCAGGAGAGGCAACTATATGTCGTGGACCAGGAGGCCAAGAGATATACATTCAAGCTTGTTTTCAGGTAGAACGGAAGTGGTTGTAGGCACGCATTCATATGTGAGAATGGTGATGAGTGTCATTTGAGCATCACATTCATCATGTTGAAGTGCGAATGAATATCTTAGAACAAGAATAAGCTTGAATTGAATAGAAAACAGTAGTAATTGCATTAATTCATGAGGAACAGCAGAGCTCCACACCTTAATCTATGAGGTGTAGAAACTCCACCGTTGAAAATACATAAGTGATGAAGGTCCAGGCATGGCCGAATGGCCAGCCCCCTAAACGTGATCAAGAGATCAACAATGATACAAAGATAGTCTCAAAAATGATCTAAAGATCTCCCGATGAAAATACAATAGTAAAAGGTCCTATTTATAATGACTAGTAACCTAGGGTTTACAGAGATAAGTAAATGATGCAGAAATCCACTTTCGGGGCCCACTTGGTGTGTGCTTTGGCTGAGCACTGAAGCTTTCACCTGCATAGGCTTTTCTTGTAGTTAAACACCAGCTCTGGCGTTTAACGCCAGAAAAGGGTAAAAAGTTGGCGTTTAAACGCCAGTTTGCGATATCAAAACTTGGGAAAAGTATAAACTATTATATATTTCTGGAAAGCCCAAGATGTCTACTTTCCAACGCAATTAAGAGCACGCTAATTGGGCTTTTGTAGCTCCAAAAAATCTATTTCGAGTGCTGGAAGGTCAGAATCCAACAGCATCTGTAGTCCTTTTTCAGTCTCTGAATCAGATTTTTGCTCAGGTCCCTCAATTTCAACCAGAAAATACCTGAAATCATAGAAAAACACACAAACTCATAGTAATGTCCAGAAATGTAATTTTTGCATAAAAACTAATAATTATATACTAAAAACTAACTCAATCATACTAAAAACTACCTAAAAATAATGACAAAAAGCGTATAAATTATCCGCTCATCACCTAGGCATCTTAGGCTAGTTTCACAAGCCTTTTTCATTAGTTTTTACTTGGTTTTCATGCATTTCTTAGGCAATAAGTAAGTATTTGGATGAAAATTGTATGCATGCCTTGACTCAATCAAATATTATTAATTTTGTGCATTTTCATGAGATTTATGCAAGAATTGTTTGATGCTATGAATGATGCATTATCTTGTGATTATGGAAGTACTTTGATGCATTTTGTTTGGTTGATGATAGGTAAGAAGAAGGAAGGGTAGAGAAGAACGAGAGCAAGCAACGTTGGTTGGCAAAGTTGGCTCACCAACGTTGCCACAAACGTTGCTCTTGACAGCCTGACTGTGACTTCTTCAAACAAGAATAACTTGAGCTACAAAACTCCAAATGAGGTGATTTTAAATACATTGAAAAGTAGAAATCTAGAGCTTTCCAAGCATATATGGCACTACATGGTGGACACTAAATTTGAGGGAGAAAACTTTCCCCAAATGTTCAAAGATGAACATAGTATCAACCTGTAGTAAGGCCAGCTGACCTCTTCACCTTCCATGGAGTATAACTCGAGCTGTAGAGTTTCAAATGTTAGGCTTCCAACGGAATTGAAAATTAGACATTTAGGGCTTTCCAAAAATATATAATAGTATGGGTTAGATGTAACAACCATGATTTTTGAGTATGCGAGATCATTTTTGAAAGTACGGATTTCTCTGGAAGATCAATAAGGGGAGAACCTCTGCTATACCATCAAGCATCTCAATCCTGATTAACATTATATTATCTTTAACTCAAGACCTTAGTTGAGAAAAGCCCGACAACGCTGTCATGAAGAACCTAGTTTTTGAACCGTATCGGTTAGGAGTTTTGATTCTGTTTTTTGTAAAAAGTCTTAGTTTGACGAACCAGACTTGATTCATGAGAGAAGAGAGATAATAATATAATATTATCATTATATGAGTACTAGAAGCTTCTTGAATGATATTTTAAGGTTACCTGGTCAGTTTTAATCAAAAACAGGATATCGGTTTAACCGGGTTCGTAGTTTACTGGTGTAGCTTAGCTCCAGCACTTTCTAATGACTTTAGCAATGCTAAGGCCTCATTATACATATTTTATTCTCATAATATGTTGCTAATGTCATTTATGCTAGTAGCTCAGAAAATAATTTTTAGAGATGTTCTTACAAGTGTTCCGATACATCTAGTTTTAGTAGTTATACACCTGAGATATTTTAATATTATTTTAATCCAGCTCCAAGCCAACCAATCACAACTCACCCTACACCCCCAAAACCCCCAAGGCTGGTTCATTTTCTCCTTGTGGCCGAAATTTTCAAGAGAAAAAAAGAGAGAAAAGTTCTTAGTTCCAAATCTTCAAAGCTTGACTTCTGCTAAACTAAAACTTAAATCAAAATTCCAATCCGAACAAAATGATCCTCTCTTCTTTCTCTACATGATCATATGACTTATCAAGGCTGGAATCAAGGTGAGTTGGCTGCACCATCTCCATTTTGCTTCGGTTTCAAGGAAACATGCTTAAACATGTGTTTTCTTGATGTTCTTCCTTAGGAATCATGCTTAACTTGACTTGAGGGCCAAGAAACATTAATTTCCAGCAACTCTAAGGTGAGAAATCCCTTTCTAACGTGCTGAGTAAGATTTGGTCAGTTGAGGGTTTGTGGATTTAAAGTTGTTCTTGATGTGATTTAGGAGGAAAAAGTGCTTAAGGACCACCTGAAAGTATAACTGAATTAAGAGCAACAAAACCAGGTAGGCTTTGACGAATTTAATCTTGATTTATTGTGTTTGAGTTGTGTAATTATGATATGGTTTGGCTGTGCTTAAAATTGATGATTTATATGAGTGAGTGTTGTTGAAAATTTGATGAAAATTTGATGAAATTTGATGATATTCAAGCTATGAAACATGTTCTTGAATGCAGTTGGAAAAACGAACCCTAGGACATAAATTAGGGTTGAATTTGTGTTGAAATCAAGTAGGAAATAAGGGGCTTTAGTGGCTGCAATTTTATTTTGAATTTTGGTGAAAATTGGTTACTGAAAAGATTGAAAAATGGGTAAAAACAGAGAAAGAATATGAAATTTACGAAGAACACAAAGAACACTTTGAGTGTAATGATGAACCTTGAAGAATAGGCTTTAGATCTTTAAAAGGGCAAGGAAGTAAAATTTTTGGTGTTTGGGGGGTTATTTGATAATTTCTGAAAGTTAGGATAGTTAAAGTAGAAATATTAAAAGTTACGGGTGGTAAAAAGTGAATTTAAAAGGTTAAAAGTTAAAGAGGGGGTAATTTTTGAAAATTTAATGATAAAATAATAAATAATAATAAAATATTAAATAATAATATTTAATTAAAAATAATATTTTAATTAAAATAATAAAATAATGTAGAGAAGGCAGTTTTCCGTAAAAGCTTTAGAAAGACAACTTTAAGCTCATAATCTCATAATTACCTTCATAAAACACTTAGGGAGTGGTAATAAAATGATAGTGAGAAAATGATAAGGGAAAGATAAAAGGTTAAAGAAAAGATGAAAACCAAACTAAAGTCTGTAAAATTTTAATAATAGAAAAACAGACAGAGATTAGTGAACAAACTAGGGCAACATAGTTAGTACTTAAGTTGCGACTAGGGTTAGGTATGACATGAAATGTTAAACTGTTTCAGTATAGACTTAATGAACCTATACTTGAGATAGACTAACTATTCATACCGAAATTTACATAAGCTTTGCATACATACATTAAGCAGAGAAATCAAAGCAGAGTAGAGAAACACAGAGAACAGAGTAACCAGAGTAAAGTTAAGAGATAAAGAGAAAAAGAGTAATATAGATACAGAGGAAAGAGTAATCAGAGAAAAGTAAAGAGATACAGAGACAGAGTAATCAGAACAGAGTAAAGAAATATAGAGAAAAGAGAAATCAGAACAGAGTAAAGAGATATTTATATATATATATTAGTTGCTTGATGCAACCCAAAGCTATATATATATATATATATATATATATATATATATATATATATATATATTAGTTGCTTGATGCAACCCAGAGCTTCTGTAGGGAAACTAAGTTATCTACAGCCATTTTCCGCTTCCCAATGCAGAGCAGAGTATATATATATATTTTCATGCAGTAAGCAGAGGCTGTCTCAGATGAGCGGCTACTATTATATGTGAATTTATTTAGGAACAGAAAATCATATTTGGGAAATCGAGATTACTCGTGACCGGATAAATGTCGGGATTGCGGGCAGCCAACCAACACATGAGCTCAAAGCCTGCGCTAGGGCTAGACATGCATCATTCTTGTTTGTGCATCATTCTCTATTGCATTCCTTTCTGTGTCTGATCTATTTCTTTATGTTTGTCTGCTTGTATGCTTTTTTTGTGTTTTATTTTCTTGTATTCTTTTATTTATGTTATGCTTTTTGTTGTCTTTACTTTCTCTTTCTATCTTTATCTTTATCTTCTGCTAATCGACCCCAAATAATTGAACGTAACTAATAACCCTGGCCCTACTAAGTACTCCCCAGTTTTTACCCTCTTCTCTCCCTTCCTTCCATCAGATGGATACGGGTGTGATATTCTATGAGTTCGAAGATCCTTACGTTTACGAGGATCCTATATATCGCAATTACTTTATTATGGGATTGGAACCTCATATTAAACGATATGCGCTACATAATCGAGCTTTTCAACATCCTCTATCTAGTCCACTTTTTGACCCGATGCTCCTTACGACTTTCCCTTATCCTGGTTACACCCTGACGCACCTGGACATCCTTTTTTCGACGGTCCCGGACACTATATACCAGCTCAACCGTTGAATGAGGCGGCACCTGAGCCTATCATTCCTGATGAGTCTGAGATAGCTGGAGAGTACGTACATGTGATTCCACTAGAGTGGAACTTTTCCCCCTGAGCCGATACCCGATTTTCCATAGCTTGATGAGCTGGTACTACCGGACGATGGGGTAGCTCCGATATACACGAACGGACCTGTGCTCGTGAATGTTTTTGTACATAGTGATAGCAGTGCTTCTGGTGGGTCTGAGGGTATAGCTATAGTTACGGACGAGGAGGAGGAGGACGATCCTGAGATAGAGATAGAGCAGGATGAGGAGATGGGCAAGCCTCATGAAGATCTTCCGAATGGCCACGCGTATATATAGTCTTATAGTAGTATGGGCATTCTTTTGATGACACTCTAGTCTAATATTGTCTGTTAGTTAGTCTCTCACTTGTGTTAGTACACCCGAGAGCTAGGAGCTGTAGAGTGGTTAGGCTAGTGATGAGCGGATAATTTATACGCTTTTTGGCATTGTTTATAGGTAGTTTTTAGTATGATTTAGTTAGTTTTTAGTATATAATTAGTAGTTTTTATGCAAAAATCACATTTCTAGACTTTACTATGAGTTTGTGTGTTTTTCTGTGATTTCAGGTATTTTCTGGCTGAAATTGAGGGACCTGAGCAAAAATCTAATTCAGAGGCTGAAAAAGGACTGAAGATGCTGTTGGATTCTGACCTCCCTACACTCGAAGTAGATTTTCTGGAGTTTCAGAAGCCCAATTGGCACGCTCCTAATTGCGTTAGAAAGTTTACATCTTGGGCTTTCCAGCAATGTATAAAAATCCATACTTTGCCCGCGATTTGATGGCCCAAACTGGCGTTCCAAGTCAGCATAAGAATTTTGGCGTAAAACGCCCAAACTGGCATAAAAGCTGGAGTTAAACGCCCAAACTGGCACCAGAGCTGGCGTTTAACTCCAAGAGAAGCCTATGCATGTGAAAGCTTCAATGCTCAGCCCAAGCACACACCAAGTGGGCCCGAAAGTGGATTTCTGCATCATTTACTTATTTCTATAAACCCTAGGTTACTAGTTCTCTATAAATAGGACCTTTTACTATTGTATTTTCATCTTTTTGATCATCTGTGATCTTTGGATCATCTTTGATCTTGGGATCAGTTCATTGAACCCTTTTTCGATTGTTTCATGTTATTTGGGAGGCATGGCCATTCGACCATGTCTAGACCTTGTTCTTATGTATTTTCAACGATGGAGTTTCTACACCCCATAGATTAAGGTGTGGAGCTCTGCTGTTCCTCATGAATTAATGCAAGTACTATTATTTTTCCTTCAATTCATGCCTACTTCTTCTCCAAGATATACTTTGTTCTTAATTCAGTTAAGTCAGAATGAATGGGTGACCCGTGACAATCACCCAATCTTTGTTACTCGCTTAGCCAAGATTCGCGTGCCTGACAACCACAAAAGTGATCTGCATGATGTTCAACGTAGTCATTGGATGCCAGCTGGAGTATACTTTCTTGGATATCTAATACAGGGGACCGAGTCCGTGAGATTAGTATGTTCGTGGTATAGGCTAGAACCAATGGCAGCATTCTTGGGATCCGAAAAGTCTAAACCTTGTCTGTGGTATTCCGAGTAGAATCCGGGATCCGAAAAGTCTAAACCTTGTCTGTGATATTCCGAATAGGATCTAGGAAGGAATGACTGTGACGAGCTTCAAACCTACGAATGTTGGGCGCAAGTGACAGTGCGCAAAAGGACAATGGTCCTACTCCGACGCTAGCGGGAACCAACAGATGATTAGCCTTGCAGTGACAGTGCAGATGGATTTGTTTTCATCCGAGAGGATCATACAGCTTGCCATGGAAGGAGGTAATGCATGGTTGGAAGAAGGCAGTAGAAAAGCAGAGGTTCAGAAGCGATAAAGCATCCCCAGACGCTTATCTGAAATTTCTACCAATGAATTACATAAGTATTTCTATCTTATTTTATGTTTTAATTACATTTTAATTCTCAAAACCCCACAACCATTTGAATCTGCCTGACTGAGATTTACAAGGTGACCATAGCTTGCTTCAAGCCGACAATCTCCGTAGGATCGACGCTTACTCATGTAAGGTATTACTTAGACGACCCAGTGCACTTGCTGGTCAGCTGTGCCGAGTTGTGAAGAAAGTGTGTGTATCACGATTTTGTGCACCAACTAGCCTGGGCTCCAGCTTAGCAGCTTTTGTATGGGCCAGGCTCTAGGAGTGTCATGTACATATTAGCTACGTAGGTTGACGAGGATGTAAACTAACTTAATCTTTTGTGAACGCTACATGTTTTGTTATAGTGTACATGATATATATTATCAGCTGTGTTATATGTTTATTTATGCTTCCTTATTATTTCTATTAGTGTTTTTATTTATTTTACTCCCTCGGTCGCAACGATATAAGTTAAATAGAAAAAAAAAAGTTACTCATAAAATTGGCATCGCTCTAACAAGGAGCAGGCTCATATATTAAATAATTGTTAATAATTAGGAAGGATAAGTTAGTATCACTTAGCTTCTTATATGACCATGGCATAATGGGAGTTGGGTCATTATAGTGGACAATAAGTTTGAGCTATAGAATCTGGCGTTGTTACCAATGTTGGTGTGCCAACGTTGCCTCAAATGTTGCACACTAACGCCAGCGACCCTGTCCCCTTCAAAAGAGCATAACATGAGTTATAGATATCCAATTGAAGTGATTTTAGTTGGGTTAGAGAGCTGACATTTAGAGCTTTCCAACCATGTATAATGGTTTATAGTGGGGCATGAAATTGGCAATGTTGACAAGAAGAGAAAGGAAGCAACGTTGGTGGCCAAAGTTGGCTCACCAACATTGCCCATCAATATGCCAAGCTCAACAAAGCAACGTTGGTGGCCAAAGTTGGCTCACCAACGTTGCTGGCAACGTTTTGTTAAAAAAGGGTGCAACGTTGGAGGCAACGTTGGTGAACCAACATTACCCCCAACGTTTTCGATAAATTTCAAAGTTGGAAATTGGATGAACTGCCTTGTGTGCGTACGCACAGTGCTTTGTGCGTACACGCAAGAAGAAAAATTGTATGTGTGCGCACGCACAAGATGCCAATGTTGGAGGTAATGTTACCCCCGACGTCTGCAATAAAGCTCAAAGCTGGAGTTGGAAAAATTGCCTTGTGTGTGTACGCACAATGTTGTTTACATACGCACAAGAAGAAAAATTGTAAGTGTCCGCAAGCACAAGGCAATGTGTGTACGCACAAGAAGGCCAACGTTGGAAGTATCGTTGGTGCACAAACGTTGCCTCAAACATTCTTCACTGGTTTAAAGAGAACTTTGACAACGTTAGTGCCCACCAGTGTTAGCGATCAACGTCCATGCTAAGCTCATTTCCAGTGGCACCCATGCAAGCTTTTGAACGTTGGTTAGCTCAAGCCCATGTCAACTTCCCTCAATGCCATTCTTAACTTGCTTCAATCAAGGCCAAGGTCCACATCCAAGTACTTGAAGACCCATTTTGGGATGAGAAGAAGAGTATAAATAGAAGAGTTTTTGAAGACTGAAAGAAAGCTCTGAAGGCTGGAGGGTTAGAAACTCCAAAGCTGTCTTAGAGGATTAGAGACTCCAGAGATCTTAGCATAGTTTAGATACACTTTTATTTTCTGTAATTTTACATTTCAACTTGTATTGAGTTTAATTTATCTTATGAAATTTTAATTTCCTTCACTTCTACCTTTCTACCAATTTTACATTTCCATTCATAATGAGCTTGATTTACTTTCATTCTATTTAAATTTCTTGCAAGTATTCTTAGAGCGATGATCAACTAAATCCCCACTTCATTAGGGGAGGAGCTCTGTTGTGATTCATATGAATTGAATAAAATTCTTCTCCTCCTCAATCCGCTTGGATAGCTAAGAGATAACTTCTATTTTAATTTGATCCATTCACTCCAGAAGGTGATGAGAAGGATTTTTGTCGGTATAGAATTTCACAAATAATTTCTCGTTGCAAGTATAGTTTCCAAACCAACTAAAATCCTTTCATACAAAAGATTGTTTGTCACAAGTAACAAACCCCTAAAATTAATAACCGACGTATTCAAACCTCAGGTCATCTCTCAAAGGAATTGCAGGGTAGTGTTCTTGTTATTGGTTATGAGTTGTATATTTTGGGATTTTGGATGAGAAACAAGAAAAGTAAAATGTAATGAAAATCAAATGATAAAAAGGTCTTGGCAAGGTTTGGTGGTCAAGGATCTCTATCCTTATCACTAACCACAACATGATAATTGCAAGGATCAATACCATTAAATCATCCTCTAACTAGTAGTAAAGGAAAGTCAAATGAGCTACATCAATCCAAGGCCATAAGTCCTAGCTATCCACTAATTGAATTAATGAAGGCTAGAGTCAATGGCTACCAACTATCAATCACTTGGAAATTAGCAACTCAAGAATTCCTAAGTTACCTTCCCAAGCCAGGAACATAAAATTCTACTCTAACATCCTCCCAAGCATTTTATCAAACACTTGGAAGGCACAAAAGGAAAGCATAGTAAATTAATAACAAGAATGAAATCTAACAACTACTAATTGCAAGGAAATTAACAACAATAATTAAAGAAAGCACAATTAACATGAATTTCCTCAAATTGCATTAAAAGAAAATAAGAAGAACAAGAGTAGATCAACTATAAAGTATGGAAACAAAATAGAGGAAATTGCAACAAGAGAATAGAAGAACAAGATGTAACAACAAAGGATTGAAAGGTAGAAGTAGATGAAAGCAAGAATTAAAACCTAGATCTAAGAAATTCTAACCTAAACCTAATCCTAATTCTAGAGAGAGGAGATAGCTTCTCTTTCTAGAAACTACCTCTAAAACTAGATCTCCAACCAAATAATTCTCTAATGAGTCTATTGATGCCTTCCCCTTCAATCCTTGGTCCTTTTAAGCATTTTGGAGCCAAAGTTGGTTCCAAACTGGGCCCCATAGCCTCTGTGAATTTGCTAGGCATGATTTCACTTAAAAATCACGTGCCAGCACCGACGCGTACGCGTACAGCACGCGTGCGCATCCATGGGGTTTTTACAATCCACGGGTATGCGTCTAGTGCGCGTGCGCGTCCATGGACGTATCCCAAATCTTTAGCTTTTCATGATTTCTCCACTTTGCCTACTTTCTCTTCACACCTTTTATCCATTCCTAGTCCTTTTCAATCTGAAATCACTAGTAAATACATCAAGGCATCTAGTGGAATCAAAGGAAGATTAAAATTATCAAATCAAGGGTCCAAAAGCATGTTTTCACATTTAAGCACAAATTAGGAGACAATCTTGAAACTATGCTATTTTATCGGATAAATGTGAGAAAGGGTTAATAAAATGCTCTAAATTCATCACAAGATAATCTCTAAAAATGGGGTTTATCAACCTCCCCACACTTAAACCTTAGCATGTCCTCATGCTAAATTAAGAAGGAAACAAGGGGTGTGACATTTATTCAATACAACTAAACTATATGCAACCTATCTAAATGCAACTATCTATATGAGTGCAAATGCTTGGTCAAGACAAATCAACTTCCAAGAGAATATATATGCAAGCACAAGGGCTAGGGCAATAAGAATTAAATCCAACCCACAATTGTATTGAACCATCAAAAGGATTTACAAACTTGCATGAATAAGAATGATTATGGTGAACACATGTAATTGAGCAATCGAACCCTCACCAGATGTGTATCTGCTCTAGTCACTCAAGTGTTTAGGGGTTGATTCACTCAATTCTCCCCTAATCATGCTTTCCAAAATTTGTTCTTCATCCAACAATCAACAATTATCCAATGCATGCATAAAAATATCATGAGGACTTTCTCCAAAGTCGTAATGGGGTTAGGGTCAAGGTAGGATAGTATATGGTTAAGTGGATTGGAAATTTGAATCTTTGATTAACCTTGACTTCCCACATAACCTATACAACAACCTATACAATTAAGTGCTAACCTAACTACCCATTCTTCACTTTTTCACATACTCATGCATTTTCTTTTTCATTTCACAACACCTATGCATTGATCTTTATCGAGCTTTATTTTGGGGCGTTTTGTCCCCTTTTTATTGCTTTTCTTTTTTTCTTTCTTCTCTTTTCTTTTCCACTTTTTCTTTTCTGTTTTTCTTATATTTTTATTCTTTCAAACTATATACAAGAGCATCAATGCATAAGGTTTAACATTTGATTAATACATGAGTTTGTACCCAATTTCCAATATTTACAACAAAATACAAAAATATACCCTTTTCCTCAACCAATGTCCCTATTGTCCCCACACTTGAATGACACACACACACACACTAGTCTAAGCTAATCAAGGATCTAAATTAAGGACAATTAATATTTTTTGCTTTAAGGCTTGTAATGTGCTAAATTATGAACAAGTGGGTTAAGCGTAGGCTTAAAATTGGCTAACAATGGAGAGTAAAAGGTAGGCTATTTGGGTAGGTGAGCTAATGAAATAATGGCCTCAATTATATAAATGCATGAATACAAGGAATAATGGACATATAGAATTAAACAAATCAAGGATCACAATCATAGAAAGAGAATAATTTGCACACAAGAAGGAAAATAAGTGGTTATAAGATGTAACCACGCAATTAGGCTCAAAACTCACATGCTTGTGTTCTTAGCTCAAAACATGATCCACAATGTATATAATTCAAGCAAGTTCTATGAAAAATTTTCACTTAAATCAATTGGGTGTCAATGCTCTATAAATAGACTCTTGAAAATTTTCACTATTTTGACTAAGCTTATTATGTATATATGTATATGCAACTAAAAATATCTTAAAAAAACTAAAATGAAATGCAAAAGTGTAGGAATTAGAACTTGTCACCCAAAAATGCCGAATAGTCGGACGACCGACCTCCCCACACTTAAAATTTTGCACCGTCCTCCGTGCATCCAAAGATGAGCAAGGGGGGTACGGCAACTTTCCGGATTGCCACCTTCAGCTAGTAGATCAACCGGTTGCTGCGTGTTCTTTCTCCCACTTCCATTTTTGCTTAAGATGACTCACCCTGGAATTAGAAGGCAGGATAGTAAGAAAAGTAAATGCAAAATTAAGGAAGCATCCATTGTTGGAATGAGGTAAAAATCACTAAAATTGAGTGTGTGAGTTAGTGTGACATTGAAGAAAAGTAGGTGTGTGGGTCCTAAATTGCGCGCGGTTCAGAACACATACACACTAGCATAAAAAGCTATGTCACTCATTCTAGTGTGCTTGAGATGCTTTAAACATGTAGGTTAAGGCAACCAAACAAGCAATAAAGAAGCATGAAAGCATTCAAGCCAAACACATATGGATGCATATGATCAAGAAACACAATGCATTAGGATAAATGCTTAACATCCATCAAGAAATTGCCTACTCAAAGGGAAGAGTTCAAATCACATGGTGGCCAAGTCATGCAATTCAAAGAATTAACAAGCTTGAAGGCAATGTAGCTTGTACTTGGTATTCACAAGTGTTAGGCATGAAAAATTCAAAACCAAGTAATGGAAATTAACAATAATGATGTTAAAATAGTGGAATCCAACAATGGAAATTAACAACAATGATGTTAAAATAACATATTATCAGTGAGTAGCAGCAATAAACGGTAAACAAGATTAATAATCCAACACTTATCAATGAAAAAGAGAAAATGAAATGAGAATTAAACTAACTAACTAACTAAAAGAAGTGGTTAAAAATGATGTTTGGAACTGTTGGATGAGGGGTAGGAGAAGGGAAGAAGAAAGGAGAAAGAAAGAAATGGAAAGAAGATGAGAAAAGAAGAGTGTTGAGACAAGGCAATCCACGCGTACGCGTAGGTCACGCGTAAGTGTGGATGGGGTGAAATGGGAGCGACGCGTACGCGTGGGGCACACGTACATGCTGAGAGAGAAGTGACGCGTACGCGTGAGGCACGCGTACGCGTAGGTTGGTTTGTGCTAGAGGCACAATGTTCGCACGATGTAGGCACAACTCTCGGGTGGATGTGTGGAGGGGTGAAACTTCTGAAGCCACGCATACACGTGGGTGACGCATTCGAGTGGATGGTCGAAAAATGCTTGGGCACACATATGCGTGAGTGACGCATATGCATGGGTTGGTGCTATAGTTTTCAAAATTTTTCAAGTTCTTGCACCAAACCAAGCATTCCAAACCTCCAAACAGCTACCAAGACACCATAAAACCTTATTTAACATCCTAGACTACCAAATAAACTCAACAAACTAAACAAAACATGAAATTAAACTAATTTTTACCAATATCTACAAAAGAGAAAAATAAAAAGAATTTACCATGGTGGGGTGTCTCCCACCTAGCACTTTTTTTTATTGTCCTTAAGTTGGACTTATGGGGAGCTCCTCTCAAGGTGGCTTGTGCTTGTACTCATCCTTGAATCTCCAAGGATTTTTGATCCTCAAATGGTGGACAGAAATTCCAACCATCTTCACCAAGCTTGGGTGAAGTTCTACCCAAGATATGAGCTCCCATTGTTGGTCTTCATGCTTTGATCTGGGATCCCATATCTTGTTTTCACACCCATTTTTAAGTTGATCGTCATGATTTTTGTAACGACCCAATTTCTGGTACGTCATGATCATACTAGAAATTGAGCGCTACCAACTTGTCTACCTAATTATTATCTATTATTTATTATATGAGCCTGATTCATTGTTAAAAGCGTAGTTATTTTACGAGGTACTTTTTTTTAAAACGTTTGGATTAACATACAATATCATTCATAATCAATTCATAACTGATAATATATAAAACAGTTATAAACAACCGCACATAAATACATCACAAGCAGTTGACAATATTCGGTGATCCAGCCTTTATTTAGGTATAGACTTTTAGTTAGAACACCCCTAGATATAACTAGATAATAACTATATACATATATATACATACAACATCCCAGGTCCTGACCTGTTCAAGAAGTCCCTAAGCTGGCACCCAAGCTAGCCTAGACTATATACTCACCTAGTCCCTCTAAACTACTAAAGCGAGAGAAAGTACGTTCTAGGTCTTCAAAACTCAAGTCAGGTGGAACGTTATCAAAAGGTAGAAGGTCATCTACTACTCTTATGCACGATCATATGTCATCAAAGAGCGTCTCTAAAGTACTTCATCGAGTGACCATATAACAGCAACATCGTACGGAGGACTTAGGCTAAAATTTGTAGATAAACGGGGCATAGATGTTGGCTGGTCCCACGGTATATACATATAAACGGATAACGGAGTTCACTCTAGACTCAGAAGACTACCTAGAGCGGAATCCTCTTTGCAGAATGATCATCAACGAACTACGGAAGGGTACTCTTGCTTCCATCTAAGGGGGAAGGGAGAGAGAAAGGGTAAGAACTGGGGAGTTCTTAGTAGGGCCGGGGTTATTAGTTACGTTCATTAATTTCGTGTTGTTTAGCAGACAAATAGCAGAATATCAAGAAACAGTAAACAGAAGACAGATAAATAGAAAAAATAGAGAAAGAAGAAAGGAGAACACAAACAAAAGAATACAAGAAAATAAAACGCAAATACAAGGAATAGAATACAAACAAACAGAGCATACATTCATACAACATTCATAACAGAGGAAATGCACAACCAAGTATGATGCATGTCTGTCCTATGCAGGCCATGAGCTCACGTATCGGTTTACACCCTGCAGCCCGACATTACCTAGGAACAAGTCCCAGATATGGTTTTCCTTTGTGTCCTTAGTGCATACGTGTCGGTGGTAAGAATACCACTCCTTCGTGACTACCGGCAGTCGGTGCAAAGCTCGACCCCATAATATACGCACAAGGGGAAACAGTAATCCTCAGTTCGTGGGCGTCCCCGAGATCAATTCAGAAACAAAATAATGATCCTCAGTTCGTGGGTTTCCCTGAGATCAATTCACAAACAAAACAATGATCCTCAGTTCGTGGGTTTACCCGAGATCAACATACAACAACAAACGATCCTCAGTTTGTGGGCTATACCCGAGATCAATACTCAACAATACAGTAATCCTCAGTTCGTGGGTTATACCCGAGATCAACATACAACAGTTCTGGGGTTATTCCCGTAATCAATGATTATCAGTTCGTGGGTTATTCCCGTAATCAATGATTATCAGTTCGTGGGTTTTTCCCGCACACGAAATAGTTAACAGTTTATAGGTTTCCCCGAGACCAATGATCATTCAGTTCGTGGGTACTCCCCGTATTTAACATTATCAATTCGTGTGTTTTGCTACTCTTTTATCTTTGTCTCTTTACTCTGCTCTAATTACTCTTTTCTCTTAGTCGCTTTACTCTACTCTGCTTACTCTTTTCTCTTAGTCTCTTTACTCTGTTTTGATTACTCTGTTCTTTGTATCTATATTACTCTTTTTCTCTTTACCTCTTTGCTTTACTCTGCTCTGATTTCTCTGCTTAACATATGTAATTAAAGCTTATGTAAATTTTGGTATGAATAGTTAGCCTGTCCCAAGTATAGGTTCATTAAGTCTATACTAAAACAGTTTAACTTTTCATATTATACCTAACCCTAGCCACAACTCAAGGACTAACTATGTTGCCCTAGTTTGTTCACTAATCTCTGTTTGTTTTCCTGTTATTAAAACTTTACAAACTTTTTCTTTGGTTTTTATCTTTTATTTAACTACTTATCTTTCCTTTATCTTTGCCTCACTAATATGTTCTTACTACTCCCTAAGTGTTTTATGAAGGTAATTATGAGATTCTGCACTTAAAGTTATCTTTCTAAAGCTTTTATAGAAAACTGTCTTTTCCGCATTATTTTATTATTTTTATTAAAATAATATTTTTAATTAAATATTATTATTTAATATTTTATTATTATTTATTATTTTATCATTAAATTTTCAAAAGTTACCTTACTTTTACTTTTAACATTTAAAATTCACTTTTTACCACCCGTAACTTTTAATATTTATAATTTAACCACCCTAACTTTCAGAAATTACAAAATAACCCCTCAAACACCAAAATAATTACAACCTTGCCCTTTTTAAGATCTAAAAGGTGTTCTTCATTTTTCTTCACCACACTCAAAGTGTTCTTCGTGTTCTTCGTAAATTCTTCAGATTCTTTCTCTGTTTTTACCCGTTTTTCAGTCTTTTTCAGCAACCGATTTTTACCATAATTCAAAATAAATTAGTAGCCACTAAAACCCCATCTTTTCTACATGATTTTAACATACATTAAACCCCAATTTAAAGCCTAGGGTTTCGTTTTTCAGCAGCCATGAAGAACACAAATTCAAAGTTGAATATCATCAAATTTCATCAAATTTTCACCAAAATTTCAACAAGAATCACTCATATAAACAATCAATTTCAAGAATAACCAAACCATATCATAATCACACAACTCAAACACAATCAATCAAGATTAATTTTGTCAAACCCTACCTGGTTTTGCTGCTCCAAATTTGGTTATACTTTCAAGTGGTCCTTAAGCACTTTTTCCTCCTAAATCACATCAAGAACAACTTTAAATCCACAAACCTTCAACTGACCAAATCTCTCTCAGAAAGTTAGAAAGGGATATCTCACCTTAGACTTTCTGGAAAGTAACGTTTCTTGGCCCTCAAGTCAAGTTAAGCATGATTCCTAAGGAAGAACATCAAGAAAACACATGTTTAAGCATGTTTCCTTGAAAACTGAATTGAAAGGGGAAAGGAACAGCCATCTCACCTTATTTCCATCTTTGATAAGTTACATGGTTATGTAGAGGAAGAAGAGATGATCATTTTGGTGAAATTGGAGTTTTGATTTGAGTTTTACTTCAGAAGAAATCAAGCTTTGAAGATTAAGTGTTCATGAAGCTTTCTCTTTTTTCTCTCCTTTCAATTTCAGCCAAAGGGAGTAAATGACCAGCCTTGGAGTGTCTTGGGGTTGTAAGGTGAGTTGTGATTGGTTGGCTTGAAGGTTAATTAAAATAATATTAAAATATCTCAGGTGTATAACTACTAAAACTAGATGTATCAGAACACTTATAAAAACATCTCTAAAAATTCTTTTCTGAGCTACTATCATAAAAGACAATAGTAACATATTTAATATGAGAATAGATCATGTATGATGAAGCCTTAGCATTGCTAAAATCATCAGAGAGTGCTGGTGTTAAGCTGCACCAGTAAACTATGAACCCGGTTAAACCGATTTCCTATTTTTAACTAAAATAGACCAGGTAACCTTATAATATCATTCAAGCATCTTCTAATACTAATGTAATGATAATATTATACTATTATCTCTCTTCTCTCATGAATCTAGTCCGGTTCATCAAACTGAGATTATTTACGAAAACTAGAATCAAAACTCCTAACCGATACGGTTCAAAACTAGGTTCTTCATCACTGCGTTATCGAGCTTGCCTCAAAAAGGTTCTAGCTTAAAGATGACATAATAACAATAAGGATTGAGATACTTTATGATATATAAGAGGTGTTCCCTTTACTGATATTCTAGAGAAATCCGTGCCTTCAGAAAAGATTTCACGTACTTGAAAAATAGGGTTGTTACAACTTTTCCATCCAGGTGGTTGATGAGCGGATAATTTATACGCATTTTGGCATTGTTTTTAGGTAGTTTTTAGTGTATTTTAGTTACTTTTTAGTATATTTTTATTAGTTTTTATGCAAAAATCACATTTCTGGACTTTACTATGAGTTTGTGTGTTTTTCTGTGATTTCAGGTATTTTCTGGCTGTAATTGAGGGACCTGAGCAAAAATCTGATTCAGAGGCTGAGAAAGGACTGCAGATGCTGTTGGATTCTGACCCTCTTGCACTCGAAGTGGATTTTCTGCAGCTACTGAAGCCGAATTGGCACGATCTCAATTGCGTTAGAAAGTAGACATCTTGGATTTTCCAGCAATGTACAATAGTTTATACTTTACCCGAGATTTGATGGCTCAAACTGGCATCCAAACACCCACCAGAGACCCTTTTCTGGCGTAAAACGCCAGAACTAGCACTAGAACTAGAGTTAAACGCCCAAACTGGTATCCAAGCTGGCGTTTAACTCCAAGGATGGCCTATGCACGTGAAAGCTTCAAATCTCAGCCTAAGCACACACCAAGTGGGCCCTGAAAGTGGATTTCTGCACTATCTGTACTTAGTTACTCATTTTCTGTAAACCTAGTTTACTAGTTTAGTATAAATAGCACTTTCTACTATTGTATTTGAAGTCTTTGACCTTTTGGGAGTTCTTCAAACCCTTTTTGGAGGCTGGCCATTCGGCCATACCTAGACCATTTTGTTCTTATGTATTTTTCAACGGTGGAGTTTTTACACCTCATAGATTAAAGTGAGGAGCTCTGCTGTTCTTCATGAACTAATGAAAGTATTATTGTTTCTCTTTCAATTCACGCCTACTTCTTCTCCAAGATATATTCTCGTACTTAATTTAGTTATGTCAGAATGAAGGGGTGACCTGTGACAATCACCCACTATCTTCATTACTCGCTTAGCTAAGATCCGCGTGCTTGACAACCACAAGCGGTCTACATGATGTTCAACGTAGTCATTGGACGACAGCCAGAGTATATTCTCTTGGGTCTCTGATCCGTGATTTGCTTCATCTCTCCTGACAACATTGCATCCGAATCTGAGATTAGAACCTTCGTGGTATAGGCTAGAAACAATTGACAGTATTCCTGAGATCCAGAAAGTCTAAACCTTATCTGTGGTATTCCGACTAGGATCTAGGACGGGATGACTGTGATGAGCTTCAAACTCATGACTGTTGGGTGCAGTGACAGTGTGCAAAAGGATCAAGGGATCCTATTCTGACACAAGTGAGAACCGACAAATGATTAGCCTTGCGGTAGCTGTGCCTAGTATTTTTCATCCGAGACGAGAAATCCAATAGTTGATTAGCCGTACAGAAACCGTAGCCATACCATTTTCACTGAGAGGATCATACAGCTTGCCATGGAAGGTAGGACGCATGATTAGATGAAAACAATAGGAAAGCAGAGGTTCAGGAGTAACAAAGCATCTCCAAACACTTATCTGAAATTCCCACCAATGAATTACAAAAGTACTTTTATTTTATTTTATGTTTTATTTATCTTTTAATTATCAAATCCTCATAACCATTTGAATCTGCATAACAAAGATTTAAAAGATGACCATAGCTTGCTTCAAGCCATCAATCTCCATGGGATCAACCCTTACTCACGTAAGGTATTACTTGGACGACCCAGTGCACTTGCTGGTTAGTTGTGCGGAGTTGTGAAAAGTGTGATCACAATTTTGTGCACCAAGTTTTTAGCGCCTTTGCCGGGGATTGTTCACGTTTGGACAGCTGACGATTCATTTTGTTGCTTAGATTGTGTAATTTTATTTTATGTTTAAGCTTTTTTATTTTTATTTTAGAAAAATACAAAAAAAGAAAAAAAATTTATTAAAATCATAAAAACCAATATATATATATATATATATATATATATATATATATATATATATATTGTGTTTCTTGTTTGAGTCTAGTGTTAAATCCTAAGTTTGGTGTCAATTGCATGTTTTTATTTTCTTAAGTTTTCGAAAAAAAAATATGCATTGTGTTCTTCTGTGATCTTCAAGTTTTTCTTGATGATTTCCTTTGTTCAATCTCATGATTTTCTGGTTTTGTGTTTTATGTTGTTTTTCATATACATTTTTGAATTCATAGTGTCTAAACATTCAAAATGGGTATCTGGCTGGGCGTTAAACGCCCAAAGAGGCAGCCAAATGGGCGTTAAACGCCAGAATGGATAGCATTCTAGGCGTTTAACGCCAGGATGACACAAGGGAGGTAATTTCATTTCCAATTCAAATTTTTTTCAAATCTTCATATTTTAATTCATAATTTTAAAATCTTATCTTTCCACATTTTCAAAAATCCTTGCAAACAATTAATGTTTTGATTCAAAAAATTGCAAGTTTGTTACTTTCTTGTTAAGAAAGGTTCAATCTTTGAATTTTAGAATCATATCTTTTAGTTTCTTGTTAGTCAAGTCATCAATTTTAAAATAAAATCTTTTTCAATCATATCTTTTCAATCATATTTTTTTAAAATCATATCGTTTTCAATCAAATCTTTTTTCAATCATATCTTTTTTAAAATTTTGATTTCAAAATCTTTTTCTAACTTCTTATCTTTTCAAAATTATTTTCAAATCTTTTTCAACCAATTACTATTTCCTATCTTTTTCAAAACCACCTAACCACTTTTTCACTTCCAATTTTTGAAAATCACTAACCACTTTTTCAAAAATCATTTTAATTAACTAATTGTTTTAGTTTTAATTTTTGAATACTCTCTCTCTCATCTCTTTCTATTTATTTGCTAACACTTCTCTTCTACTTATAATTTGAACCCTCTCTCTCCTTCTATGTTCGAATTCTTCTTATTCTCTCTCTACCTCATTCCTCTATTCTTCTTTTCTTTTGACACATCAAGGAATCTCTATACTGTGACATAGAGGATTCTACTACTCCCTTTTGTTCTCTTCTTTTTTATATGAGCAGAAATAGGGATAAAAACATTCTTGTTGACGCTGATTCTGAACCTGAAAGGACTCTGAAGAAGAAGCTAAGAGAAGCTAAAGCACAACACTCCAAAGAGGACCTTACAGAGAATTTCAAAAAAGAAGCAGACATGGTAGCCGAACCCAACAACAATGCTAAAGATACAAGGAAGATGCTTGGTGACTATACTGCACCAACTTCCAACTTCTATAGAAGAAGCATCTCAATTCCTACCATTGGAGCAAACAACTTTGAGCTTAAGCCTCAATTAGTTTCTCTAATGCAGCAGAATTGTAAGTTTCATGGACTTCCATCGGAAGATCCTCATCAGTTCTTAGCTGAATTCTTCCAGATCTGTGATACTGTCAAGACCAATGGGGTTGATCCCAAGGTCTATAGACTTATGCTTTTCCCCTTTGCTATAAGATACAGAGCTAGGATATAGTTGGACTCACAACCTAGAGAAAGCCTGAACTCTTGGGATAAGTTGGTCAATGCTTTCTTGACCAAATTCTTTCCACCTCAAATGATGAGAAAGCTTAGAGTGGAAGTCTAAACCTTTAAACAGAAGGAAGGTGAATCCCTCTATAAAGCTTGGAAAAGATACAAGTAATTAACCAAAAGGTGTCCTTCTGACATGCTTCCAGAATGGAGCATCATATACATATTCTATGATGGTCCGTCTGAATTGTCTAAGATGTCATTAGACCATTCTACTGGTGGATCTCTTCATTTGAAAACCCTTGCAGAAGCCTAGGAACTCATTGAGATGGTTGCAAATAACCAGTTCATGTACACTTCTGAACGAAATCCTGTGAATAATAGGATGACTCAGAAGAAAGGAGTTCTTGAGATTGATACTCTGAATGCCATATTAGCTCAGAGTAAAATATTGACTCAGTAAGTCAATATGATTTCTTAGAATCTGGCTGGATTGCGAGCTGCATCCGGCAGCTAAAAAAGCCTCCTCTGAAGGAGAAGCTTATGACCCTGAGAATCCTACAATAGAAGAGGTGAATTACATGGGAAAATCCTATGGAAACACCTATAATCTTTCATGGAGGAATCATCCAAATTTTTCATGGAAGGATCAACAAAAGCCTCAACAAGGCTTTAACAACAATAACGGTGGGAGAAATAAGTTTGGCAATAGCAAACCTTTTCCATCATCTTCTCAGCAACAGACAGAGAAATCTGAGCAGAGCCTCTCTGGCTTAGCAACTATAGTCTCTGATCTATCTAAGACCACTCTCAGTTTTATGAATGAAACAAGGTTCTCCATCAGAAATTTGGAGGCACAAGTGGGTCAGCTGAGTAAAAGAGTTACTGAAACTCCTTCTAGTACTCTCCCAAGCAATACATAAGAGAATCCCAAAAAAGAGTGCAAGGCCATAACTATAACCAAAATGGCCGAACCTAGAGAGAGTGAAAAGGCAGTGATTCCCAGTGAGGAAGACCTTAAAGGACGTCTACTGACCAATAAGAAGTTCCCTATGGAGGAACCAGAGAAATCTGAGGCTCATACAGAGACCATAGAAATTCCACTAAACTTACTATTGTCATTCATGAGCTTTGATAAATATTCTTCCTCTGAAGAGGACGAAGACACTGCTGAAGAGCATGTTGCTCAATATCTAGGAGCAATCATGAAGTTGAATGCCAAGTTATTTGGTAATGAGACTTGGGAGGATGAACCTCCATTGCTCATCAATGAACTGAATACATGGATTCAGTAGATATTGCCTCAAAAGAAACCGGATCCCAGAAAGTTCTTAATACCTTGCACCATAGGCACCATGAATTTTGAAAAGGCTCTGTGTGACCTGGGGTCAGGTATCAACCTCATACCACTCTTTGTAATGGAGAAACTAGGGCTTTTTGAGGTACAAGCTGCAAAAATCTCACTAGAGATGGCAGACAAATCAATGAAACAGTCTTATGGACTTGTAGAGGATGTCTTGGTGAAGGTTGAAGGCCTTTACGTCCCTGCTGACTTCATAATCATAGACACTGGGAAGGATGAGGATGAATCCATTATCCTTGGAAGACCATTCCAAGCCACAACAAGGGCTGTGATTGATGTGGACAGAGGAGATTTAGTCCTTCAATTGAATGAGGACTACCTTGTGTTTAAGACTCAAGGATCTTCTTCTGTAAACATAGAGAAGAAGCATGAAAATCTTCTCTCAATACAAAGTAAGAAAGAGCCCCCACACTCAACTTCTAAGTTTGGTGTTGGGAGGCCACAATTACGCTCTGGGCACCTGTGAAGCTTTGTAAGAGCTTATTGTCAAGCTATTGACATTAAAGAAGCGCTTATTGGGAGGCAGCCCAATTTTATTTATCTATATTAACTACTATTTCATTTTATTTTCCACTGTTATTATATGTCTTCTTAAGGTTGATGATCATGTGGAGTCACAAAAATAGCTGCAGAATTAAAGCAAGAATAAAAAATAGCATAAAAAATAGCACACCCTAGAGGACGAGCTTACTAGCGTTTAAACGCCAATATGAATAGCAAAATGGGCGTTTAACACCCAGTCTGACAGTATTTTGGGCGATAAACGCCAGAAATGGTAGCCAGACTGGTGTTTAATGCCAGAAAAAGATGATTGTTGTCTGGCTGGCATTAAATGCCAGTAAGGGTAGCAGCATGGGTGTTTAACGCCCAGTCTTGCAGCATTCTGGGCGTTAAGCGCTAGAACTGGCAGCCAAACTGGCGTTTAACGCCAGAAAGGGGCATCAGCATAGCGTTTAATGCTAGAAATGCCACATAGAGGGCATTTAAGTTTCAGAAAGGTGCAGGAATGAGAAATCCTTGACACCTCAGGACCTGTGGACCCCACAGGATCCCTAGCTATCCCAACTCACTTTCATTCCTCTTCGCACCTTTCCATAACACTCTTTCCCAAACACCATTCACCTATCAAATCCTACCCTTTTCCCCATAATCTCTTCACCACTCACATCCATCCATTATTTCTCCCTTACCCTATAAATACCCCTCCTTACTCCTTCATTTTCACACATCACAAACACTCCCTTGGCTGAACCACTCTTACACCTCCATCTCCTCCATGTCTTCTTCTTCTCTTCCTTTCTTTCTTCTTTTGCTCAAGGATGAGCAAACCTTTTAAGTTTGGTGTGGGAAAAAGCATTGCTTTTTGTTTTTCCATAACTATTAATGGCACCTAAGACCGGAGAAACCTCTAGAAAGTGCAAAAGGAAGGCAATTAGAGCAAAAGGAAGGCAATTTCTTCCACCTCTGAGTCATGGGAGATAGAGAGATTCATCTCAAAATCCCATCACTAAAAAGAGGATGGAGCATACAAGAGAGCCCACTCATGGACCTTAGCAAGAGCATGAGGAAGTCCATCATCAAGAAATCCCTGAGATGCCTCAAGGGATGCATTTTCCTTTACACAACTATTGGGAGCAACTCAACACCTCGTTAGAAGATTTGAGTTGCAACATGGGGCAACTAAGGATGGAGCACTAAGAGCACTCCATTATCCTCCATGAAATTAGAGAGGACCAAAGAGCCATGAGGGAGGAACAACAAAGGCAAGGAAGAGATATTGAGGAGCTTAAGCACTCCATAGGATCTTCAAGAGGAAGAACTATCCGCCGTCACTAAGGCGGACCCATTCTTTAATTTCCTTATTCTTATTTTTCTGTTTTTTCGGTTTTTATGCTTTATGTTTTGTCTATGTTTGTGTCTCTATTACATGATCATTAGTGTCTAGTGTCTATGTCTTAAAGCTATGAGTGTTCCATGAATCCTACACCTTTTTTAAAAGGAAAATATTTCTATTTACAAAAGAACAAGAAGTACATGAATTTCAAATTCTATCTTGAAATTAGTTTAATTATTTTGATGTGGTGGCAATACTTTTTGTTTTCTGAATGAATGCTTGAACAATGCATATTTTTTATAGTGAAGTTTATGAATGTTAAAATTGTTGGCTTTTGAAAGAATAATGAAAAAAGAGAAATGTTATTGATAATCGGAAAAATCATAAAATTGATTCTGGAAGTAAGAAAAAGCAGTGAAAAATACAGAGCTTGCAAAAAAAAAAGAAAGAAAAAGAAAAAGCAAGCAAAAAAGCCAATAGCTCTTTAAACCAAAAGGCAAGAGCAAAAAAGCCAGTAACCCTTTAAACTAAAAGGCAAGAGTAAAGACGATCCAAGGCTTTGAGCATCAGTGGATAGGAGGGCCCAAATGAATAAAATCCTGGCCTAAGTGGCTAAATCAAGCTGTACCTAACCATGTGCTTGTGTCATGAAGGTCCAAGTGAAAAGCTTGAGACTGAGTGGTTAAAGTCGTGATCCAAAGCAAAAAGAGTGTGCTTAAGAACTCTGCGCACCTCTAACTGAGTCAAAATCTAAAAAGGTTCACCCAATTATGTGTCTGTGGCATTTATGTATCCGGTGGTAATATTGGAAAACAAGATGCTTAGGGTCACCGCCAAGACTCATAAGGAGCTGTGTTCAAGAATCAACATACTGAACTAGGAGAATCAATAACACTATCAGAATTCTGAGTTCCTATGGATGCCAATCATTCTGAACTTCACAGGATAAAGTGAGATGCCAAAACTGTTCAGAAATAAAAAGCTACTAGCTCCGTTCATCTGATTGAAACTAAGCTTCCTTGATGTTTTGGAATTTATTGTATATTATCTTCTTTTTATCCTAATTTGTTTTTGGTTGCTTGGGGACAAGCAACAATTTAAGTTTTATGTTGTGATGAGCGGATAATTTATATGCTTTTTGGCATTGTTTTTAGGAAGTTTTTAGTGTGTTTTAGTTATGTTTTTTGTATATTTTTATTAGTTTTTATGCAAAAATCACATTTCTGGACTTTACTATGAGTTTGTGTGTTTTTCTGTTATTTCAGGTATTTTCTGGCTGAAATTGAGGGACCTGAGCAAAAATCTGATTCAAAGCTGAGAAAGGACTGCGAATACTGTTGGATTATGACCCTCCTGCACTAGAAGTGGATTTTCTGGAGCTACAGATGCCCAATTGCGTGCTCTCAATTGGGTTGGAAAGTATCCATCTTGGGCTTTCCAGTAATGTATAATAGTCCATACTTTGCCCGAGATTTAATGGCCCAAACGGGCGTCCAAACGCCCACCAGAGACCCTTTTCTGGCGTAAAACGCCGGAACTGTTACCAAAACTGGAGATAAAGGCCCAAACTGGCATACAAGCTGGTGTTCAACTCCAAGGATGGCCTATGCACGTGAAAGCTTCAAAGCTCAGCCCAAGCACACACCAAGTGGGCCCCAGAAGTGGATTTCTGCACTATCTGCACTTAGTTACTCATTTTCTGTAAACCTAGTTTACTAGTTTAGTATAAATAGCACTATCTACTATTGTATTCAAAGTCTTTGACCTTTTGGGAGTTCTTCGAAATTTTTTTAGAGGCTGGTCATTTGGCCATGCCTAGACCATTTTGTTCTTATGTATTTTTCAACGGTGGAGTTTCTACACCTCATAGATTAAGGTGAAGAGCTCTGCTATTCTTCATGAACTAATGCAAGTATTATTGTTTCTCTTTCAATTCACGCCTACTTCTTCTCCACGATATACTCTCGTACTTAATTCAGTTAAGTCAAAATGAAGGGGTGACTTGTGACAATCACCCACTATTCTCATTACTCGTTTAGCCAAGATCTACGTGCCTGACAACCACAAGCGGTCTACATGATGTTCAACGTAGTCGTTGGATGACAGCTGGAGTATATTCTCTTGGGTCTCTGATCTACGATTCGCATCATCTCTCCTGACAACAGAGCATCCAAATCTGAGATTAGAACCTTCGTGGTATAGGCTATAAATAATTGGCAGCATTCTTAAGATCCGGAAAGTCTAAACCTTGTCTGTGTAAAAGGATCAAGGGATCCTATTTTGACACAGGTGACAGTGTGCAAAAAGATCAAGGGATCCTATTTCGACACAGGTGAGAACCGACAGATGATTAGCCCTGCGGTAGCTGTGCCTGGTATTTTTCATCTGAGATGAGAAAACCAATAGTTAATTAGCCGTACAGAAACCGTAGCCAGACTATTTTCACTGAGAGGATCATACAGCTTGCCATGGAAGGGAGGACGCATGATTGGATGAAAACAATAGGAAAGCAGAGGTTCAGGAGCAACAAAGCATCTCCAAACGCTTATCTGAAATTCCCACCAATGAATTACATAAGTACCTTTATTTTATTTTATGTTTTATTTATCTTTTAATTATCAAATCCTCGTAACCATTTGAATCCGCCTGACTGAGATTTACAAGATGACCATAGCTTGCTTCAAGCCGTCAATCTCCGTGGGATCGACCCTTACTCACGTAAGGTATTACTTGGACGACCAGTGCACTTGCTGGTTAGTTGTGCGGAGTTGTGAAAAGTGTGATTACAATTTCGTGTACCAGTGGTTGACATATAGAATTCTCTTTAGAAAGCCAAATCATCTTCCTAGGCCCACACAAAGTAACATTCATCAAATCATGGTCCCTATGCCTTTAAAGCTTGACCTCAATGAGCCTAATTCCAAACCACCAACCACTACACAACTCCCTCTTACTTGTAGTTCTACAAAGAGCTCTAAGTTGCCCAACCGTTTCAATCAGACCATATTCAAGTGAGAAAGTGAAGCTTAAGGGTAAGAATTTTACCCACTTGAATGATGTGTTGGATGGTGATTTAGGAACGAAAACCTCCCCACACTTAGACAATGCGAGGTCCACTCCCTTATGCTCTTCTTTGGTGTTTTCCACCTCTTAACAACTCCTTTCAATTTCGTCTTGCTTGTTGACTTCTTCTAATTCCTCCTCATTATCAATCAAGTCAAACTTGGGAGGTTGTGTGAAATCTACTTCAACGTCAACTTCACATTCATTGGAAGAGTCTTCAATGAGGTCATCAATGTTCCTTGGTATAGAGTTGTCTTCAATAGCTTTAACTTCAAATTCCATGGGAGAGGATTCCATTATAGATAAGAATTCGTTGATTACCCTCTTTAAAGTCTCCAACTATGATATGCTTTGGAGGTTGTACACCCTTCTCAACATCAATATTAAGCTTCTTGGAGAGAGGCTCTTGAGATTCCCATGGTGGTTCCGCATCTCCTAAATCCTCAACCACTTCTTCCTCTTCTTCAACAATCATGGCTTCTTCCAATTCTTCCAATACAAAACCTAACTCCTCACTCTCCACCAGAGCTTCTAATCTCTCCTTCATGCTTTGCTCTTCTTTTGATTTCTCACATGTGGTCACAGAGATACCTTGAATGTTCAAGCATTGATAGGCTAAAGTGTGCACTACCTTAGTCAAGTTAGTCACAAACTCTAGCGTATTCCTTTGCATATCCGCTTGTCCTTGAAGTAGCAAAGTAAGAGAATCATCTAATAATAAGGCTTGGGGTGGATAGGAGGGTTCATCATTTTGGAGAAAGGGTTCATAGTGGGAAGGTGGTTCTTCTTGGTGAAAATATGGAGATGGTGTGTATTGAGGTGGTTCTTGGTAGTAATCATGATGGGATTGTGGTGGTTCTAAAGGTTCTTGCTCATAATGGTCACAAGGATGTGGTACGGGTGATTGGTCATATGATGGGTAATGTAACAACCCCGATTTTCGAGTACGCGATATCTTTTCTGAAGACACGGATTTCTCCGGAAGATCAGTAAAGGGAAGACCTATTATATATCATCAAGCATCTTAATCCTCATTGTCATTATGTCATCTTTAAGCTAGAACCTTTTCCGAGTCAAGCTCGATAACGCAGTCACGAAGAACATAGTTTTTGAACCGTATCGGTTAGGAGTTTTGATCCGGTTTTTCGTAAATAGTCTCAGTTTGACAAACCGGACTCGATTCATGAGAGAAGAGAGATAATAGGGTAATATCATCATTATATGAGTATTAGAAGCTTCTTGAAAGATATTATAAGGTTACCTGGTCTGTTTTAGTTAAAAACAGGAAATCGGTTTAACCGGGTTCACGGTTTACTGGTGCAGCTTAGCACCAGCACTCTCTGATGACTTTAGCAATGCTAAGGCCTCATCATACATGTTTTATTCTCATAATAAATATGTTACTAGTGTCATTTATGCTAGTAGCTCAGAAAATAATTTTTAGAGATGTTTTTACAAGTGTTCCGATACATCTAGTTTTAGTAGTTATACACCTGAGATATTTTAATATTATTTTAATCCACCTCCAAGCCAACCAATCATAACTCACCTTACACCCCCAAGACTTCCAAGGCTGTCTCATTTCATCATTTTGGCCGAAAATAACAAGAGAGAAAAGAGAGAAACTTTCATGAACACTTAATCTTCAAAGCTTGATTTCTTCTGAACCAAAACTCAAATCAAAACTCCGATTTCACCAAAATGATCCTCTCTTCTTCCTCTACATAACCATGTGACTTATCAAGGCTGGAAATAAGGTGAGATGGCTGTTCCTTTCCCCTTTCAATTCGGTTTTCAAGGAAAACCATGCAAAACATGTGTTTTCTTGATGTTCTTCCTTAGGAATCATGCTTAACTTGACTTGAGGGCCAAGAAACGTGACTTTCCAGAAAGTATAAGGTTAGAAATCACTTCCTAACATGCTGAGTGAGATTTGGTTAGTTGAGGATTTTTGGATTCAAAGTTGTTCTTGATGTGATTTAGGAAGAAAAAGTGCTTAAGGACCACCTGAAAGAGTAACCGGATTTGAGGCAGCAAATCAAGGTAGCGTGTCACGAAATTAATCTTGATTATTTGTGTTTGAGATGTGTGAATGTTGTATTATTTGGCTGTGATAAAAATTGGTTGCATATATGAATGATTTTTGGTGAAAATTTGGTGAAATTTTGATGAAATTTGATGAAATTCAAGCTATGAATGTGTGTTCTTGTGGCTGCTGGAAAAACGAACCCTAGGCCCTAAATTGAAGTTCAATTTGTGTTGAAATCATGTGGAAAAGATGGGGTTTTAGTGGCTAGGAATTTATTATGAATTTTGGTAAAATTGGTTGCTGAAAAGATTGAAAAACGGGTAAAAACAGAGAAAGAATTTGAAGAATATATGAAGAACATGAAGAACACTTTGAGTGTGGTGAAGAACATTGAAGAACACCTTTTAGATCTTAGAAAGGGCAAGGAAGTAATTATTTTGGTGTTTAAGGGGTTATTTGGTAATTTCTGAAAGTTAGGGTGGTAAAAGTAGAAATATTAAAAGTTATCGGGGTAAAAAGTGAATTTTAAAGGTTAAAGGTTAAAGTAAAGTTAATTTTCGAAAATTAATGATAAAATAATAAATAATAATAAAATATTAAATAATAATATTTAATTAAAAATAATATTTTAATAAAAATAATAAAATAATGCAGAAAAGGCAGTTTTCTGTAAAAGCTTTAGAAAGACAACTTTAAGTGCAGAATCTCATAATTACCTTCATAAAACACTTAGGGAGTGGTAATAACATGTTAGTGAGGAAAAGATAAAGAAAAGATAAAGGTTGAAGAAAAGATAAAAGTCAAAGAAAAAGTCTGTAAAGTTTTAATGATAGAAAAACAGACAGAAATTAGTGAACGAATTAGGGCAACTTAGATAGTACTTGAGTTGCGACTAGGGTTAGGTATTATATGAAAAGTTAAACTGTTTCAGTATAGACTTAATGAACCTATACTTGGGACAGGCTAACTATTCATACCGAAATTTACATAAGCTTCAACTATATATGTTAAGCAGAGAAAATCAGAGCAGAGTAGAGAAACACAGAGAACAGAATAATCAGAGTTGAGGAAAGAGATACAGAAAATAAGAGTAACATATATATAAAGGAAATAGTAATCAGAGAAAAATAAAGAGATACAGAAAACAGAGTAATTAGAGCAGAGTAAAAAGATAAAGAGAAAGTTAAGAAAGGTTTAGGAATATGTGTTAAGGATTCAAAGGGAAAGAGGAAATGAAGATTGATTTGTGGATTTGTTGAGGTTGAAAAAGGATAACGAAAAATGATAAAAGGCGGGAATACCCCACGAACTGTTAATTGTTTAACTACGGGGGACACCCATGAACTGATAATTGGTTGAATTCGGGAAGTACCCACGAACTGAATGATCATTGATCTCGGAGAAACCCATAAATTGTTATTTGTTTTATAAGCGGGAAAAACCCACGGACTGATAATCATTGATTACGGAAAAAACCCATGAATCGTTGTATGTTGATCTCGGGTAAAACCCACGAACTGAAGATCACTATGTTATTGTGTATTGATCTCGGGGAATAACCCACAAACTGAAGATCTTTGTTTTATTGTTGTGAATTGATCTCGGGGACGCCCACGAACTGAGGATCACTGTTTCCCCTTGTGCGTATATTATGGGGTCGGGCTTTGCGCCGACTGCCGGTAGTCACGAAGGAGTGGTATTCTTACCACCGACACATATGCACTAAGGACACAAAGGGAAGCCATATCTGGGACTTGTTCCTAGGTAATGTCGGGATGCAGGGTGTAAATCGACACGTGAGCTCATGGCCTGCATAGGACAGACATGCATCATACTTGGTTGTGCATTTCCTCTGTTATGATTGTTGAGTAAATGTATGCTTTGTTTGTTTGTATTCTATTCTTTGTATTTGTGTTGTATTTTCTTGTATTCTTTTGTTTGTGTCCTGCTTTCTGTTGTCTCTATTTTTTCAATTTATCTATCTTCTGTTTACTGCTCATCTATATTCTGTTATTCATCTGCCTAATAACATAGAATTAATGAACTTAACTAATAACCCCGACCCTACTAAGAACTCCCCAGTTCTTACCCCTTCTCTCTCCCTTCCCCCTTCAGATGGAAGCATAAGTACCCTTTCGTAGTTCGCTGATGACTGCTCGTAAAGAGGATTCTGCTCTAGGTAATCTTCTGAGTCTAGGGTGAATTCCGTTCTCTGTTCATATGTATATACGGTGAGGCCAGCCAACGTCTGCACCCCGCTTATCTACAAACTTTAGCCTAACTCCTTCGTACGATGTTGCTGTTATGTGGCCACTCGATGAAGTACTTGAGAGATGCTCTTTGATGTCATATGATCGTGCAGAGGAGTAGTATACGACCTTCCACTTTTTGATGACGTTCCACCTGACTTGAGTTTAGAAGACCTAGAACATATCTTCCCTCGCTTTAGTAGGTTAGAGGGACTAGGTGAGTATAGAGTCTAGGCTAGCCTAGGCATCAGCTTAGGGACTTCTTGAATAGGTCAGGGCCTGGGATGTTGTATATATATATATATATATATATATATATGTATATAGATATTATTTAGCTATATCTAGGGGTGTTCTAACTAAAGATCTTTACTCTAATAAAGGCTGGATCACAGAATGTTAACAAATGCTTGAGATGTATTTATGTGTGGTTGTTTATAACTGTTTTATCTATTATTATCTGTGAATTGATTATGAATGATTCTGTTTAATAATCCAAATGTTTTTTTAAAAAAAAAAGTACCTCGCAAAATAACTACGCTTTTAACAACGAATCAGGCTCATATAGTAAATAATAGATAATAATTAGGAAGACAAGTTGGTAGCGCTCAGTTTCTAGTATGATCATGACTTACCAGAAATTGGGTCGTTACAGGTAAGGGTCATAGGGAGGTTGTTGGTAGAAAGGGGCTTGTGAGTATGGTTGAGGATCATGTTGAGGATAAGGTTCATAGGCATATGATGGTGGTTGTTGATAGTCACAAGAAGATTCACCATAGATATTGAATTGACATGTATTAGGGGGGAAATTATACCTGTGAGTATTCGGAGGTTGTTGCCAAGAGGAGTGATCAATTCCTTGAGGCTCCTCCCATCTTTGATGGTTCCATCCTTGATACATGTTGTCATTTAGGTCCACATTTCCTACAACACACTTTGAATCAAACTCACAGCGAAAAGGGTGAGAATTTGATGAGCGGATAATTTATACGCTTTTTGGCATTGTTTTTAGGTAGTTTTTAGTAGAATCTAGCTACTTTTTAGTATATTTTTATTAGTTTTTAAGCAAAATTCACATTTCTAGACTTTACTATGAGTTTGTGTGTTTTTCTATGATTTCAGGTATTTACTGGCTGAAATTGAGGGACTTGAGCAAAAATCTGATTCAGAAGCTGAAAAAGAACTGCAGATGTTGTTGGATTCTGACCTCCCTACACTCAAAATAAATTTTCTGGGGCTACAGAAGCCCAATTGAAGCCCTCTCAATTGAGTTAAAAATTAGACATCCTGGGCTTTCCAGCAATGTATAATAGTCCATAGTTTTCCCGAGTTTTGACGACGTAAACTGGCGTTCAAATGCCAATTTCTTGCCCAATTCTGGCATTAAACGCCAGAAACAGGATAAAAGCTGAAGTTAAACGCCCAAATTGGCATAAAAGCTGGCGTTTAACTCCAAGAAAAGTCTCTACACACGAAAACTTCAATGCTCAACCCAAGCACACACCAAGCGGGCCCGGAAGTGGATTTCTGCATCATTTACTTATTTCTGTAATCCTAGTAACTAGTTTAGTATAAATAGGACTTTTTACTATTGTACTCACAATCTTGGGAGATCTTTGGAAATCTTTGGACGTTTAGTCCTTAGACCTAGGTCTTGGTTATTCTGGTTCTCTCTCTGGGGCCGAAACCAATGAACACTATTATCACTTATGTATTTCCAATGGTGGAGTTTCTACACCTCATAGATTAAGGTGTGGAGCTCTGCTGTTCCTCGAGTATTAATGCAAAGTACTATTGTTCTTCTATTCAATTCAAACTTATTCTTATTCCAAGATATTCATTCACACACAAGAACATGATGAATGTGATGATCAAGTAACACTCATCACCATTCTCACTTATGAATGCGTGCCTGACAAACACTTCTGTTCTACATGAAAACAAGCTTGAATGCATATCTTTTCGGTCTCTAATCAACGATTCACATCATTTCCTCTCTGACAATGGGGTATCTGAATCTGAGATTAGAACCTTTGTGGTATAGGCTACAAATAATTGGCAACATTCCTGAGATCTAGAAAGTCTAAACCTTGTCTGTGGTATTCCGAGTAGGATCTGGGAAGGGATGACTGTGACGGGATTCAAACTCGCAACTGTGGGGCACAGTGAGTTGGTCCTTCAATTGAATGAGGACTACCTTGTATTCATGACTCAAGGTTCTCCTTCTGTACACATGGAGAAGAAGCATGAAAAGTTTCTCCCAATACAGAGTCAAACAAAGCCCCCACATTTAAACTCTAAGTTTGGTGTTGGGAAGCCACAACCAAACTCTAAGTTTGGTGTTGAGAGGCAACAACCAAACTCTAAGTTTGGTGTTGAGAGGCCACAACCATGCTCTGATTATCTGTGAGGCTCCATGAGAATCCACTATCAAGCTATTGACATTAAAGAAGCACTTATTGGGAGGCAACCCAATTTTTTATTTATCTATGTCAAATTTTCATTATTTTTTTATGTTTTCTTTAGGTTGATGATCATGTAGAGTCACAAAAACAACTACAATAATCAAAGCAAATTCAAAAATAGCATTAAAAATAGCACACTCTGGAGGAAGAACTTACTGGCGTTTAAACGCCAGTAAGGGTAGCAGGATGGGCGTTAAACGCCCAGTCTGGCACCATTCTGGGCGTTTAACGCCAAAAATAGGCACCAGACTAGCGTTTAACGCCAGAACAGGGCACTAAGTTGGCATTAAACGCCAGGAAAGGTATAAAAACTGGTGTTAAATGCCAGAAACAGGCAGCAGTCTGGCGTTAAACGCCAGACTTGCATTCTAAGGGCATTTTGCATGCCTAAATGGTGCAGGGATGAGAAATCCTTGACACCTCAGGATCTGTGGACCCCACAGGATCCCCACCTACCCCACCTCTCTCTCTCCCCCTCACACATCTCTATAACACTCTACCCAAAACACCACTCACCTATCAAATGCTATACTCTTCCCTATATTCTCTTTACCAATCACCTCTATCCATCTTCTCCAAAAACCCCACATACCTCACTTTTCAAATTCAAACACTTTTCTCTCCCAAACCCAACCCTAAATACACGTTCACACATCACAAACACTACTTCTACCCCTTGGCCAAACCACATTCCACCCTCCATCTCCTCCATTTTCTTCTTCTTCCCCTTCTTTCCTTCTTTTTTTGCTTGAAGACGAGCAAACCTTTTAAGTTTGGTGTGGTAAAAGCATTGCTTTTTGGTTTTCCATAACCATTTATGGCACCTAAGGATGGAGAAACCTCTAGAAAGAGGAAAGGAAAGGCAAAAACTTCCACTTTCGAGTCATGGGAGATGGACAGATTCATGTCAAAAGTCCATCAAGACCACTTCTATGGAGTTGTGGCCAAGAAGAAGGTGATCCCTGAGGTCCCTTTCAGGCTCAAAAGGAATGAGTATCCGGAGATCCGACATGAGATCCGAAGAAGAGGGGAAGTTCTCACCAACCCCATTCAACAAGTCAGAATCTTAATGGTTCAAGAGTTCTATGCTAATGCATGGATCACTAGGAACCATGATCAAAGTATGAACCTAAATCCAAAGAATTGGCTTACAATGGTTTAGGGGAAATACTTAGATTTCAGTCCGAAAAATATAAGGTTGGTGTTCAACTTGCCAATGATGCAAAAAAATGCACGCCCCTATACTAGAAGGGTCAACATTGATCAAAGGTTGGACCAAGTCCTCATGAACATATGTGTGAAAGGAGCTCAATGGAAAAGAGACTCAAGAGGCAAGCCGGTTCAATTGAGAAGACCAGACCTTAAGCCTGTGGCTAGTGGATGGTTGGAGTTCATCCAACGCTTTATCATTCCTACTAGAAATCAATCCGAAGTAACTGTGGATTGGGCCATCATGATCCATAGTATCATGATTGGGGAGGAAGTGGAAGTTCATGAGATCATACCTCTAGAACTATACAAGGTGGCTGACAAGTCCTCCACTTTAGCAAGGTGATGCCAAGGCATCTTGGCCAGTTTCATTGACCTTTTCTTTATTGTTTTAGGGTAGTTTCATGCATTTTCTTAGTAAATAAGAAAGTTTTGTTAAAAAATACACTTACATCTTGATTCAAGCAAACATTGTGAATTTTACATGATTTCATGAGAATTATGCATGAATTGAATGATAAAATGGAGGATGCATGGTCTTATGACTTGGAACCAAGCTTTGATGCACCCTGTTTGTTTGATTTCAGGACAAAGGAAGCAAAGAAGAGCCATGTTAGCCGCCACACTAGTCTCACTAACATGACCACTAACGTGGAATGGGAGCAAGCTTGCAGTGTTAATGGAAAAGTTGTCACCAATAACGCCTTCGAAAGCCATCATAACCCATGTTAGTTGCCACGTTAGTTACATTAACGTGGGAACTAACGTGGAAGGAAAGGGAAGCTCCAACGTTAGTGGTAAAAGTAAACACCACTGACGTTCCAAAAGGCCACACATAGCCACATTAAGAGTCACGTTAATTCAATTAACGTGAACTTTAACGTGGAATAAAGAAGAGATCGCCAACGTTAGTGACACTCACCTTTGTCACTAACGCTGGATTAGGCCAAAATTGCCTACGTTAGTGGTCATGTTAAGACCACTAACGTGTATGGTAACATAGAGCAATGAATGATGGGTCAACGTTAGTGACACTAACCTTAGTCACTAACATTGGAGATGGCAAGCACAACCACGTTAGTGGTCACGTTAATGCCATTAACGTGAGGCACTAACGTGGAAAGAAGGGGCATTTTGAAGTGTTAGTGATGATGCACGAAAACTTGTCTCTCAACAAATTTCCCTTCGGCAAGTATACCGAATTGTCGTCAATTAAAAACTCACAATAGAGTGAGGTCGAATCCACATGGATTAACGGATTAAACAATCAATGGTTAATTGATTATCCTAGTTAGACGAATCATATTGTAGTAATAAGTAACAAGGAACTGTAAATGGCATAAAAGTAAAGAAAGAAATAAAGTACAGCAAGTAAAATGGCAAGAAAAGTAAATGTAAAAACTAAAAATAAAATGAACATTGGGATCAAGAGATATTGCAATCCTCCGGATCAAGTTCATTCTCATCTCTTCCTCAATCAATGCATTCATTGATCTCCTTGGCAATCTTAAGTGATTGGATCCCAATTCCTTGGAAATCCAATTTCTCTAAGCTTGAACAATTGCCCAATTTTTTGATTTAATTGCTCATGGGAAAAGATGAAGTTTGGTCACTGATTATACCACATGTATTTCCAAATCAAAGTGTTGGGAGGATTACATGTCACTATATCCGCCCAAACCCCAATTTGGTCCAACATGAGAAAGCATTTCTAGCATGATCTCCTCATCCCTTTTCCAAGGCTCAATGGAGATCCAATTATGGAGAGTTTCTTTTCCAAGACAACAAACCAATTGAATTAAGATTGAAAGCTTTCTAGTAAAATCAAGAGAAAAGAAAGAAGAAGAAGGATAAGAACTACAATTGATCCATTGAATCACAATAGAGCTCTCTAACCCAATGAAAAGAGTTAGTTGATCATTGCTCCACGAAAATAGAAAAGAAAGAAAGTGCAGAAAAGTAAAGATGAAGATTAAAACTAACATTGAAACTTCCAAATTCATAAATGAAAAGTACAAAGAAAAGAAACTACTCCTAAGGAAGAAAAGAAGAGAAAAGGAAGAAGAGTGGTCGAGGGGAGGGGTCCGAAGACCCACTCCCCTTGGAGTGTGCCAATTCACAGAAGTTCGAATCGGTCTTCACTCTCTCCCCCTTCCTTCAATTATATGTTCCAGGATAATCCTCTGAATGAAAAGACTAAGGCCTTTATATAGGCTCTCCTAAATTACAAAATGAAATTAAAAGCAAATTACAATTAAATGTAAATTCTTATTCAAGATGCTTCTTGTTGCCTTGATTGGTTGACAATTGTGGGCTTGCTTGCTGGTGCACGAAATTGCAATAACACTTTTGCAATCCCGCACAACTAACCAGCAAGTGCACTGGGTCGTCCAAGTAATACCTTGCGTGAGCAAGGGTCGATCCCACGGAGATTGTCGGCTTGAAGCAAGCTATGGTTATCTTGTAAATCTTAGTCAGGAGATCAGAAATTATCAGGATTGATTGTAAAAAGCAAAAGAACATGAAAAAGGTACTTGTTTTGCAGTAATGGAGAATAGGCTGAGGCTTTGGAGATGCTCCATCTTCCGAATCTCTGCTTTCCTACTGTCTTCTTCATCAAACACGCAAGTCTCCTTCCATGGCAAGCTCATGTAGGGTTTCACCGTTGTCAATGGCTACCTCCCATCCTCGCAGTGAAAGCTAATACACGCACTCTGTCACAATACTGCCAATCACCGGTTTGGTTCCCTCCCCTACCGGAATAGAATCCCTCTTTTGCGTCTGTCACTAACGCCCAGTAGGTTACAGGTTTGAAGCACGTCACAGTCATTCAATCATTGAATCCTACTCAGAATACCACAGACAAGGTTTAGACCTTCCGGATTCTCTTGAATGCTGCCATCAGGTCCTGCCTATAACACGAAGATTCCGATTAAAGAACCCAAGAGATAACTACTCAATCTAAGATAGAACAGAGGTGGTTGTCAGGCACGTGTTCATAGTTGAGAATGATGATGATTGTCACGGATCATCACATTCATCCGGATTAAGAACAAGTGTTATCTTAGAATCGAAGCAAGCATGATTGAATAAGAAACAGTAGTAATTGCATTAATCCATCAAGACACAGCAGAGCTCCTCACCCCCAACCATGGGGTTTAGAGGCTCATACTGTGGAAAGAAACGTGTACAAAATGTTATGGGGTCCTAAGGTACGGATACAATGTCAAAAGATCCTATAAGTAGCAAAACTAGTGTCCTAAGGTCTACAGAAATGAGTAAATGACAGAAAAATCCACTTCCGGGCCCACTTGGTGTGTGCTTGGGCTGAGCAATGAAGGAATTTCGTGTAGAGACCTTTTCTGGAGTTAAACGCCAGCTTTCATGCCAGTTTGGGCGTTTAACTCCAAATTTTATGCCAGTTCCGGCGTTTAACGCTGGAATTTCTGTAGGTGACTTTGAGCGCCGGTTTGGGCCATCAAATCTTGGGCAAAGTATGGACTATTATATATTGCTGGAAAGCCCAGGATGTCTACTTTCCAATGCCGTTGAGAGCGCGCCAATTGGGCTTCTGTAGCTCCAGAAAATCCCCTTCGAGTGCAGGGAGGTCAGAATCCAACAGCATCTGCAGTCCTTTTCAGTCTCTGGATCAGATTTTTGCTCAGGACCCTCAATTTCAGTCAGAAAATACCTGAAATCACAGAAAAACACACAAACTCATAGTAAAGTCCAGAAAAGTGAATTTTAATTAAAAACTAATAAAAATATACTAAAAACTAACTAAAAGATATCAAAAACATACTAAAAACAATGCCAAAAAGCATACAAATTATCCGCTCATCACAACACCAAACTTAAATTGTTGCTTGTCCCCAAGCAACTGAAAATCAAAATAGGATAAAAAGAAGAGAATATACTATAGACTCCAAAATATCAAAGAAACATAGCTCCAATTAGATGAACGGGACTAGTAGCTTTTTGCCTCCGAACAGTTTTGGCATCTCACTCTATCCTTTGAAGTTCAGAATGATTAGCATCTATAAGAACTCAGAACTCAGATAGTGTTATTGATTCTCCTAGTTAAGTATATTGATTCTTGAACATAGCTTGTGTATGAGTCTTGGCTGTGGCCCAAAGCACTCTGTCTTCCAGTATTACCACCGGATACATACATGCCACAGACACATAATTGGGTGAACCTTCTTAGATTGTGACTTAGCTTTGCTAAAGTCCCCAATTAGAGGTGTCCAGGGTTCTTAAGCACACTCTTGTTGCCTTGGATCACAACTTTATTTCCTTCTCTCTTTTTTTCTTTTCTTTTTCTTTTTCTTCCCTTTTTTTTCGAAATTTTTTTTTTTTGCTTTTTCTTGCTTCAAGAATCATTTTGATGATTTTTTAGATCCTCAATAACGGTTCTCTTTCCCCTCATTCTTTCAAGAGCCAACAATTTTAACATTCTTAAAACAACAAATTCAAAAGACATATGCACTGTTCAAGCATTCATTCAGAAAACAAAAAGTATTGTCACCACATCAAACTAATTCAACTAGTTTTCAGAGATAGATTTCGAAACCCTGTACTTCTTGTTCTTTTGTGATTAAAGCATTTTTCTTTTAAGAGAGGTGATGGATTCATAGGACATTCATAGCTTTAAGGCATAAACTTAAATTTTATTAATTATGAACTAAGGTATAAGATGAGACTTAAAAAAAATAAATAGAAAATAAAAAAAACGCAATCATAGGCTCCTAATGATAGAGGTTTTCACAGAGTTAGAACTCAACAACCTTGATTTTGAGAAGTGGATGCTCCCTCAGCTTGAGAGGAGAACTTTTGGCGTTTCATCTCTTGAATTTCACGCCCCTGCTTCTCTTGTTCCTTCAGCAATTTGCAGAGCATGCAGTTCTGATTCTGCTGTTCTTCCTTCAGTTGCTCCATAGTCTCTTGCAACTTGTTAATAGATGCTTCTAGGTTGGACCAGTAGTCAATTCTTGGGAATTCAGGGAGGAATTCCTGCGCCCTCCTCTTGATGGAGTTGTCTTGCACTTGTCCTTCCATTGACTTCTTAGTGATTGGGTGTTCAATGGGTATGAACTCATCCACTCCCATCTTCACCCCAGCCTCTTTACAGAGCAAGGAAATCAAGCTTGGATAAGCCAATTTAGCTTCAGTAGAATTCTTATTTGCATTTGTGTAGATCTCACAAGCAATCACATGATGGACCTCCACTTCTTTTCCAAGCATAATGCAATGAATCATCACTGCTCTCTTGATGGTGACCTCAGAACGGTTGTTAGTGGGCAATATGGAATGCCCAATAAAGTCTAGCCAACCTCTTGCAATTGGTTTGAGGTCTCCCCTCTTGAGTTGGTTTGGGACACCCTTAGAATTGGTTATCCACTTAGTTCCAGGGAGGCATATGTCCTCTAGAACTTGATCCAACCCCTTATCTACTCTCACCATCCTCCTATTAAAGGAATCAGGATCATCTTGCAGTTGAGGCAACTTGAAGATTTCTCTTATTTTGTCCAGATGAAAGTATATAACTTTCCCTCTGACCATGGTTCTGTAGGTATGGTAAGCGGTTCCAGTCATTCTCTGCTTATCTGTTAGCCACAGATTAGAGTAGAACTCCTGAACCATGTTCCTTCCAACCTTTGTCTCAGGATTGGTTAGAACTTCCCATCCTCTGTTTCGAATTTGCTCTTGGATCCCCGGATATTCATCTTCTTTCAGATCAAATTTCACTTCCGGGATCACTGACTTCAGACCCATTATTTTATGATAATGGTCTTCATGTTCTTTGGTTAAGAACTTCTCTTCATTCCAAAGATACTTTGGATTATTCTCTTTCTTGCCTCTTAAATTGGTTTGTTTTCCCTTGGGAGCCATGATATTGATGAATCTTGGCTTAGTGATCACGGAAAAGCACACCAAACTTAGAGGTTTGCTTGTCCTCAAGCAAAATAAAAGAGAGAAGAGAGGGGGAGGAAGAGAAAATTCGAATGGTGTGGTGGAATGAGGGAGCCAAATGTTTATTTATAAGGTGGGGAGGGGAGTTTTCGAAAAACAAGAGAGGGATTTGAAAAGATATGGAAAGAAATTGAGAAAAGGGTGAGTTTTTGAAGAAAATTTGGGATTAATTTGAAATAGATTTGAAGAATGGTTTTAATTTGTGAAGATTTGAAAGTGAATGATGAAGGATTGAAGTGCATTTATGTAGAAGAGTATGGTTAAAAAGAGGAAAGTTTGAAAAAAATTGAGTTGAAAACAAAAATGTGGTCCCCCCACCTTTCTGGCGTTAAACGCCCAGAATGGCACCCATTCTGGCGTTTAACGCCCATTTGCTACCCTTTTTGGGCGTTTAACGCCCAGCCAGGTACCCTGGCTGGCGTTAAATGCCAGAAATCCTTCATCACTGGGCGTTTTTCCAAAACGCCCAGGATGCTGCACACCTGGCGTTAAACGCCCAGAATGGTGCCCATTCTGGCGTTTAACGCCCAAAATGGTACCATTACTGGCGTTAAACGCCCAGAATGGTGCCCATTCTGGCGTTTAACGCCCAAAATGCCCCTTACTGGCGTTTTTTCGCCAGTAAGCTCATTTTCTCTGCTTTTTGAGCTGAATCCTTCTGTAACTCTGTGAATTCCTTCATTTTTGATACTTGCCTTTGTAAGAACAATTCATACAACCTTCTAATGACTGGGTTGCCTCCCAGCAAGCGCTTCTTTACTGTCTTTAGCTGGACTTTCACTGAGAATCACTCAAGTCTCAGTTTTGAGCATTCCTACTCAAAATTTCCTTCAAGATAGTGCTTGATTCTTTGTCCATTAACAATGAACTTCTTGTCAGAATCAATATCCTGAAGCTCAACATATCCATATGGTGATACTCCTGTAATCACATACGGACCCCTCCACCGGGATTTGAGCTTTCCTGGAAACAATTTGAGCCTAGAGTTGAAGAGCAGAACTTTTTGTCCTGGCTCAAAGACTCTGGTTGACAATCTCTTGTCATGCCACTTCTTTGCCTTTTCCTTATAAATTTTTGCATTTTCAAAGGCATTGAGTCTGAACTCCTCTAGCTCATTTAGCTGGAGCAGTCTTTTCTCACCAGCTAACTGTGCATCCATGTTTAGGAATCTGGTTGCCCAGTAGGCTTTGTGTTCCAGTTCCACAGGCAAATGACAGGCCTTCCCATACACCAATTGGTATGGAGAGGTTCCTATAGGAGTCTTGAATGCTGTTCTGTATGCCCACAGAGCATCATCCAAGCTCTTTGCCCAATCCTTTCTTCGGGCCATTACAGTCCGTTCCAGGATTCTTTTTAGCTCTCTGTTAGAGACTTCAGCTTGCCCATTAGTCTGTGGGTGATATGCAGTTGCCACTTTATGGCTAATTCCATATCTAACCATAGCAGAATATAGCTGTTTGTTGCAGAAATGAGAGCCCCCATCACTGATTAGTGCTCTGGGAACACCAAATCTGCTGAAAATGTTCTTCTGGAGGAATTTCAGTACAGTCTTGGTATCATTAGTGGGTGTAGCAATTGCTTCTACCCACTTAGATACATAGTCTACTGCCACCAGAATGTAAGTGTTTGAGTATGATGGTGGGAATGGTCCCATGAAATCAATTCCCCATACATCAAACAATTCTATCTCTAATATTCCTTGTTGAGGCATGGCATATCCGTGAGGCAGGTTACCAGCTCTTTGGCAACTGTCACAGTTACGCACAAACTCTCGGGAATCTTTATAGAGAGTAGGCCAGTAGAAGCCGCACTGGAGAACTTTAGTGGCTATTCGCTCACTTCCAAAATGCCCTCCATACTGTGATCCATGGCAGTGCCATAGGATCCTTCGTGCTTCCTCTCTGGGTACACACCTGCGGATCACTCTGTCAGCACATCTCTTAAAGAGATATGGTTCATCCCAAAGGTAGTACTTGGCATCTGAAATTAGTTTCTTTCTCTGCACATAACTGTACTCTTTGGGTATGAACCTCACAGCTTTATAGTTTGCAATATCTGCAAACCATGGAGCTTCCTGAATGGCAAAGAGTTGCTCATCTGGGAAAGTCTCAGAGATCTTAGTAGAAGGGAGGGACGTCCCAGCTACTGGTTCTATCCGGGACAGATGATCAGCCACTTGGTTCTCTGTCCCTTTTCTGTCCCTTATTTCTATATCAAACTCTTGCAGAAGCAACACCCATCTTATAAGCCTGGGTTTTGAATCCTGCTTTGTGAGTAAGTATTTAAGAGCAGCATGGTCAGTGTACACAATCACCTTTGATCCCACTAAGTAGGATCTAAACTTGTCAATGGCATAGACCACTGCAAGTAATTCTTTTTCTGTGGTTGTGTAATTCTTCTGTGCATCATTTAGAACACGGCTAGCATAATAAATGACATGCAGAAGTTTGTTATGCCTCTGTCCCAACACTGCACCAATGGCATGATCACTGGCATCACACATTAATTCAAATGGTAATGCCCAATCTGGTGCAGAGATGACTGGTGCTGTGACCAGTTTTGCTTTCAGGGTCTCAAATGCCTGCAAACACTGTGTGTCAAACACAAATGGCGTGTCAGCAGCTAACAGGTTACTCAAAGGTTTAGCAATTTTCGAAAAATCCTTGATAAACCTTCTATAGAATCCTGCATGCCCCAGAAAGCTTCTGATTGCCTTAACATTGGCAGGTGGTGGTAATTTTTCAATTACCTCTACCTTTGCCTTATCCACCTCTATTCCCTTGCTTGAAATTTTGTGCCCAAGGACAATTCCTTCAGTCACCATAAAGTGACATTTCTCCCAGTTTAAAACCAGGTTAGTCTCTTGGCATCTTTTCAGGACAAGTGATAGGTGGTTAAGACAGGAGCTAAATGAGTCTCCATATACTGAAAAGTCATCCATGAAGACTTCCAGAAATTTCTCTACCATATCTGAGAAGATAGAGAGCATGCACCTTTGAAAGGTTGCAGGTGCATTGCACAGACCAAAAGGCATCCTTCTGTAGGCAAACACGCCAGAAGGGCAAGTAAATGTTGTTTTCTCTTGGTCCTGAGGATCTACTGCAATTTGGTTGTAGCCTGAATAGCCATCCAAAAAGCAGTAGTAGTCATGACCAGCTAGTCTTTCTAGCATTTGGTCTATGAATGGTAAAGGAAAATGATCCTTTCTGGTGGCTGTATTGAGTCTTCTGTAGTCAATACACATGCGCCACCCTGTGACTGTTCTTGTAGGAACCAGTTCATTTTTTTCATTATGAACCACTGTCATGCCTCCCTTTTTGGGAACAACTTGGACAGGGCTCACCCAGGGGCTATCAGAAATAGGATAAATAATCCCAGCCTCTAGTAATTTAGTGACCTCTTTCTGCACCACCTCCTTCATGGCAGGATTTAGCCTCCTCTGTGGTTGAACCACTGGTTTGGCATTATCCTCCAATAGGATCTTGTGCATGCATCTAGCTGGGCTAATGCCCTTGAGATCACTGATGGACCACCCAAGAGCTGTCTTGTGTGTCCTTAGCACTTTAATCAGTGCTTCCTCTTCCTGTGGATTTAAAGCTGAGCTTATAATCACTGGAAAAGTGTCACCCTCTCCCAGAAATGCATATTTCAGGGATGATGGTAGTGGTTTGAGTTCAGGCTTAGGAGGCTTATCCTCCTCCTGAGGAATTTTTGAAAATTCCTTTGCCTCCTCTGGCTTTTCCTGATCAGTTTGAGCATCTTTGAAGATGTCCTCAAGCTCTGATTCTAGGCTTTCAGCCATATTGATCTCTTCTACCAGAGAGTCAATAATGTCAGCGTCCATACAGTCCTCTGGTGTGTCTGGATGCTGCATAGCTTTTACAGCATTCAACTTGAACTCATCCTCATTGACTCTCAGGGTTACTTCCCCTTTTTGTACATCAATGAGAGTTCGTCCAGTTGCTAGGAAGGGTCTTCCTAGAATGAGAGTTGCACTCTTGTGCTCCTCCATTTCCAGCACCACAAAGTCAGTTGGAAAGGCAAATGGCCCAACCTTTACAATCATGTCCTCTATTATGCCTGATGGGTGTTTAATGGAGCCATCAGCAAGTTGGAGGCATATCCTGGTTGGTTTGACTTCTCCAATCAACCCAAGCTTTCTGATAGTGGATGCAGGTATTAGATTGATGCTTGCTCCAAGATCACATAAAGCTGTCTTGGTGCAAGTGCCTTCTAATGTGCATGGTATCAGAAAGCTTCCAGGATCTTGAAGCTTTTCTGGTAAGCTTTTTAGAATGACTGCACTGCATTCTTCAGTGAGAAACACTTTTTCAGTTTCTCTCCAATCCTTCTTATGACTTAAGATTTCCTTCATGAACTTAGCATAAGAAGGTATTTGCTCAAGTGCCTCTGCAAAAGGAATCTTTATTTCAAGAGTCCTTAAATAATCTGCAAAGCGGGCAAATTGCTTATCCTGTTCCGCCTTGCGGAGTTTCTGAGGATAAGGCATCTTGGCTTGATATTCTTCAACCTTAGATGCTGCAGGTTTATTCCTTACAGAAGTGGTTGAAGAAGCCTTGTTAGAGGGATTACTGTCAGCACTCGCAGGTGTCTGAATTTCCCTTGGCGTTTGGACGCCAGGAATGGGTGGAAAATGGGCGTTTAACGCCAACTTTTCCCCCTTTTCTGGCGTTTGAATGCCAGAACTGGGCAAGGAATGGGCGTTTAACGCCAGCTTTCCTTCCCTTTCTGGCGTTTGAACGCCAATATTCCTCTCTGGGCTCTTACTGTCCTCAGAGGGATTTTGAACAGTGGGTTGGTTGTCCTCTGTCAATTGTTCTTTGTTTGGCTTTTTGCTCTTTTGAGCAGTGTTATTCAAGGTCTTCCCACTCCTCAATTGAACTGCTTGACACTCCTCTGTTATCTGTTTAGATATTTGCTGTTTTGCTTGATTCAACTGTAGTTCTATGCTTTTATTAGCAACTTTAGTTTCATGGAGCATCTCTTTAAATTCTGCTAACTGTTCTGTCATCAGGAGTAGTTGTTGATTAAGCTCCATTATCTGTTCTTGAGGATTAGAGTCAGTGACTACTGTCATGACTTCCTCCTCTGGAGAGAACTCATTGCTAGAGTACAGATATTGGTTTCTAGCAACAGTGTCTATAAGCTCTTGAGCTTCTTCAATTGTCTTCCTCATGTGTATAGATCCACCAGCTGAGTGGTCTAAAGACATCTGAGCTTTTTCTGTAAGCCCATAGTAAAAAATGTCTAACTGTACCCACTCTGAAAACATTTCAGAGGGACATTTTCTTAGCATACCTCTATACCTCTCCCAGGCATTATAAAGGGATTCATTATCCTCTTGTTTAAAGCCTTGGATGTCCAGCCTTAGCTGTGTCATCCTTTTTGGAGGGTAAAAATGATTCAGGAATTTGTCTGATAACTGTTTCCATGTCTTTATGCTTGCTGTAGGTTGGTTATTCAACCACCTTTTAGCTTGATCTTTTACAGCAAATGGAAACAGTAATAGTCTGTAGACATCCTGATCTACCTCTTTATCATGTACTGTGTCAGCAATTTGTAAATACTGTGCCAGAAACTCAGTAGGTTCTTCCTGTGGAAGACCGGAATACTGGCAATTTTGCTGCACTATGATAATGAGTTGAGGATTTAGCTCAAAGCTGCTTGCTTTGATGGGAGGTATACAGATGCTACTCCCATATGCAGCTGTAATGGGGTTAGCATAAGACCCCAGAGTCCTCTTGGACTGATTAATTCCACTTAAGTCCATAATGGACAAAAGGGAAATGAGAATGATTGCAAAGAGATAAATTTTGTTTATTTTTATTTTTTTTTTGAAAAAAAAAACGAAAAAAATAAAATACAATAAAATAAAGCAAAAGAAAAATAAAATAAAATTCGAAAATTAAAAACAAAATAAGATCAAAGCAAATTGAGAATTGAATCAATTAGTGAAAAAAAAGATTTTGAAAACAGCAATTAAGAAGATATGATTGAAAAATTTTTATGAAAAAGATTTGATTCTTAAAAAGAGGAAAGAGAAAAACACAAAAAGACACCAAACTTAAAATTTTAGAAAATCAAACACTAATTTTTTTCGAAAATTTTAAAGGAAAAACACAAAGAGGACACCAAACTTAGAATATGAAACTAGACTCAACTAAAAGACTCTAAACCAACAAAAATAAAACAGTCCTAATCTAAGCAACAAGATAAGCCGTCAGTTGTCCAAACTCGAACAATCCCCGGCAACGGCGCCAAAAACTTGGTGCACGAAATTGCAATAACACTTTTGCAATCCCGCACAACTAACCAGCAAGTGCACTGGGTCGTCCAAGTAGTACCTTGCGTGAGCAAGGGTCGATCCCACGGAGATTGTCGGCTTGAAGCAAGCTATGGTTATCTTGTAAATCTTAGTCAGGAGATCAGAAATTATCAGGATTGATTGTAAAAAGCAAAAGAACATGAAAAAGGTACTTGTTTTGCAGTAATGGAGAATAGGCTGAGGCTTTGGAGATGCTCCATCTTCCGAATCTCTGCTTTCCTACTGTCTTCTTCATCAAACACGCAAGTCTCCTTCCATGGCAAGCTCATGTAGGGTTTCACCGTTGTCAATGGCTACCTCCCATCCTCGCAGTGAAAGCTAATGCACGCACTCTGTCACAGTACTGCCAATCACCGGTTTGGTTCCCTCCCCTACCGGAATAGAATCCCTCTTTTGCGTCTGTCACTAACGCCCAGTAGGTTACAGGTTTGAAGCACGTCACAGTCATTCAATCATTGAATCCTACTCAGAATACCACAGACAAGGTTTAGACCTTCCGGATTCTCTTGAATGCTGCCATCAGGTCCTGCCTATACCACGAAGATTCCGATTAAAGAACCCAAGAGATAACTACTCAATCTAAGATAGAACAGAGGTGGTTGTCAGGCACGTGTTCATAGTTGAGAATGATGATGATTGTCATGGATCATCACATTCATCCGGATTAAGAACAAGTGTTATCTTAGAATCGAAGCAAGCATGATTGAATAAGAAACAGTAGTAATTGCATTAATCCATCAGGACACAGCAGAGCTCCTCACCCCCAACCATGGGGTTTAGAGGCTCATACTGTGGAAAGAAACGTGTACAAAATGTTATGGGGTCCTAAGGTACGGATACAATGTCAAAAGATCCTATAAGTAGCAAAACTAGTGTCCTAAGGTCTACAGAAATGAGTAAATGACAGAAAAATCCACTTCCGGGCCCACTTGGTGTGTGCTTGGGCTGAGCAATGAAGGAATTTCGTGTAGAGACCTTTTCTGGAGTTAAACGCCAGCTTTCATGCCAGTTTGGGCGTTTAACTCCAAATTTTATGCCAGTTCCGGCGTTTAACGCTGGAATTTCTGTAGGTGACTTTGAGCGCCGGTTTGGGCCATCAAATCTTGGGCAAAGTATGGACTATTATATATTGCTGGAAAGCCCAGGATGTCTACTTTCCAATGCCATTGAGAGCGCGCCAATTGGGCTTCTGTAGCTCCAGAAAATCCCCTTCGAGTGCAGGGAGGTCAGAATCCAACAGCATCTGCAGTCCTTTTCAGTCTCTGGATCAGATTTTTGCTCAAGACCCTCAATTTCAGTCAGAAAATACCTGAAATCATAGAAAAACACACAAACTCATAGTAAAGTCCAGAAAAGTGAATTTTAATTAAAAACTAATAAAAATATACTAAAAACTAACTAAAAGATATCAAAAACATACTAAAAACAATGCCAAAAAGCATACAAATTATCCGCTCATCACTTGCTTGAGCTTTGAAGTGGACTTAAGAGAGAAGTGAATCAAGTTAAGGTCCAGGTGCTTAGTGTTAGTGCTGCTGTTAGCCACACTAATGCTACAAGTGTGGCGTTAGTGCTGAAGTTATTGTGGCTAACGTTACATTTGCTACCTAGTTGGTGTTTTTGGGGCTTAAAAGATGCCTCTTGTTTGTGCTCCAATTTCATGCCCACTATAGACTATTATATATCTTTGGAAAGCTCTGAATGTCAGCTTTCTAACGCAACTAAAATCACTTCAATTGGACCTATAAAACTCAAGTTATGCTCCTTTGAAGTGGACAAGGTCGCTGGCATAGTCGCTAGCGTTACTAGAAAATGCGAGTCACGATAACGCTAGCGATCAGGGGCTTAATATTGCCAGGTTCTGGAGCTCAAACTTAATGTCCACTCCAAATTGTTGGAAAAATCTGGATATCTACTTTCCAACGCCTTTGGAAGCACATCATTTGGAGCTCTACAGATCAAGTTACACTTCTTGGAAGGTGAAGAGGTCAGTTGGCCTTACTACAGGTTGATACCATGTTCATCTTTACCTTTTGGGGCAGGTTTTCTCCCTCAAATTTAGTGTCCACCTCAAATTTAGTTGGCCATATATGCTTGAAAAGCTCTGGAATCCTACTTTTCAATACTTTTAGAATCACCTCATTTAGAGCTTTGTGGCTCTAGTTATTCTTGTTTGAAGAAGGCATGGTCAGGCTGCCAGGTGAGACTTTTGCCCACATTTGTCCACGTTAGTGTAACTAACGTGGCCATTAATGTGGGTCTTCCTTTGCTTTGCTAGCATTAGTGGCATTCACCTTTTTCACTAACGTTGGCGTCTCCCTTTCCTTCCACGTTAGTTCCCACGTTAATGTAACTAACATGGAAGCTAACGTGGGTCTTCTTGCCCTTCGCTAGCGTTATTGGCACTCACTTTTGCCACTAACGCTGCTCCTTCTTCAAAGATGATGCCATTAACGTTTCCACTAACGTTCCAACTTTCCTTCCTTCCACGTTAGTGCCCACGTTAGTAGCACTAACGTAGCCACTAACGTGGCTCTTCTCTGCTTCTTTTGGCCTGAAATCAAACAAACAAAGTGCATCAAGGTAATATACAAGATGATCTTTATATACTAAGTGTGCTAATAGTACTCAAAATTAAAACTTCACTTAGTGTGATCTATTTTATCATATTTACCCTGTATATTAGCTAAATTTCACCTATGCTTGAGATTTTATTTCATGCAGATATTTTTCATGCTATTACTCATATATTGGCAATATTTGTATGAAAACTAAACAGAAATCTACTGAAATGACTACTAAAAGTAGTCAATGATGCGCGCGCATCAAGTGACAAAGGTGAGTGTCACTAATGCCCTCGAGCTTGGGCATGCCCACGTTAAGCGCCACGTTAGTTACACTAACGTGGATCATTAACGTGGGAAAGAGGGACAAGGAGTAGCTTTATTGGTAAAAGTGAGTGCCAATAACGCTTGTGAAGGGCTAAGAGGCTATGTTAGTGGTCACCTAACGATGAAGTTAACGTGGATCAACTGATTTGGAACGTTAGTGACAAAGTTATCGTCACTAATGCTTTCGAACCGAAGTTTACGCCTAACGTTAACGCCACTAACGTTCTAACTAACATCCTACCATGCCTGACTCACATTCTTTCTGCAAGCAAAGCTGAGCCCACTGAAGACTGTAACTGCTTCAACTAAAGATCAAGGGCCCATATCCAAGACTTGAGGAGCTAACTAGAATATCATAATAGTAGTATATATAGGAAGTAGTTTTGAACAATAAAGGAGGCTGTGCATTATTGGGAACTACATTATGTATATTTACTTTTCCTACAAATTCTAGTTTACTGGAGAATGCACTCTTCTCTATCATCTTTCATTTTCAGAGCTATGAATAACTAAACCCTTTTCATTGGGTTAGGGAGCTATATTGTAATTTGATGGATCAATTATAGTTTTCATTCTTCTTCCTCTTTCTTTTCTCTTGATTTACTAGAAAGCTTTCGATCTTAAATCAATTGGTTAGTTGTCTTGGAAAAGAAACTCTCCATAATTGGATCTCCTCTGAGCCTTGGAAAAGGGATGAGGAGATCATGCTAGAATTGCTTTCTCATGTTGGACCAAATTGGGGTTTGGATGGATATAGTGACATATAATCCTACCAACACTTTGATTTGGAAATACATGTGATATAATCAGTGACCATACTTCATCTCTTCCCATGAGCAATTAAATCAAGGAATTGGGCAATTATTCAAGCTTAGAGAGATTGGGTTGCCAAGGAATTGGGATCCAATCACTTAAGATTGCCAAGGAGATCAATGAATACATTAATTGAGGAAGAGATGAGAATGAACTTGATCAGGAGATTGCAACATCTCCAAAGCCTAATGAATTCCCAATTTCTGATCTTACCCATTCTCTTTACCTTCTGCCATTTACTTTGATGTTCATCTCCCCAAATCCCCATTTAAGATTCTGTAATTTACTTTCTGCAATTTATATTCTGCCATTTATTTCCAGCATTTACATTTTCTGTCATTTGCTTTTCCGCCATTTAATTTTCTGCAATTATCAACTAAATTTCTTCTTAGCTCAACTAGAACATTCCTACAATTAAAGTTGCTTGACAAATCAATCCATGTGGGATTCGACCTCACTCTATTGTGAGTTTTTACTTGACGACAATTCGGTATACTTGCCGAAGGAAAATTTGTTGAGAGACAAGTTTTTGTGCATCAAGTTTATGGCACCGTTGTCGGGGATTGATTTTGTATCGACAATGATTAAGTTAGAGGATAACTAGATTGAGCAATTTTCTTTGTTTTGATTATTTCATCTTAGTCATTTACTTCCGGTTTGGCTATTCTGTTTCCTTTTTCTTTCTTCTTCGTCTGTTTACCTTCCTATCTACAATTTAGTTCACTAACCTACTAACTGTTTGATACGTTGCACCACTCACACTAACAGCCATTCTAACAAGAGTAATTTCTTTATTTATTTTCTTTCTTGCTTTTTGCTTTGTTGGTTGTATGACAGGTAGAAGAAGTGGAGCTTCAACTTCCTTTGATTCTGAACCTGAGAAGACCTTCCTTAGATTAAGGAGGGAAGTGACGTTAGGATTTTTGCTAGTAAAGAATTTATAAAAATAGTCGCGTTGTATATATAGTTTCTAAACTAACAGAAATTCCTTCGTACAAATGTTTTGGTTGTCACAAGTAACAAACCCCTAAATAAATTGATAACCGAACTATTTAAACCTCGGGTCGTCTTCTCAAGGAATTGCAGGGAGATATGTTCTTATTATTGGCAATGAAAAAGGTAAAATTGGGGTTTTGGAAGTGAGGGGGCAGTATATTGCACAAAAAATAATAAGAAAAATAAATAAATAACTATAAAATAAACTCTTGGCAAGGTATGGGAACTGGAAGTCCTATCCTGGTTATCCTTATCAATTGTAATGAGAATTGGATTTTTCTCCCACCTTGTTAACCTCTAACTATGAAGGTAAGTTGAGTGGATGAATTAATTCGAATCCTCAAGTCCTAGTCTTTCCTTGGGAAAGGCTAGAGTTATTGGAATATGAATTAATGAAATGAAGAAATCCAATTTTCAATCAACATTGAGTTTGATAATTCTAGAGTCACCAATTATTTAACCAAAACCAAAAGGAAAAAGTTCAAATTATTTATATAATAAATAAAAGAAAGCAATCATAATTTTGAAATACCACAACTAGCACTAATAAAGATATCAAAAGTAACATGGGCAGTTGTAGCAAAATAAAGAAGTTGGGTTAAACATAGGAATCCATTAACTAAATTGAGGAAATAAATAAAATGAACATTGAAAATAAATAAATACAAAGAACATTGAACCTGGAATTGAGAGTCACTCCTAAAACTAAGAGAAGTCCTAAATCCTAAATCCTAATCCTAAAGAGAGAGAGGAGAGAACCTCTCTCACTAAAAATTATATCTAAAATATAAAAAGTGAATTATGAGTGAATAATCTGAAGTCTCCCCTTATTCCTCCACTTTGCAGCCTTTAATCTGTGTTTTCTGGACTTGAAACTGGGCCGGAAATAGCCCAGGATTCGCTGTTTGCGAAATCTGCCACGCTGATTTTCGCAGATGCGACGCGTCCGCGTGGATGATGCGTTCGCATCGCCTATCTGTACGATCACTCTGGAAAATTATATATCAAATCGAATCCCCAGACGTTAGCTTTCCAACGCAAGTAAAACCGCATCATTTAGAATTTTGTAGCTAAAGTTATAGTCGTTTGAGTGCAAAGAGGTCAGGCTAGACAGCTTAGCAGTTTCTGCAACTTCTTGTATTCCTTCCACTTTTGCATGCTTCCTTTCCATCCTCTGAGGCATTCCTGCCTTGTAATCTCTGAAATCACTTAACACACATATCAAAGCATCTAATGGTAATAAGAGAGTATTAAACATAGGGAACTTAAGGCCAAAGAAGCATGTTTTCAATTAAAGCACATAATTAGGAAGACAAATGTAAAACCATGCAAATAGTATGAATAAGTGGGTAAAGAGTTGATAAAAACCACTCAATTGAGCACAAGATAAATCATGAAATATGGGTTTATCAACCTCCCCACACTTAAACATTAGCATGTCCTCATGCTAAGCTCAAGAGAAGCTATAAAGGAATGAAGAGGAATGATAGAATGTATGAGATGCAACCTATGAATGCAACTAAATGCAAAATGTTTCAACCTACTTGGTTAAAATTAAATAAGTTCTTCAAGACAAATATGAACTGAATTTCACTAATTCAAATCACAAAATACAATACAAATGACTTGCAAGAAGAAGATAGCTCATGAAAGCAGGGAACATAGAATTGAGCACTGAACCCTTACTGGTAGTGTATATCATTCTAACTCACAAGTGTCTAGGGTCAATTCTCTCAATTCTCTACTAATCTTGCTTTCTATAGCTTGCTCTTCATCTAACAATCAACAAAAATTTAATGCACCAATACACAAATCAAGAGGTCTTTTAAGGGTTGTAATGGGGTTAGGGTCAAGGTAAGATTATATTTGGCCAAGTGGACTAAAATTTGAATCCTTAATTAACATAAACTATTCCACCTAACTTAGGACAATCCATGTAATCATAATATAAAATCTGACTTTCCATTAACTATGTTTTCCACATATTCATGCATTCTAATTTCAAGTACAACTCATATGCATTGCTTTCACCACTTACTTTGGGGCATTTTGTCCCCTTTCACTTATTTTGCTCTTTTTTTATATATTTTTTTTCTTTTGTTTTTCTCAATGCATATGATTAATTTATTGAATGCATGAACATGTCCTAAACATTTCTTTCACATTTTCAGAAAATTCTAACATACTCAATTCTCAAACCAGATGTTTCCAAACCCACTCTTCTCCACACTTAATTCATAAGCATTCTCACTAGTCTAAGCTAACCAAGGATTCAAATTAAGGACATTATTGTTTTTTGCTTAGAGTTAATAATGTGCTAAAATAAAGAACAAAGGGGTAAAATAGGCTCAAAATTAGTTTGCAATAGATAATGAAAAGGTTAAGGCCATATGGGTATGTAAGCTCAGTGAAACAAGGCCTCAATCATATAAGTGTATGCATACATTAAACAATGGAAATATAGAATCAAGCAAGACAAAGATCACAATTTTAGAGAGAAAAACACACACCAAAATTAAAATATTGGTTGATAAAATGCAACCAATCAAATAGGCTCAAAATCTCACTGGTTTTGTGTGTTCAAGCTTTAAACCATGTTCCAAAATAAAATTTCTTCATACAAGTTATTCAAAAAGTTTTTAATTTAAATTAGTGAAATACTATAAAAATTTTCTTAAAAAAGAAAATATTACTTCAACCAAGTGGTAAAATATGCAAAAATCAAATAAACATGCAAATGCAAAAACTAATCTACAAAGAAAATTTAAACATTGGTGTTGAGACAAGAAAGTACTAACCCATGGAGATCGGTATCGACCTCCCCACACTTAAAGATTGCACCGTCCTCGGTGCATGCTGAGATGTGCAGGTGGACGGGTTGTTCCAACTGATGCCTTTCTTCAAGGATTGTGCAGATGGACTTGTTTGTCTCCCTATGTAAACGTCTTCCGGTTCCCCTCCGGGTGGCCATCCTGAAAAAAAAAGGGAAGAAAAGTAATCCAGAAATAAAGATAAGAAAATAAATAAAGTATGGGTGGGTGGTGCGCGAAATTGTCATCACTACAACTTCGCACAACTAACCAGCAAGTGCACTGGGTCGTCCAAGTAATAAACCTTACGCGAGTAAGGGTCGATCCCACGGAGATTGTTGGTATGAAGCAAGCTATGGTCACCTTGTAAATCTTAGTCAGGCAGACTCAAATGGGTATAGATGATGAATAAAACATAAAGATAAAGATAGAGATACTTATGTATATCATTGGTGAAAGCTTCAGATAAGCGTATGAAGATGCTGTCCCTTCCGTCTCTCTGCTTTCCTACTGTCTTCATCCAATCCTTCTTACTCCTTTCCATGGCAAGCTTATGCAAGGGTTTCACCGTTGTCAGTGGCTACCTCCCATCCTCTCAGTGGAAATGTTCAACGCACCCTGTCACGGCACGGCTATCCATCTGTCGGTTCTCGATCAGGCCGGAATAGAATCCAGTGATTCTTTTGCGTCTGTCACTAACGCCCCGCCTTCAGGAGTTTGAAGCACGTCACAGTCATTCAATCATTGAATCCTACTCAGAATACCACAGACAAGGTTAGACCTTCCGGATTCTCTTGAATGCCGCCATCAGTTCTTGCCTATACCACGAAGATTCCGGTTAAAGAACCCAAGAGATATTCACCCAATCTAAGGTAGAACGGAGGTGGTTGTCAGTCACACGTTCATAGGTGGGAATGATGATGAGTGTCACGGATCATCACATTCATCAAGTTGAAGAACAAGTGATATCTTGGAACAAGAACAAGCAGAATTGAATAGAAGAACAATAGTAATTGTATTAATACTCGAGGTACAGCAGAGCTCCACACCTTAATCTATGGTGTGTAGAAACTCCACCGTTGAAAATATATAAGAACAAGGTCTAGGCATGGCCGTGAGGCCAGCCCCCAATGATCTAAGAACTAGATGTCCAAAGATGATCTAGAGATCTAAAGTGATCAAAAGATTAAAAATACAATAGTAAAAGGTCCTATATATAGAGAACTAGTAGCCTAGGGTGTACAGAGATGAGTAAATGACATAAAAATCCACTTCCGGGCCCACTTGGTTTGTGCTTGGGCTGAGCAATGAAGCATTTTTCGTGTAGAGACTCTTCTTGGAGTTAAACGCCAGCTTTTGTGCCAGTTTGGGCGTTTAACTCCCATTTTGGTGCCAGTTCCGGCGTTTAACGCTGGGAATTCTGAGGGTGACTTTGAACGCCGGTTTGGACCATCAAATCTTGGGCAAAGTATGGACTATCATATATTGCTGGAAAGCCCAGAATGTCTACTTTCCAATGCCGTTGAGAGCGCGCCAATTGGGCTTCTGTAGCTCCAGAAAATCCACTTCGAGTGCAGGGAGGTCAGAATCCAACAGCATCTGCAGTCCTTTTCAGTCTCTGAATCAGATTTTTGCTCAGGTCCCTCAATTTCAGCCAGAAAATACCTGAAATCACAGAAAAACACACAAACTCATAGTAAAGTCCAGAAAAGTGAATTTTAACTAAAAACTAATAAAAATATACTAAAAACTCAACTAAAACTACTAAAAACATACTAAAAACAATGCCAAAAAGCGTACAAATTATCCGCTCATCACAACACCAAACTTAAATTGTTGCTTGTCCTCAAGCAACTGAAAATCAAATAAGATAAAAAGAAGAGAATATGCAATGAACTCCAAAAATATCCATGAAGATCAGTATTAATTAGATGAGCGGGGCTTTTAGCTTTTTGCCTCTGAATAGTTTTGGCATCTCACTTTATCCTTTGAAATTCAGAATGATTGGCTTCTTTAGGAACTCAGAATCCAGATAGTGTTATTGATTCTCCTAGTTAAGTATGATGATTCTTGAACACAGCTACTTTATGAGTCTTGGCCGTGGCCCAAAGCACTCTGTCTTCCAGTATTACCACCGGATACATACATGCCACAGACACATAATTGGGTGAACCTTTTCAGTTTGTGACTCAGCTTTGTTAGAGTCCCCAATTAGAGGTGTCCAGGGTTCTTAAGCACACTCTTTTTGCCTTGGATCACAACTTTATTTCTTTCTTTTTCTTTATCTCTTTTTTTTTTCGTTTTTTTTTCGCCACTTTTTTTTTGTATTCATTGCTTTTTCTTGCTTCAAGAATCATTTTTATGATTTTTCAGATCCTCAGTAACATGTCTCCTTTTTCATCATTCTTTCAAGAGCCAACATTCATGAACCACAAATTCAAAAGACATATGCACTGTTTAAGCATACATTCAGAAAACAAAAGTGTTGCCACCACATCAAAATAATTAAACTGTTATAAAATTCAAAATTCATGCAATTCTTCTCCTTTTCAATTAAGAACATTGTTTATTTAAGAAAGGTGATGGATTCATAGGACATTCATAACTTTAAGGCATAGACACTAAGACACTAATGATCATAAGACACAAACATGGATAAACATAAAGCATAATTTTCGAAAAACAAGAAAATAAAGAACAAGGAGATTAAAGAACGGGTCCACCTTAGTGATGGCGGCTTGTTCTTCCTCTTGAAGATCCTATGGAGTGCTTGAGCTCCTTAATGTCTCTTCCTTGTCTTTGTTGCTCCTCTCTCATGATTCTTTGATTTTCTCTAATTTCATGGAGGAGGATGGAATGTTCTTGGTGCTCCACCCTTAGTTGTCCCATGTTGGAACTCAATTCTCCTAGGGAGGTGTTCAGTTGCTCCCAATAGTCTTGTGGAGGAAAGTGCATCCCTTGAGGCATCTCAGGGATTTCATAATGAGAGGGGTCTCTTGTTTGCTCCATCCTTTTCTTAGTGATGGGCTTGTCCTCATCAATGGGGATGTCTCCCTCTATGTCAACTCCAACTGAATAACAGAGGTGACAAATGAGATGAGGAAAGGCTAACCTTGCCAAGGTAGAGGACTTGTCCGCCACCTTATAGAGTTCTTGGGCTATAACCTCATGAACTTCTACTTCTTCTCCAATCATGATGCTATGGATCATGATGGCCCGGTCTAGAGTAACTTTGGACCGGTTGCTAGTGGGAATGATTGAGCGTTGGATAAACTCCAACCATCCTCTAGCCACGGGCTTGAGGTCATGCCTTCTCAATTGAACCGGCTTCCCTCTTGAATCTCTCTTCCATTGGGCGCCCTCTTCACAAATGTCAGTGAGGACTTGGTCCAACCTTTGATCAAAGTTGACCCTTCTAGTGTAAGGATGTTCATCTCCTTGCATCATAGGCAAGTTGAATGCCAACCTTACATTTTCCGGACTAAAATCCAAGTATTTCCCCCGAACCATAGTAAGCCAATTCTTTGGATCCGGGTTCACACTTTGATCATGGTTCTTGGTGATCCATGCATTGGCATAGAACTCTTGAACCATTAAGATTCCGACTTGTTGAATGGGGTTGGTGAGAACTTCCCAACCTCTTCTTCGGATCTCATGTCGGATCTCCGGATATTCACTCTTTTTGAGTGAGAAAGGGACCTCGGGGATCACCTTCTTCAAGGCCACAACTTCATAGAAGTGGTCTTGATGCACCCTTGAGATGAATCTCTCCATCTCCCATGACTCGGAGGTGGAAGCTTTTGCCTTCCCTTTCCTCTTTCTAGAGGTTTCTCCGGCCTTGGATGCCATAAATGGTTATGGAAAAACGAAAAGCAACGCTTTTACCACACCAAACTTAAAAGGTTTGCTCGTCCTCGAGCAAAAGAAGAAAGAAGAGAGTAGAAGAAGAAGAAATGAGGGGGAAGGGAATGGCTTTGTGTTCGGCCAAAGAGGGGGAGAAGTGGTGTTTAGGTTGTGTGAAAATGAAGGGGTGAAGAAGGGTTTATATAGGAGAGGGGGGGCTCATAGTTCGGTCATGTATGGTTGGGTTTGGGAGGGAAAGTGGTTTGAATTTAAAGGGTGAGGTAGGTGGGGTTTTATGAAGGATGGATGTGAGTGGTGAAGAGAAAGATGGGATTTGATAGGTGAAGGGTTTTTGGGGAAGAGGTATTGAGGTGATTGGTGAATGGGTGAAGAAGAGAGAGAGTTGTGGGGTTGGTGGGGATCCTGTGGGGTCCACAGATCCTGAGGTGTCAAGGAAAAGTCATCCCTGCACCAAATGGCATGCAAAATCACGTTTTGAGCCGATTCTGGCGTTAAACGCCGGGCTGGTGCCCATTTCTGGCATTTAACGCCAGGTTCTTGCCCTTTCCTGGCATTTAACGCCAGTCTGGTGCCCCTTTCTGGCGTTAAACGCCCAGAATGGTGCCAGACTGGGCGTTAAACGCCCACCGGCTAGCCTTACTGGCGTTTAAACGCCAGTAGGTTCTTCCTCCAGGGTGTGCTGTTTTTCTTCCTGTTTTTCATTCTGTTTTTGCTTTTTCAATTGATTTTGTGACTTCTCATGATCATCAACCTACAAAAAACATAAAATAACAAAGGGAAATAGATAAAATATAACATTGGGTTGCCTCCCAACAAGCGCTTCTTTAATGTCAGTAGCTTGACAGAGGGCTCTCATGGAGCCTCACAGATACTCAGAGCAATGTTGGAACCTCCCAACACCAAACTTAGAGTTTGAATGTGGGGGTTCAACACCAAACTTAGAGTTTGGTTGTGGCCTCCCAACACCAAACTTAGAGTTTGACTGTGGGGGCTCTGTTTGACTCTGTTTTGAGAGAAGCTCTTCATGCTTCCTCTCCATGGTGACAGAGGGATATCCTTGAGCCTTAAACACAAAGGATTCTTCATTCACTTGAATGATCAGTTCACCTCCATCAACATCAATCACAGCCTTTGCTGTGGCTAGGAAGGGTCTGCCAAGGATGATGGATTCATCCATGCACTTCCCAGTCTCTAGGACTATGAAATCAGCAGGGATGTAATGGTCTTCAATCTTTACCAAAACATCCTCTACAAGTCCATGAGCTTGTTTTCTTGAGTTGTCTGCCATCTCTAGTGAGATTCTTGCAGCTTGCACCTCATAGATCCCTAGCTTCTCCATTACAGAGAGAGGCATGAGGTTTACACTTGACCCTAAGTCACACAGAGCCTTCTTGAAGGTCATGGTGCCTATGGTACAAAGTATTGAAAACTTCCCAGGATCTTGTCTCTTTTGAGGTAATTTCTGCCTAGACAAGTCATCCAGTTCTTTGGTGAGCAAAAGGGGTTCATCCTCCCAAGTCTCATTACCAAATAACTTGTCATTTAGCTTCATGATTGCTCCAAGGTATTTAGCAACTTGCTCTTCAGTGACATACTCATTCTCTTCAAGGGAAGAATACTCATCAGAGCTCATGAATGGCAGAAGTAAGTCCAATGGAATCTCTATGGTCTCATTTTGAGCCTCAGATTCCCATGGTTCCTCATTAGGGAACTCATTGGAGGTCAGTGAACGCCCATTGAGGTCTTCCTCAGTGGTGTTCACTTCCTCTCCTTCCTCTCCAAATTCGGCCATGTTGATGGTCTTGCACTCTCCTTTTGGATTTTCTTCTGTATTGCTTGGAAGAGTACTAGGAGGGAGTTCAGTAATTTTCTTGCTCAGCTGTCCCACTTGTGCCTCCAAATTCCTAATGGAGGACCTTGTTTCAGTCATGAAACTTTGAGTGGTTTTGATTAGATCAGAGACCATGGTTGCTAAGTTAGAGGGGTTCTGCTTAGAATTCTCTGTCTGTTGCTGAGAAGATGATGGAAAAGGCTTGCCATTGCTAACCCTATTTCTTCCTCCATTATTGTTGTTGAAACCGTGTTGGGGTCTCTCTTGATTCTTCCATGAGAAATTTGGATGATTTCTCCATGAAGAATTATAGGTGTTTCCATAGGGTTCTTCCATGTAATTCACCTCTTCCATTGAAGGGTTCTCAGGATCATAGGCTTCTTCTTCAGATGAAGCATCCTTAGTACTGCTTGGTGCATTTTGCATTCCAGACAGACTTTGAGAAATCAAATTGACTTGTTGAGTCAATATTTTATTCTGAGCCAATATGGCATTCAGAGTATCAATCTCAAGAACTCCTTTCTTCTGATTAGTCCCATTATTCACAGGATTCCTTTCAGAAGTGTACATGAATTGGTTATTTGCAACCATTTCAATTAGCTCTTGAGCTTCTGTAGGCGTCTTCTTCAGATGAAGAGATCCTCCAGCAGAGCTATCCAAAGACATCTTGGATAGTTCAGAGAGACCATCATAGAAAATACCTATGATGCTCCATTCAGAAAGCATGTCAGAAGGACATTTTCTGATCAATTGTTTGTATCTTTTCCAAGCTTCATAGAGGGATTCTCCATCCTTCTGTCTGAAGGTTTGGACTTCCACTCTAAGCTTACTCAATTTTTGAGGTGGAAAGAACTTTGCCAAGAAGGCATTGACTAGCTTTTCCCATGAGTCCAGGCTTTCTTTAGGTTGTGAGTCCAACCATGTCCTAGCTCTGTCTCTTACAGCAAAAGGGAATAGCATAAGTCTGTAGACCTCAGGGTTAACCCCATTGGTCTTGACAGTGTCACAGATTTGCAAGAATTCAGCTAAGAACTGATGAGGATCTTCCAATGGAAGTCCATGAAACTTGCAATTCTGTTGCATTAGAGAAACTAATTGAGGCTTAAGCTCAAAGTTGTTTGCTCCAATGGCAGGGATAGAGATGCTTCTCCCATAGAAGTCGGGAGTAGGTGCAGTAAAGTCATCCAGCACCTTCCTTGCATTGTTTGCATTGTTGTTGTTTTCGGCTGCCATGTCTTCTTCTTCTTTGAAGATTTCTGTTAGGTCCTCAACAAAAAGTTGTGCCTTAGCTTCTCTCAGCTTTCGCTTCAAGGTCCTTTCAGGTTCAGGGTCAGCTTCAACAAGAATGCCTTTGTCTTTGTTCCTGCTCATATGAAAGAGAAGAGAACAAGAAAATATGGAATCCTCTATGTCACAGTATAGAGATTCCTTGAGGTGTCAGAAAAGAAGAAAAATAGAAGGAAGAAGGAGAAGAATTCGAACTTAGTCAGATAGAGTTCGAATTGTGCATTGAGGAGGAGTGGTACTCCAAAAATAGAAGGATGTGAGAAGAGGGGAGGAAATTTTTCGAAAATTAAATAAAAGATTTTAAAAACATTTTGAAAAATTGATTGATAATTTTCGAAAATTAAAAGTGGGAAAGAAATCAAGTGGTTTTTGAAAAAGATTTTGAAATTAGAAGTTAAAAAGATATGATTGAAAACTATTTTGAAAAAGATGTGTTTAAAAAGATATGATTGAAAAGTTATGGTTTTAAAGAGATATGATTGAAAAGATATGATTTGAAAACAATTTTAAAAAGATTTGATTTTTTTAAAAAAAATTAATGACTTGCCTAACAAGAAAAGATATGATTCAAACATTAAACATTTCTCAACAGAAAAGGCAACATACTTGAAATGTTGAATCAAATCATTAATTGATAGCAAGTATCTTTGAAAAAGGTAAGAAATTGATTTTGAAAACATTTGATTGAAAAGATATGATTTGAAAAAGATTTGATTTTGAAAAACTTTGAAAACTTGAAAAAAAATTGATTTTGAAAACAAAATCTTCCCTCTTGTGCCATCCTGGCGTTAAACGCCCAGAATGGTGCACATTCTGGCGTTTAACGCCCAATGCACTTCCTTTTTGGGCGTTAAACGCCCAACCAGGCCCCCTGGCTGGCGTTTAAACGCCAGTCTGTCCTTCTTCACTGGGCATTTTGAACGCCCAGCTTTTTCTGTACCATTCCTCTGCAGTGTGTTCTGAATCTTCAAGGACATTATTGTTTTTTGTTTAGAGTTAATAATGTGCTAAAATAAAGAACAAAGGGGTAAAATAGGCTCAAAATTGGTTTGCAATAGATAATGAAAAGGTTAAGGCCATATGGGTATGTAAGCTCAGTGAAACAAGGCCTCAATCATATAAGTGTATGCATACATTAAACAATGGAAATATAGAATCAAGCAAGACAAAGATCACAATTTTAGAGAGAAAAACACACACCAAAATTAAAATATTGGTTGATAAAATGCAACCAATCAAATAGGCTCAAAATCTCACTGGTTTTGTGTGTTCAAGCTTTAAACCATGTTCCAAAATAAAATTTCTTCATACAAGTTATTCAAAAAGTTTTTAATTTAAATTAGTGAAATACTATAAAAAAGTTTCTTAAAAAAAGAAAATATTACTTCAACCAAGTGGTAAAATATGCAAAAATCAAATAAACATGCAAATGCAAAAACTAATCTACAAAGAAAATTTAAACATTGGTGTTGAGACAAGAAAGTACTAACCCATGGAGATCGGTATCGACCTCCCCACACTTAAAGATTGCACCGTCCTCGGTGCATGCGGAGATGTGCAGGTGGACGGGTTGTTCCAACTGATGCTTTTCTTCAAGGATTGTGCAGATGGACTTGTTTGTCTCCCCATGTAAACGTCTTCCGGTTCCCCTCCGGGTGGCCATCCTGAAAGAAAAAGGGAAGAAAAGTAATCCAGAAATAAAGATAAGAAAATAAATAAAGTATGGGTGGGTGGTGCGTGAAATTGTCATCACTACAACTTCGCACAACTAACCAGCAAGTGCACTGGGTCGTCCAAGTAATAAACCTTACGCGAGTAAGGGTCGATCCCACGGAGATTGTTGGTATGAAGCAAGCTATGGTCACCTTGTAAATCTTAGTCAGGCAGACTCAAATGGGTATAGATGATGAATAAAACATAAAGATAAAGATAGAGATACTTATGTATATCATTGGTGAAAGCTTCAGATAAGCGTATGAAGATGATGTCCCTTTCGTCTCGCTGCTTTCCTACTGTCTTCATCCAATTCTTCTTACTCCTTTCCATGGCAAGCTTATGCAAGGGTTTCACCGTTGTCAGTGGCTACCTCCCATCCTCTCAGTGGAAATGTTCAACGCACCCTGTCACGGCACGGCTATCCATCTGTCGGTTCTCGATCAGGCCGGAATAGAATCCAGTGATTCTTTTGCGTCTGTCACTAACGCCCCGCCTTCAGGAGTTTGAAGCACGTCACAGTCATTCAATCATTGAATCCTACTCAGAATACCACAGACAAGGTTAGACCTTCCGGATTCTCTTGAATGCCGCCATCAGTTCTTGCCTATACCACGAAGATTCCGGTTAAAGAACCCAAGAGATATTCACCCAATCTAAGGTAGAATGGAGGTGGTTGTCAGTCACACGTTCATAGGTGGGAATGATGATGAGTGTCACGGATCATCACATTCATCAAGTTGAAGAACAAGTGATATCTTGGAACAAGAACAAGCAGAATTGAATAGAAGAACAATAGTAATTGTATTAATACTCGAGGTACAGCAGAGCTCCACACCTTAATCTATGGTGTGTAGAAACTCCACCGTTGAAAATACATAAGAACAAGGTCTAGGCATGGCCGTGAGGCCAGCCCCCAATGATCTAAGAACTAGATGTCCAAAGATGATCTAGAGATCTAAAGTGATCAAAAGATTAAAAATACAATAGTAAAAGGTCCTATATATAGAGAACTAGTAGCCTAGGGTGTACAGAGATGAGTAAATGACATAAAAATCCACTTCCGGCCCACTTGGTTTGTGCTTGGGCTGAGCAATGAAGCATTTTTCGTGTAGAGACTCTTCTTGGAGTTAAACGCCAGCTTTTGTGCCAGTTTGGGCGTTTAACTCCCATTTTGGTGCCAGTTCCGGCGTTTAACGCTGGGAATTCTGAGGGTGACTTTGAACGCCGGTTTGGACCATCAAATCTTGGGCAAAGTATGGACTATCATATATTGCTGGAAAGCCCAGAATGTCTACTTTCCAATGCCGTTGAGAGCGCGCCAATTGGGCTTCTGTAGCTCTAGAAAATCCACTTCGAGTGCAGGGAGGTCAGAATCCAACAGCATCTGCAGTCCTTTTCAGTCTCTGAATCAGATTTTTGCTCAGGTCCCTCAATTTCAGCCAGAAAATACCTGAAATCACAGAAAAACACACAAACTCGTAGTAAAGTCCAGAAAAGTGAATTTTAACTAAAAACTAATAAAAATATACTAAAAACTCAACTAAAACTACTAAAAACATACTAAAAACAATGCCAAAAAGCGTACAAATTATCCGCTCATCAGTGGGTTAATGCCAAATGATAAGGATCTCATTTACATGGAAGCTTCAACATGTACGTGAGAAAATAATAGAAGTCATGGCATACCAGTGGTATAAAATTTGTAACATAGGGGAGGAGAGTGGGTAATGGAAGTATCAATACAAGTTCATGCCAATGCAAATGGAGTGCAAGTATCATAAAAGATTGGCATTGGCAGATAATTAATATCATCCCACAGTGTAAAACAAGTTACCAAAATAAATTCAAGAAAAGAAGCAACAGTTGAATAAGAAAAATTTTTAACACCAATGGAAAAAATAAAAAATTAAGAAAAGAAAGTAAAAATATGCACAAAATTAAAATGTAATGAATGAAATATGCAAATAAATAAAGTAAAATAAAATGAAAGAAAAAAAGAATGAGAAGAGAAAGAAGTAAAGTAAGAAAGAAAGAAGAAAGAAGAAAAGATAGAAGAAATTAGGATCAGGGAAGAAAAGATAAGATATTTGGCAAATTAGGATAAGCTGTACGGCGCAAGCAACGCGGACGCGTGGGGCACGCGGTCGCGCGACTTGTGCTGTAAGTTAATCGACGCGGTCGCGTCAATCACGCGGTCGCGTGACTCAATTTATGCTACTGGCGCGAGGGCAGCCTCGCGCTCGCACAACTCTCTGTTCAAAATCATATTTTGCCAAATTTTGGGTGACGCGATCGAGTGGATGGCCATTTTTGAAAAATGACGCGGCCGCGTGGGGCATGCATTCGTGTGGGAGGGCTTGGGCTTCTAGCACGAGTCCAGCCCAATTCCAGCACAACTTTCGGCCATGCACCTTTTTGACGTCAATTTTCAGGGCACGCGGCCGCGTGGGTGACGCGGTCGAGTGGGAGGCCAAAGTTCCACATGACGCGGTCGCGTGAGTGACGCGGTCGCGTGGGGTCAAATGATGGTAAAGGCGCGGCTCCAGCCACGCTCTCGCGTGACTCTCTGTTCAATGTTTTTCTTCCTCGCGCACTAGTGACGCGGATGCGTCAGCGACGCTGCCGCGTCGCGTGCGTGTTTTTCCTTTTTTTTTTTGAAAAATGCAGAGTGCAGTATGCAGAATACAATGCTTAATGTGAATGCTATGCATGATTCCAGGTTCAATAAAATAAAATAAAACTCAAAAACAAACAAAACGAAATAGAATAAACTGAAAAAGAACAACCATACCATGGTGGGTTGTCTCCCACCTAGCACTTTTAGTTAAAGTCCTTAAGTTGGACATTTGAGGAGCTTCCTGTTATGGCGGCTTGTGCTTGAACTCATCCAGAAATCTTTACCAATGTTTAAAGTTCCAGTAGCCTTCGGGGTCCCAAATAAGGCGCAGAAAGCCTTCAAGCAAGTTAAAGCAAGTGACAAGGCCCCAAGAGTGTTGATTTCTAGAGTGAATTCCTGGGTCCCAAATCTTGCTTTTGCACCCATCTTCTTGTTGAGCAATACTATTCCAGCCAGGTGGCAAACAGTCTGAATTCTCACTGAAGCAGCCAGACAACTTCCTAGACCTATTCAGTTGAGCTCTACACCAACCTTTGCGTTTAAATATTGAACACACAACCATGTTGAACCTTGCAGGATAAATCTTATCTCCGACCATCTTCTTCTTACTCTTAATGCCACAGAGAGCTCTAAGTTGACCATCCGTCTCCAGTAGCCCATATTCAAGTGGAATTAGAAAGCTAAGGGATATGAATTTTACCCACTTGAATGTTGTGAAGGATGATGGCAACTTAGGGGGAGGTATTTTTAATGAAATTACAAGCTCCACTCCCTTGTGCTCTTCTCTGATAATTACCACCTCTTTGCAAGCTTCTTCAATTTCAACATCTTCCTCTTGGTAGCTTTCTTCCAATTCAATCTTTTCTTCATTCCTTACCAAGGGCATGGGAGGTTATGCTTCTTCTTCTTGAATCTCCATCTCTTGATCAACCTCTTCCAAGTCTTCAACTGTGATATGCCTTGGAGGTTGTACACCCTCCTCAACATCAAATGCAACCGTCTTGAAAGGAGGTTTTATGTCTTGACTTTTCCATGGAGGTTCAGCATCTCTTAAGTCTTCAACCACTGCCTCCTCTTCCTCTTCAATAATCCCGGCTTCCTCCACTTGTTCCCATACTAAATCGTGCTGCTCACTATCCACTGGAGTGCCCAATTTCTCGTTCATGCTACGTTCTTCATTAGATTTCCCACATGAAACCATGGAGGGTCTTTGAATGTCCGAACGTCGGAAGGGTAATTGATTTCTTTCTTGATCCAGGTATTTAAGTATGAGATCGTATTCACCCTCGACGATTTTCCTTTCAACTATTTCTTCACCTTTAAGCACAAAATCCTCCTTGTTGTCTTCTTTCACTAGTTCTTCAACCGCGCTGTCAACTTCAAGGATGTCTACTACCTTCACCCTTAGTGCCTCCTCTAGCTCCTTATGAAGTATGGATTCGCGAAGATGATCCCTTCTCTCTTGTTCTATGTCAATAGTATCAGTGGGATCATGTTGCTCTTGGATTGATGGATGTTGGTGCTCTTCCATGGAGGGTAGTGATGGGGTGGAGAGATCATTTTGTGGTTGAAAAGGAAGTGCACTAGAGCTTGAGGGTTGATTGTTGAAGGGATATGGTAATCCGATTTGGGCGGCGAGAGCTTGTATAGTAGAGTTTAGATCAGCCAATGCTTTCTCCACGGAGGTTTGGGGTGGATAGGGGGGTTCATTTGTTGGGAAAAAGGGTTCATGGTAGGAAGGTGGTTCATCTTGATAATGATAAGGAGATGGTGTATATTGAGATGGTGGTTCTGTATATGGTTCATTTGGCTCATAAGGTGGTTGGTATGGTGGATACGGGTTAGGGTCATATAGAGGTGAATGGTGGAAAGGGGCCTGTGAGTGTGGTGGGTTGAGGTTGTGTTGAAAGGATGATCTCTGAGCATAGGGTGGGGCTTGTTGGTAGCTACAAGGTAGTCCACCATATCTATCAGCTTGGGATGCATTGTAGCCTGGTCTTTGTCCATGATATCTAGGATGGTGTTGTTGCCTAAAGGGTTGATTAGATCCTCTTGGCTCCATCCATCCTTGATTGGTCTGACCGTGATGCATATTCCTGCTGTGGTTTCTATTTTCTTCAACAAAGTTAGAACCAAACTCAAAGCGAGAGGGGTGAGAATTCATAGTAGTTATCAGAAATAAGGGGGAAAAAGGAGAAACAAATAAACAAGTAAAAGAAAAATATTTTATTTATTTATTTATTTATTTATTTTTTTTTTAGAAAAATATTTACAATAACCAATAATAAGGCACACGTTTGCAATTCTCCGGCAACGGCGCCATTTTTTTGACGTTAGGATTTTTGCTAGTAAAGAATTTATAAAAAATAGTCGCGTTGTAAATATAGTTTCTAAACTAACAGAAATCCCTTCGTACAAACGTTTTGGTTGTCACAAGTAACAAACCCCTAAATAAATTGATAACTGAAGTATTTAAACCTCGAGTCGTCTTCTCAAGGAATTGCAGGGAGGTATGTTCGTATTATTGGCTATGAAAAAGGTAAAATTGGGGTTTTAGAATTAAAGGGGCAGTATGTTGCACAAAAAATAATAAGAAAAATAAATAAATAACTATAAAATAAACTCTTGGCAAGGTATGGGAACTGGAAGTCCTATCCTGGTTATCCTTATCAATTGTAATGAGAATTGGATTTTTCTCCCACCTTGTTAACCTCTAACTATGAAGGTAAGTTGAGTGGAAGAATTAATTCGAATCCTCAAGTCCTAGTCTTTCCTTGGGAAAGGCTAGAGTTATTGGAATATGAATTAATGAAATGAAGAAATCCAATTTTCAATCAACAATGAGTTTGATAATTCTAGAGTCACCAATTATTTAACCAAAACCAAAAGGAAAAAAATTCAAATTATTTATATAATAAATAAAAAAAAGCAATCATAATTTTGAAATACCACAATTAGCACTAATAAAGATATCAAAAGTAACATGGGTAGTTGTAGCCAAATAAAGAAGTTGGGTTAAATATAGGAATCCATAAACTAAATTGAGGAAATAAATAAAAGGAACATTAAAAATAAATAAATACAAAGAACATTGAACCTGGAATTGAGAGTCACTCCTAAAACTAAGAGAAGTCCTAAATCCTAAATCCTAATCCTAAAGAGAGAGAGGAGAGAACCTCTCTCACTAAAAACTACATCTAAAATATGAAAAGTGAATTATGAGTGAATGATCTGAAGTCTCCCCTCATTCCTCCACTTTGCAGCCTTTAATATGTGTTTTATGGGCTTGAAACTGGGCCGAAAATAGCCCAGGATTCGCTGTTTGCGAAATCTGCCACGCTGATTTTCGCAGATGCGATGCGTCCGCGTGGATGACGCGTTCGCGTCGCCTATCTATACGGTCACTATGGCAAATTATATATCAAATCGAAGCTCCAGACGTTAGCTTTCCAACGCAAGTAAAACCGCATCATTTGGACCTCTGTAGCTAAAGTTATAGCCGTTTGAGTGCGAAGAGGTCAGGCTAGACAGCTTAGCAGTTTCTCCAACTTCTTGTATTCCTTCCACTTTTGCATGCTTCCTTTCCATCCTCTGAGTCATTCCTGCCTTGTAATCTCTGAAATCACTTAATACACATATCAAGGCATCTAATGGTAATAAGAGAGGATTAAACATAGGGAACTTAAGGCCAAAGAAGCATGTTTTCAATCAAAGCACATAATTAGGAAGGCAAATGTAAAACCATGCAAATAGTATGAATAAGTGGGTAAAGAGTTAGTAAAAACCACTCAATTGAGCACAAGATAAACCATGAAATATGGGTTTATCAGGAAGCAAGAGGGAAGAGAGTTGTTGGTGCTGAGGAAGAAGAGGAGTATTTTAAAACAGACATGGAGGAGAATATGGAGAACCACCATGAAGAAGAAGCTCACAACCATGCTAGAGAAGGCCCAGTGAATCATGCTGGGCAAGAGAGAAGAGTTCTAGGCTCTTACATCAACCCAAACCCAAGAAATTGTGGAAGTAGCATTCAAAAGCCAACCATACATGCGAATAACTTTGAACTAAAGCCCCAGCTCATCACCCTCGTTCAGAACAACTGTGTATTCAGAGGAAGCGCCCAAGAAGACCCCAATCAACATCTAACCACCTTCCTAAGGATATGTGATACTGTAAAGTTTAATGGTGTTCATCCTGACACCTATAGACTGCTTTTGTTCCCCTTTTCACTCAGGAATAAAGCATCTAAATGGCTAAAATCTTTCCCAAAGGAGAGTTTAACAACGTGGGAAGATGTGGTGAATAAATTCTTGGCGAGATTCTACCCTCCTCAAAGAATCAACAGGTTGAGAGCAGAGGTACAAACCTTCAGGCAACAAGATGGTGAAACTCTCTATGAGGCATGGGAGAGGTTTAAGGACTTAACAAGAAGGTGCCCGCCAGACATGTTCAATGAATTGGTGCAACTACACATTTTCTATGAGGGTCTTTCTTATGAATCAAAGAAGGCAGTAGACCACTCATCTGAGGGATCTCTAAACAACAAAAAAGACCATTGAAGAAGCCATAGATGTCATCGAGACTGTAGCTGAGAATGACTGCTTCTATGCTTCTGAAAGGAGCAACACTCAAGGAGTGATAGAGCTAAACCATATGGATGCACTGCTTGCTTAAAACAAGATAATCACCAAGCAGTTAGCTGACCTTACCAAGAAGATGGAAGGGAACCAAGTTGCAGCAGTCACCACTTTATCATCAGCTCAAGAAGGAGTAAATACAGAGGAAGAGAGTGACTGGGAACAAGCCAACTATATTGGGAACTCACCTAGGCCAGCCCATGATCCATACTCCAAAAATTATAATCCTGGTTGGAAGAACCACCCAAACTTTGGGTGGGGAAATCAACAAATCAAGGCCAAGATCAGAGACGTCACAACCCCAACAACAATGCAACTGACCAACATCCCACACATAGATCATATCAACACCCACCCAACAGTACCTCTCAACATCCATATCAAAACCAAAATGGCCCTTCTCACCCCTCCTACCTCAATTCACCATCACCATCCGAAGATAGACTCTCCAGAATTGAGACTCTACTTGAAGGTATATGCAAGGAAGTTCAAGACAGTAAAGCATTCCGGGAAGAAGTGCGATCCAATATGTAGAATCAAGATGCTGCCATCAAGAAACTTGAAACACAAATTAGCTACTTATTCAAGCAAGTCCCTAGCTACAACATTTGTAGCAACACTAATTCAAATCCAAGGGAGGAGTGTCAGGCTATCACCCTCAGAAATGGGAAGGAATCAAAGAAGACCTCCAAGAAACCACAAGAGAAGAACTCGAATGAAAAGGAAAAGGAACAAGATAAAGTTCAAGTTTTCACTTCCAATTCACATCAAGAAGGAGAAGTACTAAAGCCATACGTTCCAAAAGCCCCATACCCTCAGCAATTGAAGAAGAGGGGAGAGGACAGCTAATTCTCAAGATTCTTAGAAATCTTCAAGAAATTCAGATTAACATAGCCTTTGCTGAAGCAATAGAGCAAATGCCGCTCTATGCCAAGTTCTTGAAGGAGTTGATGACCAAGAAGAGAAGCTAGAAGAACAACGAGACTGTGGTACTAACTGAAGAATGTAATGCCATCATTTAGCACAAATTACCCCAGAAATTGAAGGATCCTGGGAGCTTCCAGATTCCTTGTATCATAAAGGAAATCACAGTGAAAAAGGCTTTATGTGATTTAGGAGCTAGCATAAATCTGATGTTCTTAGCAATGATGAGAAAAATGAGGATTGAGGAGGCCAAGCCAACAAGAATGGCCCTGCAACTGGCAGGCGATCATTCAAGTTCCCTCACAGAATAGTAGAAGACTTGTTGATGAAGGTAGGAGACTTTATCTTCCCAGCATACTTTGTAGTGTTAGATGTGGAGGAAGGAGCCAAGGCCTCTATCATCCTGGGAAGGCCATTCTTAGCCACTGCCAGAGCCATCATTGATGTCTAAAAGGGTGAACTTACCCTTAGACTACATGAGGAGAAAATGATATTCAATGTGTTCAAGGCCATGAGTTATCCACAAGACTCATTGGGAGAATGTATGAGGTTGGATTCAGTGGAAGCTGTAGTGCAAGAGACTTTTGAAGAGGAAGAACTTGAGGGTTTGACAGAAGAAGAGGAATCATCATCAAGTGAAGAGGCTGCAACAGCTGAGGTTCATGTTCAGGGCACACTAGAGGAGAAGAATAAAAAAAAGAAGCACCAAAACTTGAATTAAAGGCACTGCCGCCCATTCTCAAATATGCATATTTAGGAGAGAATGAAAGTTATTCAGTGATCATAAACTCAGCCCTCAGCCAATAACAAGAGGAGGAATTACTCCAAGTATTGCAAAAGCATAAGGATGCCATTGGATGGACCCTCGCTGACTTGAAGGGAATCAGTTTGGCCATATGCATGCATAAGATACTGTTGGAAGATGATGCCAAACCTTCCATTTAACCCCAAAGGAGGCTGAATCCAGTCATGAAGGAAGTGGTACAGAAGGAAGTCATGAAGCTATTGCAAGGAGGGGTGATCTACCCAATTTCAGATAGCCCATGGGTCAGCCCCGTCCAAGTGGTCCCCAAGAAAGGAGGAATCACTGTAGTACCCAATGAAAGAAATGAACTAATCCCTAGAAGAACCGTCACAGGATGGAGGATGTGCATTGATTTCTGATGAGCGGATAATTTATATGCTTTTTGGGGTAATTTCATGTAGATTTTAGTATGTTTTAATTAGTTTTTAGTAGATTTTTATGAGTTTTTAGGAAAAAAATTATATTTCTGGACTTTACTATGAGTTTGTGTGTTTTTCTGTGATTTTAGGTATTTTCTGGCTGAAATTGAGGGAGCTGAGCAAAAATCTGATTCAGGCTGAAAAAGGACTGCTGATGCTGTTGGATTCTGACCTCTCTGCACTCGGAATGAAATTTTTGGAGCTATAGAAGTTTAATTGGTGCGCTCTCAATTGGGTTGGAAAGTAGACATCCAGGGCTTTCCAGCAATATATAATAGTCTATACTTTGCGCGAAAAGATGACGTAAACTGATGTTCAACGTCAGTTCCATGTTGCAGTCTGGCGTTCATTGCCAGAAACAGGTTACAAGTTGGAGTTCAACTCCAGAAACAGGTTACAACCTGGCGTTCAACTCCAGAAACAGCCCAGGCACATGAGAAGGTTAAGTCTCAGCCCCAGCACACACCAAGTAGGCCCCAGAAGTGGATTTCTGCATTATCCATCTTAGTTTACTCATTTTCTGTAAACCTAGGTTACTAGTTTAGTATTTAAACAACTTTTGGAGATTTATTTTGTAACTCATGACATTTTTAGATCTGAATTTTATACTTTTTGACGGCATGAGTATCTAAACTCCATTGTTGGGGGTGAGGAGCTCTGCAGCGTCTCGATGAATTAATGCAATTATTTCTGTTTTCCATTCAAACATGTTTGTTCCTATCTAAGATGTTCATTTGCGCTTCACTATGAAGAAGATGATGATCCGTGACACTCATCACCTTCCTCAATCCACGAACGTGTGCCTGACAACCACCTCCGTTCAACATCAGATTGAATGAGTATCTCTTAGATCTCTTACTCAGAATCTTCGTGGTATAAGCTAGAATTGATGGCGGCATTCACGAGAATCCGAAAAGTCTAAACCTTGTCTGTGGTATTCCGAGTAGGATTCAAGGATTGAATGGTTGTAACGAGCTTCAAACTCATGATTGTTCGGCATAGTGACGAACGCAAAAAGATCAATAGATCTTATTCTAACATGATCGAGAACCAACAGATGATTAGCCGTGCTGTGGCAGAGCATTCGAACCATTTTCACTGAGAGGATGGGAAGTAGCCATTGACAACGGTAACACCCTACACACAGCTTGCCATGGAAGGAACTTTGCACTTTTGAAAGTGAGGAAGCATTATGTTACAGAAATTCAGAAGAAAAAGCATCTCCGAAACTCCAACATATTCTCCATTATTCCATAATAAGTAATTCGAATTTTTCAACATCATTTACTATTTTTATTTCAACTTTGTATTATTTAATCTATGTCCTCTTGTTCATTTGCAAGTCAACTGATAATCATAATTGGCATCCTGACTAAGATCAACAAGATAACTCTAGCTTGCTTCAAGCCAACAATCTCCGTGGGATTCGACCCTTACTCACGTAAGGTATTACTTGGACGACCCAGTGCACTTGCTGGTTAGTTGTGTGGATTGCAAAAGTGTGATTGCAATTTCGTGCACGAATTTCAGAAAACTCAATGAAGCCACAAGAAAAGATCACTTCCCACTCCCCTTCATGGATCAGATGCTGGAAAGACTTGCAGGACAAGCATATTATTGTTTTCTAGATGGTTATTCAGGATATAATCAAATAGTGGTTGATCCAAGAGACCAGGAGAAAACATCATTTACCTGCCCATATGGAGTGTTTGCCTACAGGCGCATGCCATTTGGGCTATGTAATGCACCTGTAACTTTTCAACACTGCATGCTTTCTATCTTCTCAGATATGATAGAGAAGTTCGTTGAAGTCTTTATGGATGACTTTTCAGTATTCGGAGATTCCTTTCCTAATTGCCTAAATTACCTTGCCTTGGTATTAAAAAGATGTCAAGAGACCAATCTGGTCTTGAATTGGGAAAAATGCCACTTTATGGTGACAGAAGGAATAGTCCTTGGCCATAAAGTTTCTAACCAAGGCATTGAGGTAGACAGAGCTAAGGTGGAACTAATTGAAAAATTACCCCCACCAAGTGATGTCAAGGCAATTAGGAGCTTTTTAGGGCATGCTGGCTTTTACAGAAGATTTATTAAAGATTTTTCATAGATAGCCAAGCCCTTAAGCAATCTCCTTGTGTCTGATACACCATTTATCTTAGATGAGAAGTGCATGCTAGCATTCGAAAACTTGAAAAAGAAGTTGTCCTCAGCTCCTATCATTACCCCACTTGATTGGAACTTACCATTCGAATTAATGTGTGATGCATCTAATTTCGCAGTTGGGGCAGTGTTAGGACAGAGGAAAGATAATTTGGTGCATGTCATATACTATGCCAGCAAGGTCCTCAAAGACACTTAAATAAATTATACCACTACTAAAAAGGAGTTGTTGGAAATAGTTTTTGCATTTGACAAGTTCAGATCATACCTCATTGGCTCTAAAGTGATTGTTTTCACTGATCACACATCACTTAAATATCTGTTTGCTAAACAGGAATCAAAACCAAGACTGATAAGGTGCATCTTATTGTTGCAGGAATTCAATATTGAGATTAGAGACAAAAAGAGTGTGGAGAACAAGGTAGTAGATCATCTATCCAGGATCCCTTGTGAGAAAAGTGGTACACATGATACAAGTGTAAATGGGTTCTTTCCAGATGAGAAGTTAATGTTGGTTCACAAGGCACCCTGGTTTGCAGATATTGCCAATTTTAAGACAACTGGTGACTTGCCTCCTGGAATCAACAAACATCAAAGAAGAAAACTCATTAATGATGCTAAATATTTCATTTGGGATGAGCCATATCTCTTCAAGAAGTACTCAGATGGAATCCTTAGGGGGTGCATTTCAGAAGAAGAGGGACGAGAGGTCCTATGGAACTGCCATGGCTCTTGCTATGGAGGCCACTTTGTATGGGAAAGAACTGCAGCCAAGGTGCTGCAATGTGGATTCTTTTGGCCTACCCTTTTCAAGGATGCGAAAGAACTAGTGAGGGGCTGCAATGAATGCCAAAGGGCTGGAAATCTACCCAAAAGAAATGAAATGCCACAAAGTTTCATCTTAGAACTTGAATTATTTGATGTGTGGGGAATCGATTTCATGGGACCCTTCCCAACCTCGCATTCAAACAAGTATATCTTGGTGGCAGTGGATTATGTATCCAAGTGGGTGGAAGCTATTGCAACTCCAACAAATGATAACAAGGTGGTCATGAACTTTCTCAGGAAGAATATCTTCAGTCGGTTCGGAGTTCCACGAGCCCTCATTAGTGATGGAGGAACCCATTTTTGTAACATACCACTAAAAGCCCTCCTCTTGAGATATGGGGTGAATCATAAGGTTGCCACACCTTATCATCCCCAAACAAGTGGGCAAACCGAGATATCCAACATAGAGTTAAAACTATACTTGGAAAAGACCGTGGGGGCATCAAGAAAGGACTGGTCGAAAAAGTTGGATGATGCTCTTTGGGCATATAGGACAGCCTTCAAAACACCAATTGGGATGTCCCCATATTAACTGGTGTATGGAAAGGCCTGTCACTTACCATTAGAGCTAGAGCACAAAGCCTTTTGGGCTCTCAAGATACTAAACTTTGACAGCACTGCTGCTGGTGAGAAAAGGGTCTTGCAGTTGCAAGAACTGGAGGAGTTTAGGTCTCAAGACTATTAAAACACCAAGATCTATAAGGAAAAAGCAAAAAGGAGACATAATCTCAACCTGGCTCCAAAGAGCTTTGAAGAAGGACAACAATTACTCCTCTACAACTCTAAACTGAGATTCTTCCCTGAAAAACTCAAATCAAGGGGGTCAGGGCCCTTTCTTGTCACAAAGGTCTCACCTTATGGACACGTAGAAATCATGGAAGAAAGCTCAAGGAGGACATTCACTGTGAATGGGCAAAGACTCAAACACTACTTGGGCAACATGGGGGAAGGCCCCAAACTGAAGTATAATCTCAACTAAAGAAGCAACCGTGGAGCTAGCGACGTTAAAAAAAGTGTTTTGTTGGGAGGCAACCCAACTTGAGGTAGTTTTCTTTTCATTATTATCTCAATAAAAGATACAAGTAGAGTTCTCTGTATTGTGAGGAGCTAAGTTTGGTGTTGCACACCAAAACAATCCAAGGGTGAATGTGGAACTCTAAGTTTAGTGTTCTACCAAAGACTCCATTTGAAGATCGCATTGCAGCCTGATAAACCATTATTTTATGATTTATATTGTGTTTAATTGTGTGGTTTTATCAAGTCTTCACCACTTATTCATATGATTTGCATGTATTTACAATTCCTTCCTGAAAATGTTCTATGATTGAAAACTTACTTCCCAAAGATCTTTTAATTGTATATTTTTATTCTTCTTTATACCATTCGATGCCGCGATCTATGTGTTAAGTGTTTCAGGCTTCATAGGGCAGGAATGGCTCATACTCGTTGATAAGATAGCACATCTTCCTGCAACTCGTTGGGAGATGACCTGGAACTCATACTCCCAGTATTTTAATTCTAATTTTGTGACAACCCTTCTAAATTTATAAGCAGATTTTTGTTGGTTAAGAACTGTACTTGCAACGTATCTCTCATATTAATTTCTTAATCTGCCAATTTCCGCTACATCACAGCCCTTCAATGATAAAGCATTAACTCTAACAATCAGAGAAACTAGTTGACAGATGTTTAATTTCTAGTTCATAGTTTGCTTTTCTAGTTCATAGTTGTTTTCTTAATGAAAGCACATGAGGTTTCTGCGTGTATTCAATTTGCTGCATTAGGCAAGGAACTAAGTTTGGTGTTCACACACCAAATTAAGTTCAGAAATTCACAAGCATACATGCATGCTAACTATTTTTCGAGTGCTTGGGGAACAAGCAACTTCCAATAGTTTTACAGGAATTCAATCAATTCCTTGGAATAACCATACACCATCATCCAAGGACACAAATAAGGATGCAAAAGCTAGGATGATGATGACAAGGAAGAAACAGAAAAACATCAAGAGGTTGTATTGTATTTAACTGTCTCTGAGTTGTAGTACTTTAATTGGAAGTATGATTGAACCTTGTTCTCATGGACATTCATATTCTGCTTATTCTTCTTTATTCACATATCGGGTTGCTGGTCTAAGTTTCCAGTTTTCATTTTCATCCTGCTTAAATGTATGTTCGTCCTTTAAGCTAAATAAAAGAAAATGTTATGAAAAACCAGAGTGGGGTTCATCTTGTGAAGTAAGTTCTCAATGTTTGTGGTGTGGTAATTGATTAGCTAAGTTGGTTTACCAAGAAGGTATACAGGCAACTACATGTTCTGAATCATATGCTTGAAGCACATTCTATGAGACTAGCTAAACAACCAGATCCTAATAAGAAAAAGGAAAAGAATAGCAAGAGTTTGAAAAAGAAAGAAAAAGAATAAGAAATAAGGCTAGGCACCAAGAGTTTGAATCTTGAGGCATGTGTTTGTGGTGTTCTTGTGCAAAGGATCTGCTTGGATGAATAAGTTCTCAGGAGTGCTTCATCATTTGGTAACTTGGGTTAACTAACCCGGGATTATTAGCTGAAAATCCACTATCAAGAGCAACCTTGCTACAAAACACATAGTAACCCAAAGAGGTGCTGGACACCAAGGCCTCACAAAAAGAAAATAACAAACCATATGCCTGTGGTGTGGATGTATGGGGGAGAGAGACTTGAGGGAGTAGGTCCTTAGGGGTGTCTCAACACCTAGCACCTTGAACCAACTGGTTCGGGACTATTGGCTGAAAGTTTATCCTAAAGAGTCGCCCCCTCACAAAGCACTTAGCCTAAAAGAATGCAATGAACCCTGAAAAAAAAAGGGAGGATCAATGAATAAGGATCTCATAGGATGTAATCGAGAGAGTATTCAAGAGCATGATGAGGACCTGAAAACCAGTAAAGGAATGAGCCTAAGTTGCTATGCATGAAACCCAATAAACCAAGAACTTGACTTCTATAATAAGGACTTGTTTCTCTTGTTCTCTCATTCATCATTTTTATGTTTCAGTACTTGCTTAGGGACAAGCAAGCTTTAAGTTTGGTGTTGTGATGCCAGGGCATCTTGGCCAGTTTCACTGACCTTTTCTTCACTGTTTTAGGGTAGTTTCATGCATTTTCTTAGTAAATAAGCATGTTTTGGGTAAAAATACACTTACAACTTCATTCAAGCAAACATTGTGAACTTTACATGATTTCATGAGAATTATGCATGAATTGAATGATAAAATGGAGGATGCATGATCTCATGACTTGGAACAAAGCTTTGATGCACCCTGTTTCTTTGATTTCAAGACAAAGGAAGCAAAGAAGAGCCACGTTAGCCGCCACGTTAATCTCACTAACGTGACCACTAATGTGGAATGGGAGCAAGCTTGCAGCATTAGTGGAAAAGTTGTCACCAATAACACCTTCGAAAGCCATCATAACCCACATTAGTTGCCATGTTAGTTACATTAACGTGGGAACTAACGTGGAAGGAAAGGGAAGCTCCAACGTTAGTGGTAAAAGTAAACACCACTAACGTTCCAAAAGGCCACACATAGCCACGTTATGAGTCACGTTAATTCAATTAACGTGAACTCTAACGTGGAATAAATAAGAGATCGCCAAGGTTAGTGACACTCACCTTTGTCACTAACGCTAGATCAGGCCAAGATTGCCTACGTTAGTGGTCACATTAAGACCACTAACGTGAATGGTAACATGGATCAATAAATGATGGGCCAACGTTAGTGACACTAACCTTTGTCACTAACGTTGGAGATGGCAAGCACAACCACGTTAGTAGTCATGTTAATGCTATTAACGTGAGGCACTAACATGGAAAGAAAGGGCGTTTTGAAGCGTTAGTGACAAAGGTGAGTGTCACTAACGCCCTCGAACTTGGGAATGCCCACGTTAAGCGCCACGTTAGTTACACTAACGTGGATCATTAACGTGGGAAAGAGGGACAAGGAGTAGCGTTATTGGCAAAAGTGAGTGCCAATAACGCTTGCGAAGGGCTAAGAGGCTATGTTAGTGGTCACGTTAGTACCACTGGTGCGCGAAATTGTGATCACTACAACTTCGCACAACTAACCAGCAAGTGCACTGGGTCGTCCAAGTAATACCTTACGCGAGTAAGGGTCGATCCCACGGAGATTGTTGGTATGAAGCAAGCTATGGTCACCTTGTAAATCTCAGTCAGGCAGACTCAATGGGTATAGATGATGAACGGAAATAACATAAAGATAAAGATAGAGATACTTATGTATATCATTGGTGTAAGAGCTTCAGACAAGCATATGAAGATGCCTTCCCTTCCGTCTCTCTGCTTTCCTACTGTCTTCATCCAATCCTTCTTACTCCTTTCCATGGCAAGCTCGTGTAGGGTTTCACTGTTGTCAGCAGCTACCTCCCATCCGTGCAGTGAAAGCTAATGCACGCACTCTGTCACAGTACTGCCAATCACCGGTTTGGTTCCCTCCCCTACCGGAATAGAATCACTCTTTTGCGTCTGTCACTAACGCCCAGTAGGTTACAGGTTTGAAGCACGTCACAGTCATTCAATCACTGAATCCTACTCAGAATACCACAGACAAGGTTTAGACCTTCCGGATTCTCTTGAATGCCGCCATCAGGTCCTGCCTATACCACGAAGATTCCGATTAAAGAATCCAAGAGATATTCACTAAGCCTCAGATGCTTGTAGAACAAGAATGGTTGTCAGTCACCTTGTTCATGGGTGAGGATGGTGATGGGCGTCAATCATCACCTTCATCATGTTGAAGAACAAGTGATATCTTGGATAAAGAACAAGCAGAATTGAATAGAAGAACAATAGTAATTGCATTAATACTCGAGGTACAGCAGAGCTACACACCTTAATCTATGGTGTGTAGAAACTCCACCGTTGAAAATACATAAGAACAAGGTCTAGGCATGGCCGAATGGCCAGCCTCCCAATGATCTAAGAACTAGATGTCCAAAGATGATCAAAGGATCAAAAACAATCCAAAGATGAAAATACAATAGTGAAAGGTCCTATTTATAAGAAACTAGTAGCCTAAGGTTTACAGAGATGAGTAAATGACATAAAAATCCACTTCCGGGCCCACTTGGTGTGTGCTTGGGCTGAGCAATGAAGGAATTTCGTGTAGAGACCTTTTCTGGAGTTAAACGCCAGCTTTCATGCCAGTTTGGGCGTTTAACTCCAAATTTTATGCCAGTTCCGGCGTTTAACGCTGGAATTTCTGTAGGTAACTTTGAGCGCCGGTTTGGGACATCAAATCTTGGGCAAAGTATGGACTATTATATATTTCTGGAAAGCCCAGGATGTCTACTTTCCAACGCCATTGAGAGCGCGCCAATTGGGCTTCTGTAGCTCCAGAAAATCCACTTCGAGTGCAGGGAGGTCAGAATCCAACAGCATCTGCAGTCCTTTTCAGTCTCTGAATCAGATTTTTGCTCAGGTCCCTCAATTTCAGCCAGAAAATACCTGAAATCACAGAAAAACACACAAACTCATAGTAAAGTCCAGAAAAGTGAATTTTAACTAAAAACTAATAAAAATATACTAAGAACTCAACTAAAACTACCAAAAACATACTAAAAACAATGCCAAAAAGCGTACAAATTATCCGCTCATCAACCACTAACGTTGAAGTTAACGTGGATCAACTGGTTTGGAACATTAGTGACAAAGTTATCGTTACTAACGCTTTCGAACCCAAGTTTACACCTAACGTTAACGCCACTAACGTCCTAACTAACGTCCTACCATGCCTGACTCACATTCTTTCTACAAGCAAAGCTGAGCCCACTGAAAACTGTAACTGCTTCAACTAAAGATCAGGGGCCCATATCCAAGACATGAAGAGCTAACTAGAAGATCAGAAGAGTAGTATATGTAGGAAGTAGTTTTGAACTAGAAAGGAGGCTGGGCATTATTGAGAACTACATTCTGTATATTTACTTTTCCTGCAAATTCTAGTTTACTGGAGAATGCACTCTTCTCTATCATCTTTCATTTTCAGAGCTATGAACAACTAAACCCCTTTTCATTGGGTTAGGGAGCTCTGTTCTAATTTGATGGATCAACTATAGTTTTCATTCTTCTTCCTCTTTCTTTTCTCTTGATTTACTAGAAAGCTTTCAATCTTAAATTAATTGATTAGTTGTCTTGGAAAAGAAACTCTCTATAATTGGATCTTCTCTGAGCCTTGGAAAAGGGATGAGGAGATCATGCTAGAATTGCTTTCTGATGTTGGACCAAATTGAAGTTTGGATGGATATAGTGACATATAATCCTACCAACACTTTGATTTAGAAATACATATGGTATAATCAGTTACCATACTTCATCTCTTCCCTTGAGCAATTAAATCAAGGAATTGGGCAATTGTTCAAGCTTAGAGAGATTGGGTTGCCAAGGAATTGGGATCCAATCACTTAAGATTGCCAAGGAGATCAATGAATGCATTGATTGAGGAAGAGATGAGAATGAACATGATCCGGAGAATACAACATCTCCTAAGCCCAATGAATCCCCCATTTCTGATCTCACCCATTCTCTTTACCTTCTGCCATTTACTTTTATGTTCATCTCCCCAAATCCCCATTTAAGATTCTGCAATTTACTTTTTGTAATTTACATTCCGCCATTTATTTCCAGCATTTACATTTTCTGTCATTAGCTTTCCCGCCATTTCATTTTCTGTAAATATCAACTAAATTTCTTCTTAGCTCAACTAGAACATTCCTCTAATTAAAGTTGCTTGACGAATCAATCCATGTGGGATTCGAACTTACTCTATTGTGAGTTTTTACTTGACGACAATCCGGTATACTTAACGAAGGGAAATTTGTTAAGAGACAAGTTTTCGTGCATCATAAGGTTAGCCTTTCCTCATCTCATTTGTCACCTATGCAATTCGGCTAGGATTGTCATAGAAGGAGATATCCTCATTGAATAGGACAAGCCCATCACTAAGAAAAGAATGGAGCAAACAAGAGAGCCCACTCATGGACCTCAACAAAAGCATGAGGAAATTCCTCATGAAATCTCTGAGATGCCTCAAGGGATGCACTTTCCTCCACACAACTATTGGGAGCAACTCAACACCTCTTTGGAAGGCTTGAGTTACAACATGGACCAACTAAGGGTGGAGCACCATGAGCACTCCATCATTCTCCATGAAATCAGAGAAGATCGAAGAGCCATGAGGGAGGAGCAACAAAGGCAAGGAAGAGACATAGAGGAGCTCAAGAGCACCATTGGTTCTTCAAGAGGAAGAAGACGCCACCCTCACTAAGGTGGACCCGTTCCTTAATCTCCTTGTCTATTTGTCTTTCTGTTTTCGGCTTTGAGCTTTATGTTTTACTATGTTTTGTGTCTTTACTACATCATCATTAGTATCTAGTGTCTATGTCTTAAAGCTATGAATAATTCCATGAATTCTTCACCTTTCTTAAATGGAAAAAATGTTCCTAATAACAAAAAGACAAGAAGTACATGAATTTCAAATTTTATCTTGAAATTAGTTTAATTATTTTGATGTGGTGGCAATTCCTTTTGTTTTCTGAATGAATGCTTGAACAGTGCATATGTTTGATAGTGAAGTTTATGAATGTTAAAATTGTTGGCTCTTGAAAGAATGATGAAAAAAGAAAAATGTTATTGATAATCTGAAAAATATTAAAATTGATTCTTGAAGCAAGAAAAAGTAGTGAATAACAAAGCTTGCGAAAAAAAAGAAAAAAATGGCAAAAAAGAAAAAGAAAGAAAAAGAAAAGGCAAGCAGAAAAAGCCAATAGCCCTTTAAACCAAAAGGCAAGGCTAAAGAGGATCCAAGGCTTTGAGCATTAATGGATAGGAGGGTCCAAAGGAATAAAATCATGGCCTAAGCGGCTAAATCAAGCTGTCCTTAACCATGTGCTTGTGGCATGAAGGTCCAAGTGAAAAGCTTGAGACTGAGTGGTTAAAGTCGTGATCCAAAGCAAAAAGAGTGTGCTTAATAACTCTGGACACCTCTAATTGGGGACTTTAGCAAAGCTAAGTCACAATCTGAAAAGGTTCACCCAGTTATGTGTCTGTGGCATTTATGTATCCGGTGGTAATACTGGAAAACAAAATGCTTAGGGTTACGACCAAGACTCATAAAGTAGCTGTGTTCAAGAATCAACGTACTGAACTAGGAGAATCAATAACACATCTAAAATTCTGAGTTCCTATAGATGCCAATCGAATTTCAAAGGATAAAGTGAGATGCCAAAACTATTCAGAAGCAAAAAGCTACTAGCCCCGCTCATCTAAATGGGACTAAGTTTCACTGATATTCTGAGATTCATTGTATATTCTCTTCTTTTTATTTTTTTTTTGTTTCAGTTGCTTGGGGACAAGTAACAATTTAAGTTTGGTGTTGTGATGAGCAGATAATTTATACGCTTTTTGGCATTGTTTTTAGGTAGTTTTTGGTAGGATCTAGCTACTTTTTCGTATATTTTTATTAGTTTTTAAGCAAAATTCACATTTCTGGACTTTAATATGAATTTTCATGTTTTTCTATGATTTCAGGTATTTTCTGGCTGAAATTGAGGGACATGAGCAAAAACCTTATTCAAAGGCTGAAAAAGGACTGCAGATGCTATTGGATTTTAACCTCCCTGCACTCAAAATGGATTTTCTAGAGCTACAAAAGCTCAATTGGCGCGCTCTCAATTGCGTTGGAAAGTAGACATCCTGGGCTTTCCAGCAATATGTAATAGTCCATACTTTGCCCAAGTTTTAACGACGCAAACTGGCGTTCCAACGCCAACTTTCTGCCCTATTCTGGCGTTAAATGCCAGAAACAGGATAAAAGCTGGAGTTAAACGCCTAAACTGGCATAAAAGCTGGCGTTTAACTCCAAGAAAAGTCTCTACACATGAAAGCTTCAATGCTCAGCCCAAGCACACACCAAGCGGGCTCGGAAGTGGATTTCTGCATCATTTACTTATTTCTGTAATCCTAGTAACTAGTTTAGTATAAATAGGACTTTTTACTATTGTACTGACAATCTTGGGAGATCTTTGAAAATTTTTGGACGTTTAGTCCTTAGACCTAGGTCTTGGTTATTCTGGTTCCCTCTCTGGGGCCAAAACCAATGAACACCATTATCACTTATGTATTTCCAACGGTGGAGTTTCTACACCTTATAGATTAAGGTGTGGAGCTCTGCTGTTCCTCGAGTATTAATGCAAAGTACTATTGTTCTTCGATTCAATTCAAGCTTATTCTTATTCCAGGATATTCATTCGCACACAAGAACATGATGAATGTGATGATCAAGTGACACTCATCACCATTCTCACTTATGAACGCGTACCTGACAAACACTTCCGTTCTACATGAAAACAAGCTTGAATGCATATCTCTTGGGTCTCTAATCAACGATTCACATCATTTCCCCTCTGAAAATGGGGCATCTGAATCTGAGATTAGAACCTTTGTGGTATACGCTAGAAACAATTGGCAGCATTCTTGAGATCCGGAAATTCTAAACCTTGTCTATGGTATTCCGAGTAGGATCTAGGAAGGGATGACTGTGACGGGCTTCAAACTCGCGATTGTAGGGCACAGTGATAGTGCACAAAAGGATTATTGAATCTTATTCAGACACGATTGAGAACCGACAGCTGATTAGCCATGCGGTAGCTGTGCCTAGTATTTTTCATCCGAGACGAGAAATCCGACAGTTGATTAGCCGTACAGAAACCGTAGAGGACCATTTTCACTGAGAGGACAGGAGGTAGCCATTGACAACGGTGATCCCCAATGTACAGCTTACCATGGAAAGAAGTATGAATGATTGAATGAAGACAGTAGGAAAGTAGAGATTTGGAAGGAATAATGCATCTCCATACGCTTATCTGAAATTCCCACCAATGAATTACATAAGTATCTCTATCTTTATTTTATGTTTATTTATCTTTTAATTATCAAAGTTTCATAACCATTTGAAACCACCTGACTGAAATTTACAAGATGACCATAGCTTGCTTCAAGTCGACAATCTCCGTGGGATCGACCCTTATTCACGTAAGTATTACTTGGACGACCCAGTGCATTTGCTGGTCAGCTGCACGAAGTTGTGTGTCACGATTTCGTGTACCAGAATTCATGGTGAAATCAAAAACAAACTAAGTAAGTTCTAAAGCTAACAAAAACTAACAAACGAACAAAAGACAAACATATCCATAATATTCACATATATAAAATAACCAATAACAAGGCACACAATTGCAAATCCCCGACAATGGCGCCATTTTGATGAGAAGGATTTTTGTTGGTATAGAATTTCACAAATAATTTCTTGTTGCAAGTATAGTTTCCAAACTAACTAAAATCCTTTCATACAAAAGATTGTTTGTCACAAGTAACAAACCCCTAAAATTAATAACCAAAGTATTCAAACCTCGGGTCGTCTCTCAAAGGAATCGCAGGGTAGTGTTCTTGTTATTGGTTATGAGTTGTATATTTTGGGGTTTTGGATGAGAAACAAGAAAAGTAAATTGTAATGAAAATCAAATGATAAAAAGGTCTTGGCAAGGTTTGGTGGTCAAGGATCTCTATCCTTATCACTAACCACAACATGATAATTGCAAGGATCAATCCCATTAAATCATCCTCTAACTAGTAGTAAAGGAAAGTCAAATGAGCTACATTAATCCAAGGCCATAAGTCCTAGCTATCCACTAATTGAATTAATGAAGGCTAGAGTCAATGGGTACTAACTATCAATCACTTGGAAATTAGCAACTCAAGAATTTCTAAGTTACCTTCCCAAGCCAAGAACATAAAATTCTACTTTAACATCCTCCCAAGCATTTTATCAAACACTTGGAAGGCACAAAAGGAAAGCATAGTAAATTGATAACAAGAATAAAATCTAACAACTACTAATTGCAAGGAAATTAACAACAACAATTAAAGACAACACAATTGACATGAATTACCTCAAATTGCATTAAAAGAAAATAAGAAGAACAAGAGTAGATCAACTACAAAGTATGGAAACAAAATAGAGGAAATTGCAACAAGAGAATAGAAAAACAAGATGTAACAACAAAGGATTGAAAGGTAGAAGTAGATGAAAGCAAGAACTAAAACCTAGATCTAAGAAATTCTAACCTAAACTTAATCCTAATTCCAGAGAGAAGAGAGAGCTTCTCTCTCTAGAAACTACCTCTAAAACTAGATCTCCAACTAACTAATTCCCTAATGAGTCTATTGATGCCTTCCCCTTCAATCCTTGGTCCTTTTAAGCATTTGTCGCCAAAGTTGGTTCCAAACTGGGCCCCACAGCCTCTGTGAATTTGCTAGGCACGATTTCACTTAAAAATCACGTGCTAGCACCGACGTGTACGCGTATAGCACGCGTGCGTGTCCATGGACGTATCCCAAATCTTTGGCTTTTTATGATTTCTCCACTTTGCCTGCTTTCTCTTCACTCCTTTAATCCATTCCTAGCCCTTTTCAATCTGAAATCACTAGCAAACACATCAAAGCATCTAGTGGAATCAAAGGAAGATTAAAATTATCAAATCAAGGGTTATCAAAATGCTCTAAATTCATCACAAGATAAACCCTAAAAATGGGGTTTATCAGGGGGTTTGGATCCATTAAATTTCCATGTGAGCCTCGGAAGGGGAATCATAGAAATTAGCACTGAAGCTATATCTGTCACAACTCTTTTGATCAACACCATTCGGGAGAAATTGAGATCTTCAGAGTTAGTGTGGCTTATGGATGAGAGACATGCACTTAACCTCTTCTCATGACAATTAGATCAAGGAATTGGCAAGATTGATTGTGATTAGAGAGATTGGATAGCCAAGGAATTGGGATCCAATCAATTACAATATGCCATAGATCTACTCATGTGATTAAGAAAGAAGTTGAGACCCATTGATTCATGGTGGATTATAATATCTCTAATCCCTAATGAATCTTATTCTCTGTTATCTCACCTGATTGCCTTGAGTTTCATTCTAGTTGCCTTGAGTTTACTGCTTTCTCTAAATTCCCAGCACCCAGTCCCCATTTACATCTTCAGCAATTTACTTTTCATGTAAGTTTAAGTTTCTTGCCATTTACGTTTCAAGCAATTTATAATTCCTTGCAATTTACATTCTGTTAATCAATTTTCACTCAATTAATCAATATTCGCTTTACTAGACTAATCACCTCACTAAAGTTGCTTGATCCATCAATCCTTGTGGGATCGACCTCACTCTTGTAAGTTTTACTACTTGATGCAACCCGGTATACTTGCCGGTAGTTAATGCGGATTCAATTTTTCCGTTACCAGTGGGCGTCCCCGATATCAACACACAACAGTTTGTGGGTTATTCCCGTAATCAATAATTATTAATTCGTGGGTTATTCCTGCATTTAAAAAATTAATAGTCTTTAGGTTTTCCTAAGATCAATGATAATTTAGTTCGTAGGTACTCCCCACATTCAAGCAATCAATTAGTCCGTGCACTAAGCAAGCGGGATGGAACCCTCGTCCTTGTTAGGCAAACATTTAGCCATTTAGTTCTCTTTTTAACATTCTATTAAAACCAAAGTCTCTTTTCATTCTTTAAACTCTTATTTTTCTTTCTTATGCATCCTTCGAAAGCCACTTTCAAACACTTTAAGATCAATCCAATACTTTGAAAGAATACCTACTTTTCAAACTTATAACGATTAGTAACCAACATACAACCAGTACTTAAATATCCATTTCCAACTATCAAATTTATTAATCAAGGTACAATTTACACAATTCAATTTAATTAAACCTTACAATTTTACAAAAGTTTGAACATAATCTTCCCTAAAAATAGACTTAAATCACCCTTATGAGTTCCCTCAGTCTCAATAACTCTTCAACCTTTTCTCAAAAATTATCAAGAAGATGATTCTCAATCAATCAGAGATTCACAAATTGCAACAATTAACAATTCAATTATAATTCATAATTCACACATTATCAACCAATATCACGAAATCATCAAATCCAATTGCATTCGTAGCTACAAATCAACATAAATCCTATCAATTAACTATTCACAACAAATAAACTTATTTGAAGTTATTCAATAAAATTTATAGCCATTCTTAAATTAATAATATTTAATTCTTAAAACTTTTAAAAATTCATTTTGACCACCAAACTTTTTAGAAATTACACTTTAACCACTTAATTTTTAAAAATTTCTTTTTAACCCGCAAACTTTCTTTAAATTAACTTTCAGTCCCAAAACACTTTCGTAATTATATTTTAGCCACAAAATAATCAAAACATGAGGGTTTTGTGTTCTTCAGGTAACCAAATCGAACTCGTAAAAAATTCATCAAAATTACTTGATTTTTTACTAGTTTTTCAAACTTTTTGGTAACCGATTTTTATCCGATTTTTTTCAAACCAAAGAACAACATTTAAGACATTATAAACATATCAATTAAACTTAAATTTAAGCCTTGGAAGCTTACAGTTTATTAGTAGTAGCAGTGACTTCCAAGTTACTTAAGTTCCAAGCTTAATTTCATCAAAGAAGCATGATCAAATCAACATATAAACACTCAATTTTAATCACCAAACAATCAATCATCAATCAAACTTCAAGAACACAATTAATTCTTAATTAATTTACCAAACCATACCTTCATATGATTGTTTCCAAACCAAAACACCAAAGAAGCTTTCTAAACGAGAAATCGAAGAAGAAAACGTCAAAATCAGCTATTCCACCTCCAGGGCTCACTCGGCCGAAACTTGCATGGAAGATCACAGGCATCACCATTGATTTTCGTCCATGGAAAGTGGTATGTTTATGAAGAGGAAGAAGAGATAAACATTTTAATCGGTTCAGATTTTTTATTGGAATTACAGAGTTTAAAAAATAAGCTCGGAAGGTTTTCGGTTCCATGGAGTATCTCTCTCTTTTCCATTTTTGGTTTTGGTGAAAATGAATGAAAGCGAATGAAGTGATGATGATGTGATGGTAAGAGAGGGTGGCATGTGTCATGTTCTTAATTATAAAAAGATTATAAAAAGATTGACAAGTTCTCTCTCTATTTTTTATTTTCTTTTGTATATTTTGAATTTAAAAATTGACATTACTGTCGTCGATTTTAATAGCTACAGTTTTTTATTATTTGAAAAATAATAGACAATTAAATATTAAATAATGAGGCAAATAAACTTTTAAATACAAAAATAAAATTTATAATAAATATTAGATAATGAGTTTACATACTTATCAAAACAATAATAAATAATCCTCTAACTTAAAGATTTAAACAAGATAAATAACTAAACTCCACTAATAATACAAAAAATTCAAAACAAAGTAAATAATCCTACTTGTACTCATCTAAATAGTCCTCATCTGAGTCATCGAGATCGTCAGAATTATCCTCTATATGAGCGCCCTGTGACTGTCCTGGGGGCTGCAAGATAGGTGGGAGTTTTCTTCATGGGGCTGGGCCTGCACTTTTCTGGGAGCTTGGAAAAGTAAAAGGACGAGGTGGAGGGACACGTGATTTAGAACTACTAGGACCCATGGCCTCACATACTCAGTCAAGCTGCTAAGTTGATGACTAAACTGATCCATCTGTGAGTTACTAGTGTTGAGATCCTCACACAAGTTTTTGACAGTCTGTTGCCACTTTCTTTTTTCCCTTTGATAGCAGTCTTCAAGCTCTCTATATTTAGTGGCATGTTGTTCAACTTTCCTATTGAGTATTATGATTTGTTCTCTAAGATCCAAAATATCAGTGCTGGTAGTCGTGGTTGGCCCATTAGCTCAGGGTTGCACCATGGAAGAGTTCCTTACCTCACCCATGCCATATATCCTACCTCTTTGTTTTCCACTCATTGTCTCAATCCATATGCTTTCTTCAGAGACAGGCGATGGATGAGTTACACCAGCCTTTATAGCAGCCTATCGCTCTTGCTCGTCCTGAAACATGCGCTCTTAAAATGTCTCCTACAATGATTGGTAAACTACTTTAAGTATCAATAATAATGAAAAAGTTAAGAAGATATGTGACAAAAATAAGTCCAAACTTACAATGAAGGAAAGTATTATTAGGTCATTTCTTTTTGCACATTCTACGTTACATAAAAAGCAATTACAATGAAGAAGGTAAGTTACCTTTGCCATTCGGAAGTGTTCATCAACCCGTTGAGTCCTATCCTCTTTGCGAGTATGGGTGTGCTAAAAAAATTCATCCATAAGCGATGGTCTTCCAAGCGATTGATTCTACATAATATAAGTAATAATCAAATGAAAGAAGTTAATATTATTGTCAAGGTTTAGAAAAAAAACTCAATTTTTGCATTATTACTAGTCAAATAAGGTTCTTGCATAATTAGGCAGATTAGAACAATCAGCAAAAACAAAACAATCAAGGGATAGCTTCATTATACAAGGTTTGTGATCTGTATGCATTTGTGTTCACAATAACCAAGATAAATACTATGTATACATATAACACAATGATTACTGATGACAAGTCATCATAGGCTAGTTTCACAAGACTTTTTCATTAGTTTTTACTTGGTTTTCATGCATTTCTTAAGTAACAAGCAAGTATTTGGATGAGAATTGTATGCATGCCTTGATTCAACCAAACATTGTTAATTATGTGCATTTTTATGAGATTTATGCAAGAATTGTTTAATATTATGAATGATGTATTATCTTGTGATTATGGCAATACTTTGATGCATTTTGTTTGGTTGATGATAGGTAAGAAGAAGCAGAGCAAGCAACATTGGTGGCCAAAGTTGGCTCACCAACGTTGCCACAAACGTTGCTCTTGACAGCCTGACTGTGCCTTCTTCAAACAAAAATAACTTAAGCTACAAAGCTGTAAATGAGGTGATTCTAAGAACATTGAAAAGTAGGAATCCAGAGCTTTCCAATAATATATGACACTATATGGTGGACACTAAATTTGAGGGAGATAACTTGCCTCGAAAGTGCAAAGATGAACATAGTATCAACCTACAGTAAGGCCAGCTGACCTCTTCACCTTCCATGGAGTATAACTCGAGCTGTAGAGCTCCCAATTATGCGCTTTCAATGGCATTCAAAAGTAGACATTCAGGGCTTTCCAACAATATATAAAAGTGTGGGGTGAAAAATAAGTTTGAGCTTTCGAATCTGGCGTTGTTACCAATGTTGGTGTCAACATTGGTGTGCCAACGTTTCCTTAAATGTTGCACACCAATGCTAGCGACCCTGTTCCCTTCAACAGAGCATAACTTGAGTTACAGAAATCCAATTGAGATGATTCTAGTTAGGTTAGAAAGTTGACATTCAGAGCTTTCCAACCATATATAATAGTCTATAATGGGCATGAAATTGGCAACGTTGACAAGAGGACAAAATGACGTTCCAAGTCTTGCTGGCAACACTATTATGTAAAATTTGGGTGCCAAAAGATTTTGGAGCTAAAAGATTTTGGTCGATGGGTTCGCGTCGATGATGCGTACGCATGAAAGTGGAAAGATTTTAAATCCACGCGTAAGCATGAGCTACGCGCACGCGTGAAATGGCAAAATTGACCATTCACGTATACGCCTAACCAAGCCAATGTTGGAGGGAACGTTGGTGAACAAACGCTACCTCCAATGTCCTTGATGAGAAGCCCAGAATTTGGAGTTGGAAAACTTGAATTGACACGTATGTGTGGACCACTCTTCTTTTTCTTTTTCTTTTCTGCACTTTTACATTTCACTTGTACTGAATTGAATTGAGTTTAGTTTATGCAATTTCAATTTCTTACACCTCCCTTCTGCAATTTTCCTTTCTACACTTTTACAGCTGTGTTGGTGCTGAGATTGATTTACTTTCAAGCAATTTAAATTTTCTGTAAGTATCTTTAGAGTAATGATCAATTAAACCCCCAATTCATTAGGGGAGGAGCTCTATTATAATTCTAATGAATTAATGAAAATTTTCTTCTTCTCAATCCTCTTGGGTAGCTAAGAGATAACTTCTGTTTTGATTTGATCCATTGATTCCGGAAGGGTGTTTGGATTCATTCAATTTCCATGTGAGCCTCGGAAGAGGAATCAGGGAAATTAGAACTGAAGCTATGTTTCTCACAACTCTCTTGATCAACACTATTCGGGAAGAATTGAGATCTTGAGAGTTTGTGTGGTTTATGGATGAGAGAAAATGCTTAACCTCTTCTCATGACAATTAGATCAAGGAATTGGCAAAAATAATTGTGATTAGAGAGAATGGATTGCCAAGGAATTAGGATCCAATCAATTACAATCCGCCATAGATCTACTCATATGAATGAGAAAGGAGTTGAGACTTATTTGATTCATGATGGATTATGATATCTCCAATCCCTGATGAATCTTTGTTCTCTGTTATTTCTCTTTGAGTTTTTTTTACTTGCCTTTGATTTACTGCTTTCTTTTCATTTTGCTTATTTCACCAAACTCTTTTCGCTGTTAGCTTGACTAGATTAATCACCTCACTAAAGTTGCTTGATCCATCAATCCTCGTGGGATCGACCTCACTCACGTGAGTTTTACTACTTGATGCGACCCGGTATACTTGCCGGTTAGTTTGTGTGCAAATTCAATTTTTTCCCATCAAGTTTTTTGCGCCGTTGTCGGGGATTGATTAGATTGACAATGATTAAGTGGGTGATAAGTCTAGATTAAGCATTTTCTTTGCTTTTGTCATTTAAGTTCTTTTAATTTTTTATTTTCTGCTGATACTAAGGTTTTTGTGTTATTGCCTTGCTAAAAAATTCTCATCTATGACATGAATTTCAATTTTTATTGGTGATTGTATTTTACGAAATTCAAATGGAGTTCACCACATCTTTTGATCAAACAAATTTCATGGGATATTAGCCACCATCACAAAATGACGATTCTAATGGTGGCGGGAATATCACCAAGAAATGACAGATTATGAGCAATCCACCCAGTGGGGATATGCTCTAGAGCCACAAAATGATCAAGACAATTTCGTGGGATACTGCCCAATACCACAAAATGATTCATGTCATTATGTTAATGGTGGATGGGAGTATCAACAAGGAATGATAGAATATGAACACCTCCCAGAGACACAAGGTAACCCATATTTTGATGAATCTAACAACTACTCATGTTGTGGCTGGGAGGGTCAAAACCAAAGAGATTTTAATGATCCATATTCTATTCATCAAGAGACATCATCACTTGACTGTGCTTTCAATAAATTCATAAAAGATTGCTCCCGAGGACCACAAAATAATCCATAATGTGATGAATCTAACAACTACTCATGTTGTGGGTGGGAGGATCAAAACCAAAGAGCATTCGATAGTCCATACTCCATTCATCAAGAGCCATCATCACTTGAGAGTACCTTCAATGCATTTATGGAAAATTTTCCAACCCCACCTCCTAGTTTTTCATTTGAAAATTCTTCATCACTTGACTGTGCCTCAACATAAAGCCCCCTCCAAAATCCATACAACTCATTTCACCAACCACAAAATTCATTTCACAATATACAAAATTCATTCCATATCCCTCAACCCAACTTTACCACAACACCCACAAGTCCACAAAATCAGCCCTACCCTTCTCCTCTCTTGCTACAAGCAGAACAATGCCTTCAAAGTGCCAGAGAATCTCAGGAGAGAGTGAGAAAACTCTTGGAAAGACGAGAAAAATTATTGGAAAGTCAAGAACAATCCTGGAAATTACGAGAAATCCTCTTCAAGAAGATGGATGGGCACTTAGAGAAAACAAGGAAGCACTTAGGAATGCTAAGCAAGGAGGGTGAAAACCAAGTTGTGAGTGAGGAAGTGGAAGAAGAGGTTCCTGTGTCAAGTGGAATTTCAATGAAGAATGAGGTTGTGGAGGTATGTGAGCCTAGGATTCTATATCCACAGAGGCTACTTGAGGTGATAGAGGAATATGAAGACTCACTCCCAAAAGACTTAATGGAACATCATATAGAAGAAAGGGAGGAAGCCAATCAAGGAAGTTCACACTCAATTGAAGTAGAGAGCTACATAAAGGAATGGTTCATTAAACTACCAACTCAAGAGGCTTCTAATGACGAGAACACTCCAACCATAACACAATTCCCAATTCTTGATGTCAAAGAAGTGAAGGCAACTAAGAAAAGCACTAAAAGAAGGATTGTGACCAAGATACAAGGGACTACATCTATGAAGAAGAAAAGGTCAACTACAAGCAATCCAACCCTTGCTGCCCCAACAAGCAAAGCAAATCAAGCAAATAACAAAAGGAAGCTTGCTGGGAAGAGACCAAGACAAGGGGTATTGACTAGCTCTTCTCTCTCCCTGAGGTCATTCCTCTTAACAAACTGGAAGAAGAGGAAGAAATTCATCAGCAACATGTCAAGCAAATGACACTAAAAGAGCGCTTGTTGGGAGGCAACCCAACTAGAGATAGTTTCCTTTCTTAGTTATTTCAGTAAAAGAGTTAAGTAGATTTCTCTGTATTGCAAGGAGTTAAGTTTGGTGTTGCACACCAAAGTAATTCAAGGGAAAATGTGTAATTCTAAGTTTGGTGTTCCACCACTAATTTCATTAAGAGCACATTGCAACACCTCAGCGTGACTAATCACTCACTCCTAACAATCAAGAGAAGCTACTTAACAATTGCTTAGTTGTTAGTTTATAGTTTGTTTTATCAAATTGTTTAGTCTCTAGCTCATAGTTTTTTTCTTAATAAAAGCACTTGATGTTTCATGTATGCATTCAATCTGCTGCATTAGGTAAGGAACTAAGTTTGGTGTTCCCATACCAACTTAAGTCCAGACAATCACAAGCATACATGCATGCTAACTATCTCTTAAGTACTTGGGGAACAAGCAACTTTCAAATTCTTTATAGAAGAGCTATTCAATCTCTTGGAGGGTAAGATGCATCATCATATGGAAAAACACAAAGGAAAGATATGAAGGCCAACACTGATGATGACAAGGAGGAAGCAAGAAGAAACCAAGAGGTTGTACTGTCACTTAACTGCCTGTAGCTTAAATGTGTTAGTTGAAAGTTCTATTATGCCCCTGTTGATTAGTCTCCTGTTAAGTCATGAGTCATTTTTATTTTTATGGTTGGCTAGTTCAGTGCTTTTATCATCTCATCTTAATTGAATTATATGCATTGTTCTCCATGCTTGAATAAAAGAAAAATTATTGTGAAACAGAGAAAGAGTAAAGGTATATTTTGATATCATGAATTCTCACTTTGGCTGAGTTTGGTTCTAGCTATGTTGTAGGAGATGTGAATTTCAATGACAACATGCATCAAGAATGGGATACTCAAAGGTGCGAGGAGCCATATGCATATGATCAATCTTCATGGCAACAACCTCTACCAATACACTATGAACAAGAGCCATTCTATGATGCATACCAATCAAATGGTTATGGTGAATCCCCTTGTGACTTTCAAGAACCACCACCATATGCCTATGAGCCATGTCCTCAACATAACCGTCAACCATGCTCACAAGCTGCTTTTCACCAAACCCCCTCCAAATGATCCTACTCCTTATCCACCACACCAACCACCTTTTGAGCCATATGAGCCACACATAGAACCACCACCATCCCAGCATCACCACTTCCAAGAGCCACCCCTCCATACTATTACCAAGGTGAACCACCTCCAATGTATAAAAATTTTCAACCACAAGATGAGTTTTACTATCCACCACAACCCTCTATGGAAGAAGATCCATGTCCATCGATCCAAGAGCCATATGATCCTAATCATGTTATCCAAGCAGAACAAGAGTCAAGGGATCATCTCAAGGATGCATTGGATCAATTTCAAGCAACCATGGAGCGTGTTGTACAACAAGTAGAAAGAGTGGAGAGTGTTGAACCGCCACAACCCTACCAAGAAGAACCACCTTCCTATTATGAACCCTTTCTCCAATACAATGAATCCTCTTATCCACTCCAATCCTCAATGGATGAAACCCTTGGCCTTATGCTTCAAGGGCAAGGAGAAATACAAAAGGAGGTACTAGAATTCACGGCCACCTTAGTCGAGGTAGTAAACCGATTAGCCTCCCAATGCTTGGACACTCAAGGAACTCCCATGGAAACATGTGGAGGATCAAATGAAGAGCATAGCATGAAGGAGAAATTGGAAACTCCAGTGGGAAATGAGGAATTTTGCTTTGTATTGGAACAATTAGAGGAAGCTATAATTGTTGAAGAAAAGGAAGAAGTGGTTGAAGACTTAGGAGATGCGGAATCTCCATGGGAATCTAAGGTCATTAAAAATCCCTCCAACAAGATCGAAGTTGATGTTGAGGAGGAAAGTCACAACCTCCAAAGCATATTCCATATGAAGAATTGGACGGGATAGAGCAAGAATTGAGTTCCCTTGGCAATGAAGATCATGCATCCAATCTTAGTGGTGAAGAATCCTTTGAGCTTGAAGAACCTTCTCCCGGTAAATTTAAAAATATTGTGGAGGTATACCTTTCTCATCCTCTCAATTATGATTTGAGTAAGGGAAAAGGCTTAGATAAAATTGCTGAACAAAGGATTACATTTGAAGAATCTTGTGAAGAAGTGGAAGTCTTTAGAAAAAGAAGGACGGGAGTTGAATACGCTTCATCAAGATCCTTGGAAGCTTCTTTACCTAGGTTGTCATCTACTCCTTCATTCGAGTGGGTAAAATTCATCTCTATTAGCTTTATTGTCCCACTTGAGTATGGCTTGCTTGAAATGGATGGTCAACTTAGGATGCTTTGCGGGATGAAGCGTAAGAGGAAGATGTTTTGTGGTTGGCATTATAAATCAAGGCTCATTATGGTTGACACATCAAAATGGGAATATAAGGGTTGGAATAGTGCTCAATTAGATGGGTTTAGGAGAATTGTTGGACACTTCTTTGAGAATTCTAATGTCGTGCCACCCGGAAGGACTAATAATGATCAACTTCAAGACGAGTGTGAAAATAAAGTGTGGGATCCCAGATTACAAGAATAGGATCGACTTTGGGAGCCCCAAGCATGTGAATAACTCCATCAAGACTTGGTGCAACTTATGAGAAATCTTGGGCCACAATGGAGAACCAAGCATTAGTGGGAGTTCCAAGAAGAATTTAAGCACAAGCCACCTTGAGAGGAGCCCCCTATAAGTTTAACTTAAGGAGAATAAATAAAAGTGCTAGGTGAGAGACACTTTACCATGGTAAAATCTTTTCAATTTCTTCTTTGTAAATATTGCTAATATTAGTTTAAATTCATGTTTTGGTTGATTTGTAGAGTGTAGTAGTAGTTCAGTATGTTAAACAAAGTTTTAGGGTGTTTTGGTAGTTATTTGGAGGTTTGGAATGCTTTGATTGGTGCAAAAACATAGAAAATTTTGAAAAATAGAGCACCAACCCACGCGTACACACACCTCACGCGTACGCGTGCCCCAAGCTTTTCGGCCAATTGAAGAACGGATTTCCTATCGGTAAAAAAATTCACAAATATAATCACATTGTATGTATAGCTTCTAAACCAACAGAAAATCCTTTCTTACAAACGTTTTGGTTGTCACAAGTAACAAACCCAATAAATTTATAAACTGAAGTATTCAAATCTCGGGTCATCTTCTCAAGGAATTGCAGGGAAGTGTATTTTTCTATTGGTTATAAAAAACAATGTTTTTGGGTTTTGAAAAGGTTTTGAACAAGAGAAATAGATTGTAGTAATTAATAAATTAATAACGAAGAAATCTCTTGGCAAGGTATGAAAACTGGAATTCCTATCCTAGATATCCTTATCAATGGTGATGAGAATTATACTTTTGCCCCCACTAAGTCAACCTCTAACTATGAAGGTTAGTTAAGTGGACAAATTAATTTAACACCTAAAGTCATAGTCAACTCCTTAAGGAAAGACTAGAGTTATAGGAATCTAAATTAATCATCAAGAATAATAATTATCAATCACGATGAGTTTGACAACTCAAGAGTCACCAATTAATCAACCAAAGCCAATAGTAAAAATCTAAATTATTTATATAAAGAAAGGGAAGCAATCATAAGTCTGAAATACCTCAATGTGTATTAATTAAGAAAATCATAACATGAATAGTCCATAAGCCAATTTGGCAACATATATAATTAACAAACGAAAGAAGTCAAAATAAAGGAATGTTGAACCTGATGTGAAGAAGAGATAATCCTAAGTCCTTTAAGAGGAATCCTAATCCTAATCCTAAGAGAGAAGAGAGAATCTCTCTCTCTAAAAACTACATCTAAATCCTAAAACTATGTATGTTGTATGAAGTATCCAGAATCCAACCTCCTCTCATGAATGGATGGATTTCTCCATTTATAATCCTTTAATCTGTGTTCTCTGGGTTTAGATTTGGGCCAAAAGGGGCCAGAAATCGCTGGGGCCGACTTCTGCAAGTTCTGCAGGTCACGCACGTCACGCATCTGCGTGGGTCACGCGGTCGCGTTATCTGGAGTTTTGCTCTTCACGCTGTCGCGTCAGTCATGTGTCCGCGTTAGTTGCGTTTCGCGGGTCACGCATTCGCGTCATCCAGGCGCTCGCGTCGATTCTCTTTTGTGCTAAGCACGCGTTCGCGTCGTCTATGTGGACGCGTCGCTGCTAGTTTCTCCAAAACTCCAATTTGTGCTTTTCTTCTATTTTTGTATGTTCTCTTTCCATCCTTTGAGTCATTCCTGCCCTATAGAACCTGAAAGTACTCAACACACAAATCACGGCATCGAATGGTAATAAAGGATAATTAAATTTGATTATTTTAAAGCATAAGAAACATGTTTTCTCATATGTCATATCGTAAGGAAGGAATTGTAAAACCATTTAAATTCATATGAATAAGTAGGTGAAAAGTTGATAAAACCATTCAATTTAAGCACAAGATTTATCATGAAATAGTGGTTTATCAATCTCCCCACACTTAAACAATAACATGTCCTCATGCTAAATCCATGAGAAAAAAAGTAAAGGTAAAATGGTGGGATCATATGCAATGCAATCTACTCTAAATGCAACTACCTAAATGAGTCATGCAATCCTAGTTATTATTCACCTATATATAAAGCATACATATAGTCAAATTAATTCATATCTTCAAGGAATCATGTATGTACAACTAGGGCCAAATCATATTAAAGCACAATTACAATTGAGTTGAGTTAAGATAGTTCACAACTTGCAAGACAATCAATAATTAAACGTGGACATATGAGAATGAGCTATTGAACCCTCACTGGATTTTGTGTTTGCTCTCCAGTCACTCAGTGTTTATTTGGGTTAATCGCTCTATTCTTCTTTCTATCCTTACTTTCTATAACTTTGTTCTTCATCTAACCAATCAACAAATATGGAATATAGACATACAAAAATCATGAGGTCTTTTCAAGGTTGTAATGGGGCCAGGGTAAAGGTAAGGGTATATGTATAAGGCTAAGTGAGCTAATAAGTGAATCCTTGACTAGTCTAAGATCTCACCTAACATACATACTTTTTATATAAATCAAAGTTTCTTAACCTACTTGCCCAGATTTTTCTGTATTGCAAACTCATGCATTAAATTTAACTTTGTCCCATGTGCATTGATTCTTCTTATTTTGCGTTTGGGGAATTTTTTGTATCCCCTTTTTGAAAAATTTTTTTTAAATACACATGGTGACTTTGATTGTTTTGATTTCACATGAGCATGCTTCCCAAATTATTGAAACATCTTATTTAGTACAAATTCCTACTTTGTTTCTGTCATCTCATGTTCCCATAAAATTTCCCATTCTTAAATTTTTTTACACACTATCTATCTTAAGCTAACCAAGGATTCAACTTGGAATTTTTATTTTGTTTTTCTACTTAAGGCTAGTAATGTAGTTATAAAATAAGAGGGGATTAAAAAGCTCAAGGGGGCTAACAAGGATGGCATAAAAGGTAGGTTTATTTGGGACAAGTGGGTATAAATACAAATAATGGCCTCAATCATCTCTTGGTATGTATCTATATTCTATATTGGACATATATATTAAAGCAAAGTAAAGAACACCAGAATGAAAAAGAAGGGCAAAACACACAGGAATGAAATTTATGGTTTGAATGCAACCATACATTTAAGCTCAAAACTCACAGGCTGTGTGTTCTCAAGCTCATAAATCATATATCAGTTATGTATGTCATGCAAGTAGAAATTTAAGAGTTTCCATTCAACTCAATGTAAATCTTTAAGGTGCCCCTTAAAATCTTAGTGTTTCTCCTTAAAGAAATGTTGTTAACTAACTAACATATAATGCTATATATACAAGGTGTGTGGATTGTTTTATTATACTATGGTTCCTAGCTTACTCTCTTTATTTTTCAATCAAATCAACTATCATATGCTAAAAAGGGTAAACTATTCTAATTAATCCACTTAATATATAACTAGTAAACTGTTCCGAGGGTAACCTGAAACTGTAGGTCGATCTCGGATGAGATCTTCTGTGCTGGTCGGAGCTGTTGTGTCTGACTTGTTGATGGTGGTCGGAGCCGCCGCGTCCGACTTGTAGATGGTGGCCAGAGCTGCCGCGTCCGACTTGTTGGACTGGTTGCACTGCTGATCCTTCGTCACCGGAGGGTGGGGGGTACCTGCAAGAGACTCCGATGCTTAAGTTAGCATGGGTATTAAACAGGTTTTATGTAGAATCAGAGTATGAGTTATACCTGGATGCTCCAGTGTATTTATAATGGTGAGAAGTGACCTTCTTAGATAAGATAAGTTAGTTATCTTATCTTATCTTATCTTATCTTTGGGTGAGGTCAGCTTTATCTTCAACGGAACCGCCTTTATCTTTCGGCTGCCTTTGGATTGGGCTGTGTTCCTTCGTTTGGGCCTTCTTGGGCCTCTGTGGCGTTTTGGCCAAGCTCTTTGAGAAGAGGTCGGATATTGGCCGAGCTCTTTAAGAAGAGGTCGGATAGCCTGACCTGAAGAGGTCGGTTGGCTTGTTGCTAAACATCCCAGGTCGGTCATCTTGACCCAGGGTATGAATAGTGCCCCTGCTTGAGTTCGATCTTTTCGTGAGATCGTGTTTTTCAGAGCTTCGATCTCTTTGGAAGTCGTGCTCAAGCATCTGTCTGGCTTTGATTCTTCATTGCTTTGAAATCTTTTGCAGATTTTCTAGAGGTTTGGTACTCACAGTCCGTCCTCTTTTGAGTAGTAGTGTGGGTTTTCTACCCTTGCCTTCTGGATCACGCCTTGCTTTTGTGTTGACAACCCTCTGCTTTGGTGAAGTTATCCTTGCGGCTTGATATCCGGACTCTTAGTGACTTGTCTGATGACTTTTTAGTGTTCTTTGTATAGAACCTTTTTAGTCTCGGATGACGTACGTAGCCCTGTTTGAGATTGTGCCTTCTTTGAGTGGAGTTGTATCCCTTTTAGCTAAGCACTTTTGAGCCTTAAGGTTTTTTCTTAACCTTTTGGCTTGTTCTTTTTTGAGATTGTACTTGCGCCTCTTCTTAGCTGACGTCGACCTGTACGACTTTGCCCCTGCTTGAGTTCGATCTTTCCGTGAGATTGTGCTCTCTTTGGGGGAAGTCGTACTCAAGCATCCTGACTTTGGTCGATCTTGAGTAGTTTTATTTTGTGCGAGTTTGGCATTGCCTTTTTTAGTTTGTTGAGAGGTCTTTTCAGCCTTCTTCCGACTTGTTTGTCTTCACTGTTCGGGCTTTTTAGTCATAATCCAACAACTTTTTAGGTATAGTTCCTGATGGGAAACCTTTTATAGTCTGTTTGGATGACTTTTTAGCGCCGTTTTGATTTGTGCTTTTGCCTTTTAAGTAGTGTCTTTTTTCAAGACTTCGTACCTTTTAGCAAAGCATTCCTGGCATTCCTCTGGCCGTTGCGAGATGTCTTTGTCCCCTTTGTGGATCTTTGTAGAGTGTCGGTATTTTGTTGTCCGACCTCTTTTGATCACTGCCGGTTTTGTCCACTTTCTGCTTGGTTGAGGTGGTCCTTGGGGCTAACTTGTCCGACGACTTTTTTAGTGTTCTTTGGTAGAACCTTTTTAGTTGGTCTGAACAATTTTGATAGCCTTGTCATGGAGCCGTGGCTTTTTGGGCAAAGCTATGTCCCTTTTAGCGCACGCTTTTCGTTGGTCCAATTTCTCGTGTCGACGAGCTGTAGCTTTCGTTGGTCCGACTTTTTGTCGGTCCAAGCTGTGGTTTTCGTTGGTCCGACTTCTTCTTGTCGGTCCAAGCTGTAGCTTTTGTTGGTCCGACTTTTTCTTGTTGTTCCAAGCTGTAGCTTTGGGCCGACTTCTTCATGTCGGTCACTTCTAAGTTATTTCTAGTAATCCTCTTTATTGGACCTCTGTCAGGTCTCTTTCAGGGATTACTTTTTATAACTTTTTGTTTATGGGACGACTTCTTTACGTCAGTCCCTTCTCCAAGTTATTTTTGTAATCCTCTTTCTTGGACCTTTGTCAGATCTCTTTCAGGGATTACTTTTATAACTTGTCCGTTGTAGGAGACCGACTTCTTTATGTCGATCTCTTCTAAGTTATTTCGTAACCCTCTTTCTTGGACCTTTGTCAGGTCTCTTTCAGGGATTACTTTTATAACTTATTTTTGTAGGAAACCGACTTCGTTAGGTCGATCTCTTCTAAGTTATAGCAATTTCTCTTTTATAGGGTTGTCCAGACCTCTTTCCAGGGATTTGCTGATAACTTGGGTTGACTTGGTCCGACTTCTCAACGTCGGCCAGTCTTTAAGTTACTATTTTAGCAATCCGTAAGACCTCGTCAGGTTCTTTTTTGGATCACTTTCGATAACTTCTTACATTATTTTGTGTTCATCTTTGCCGATTTGTAGAAAGTGGTTGGCATCTCTAGCTCGTCCTTTGGGTGAATTGCGTTTTCACCTTTATCGGACGACTCATCTTTATCGTGGTCGTGCAGTGAAATTGTTTTTCACTTTCTGCCGACCTGTAGCTTTATAATCGGACGATGAACTCTGCTTTCACTTTTTTGCCGACCTTGTCGAAATCGGGCGATGAATTCTGGTTTCATCTTTGCCGAATTTTATCATGATCGGGCGGTGAATTTGGTTTTCACCCCGCCGACCTTGTCGTGATCCGGCAGTGAAATTTGCGTTTCAGATTAATGCATCTTGGTATAGCAGTGAATTTTGTTTTCACTTTGTCGAAATCGAATGATGAATTCGGTTTTCATCGTGGTCGGGCGGTGAAGTTGGTTTTCACCTTGCCGACTTGTCGCTTTGTAATCGGACGATGAGTTTGGTTTTCATCTTGCCGACTTTGTCGTGATCGGGCGATGATTTTGGTGTTTCACCTTGCCGACCTGCCGTAGTCGGGCGTCTTGGTAGGAAACTTTTTAGGGAATCTGCAATCTTTTAAACAATAATATAAAGATAAGAGTGTGTACATGTTAGTACTTGCCTTTCTAGGTCGGGCAATCGTTTTGGATCTCGGCCTGGCGCCCTTTTTAGATTGCAGGCATGCCATGACCTTGGTAGCTCTTGCCCTTCAAGTTCGGGCAGTCTGTAGCAACCTTTCCCCAGTTCTTCTAAACAACTTGGTATGGTCCTTTCCAGTTGGGTGCTAGCTTTCCTTCTCCAGGTCGAGTTGTTCCGATATCATTTCGGATTAGGATAAGGTTGTTGTTGGCAAAGCTTCGCTGTACAACCTTCTGATTGTATCTTGAGGCCATTCGACGTTTTAACGCCTCTTCCTTGATCGGAGCTCTCTCTCGGACTCTTGGAAGTAGGTCGAGTTCTTTCCTTTGGATTTGGGAGTTGACCTCTTCATTTTAGAAGATCATTCTTGGGGGATCCTTCTTCGATCTCTACTGGGATCATTGCCTCCATTTCGTAAATCAATCGGAAGGGTGATTCCCCCGTGGTGAAGTGTGGAGTTGTCCGATATGCCCATAGGACTTGTGGGAGCTCTTCAGCCCAAGCTCCCTTTGTGTCCTTTAGTCTCCGTTTTAACCTAGCTAGTATGACTTTGTTGGCAGCTTCTGCTTGTCCATTGGCTTGTGGGTGTTCTACGGATGTGAATTGGTGCTTTATTTTCAAGTTAGCCACTCTTTTCTTGAAACCTGTGTCCGTGAATTGAGTGTCATTGTTTGTGGTGATGGAGTAAGAAACCCCAAACCTTGTAATAATGTTCTTGTACAAGAATTTCTGACTTCTTTGAGCAGTGGCATTAGCTAGGGGCTCTGCCTCAATCCATTTTGTGAAGTAATCCACCCCTACAATGAGGAACTTGACTTGTCCCGATCCTTGGAAAAATAGTCCGAGGAGGTCGAGTCCCCTCTTTGCGAACGGCCAAGGTGATGTTACACTGATGAGCTCCTCTGGTGGGGCAATGTGGAAGTTGGCATGCTTTTTGATGTAAAGCTTTGACTTTGTATTTGGGTTTTTGCTCTGTTGTTGCCTCCAAAGGGTGCCCTTGGACTTTTGTGTGAGTCCTGGGGTTTCCCTTTTACTGCCACGTCTGTCACTTTATGTTTTACTGTTATTGTCCGAGTTATTTCCTTATTTGCCCGAGTTGTTTGGTAGTAATTCCATAGTCGACCTATGTCTTTGAGATGTCTACTAAGATCCCGGACAGCGTGTCTGATTAGCTGGATTTCATAGTTTAAATGCGTGTTACTGTGGCTGACCCTGAGTACATCCCTTATACCGCCTTCGAGACCGATTTGTTGTGGTCTTGTAATGTAGCTCGGATGAGGCTTCTGTTATTGCCCCTTGGTTGGCTAGTTTTGAAAATGCATCAGCTCGGGCATTCTGCTCTCAAGGTATGTGTCGGACCTCATATCCCCGAATTGTCCGAGCCGTTGGTGCTGGCTGGTTTTGAAAATGCATAAGCTCGGGCATTCTATGTGTCGGACTTCATTTTTCTCCGATTTGTCCGAGTTGTTGGTGCTTGCTGCATTAGCTCGGGCATTCTATGTGTCAGACTTCATTTTCCCCGATTTGTCCGAGCTATTTTCTGTTTTTGTCCAGAGTCCCCCGAATTGTCCGAGATGTTTTCTGGTTTTGTCCAAGGTCTCCCGAATTATCCGAGCTGTCCTCTGTAGGATTCTTCCAGCTAAGTTTGTTTTCTGCAGGATGCCCTTTATTGGCTGGTTGGTTGGAACTCTGATAGTGTGAGCTTGAAAGTATGGGTGGAGTCGTCGAGAGGTGAGTATGAGGGTGTAGGCGAACTTTTTTTATCTGTTGATAGGTTAGTTCGGTCCCTTGTAAAGCTTTGCTGATGAAGTAGACGGGTTGTTTCCCACTTTCGTCTTCTCTGACTAGTGCTAAGGCTATTGCCTGACTTCCCACTGCGAGGTATAATGAGTTCTTCACTTTCCCGTGGTCTGGAAAGGATGGGTGGTTGCCCCAAGAATTTTGAAATCTCGGAAGGCTTGTTCGTACTCCGTTGTCCTTTTCAACTCGTCCGACCTCCTTGGTGTGAGGTGGACGTTCAACTCGTCCGACCTCTTTGGTATGAGGTAGATGTTTAACTCGTTCGACCTCTTTGGTATGAGGTGGACCTTCAACTCGTCCGACCTCTTGGTTGTGAGGTGGACCTTCAACTTGTCCGACCTCTTTGGTGTGAGGTGGACCTTCAATTCGCCCGACATCTTCGGTGTGAGGTGGACCTTCAACTTGTCCGACCTCTTTGGTGTGAGGTGGAGCTTAAACTCGCCCGACATCTTCAGTGTGAGGTGGACCTTCAACTTGTCCGACCTCTTTGGTGTGAGGTAGACCTTAACTCGCCCGACCTCTTCGGTGTGAGGTGGACCTTCACCTTGTCCGACCTCTTTGTTGTGAGATGGACCTTCAACTTGTCCGACCTCTTTGTTGTGAGGTGGACCTTAACTCGCCCGACCTCTTCCGTGTGAGGTGGACCTTCAACTCGTCCGACCTCTTTGGTGTGAGGTGGACCTTCAACTCGCCCGACCTCTTCGGTGTGAGGTGGACCTTCAACTTGCCCAATTCTTTGTTATGAGGTGGGCCTTCAACTCGTCCGACCTCTTTCTCCTTTTTGCTTTTGATTGGGCGAGGTGGTAGGATCTTCTCCGATTGATCTTCTCTTTTCTTGGACTCTTTATCCTTGTCCCGTGGTGTGTTAGGAGAATTCGGTTTTTTAGCTTTCTCCTAGTCGAGAGTTCTCTTCCATGTTGATGTATTTCTGTTCCCGTTCCTGTACCTCGTTCAGAGATGTTGGGTGCTTCTTGGATATTGAGTGGCTGAGAGGTCCTTCTCTTAGGCCATTGATGAGTCCCATGATGGCCGCTTTTGTTGGAAGACTTTGTATGTCAAGGCATGCGTTGTTGAATCTTTCCATGTAGTTGTGAAGGCTTTTCTGATCTCCTTGTTTAATTCCCAGCAAGCTTGAAGTGTGTTTGGCTTTATCCTTCTGGATGGAGAACCTGGCGAGGAATCTTCTTAACAAGGTCGTCAAACTTGTGATGGATCTTGGAGACAAACTGTCGAAGCACCATATTGCTGTCTTCGTTAGAGTAGTCGGGAAGACTTTGCATCGAATGGCGTCCGATGTGTCGGTGAGGTACATTCTTCTGAAATTACTGAGATGATGGCTTGGATCCAATGTGCCGCCGTACGGGATCATGTCGGGAGCCTTGAAGTCCTTTGGGACTTTAGCTTTCATGATATCTTTGGTGAATGGGTCTTGATCTTTGTAGGGGCTGTCTTCGTGACCGGATCGAGTTGTTTTGGCCTTGAGATCTGCTTCGAGTTTTAGGAGCTTGTCCTTTAACTCGTGGCATCACCTAACTTCCCTTCGTAGGTCTCTCTCAGCTTCTTGTTGATGTTCCACCTTTTTTTCGAGTTGCTTTAAGCGATCTTGAAGTGCCTCCATAGCCTCCTCTTTTGGCGAATTCTCGCCTTTGGTGGGTTGAAGAGTATCTTTTGGTGTAGTATCCGCGTCTTTGTGCGGTGTTCTATCCTCTAGATTTGAATCATGGTCGTTGTCATGGTTGTCCGCCATGGTGATGGGATGACTTCCAGGTTCCCCGACAACGGCGCCAATGTTCCGAGGGTAACCTGAAACTGTAGGTCGATCTCGGATGAGATCTTCTGTGCTGGTCGGAGCTGTTGTGTCCGACTTGTTGATGGTGGTCGGAGCCGCCGCGTCCGACTGGTAGATGGTGGCCAGAGCTGCCGCGTCTGACTTGTTGGACTGGTTGCACTGCTGATCCTTCGTCACCGGAGGGTGGGGGTACCTGCAAGAGACTCCGATGCTTAAGTTAGCATGGGTATTAAACAGGTTTTATGTAGAATCAGAGTATGAGTTATACCTGGGTGCTCCAGTGTATTTATAATGGTGAGAAGTGACCTTCTTAGATAAGATAAGTTAGTTATCTTATCTTATCTTATCTTATCTTTGGGTGAGGTCAGCTTTATCTTCAACGGAACCGCCTTTATCTTTCGGCTGCCTTTGGATTGGGCTGTGTTCCTTCGTTTGGGCCTTCTTGGGCCTCTGTGGCGTTTTGGCCAAGCTCTTTGAGAAGAGGTCGGATATTGGCCGAGCTCTTTAAGAAGAGGTCGGATAGCCTGACCTGAAGAGGTCGGTTGGCTTGTTGCTAAACATCCCAGGTCGGACATCTTGACCCAGGGTATGAACATAAACTAAGGTGCAAATTAAGCTAAAATATCCAAGATATATACAGCCCAAAGTGCAGAATGTAAAAGTACAACAAAAACAAAAGAGAGAAAAATGTGCAAATAAAATACAGAAAATGGACAAAATAAGATAAGAGTCTGTAGTGGTTCACCAAAAGAGAAATATGCCAGAGATGGTGACCTCCCCACACTTAAATAATAGCATCGTCCTCGATGCTCACTCGAACTGGGTGTGAAGAAGTGTCATCTCTGGAAGGCTGGGCTGCCGGTGTCTCAGTGGTAAGCTGAGGGTCTGCAGTCTCTGTGAAGCGGGCTGCTGAAGCGGAGGCTCTGTCTGTAAAGGAATGTCTAAATCAGCAGCCTGTAGCTGGTGGTGCTCCTCATGATGTGGGACAGTGTGCTCTGGACCACCCTGCTTAGCCTGGGTAGGTGCCTCCTCCTCATGATCGGTCACCTCCTCCTCGGATGTGTCGGAGGGCGTGTCGGGCGGATATCGCCACCAGATCGGATCATCAGCTTGAGGTGCTCATAGCGCCGCTTGTGGCAATGCTAAGACCTCTCATAACGTCGCCAGTTGCGACGTTCAGACCTCACAAAGTGCTACTGGTGATGGCGTTCCATCTGGTCTAAGCGGTCAAAGAGTCGGTGCACCAGAAAATAGACGGGCTCAGGAGCAGGTGGGGATGCAGTGGGTAGTGCTGTGCCAGTGGAAGCACAAGGAGAAGCTGAAGAAGTAACTGCCTCATCAGGGTCAGTGAGAAACGGGGGTCAGTAGCTGATGAGCGGATAATTTATACGCTTTTTCGCATTGTTTTTAGGTAGTTTTTAGTAAGTTCAAGCTACTTTTAGGGATGTTTTCATTAGTTATTATGTTAAATTCACATTTCTAGACTTTACTATGAGTTTGTATGTTTTTCTGTGATTTCAGGTAATTTCTGGCTGAAATTGAGGGACTTGAGCAAAACTCTGAAAAAGGCTGACAAAAGGACTGCTGATGCTGTTGGAATCTGACCTCCCTACACTTTTCTGGAGCTACAAAACTCCAAATGGCGCGCTCTCAACGGCGTTGGAAAGTAGATATCCAGAGCTTTCCAGTAATATATAATAGTCCATACTTTATTCGGAAATTGACGATGTAACTTGGCGTTGAACGCCAAGTACATGCTGCTGTCTGGAGTTAAACGCCAGAAACACGTCATGATCCGGAGTTGAACGCCCAAAACACATTATAACTTGGAGTTCAACTCCAAGAGAAGCCTCAACTCGTGGATAGATCAAGCTCAGCCCAAGCATACACCAAGTGGGCCCCGGAAGTGGATTTATGCATCAATTACTTACTCATGTAAACCCTAGTAGCTAGTCTAGTATAAATAGGATAATTTACTATTGTATTAGACATCTTTTGACAGTTTAATCTTTTGACTGTTTAGTCTTTGATCATTCGGTCTTTTGATCATTCAGGGGGCTGGCCATTCGGCCATGCCTGAACCTTTCACTTATGTATTTTCAACGGTGGAGTTTTTGCACACCATAGATTAAAGGTGTGGAGCTCTGCTGTACCTCAAGTTTCAATGCAATCACTATTACTTTCTATTCAATTCTCTTTTATTCTTATTCCAAGATATACGTTGCACAACACTTTGATGAATGTGATGATCAGTGACACTCATCATCATTCTCACCTATGAACACGCGTGACTGACAACCACTTCCGTTCTACCTTAGGCCGGGCGCATATCTCTTAGATTCCCCAACAGAATCTTCGTGGTATAAGCTAGATAGATGGCGGTGTTCATGGGGATCCGAAAAGTCTAACCTTGTCTGTGGTATTCCGAGTAGGATCCCGGGAATCCGGAAGGTCTAACCTTGTCTGTGGTATTCCGAGTAGGATTCCGGTATTGAATGACTGTGACGAGCTTCAAACTCCTGAAGGCTGGGCGTGATGACAAATGCAAAAGAATCAAGGGATTCTATTCCAACCTGATTGAGAACCGACAGATGATTAGCCGTGCTGTGACAGAGCATTTGGACCATTTTCACTGAGAGGATGGGATGTAGCCATCAACAAGGGTGATGCCTCCAGACGATTAGCCGTGCAGTGACAGCGCATAGGACCATTTTCCCGAGAGGATTAAAAGTAGCCATTGATGATGGTGATGCCCTACATACAGCTTGCCATGGAAAGGAGTAAGAAGGATTGGATGAAAGCAATAAGAAAGTAGAGATTTGAAAGGATTCTAGCATCTCCACACGCCTATCTGAAATTCCCACTATTGATTCACATAAGTATTTCTATCCCTTTTTATTTTCTATTTATTATTAATTTTCGAAACCCATAACCATTTAATCTGCCTAACTGAGATTTACAAGGTGACCATAGCTTGCTTCATACCAACAATCTCTGTGGGATCGACCCTTACTCACGTAAGGTATTACTTGGATGACCCAGTACACTTGCTGGTTAAGTTGAATGAAGTTGTGATCATAAATTCTAATAGAGCCAATTTTTAAATCTCATGCAAATACAAGGAGGATCACAATTTCGTCCACCAAGTTTTTGGCGCCGTTGCCGGGGATTGTTCGAGTATGGACAACTGACAGTTCATCTTGTTGCTCAGATTAGGTAATTTTCTTTTCAAAAATCTTTTTCAAAAATTTTTCTTTTCTTTTTCGTTTTTCCAAACTTTATTTTCGAAAAAATTTAATAAAAATACAAAAAATCATAAAATCATAAAAATAAAAAATATTTGGTGTTTCTTGTTTGAGTCTTGAGTCAATTTTTAAGTGTGGTGTCAATTGCATGCTTTAAAAAATTTTCTTGCATTTTTCGAAAACTCTCATGCATTCATAGTGTTCTTCATGATCTTCAAGTTATTCTTGACAAGTCCTCTTGTTTGATCTTGATGATTTCTTGTTTTGTGTTGTTTGTTGTTTTTCATATGCATTTTTTGTTTGTTAGAGTCCATGCATTAAAGATTTCTAAGTTTGGTGTCTTGCATGTTTTCTTTGCATCAAAAATTTTTCAAAATTATGTTCTTGATGTTCATCATGATCTTCAAAGTGTTCTTGGTGTTCATCTTGACATTCATAGTGTTCTTGCATGCATCTTGTGTTTTGATCCAAAATTTTCATGTTTTGGGTCATTTTTGTGTTTTTCTCGTTCATCATTAAAAATTTCAAAAATCAAAAAAATATCTTTTCCTTACAAGTCAAGTCAAATTTTCAATTTTAAAAATCTTATCTTTTCAAAATCTTTTTCAAAAATTATATCTTTTTCATTTTTTTTCTATTTTTCAAAAATTTCAAAAATCTTTTTCAAAATATTTTCAAAATCTTTTTCTTATCTTTATATCATATTTTCAAAAATTCACTAACAATTAATGTGATTGATTCAAAAATTTGAAGTTTGTTACTTTCTTGTTAAGAAAGGTTCAATCTTTAAGTTCTAGAATCTTATCTTGTAATTTCTTGTTTGTGAAGTAAGTAATTTCAAATTTTTGAATTAAATCTTTTTATCTTTTATCATATCTTTTTCAAAAATTCTATCTTTTTCAAAATTTGATTTCAAAATATATTATCTAACTTCTTATCTTCTTATCTTTTCAAATTTGATTTTAATATCTTTTTCAACTAACTCTTTGACTTTGTGTTTGTTTCTTATCTTTTTCAAAACCATCTAACTACTTTTCCCTCTCTAATTTTCGAAAATATCTCACCTCTTTTTCAAAAATTCTTTTTAATTGTTTTAAATTTTAATTTCAATTACATCTTATCTCTAATTTTCAAAAATTACTAACCCCTTTTTTCAAAATTATTTTTGAAATTCTCCCTCTCTTTTCTTATTCTATTTAATTATTTAATTACTAACACTTCTCTTCACCTCTCTCCATCTAAATATCCAAACCCACTCTTCTACATTCTTCTCCCCTTTCTTTTTCTACTAACATAAAGGAATCTCTATACTGTGACATAGAGGATTCCTCTTCTTTTCTTGTTTTCTTCTCTTTTATATGAGCAGGAACAGGGAAAAAGGCACTCTTGTTAAAATTGATCCTGAACTTGAAAGGACTCTGAAAAGAAAACTAAGAGAAACTAAATTACAACAATCCAGAAACAACCTCTCAGAAATTTTCGAACAAGAGAAGGAGATGGCAGCCGAAAACAATAATATTGCAAGGAGAATGCTTGGTGAACCTTATGGAAACAACTATAACTCATCATAGAGAAATCATCCAAATTTCTCATGGAAGGATCAATAAAAGCCTCAACAAGGCTTTAACAATGGTGGACGCAATAGGCTGAGCAATAGCAAGCCTTTTCCATCATCTTCTCAGCAACAGACAGAGAATTCTGAACAAAACACTTCTAATTTAGCCAATCTAGTCTCTGATCTGTCAAAAGCCACTTTCAGTTTCATGAGTGAAACAAGATCCTCCATCAAAAATCTGGAGGCACAAGTGGGCCAGCTGAGTAAGAAAGTCATTGAAACTCCTCCCAGTATTCTCCCAAGCAATACAGAAGAGAATCCAAAAGGAGAGTGCAAGGCCATTGATATAATCAATATGGCCGAATGCACAAGGGAGGAGGAGGACGAAAATCCTAGTGAGGAAGACCTCCTGGGACGTCCCTCAAGCAAGAAGGAGTTTCCTATTAAGGATCCAAAGGAATCTAAGGCTCATATAGAGACCAAATAGATTCCATTAAATTCCCTTCTGCCATTCATGAGCTCTGAAGACTATTCTTCCTCTGAAGAGGATGAAGATGTGACTGGAGAGTAAGTTGCTCAATATTTAGGAGCTATCATGAAGCTGAATGCCAAGTTGTTTGGTAATGAGACTTGGGAAAGTGAACCTCCCTTGCTCATTAATGAACTAGATACCTGGATTCAGCAAACTCTACCTCAAAAGAAACAAGATCTTGGCAAGTTTTTGATACCTTGTACCATAGGCACAATGACCTTTGCAAAAGCTCTGTGTGATCTGGGGTCAAGGATAAATCTTATGCCACTCTCTGTAATGGAGAAGCTGGGGATCATTGAGGTACAACCTGCCTTGTTCTCATTACAATTGGCAGACAAGTCATTGAGACAAGCTTATGGAATAGTAGAGGACGTGTTAGTAAAGGTTGAAGGCCTTTACATCCCTGCTGATTTCATAATCTTAGACACCAGGAAGGAAGAGGATGAATGCATCATCCTTGGAAGACCTTTCCTAGCCACAGCAGGAGCTGTGATAGATGTCAACAGAGGTGAATTAGTCCTTCAATTGAATGGGGACTACCTTGTGTTTAAGGCACATGGCCATCCCTCTGTGACAAAAGAGAGTAAGCATGAAGAGCTTCTCTCAGTTCAGAGTCAAGAAGAGCCCCCACAGTCAAACTCTAAGTTTGGTGTTGGGAGGCCACAACCAAACTCTAAGTTTGGTGTTAAGACCCCATCTCCAAACTCTAAGTTTGGTGTTGGGACTATACAACATTGACCTGATCACCTTGTGGCTCCATGAGAGCCACTGTCAAGCTATTGACATTAAAGAAGCGCTTGTTGGGAGGCAAACCAATTTTATTTATCTAATTTTTATTTTATTTTATTGTTATTTTGTGTCTTATTAGGCACATGATCATGAAGAGTCATGAAAAAAAATATAAAAATTAAAAACAGAATAAAAAATAGCAGAAGAAAAATCACACCCTAGAGGAAGCACAGGCTGGCGTTCAACGCCAGTAAGAAGCATCTGGCTGGCGTTCAATGCCAGAACAGAGCATGAATCTGGCGCTGAACGCCAGAAACAAGCAACATTCTGGCGCTGAACGCCAAGAATGTGCCTAGAGGAAAAGCTGGCGCTGAACGCCAGTAACAAGCATGAAACTGGCATTCAACGCCAGAAACATGCTTTACATGGGCATTGAACGTCCAGAACGTGCACCACTCGGCGTTTAAACGCCAGAATGGTATGCAAAGGCATTTTACATGCCTATTTGGTGCAGGGATGGAATTCCTTGACACCTCAGGATCTGTGGACCCCACAGGATCACCTCAGGATCTGTGGACCCCACAGGATCCCCACCTACTATATTCCCACCTTACCTCCTAATCCTATTTTCACTCTTCCCCATGTCACACTTCCCAAAAACCCTTCACCAATCACCTCAATCTCTCTTCCCAATTACCCCCTTCACCACTCACATCCATCCACTCTTCCCCATAAACCCCACCCACCTTCAAAATTCAAAAACATTTTCCCACCCAATCCCACCCTAAATGGCCGAACCTACCCTCTCCCCTCTCCCTATATATACCCTTCCATTTTACTTCATTTTCACACAACACTACCCCCTCTATTATACCTTGGCCGAATCCATCTCGCCTCACTCTCCTCCATTTTCTTCTTCTTCTTCTTCTCTTCTTTCTTCTCTTGCTCGAGGGCGAGCAAAATTTTAAGTTTGGTGTGGTAAAAGCATAAGCTTTTTGTTTTTCTATTACCATCAATGGCACCTAAGGCCGGAGAATCCTCTAGAAAAGGAAAAGGGAAGACAAAAGCTTCCACCTCCGAGTCATGGGAGATGGAAAGATTCATCTCTAAGAGCCATCAAGACCACTTCTTTGATGTTGTGGCAAAGAAGAAGGTGATCCCTGAGGTCCCTTTCAAGCTCAAGAAAAATGAGTATCCGGAGATCCGACATGAAATCCGAAGAAGAGGTTGGGAAGTCCTAACCAACCCCATGCAACAAGTCGGAATCTTAATGGTTCAAGAGTTCTATGCCAATGCATGGATCACTAGGAACCATGATCAAAGTATGAACCCGAGTCCAAAGAATTATCTCATAATGGTTCGGGGGAAATACTTAGACTTTATTCCGGAGAATGTAAGATTGGCATTCCACTTGCCCATGATGTAAGGAGATGCACGCCCCTACACTAGAAGGGTCAACTTTAATCAAAGGTTGGACCAAGTCCTTACGGACATATGTGTGGAAGGAGATCAATGGAAGAGAGACTCCCAAGGCAAGCCAGTCCAACTAAGAAGACTGGACCTCAAGCCTGTGGCTAGAGGATGGTTGGAGTTCATTCAACGCTCCATCATTCCCACTAGCAACCGATCTGAAGTTAATGTGGATCAGGCCATCATGATTGGAGAGGAAGTAGAAGTTCATGAGGTCATCTCCAATGAAATCTACAAATTAGCCGAAAAGCCCTTGACGATTGGATTTTTGACGGTTTAGAATTTCACTAATGAAATCTCGTTGTAAAGTATAGTTCCTAAACCAAACAATAATCCTTTCATACAAAAAGTTGTTTGTCACTAAAACAAACCCCTAAATTTATAAACCGAAGTATTTAAACCTCGGGTCGTTCTCCCTAGGAATTGTAATGAAGTGTCTTATTATTGGTTGTGAGTTATAATTGGGGTTTTTAAGATTTTGGACAAGAAATATAAATGGCAAAGAAAATAAACTAACAACTAACAAAGCTCTTGGCAAGATATGAGAATTAGAAGTCCTATCCTAGTTATCCTCTTCAATTGTGATAACAAATTGTCCATTGCTCCCACTTAGTTAACCTCTAACCATGGAGGAAAGTCAAGTGGATGAATCAATTTGATTCCTCAAGTCCTAATCAACTCCTAAAGGAAAGACTAGCTTTAGAGGCATTCAAATTAATTAGCAACTTCTAATTATCAATCAACAAAGGAATTAGATAACTCAAGAGTCACTAATTACTCTACCTAGGCCAAGAGGAACAAAACCTACACTAAAATCCAACCAAGCATTTCATCAAACACTTGGAAGGCATAAAAGGAAAGCATAGTAAATTGATAACAAGAATAGAATCTAACAACAATTATTGCAAAGAATTAATAACAACAAATCAAAAGGAACACAATTATTATGATTTACCTTGAGTTGAATTGAAAGAGAAAAGAAGGAGCAAAAGTAGATCTACAACAAAGTATAAGAACAACATAAAGGAAATTACAACAAAGGAATAGAGAAAGATTGAATGTAACTACAAAGAATTGAGAAGATAGAAGTAGAAGAAGGTGAATTGAAATCTAGATCTAAGAACTAAGCCTAATCCTAATCCTAATCCTAGAGAGAAGTGAGAGCTTCTCTCTCTAGAAACTACTTCTAAAACTAAACTAAAACTAATGGTAACTAACATGTGTTTCCCTCTTCACTCCTTGGGTTAAATAGCATCAGAAATGAGTTGGATTGGGCCCACAAGGCTTCTAAAATCGCTGGCCATGTGTTGCATTAAGTGGGTCATGTGCCACCATCGGCGCGTCCGCGTACCGTGCGCGTGCGCGCCCCTATGGGCGATGCAACTATGGCAAATCTTATATCGTTTCGAAGCCCCGGATGTTAGCTTTCTAACCCAACTGGAACCGCATCATTTGGACCTCTGTAGCTCAAGTTATGATCGTTTAAGTGCGAAGAGGTCGGCTTGACAGCTTTCCGGTTCTTTCATTTCTTCATGAGTTCTCCAACTTTTCATGCTTCTTTCTTCATTCCCTTGATCCAATCTTTGCCTCCTAAACCTTAAATCACTTAACAAACATATCAAGGCATCTAATGGAATCAAGGAGAATTAGATTTAGCTATTTTAAGACCTAAAAAGCATGTTTTCACTCTTAAGCACAATTAAAGGAGAAGTTATAAAACCATGCTATTTCAATGGATAAATGTGGGTAAAAGGTTATAAAATCCCCTAAAATCAATACAAGATAAACCGTCAAAACGGGGTTTGTCAACCTCCCCACACTTAAACCAAGCATGTCCTCATGCTTAAGCCAAGAGAGAAATAAGGGATATGACACTTATTCAAAGCAAAGAAACTATATGCATGCCACTAAATGCAAAATGATTCTACCTACTTGGTTAAAAATAAATCAATCTCCAAGACATACATGCACAAGTAGGGCTTAAGATCATATAACGATTCATGAGTCCTACGAATTTAAATATCAAAATGAAGTTCAAGTAGACTTGCAAGAAGAACGCTCATAAAAGCCGGGAATCAAAGAATTGAGCATCGAACCCTCACCGGAAGTGTTTGCACTCTAGTCACTCGGTGTGTAGGGTCAATTCTCTCAATTCTCCCCTAATCATGTTTTCTAAGATTTATTTTTCTTCTAACAACCAACATATATTTCATGCATGCATACAAGTATCATGAGGTCTTTTCTTTAGGTTGTAATGGGGCTAGGGTCAAGGTAGGATCATATATGGCTAGTGGACTTAGGATTTGAATCTTTGATTAACTTAAACTTTCCCACCTAACCTATATAATGACCTATACAATTAAGTACTAATCTAACTACCCATTCCTCACTTTTTCACATACTCATGCATTATCTTTTCATTTCACAACACTTATGCATTGATTCTTATTGAGCTTCACTTTGGGGCATTTTGTCCCCTTTATTACTTTTCTTTTCTTTTTTTTCTTTTTTTCTTTCTTTTTTTTATATTTTTTTCTTTTCTTTTCTTTTCTTTTTCTTTTTCACTTTTATTTCTCTTTTTTTTTATTTTTCTTTTTTCTTTCAAACTATACACAAGAACATCAATGCATAAGGTCTATATATTTAATCAATACCTGAGTATGTACTAATTCCCCAATATAAAAATACAAAACACAAACACCCTTTTATCCCAACCAATGTCCCAAAGTTCCCACACTTGAGTGATACTCACACACACTAGCCTAAGCCAATCAAAGATCCAAATAAAGGACATTCATTGTTTTCCGCTTTAAGGCTTGTAATGTGCTAAAATAAGAATAAGTGGGTTAAGCGTAGGCTCAAAGTTGGCTAACAAAGGAAGATAAAAGGTAAGGCCATTTGGGTAAGTGAGCTAATGAAATGATGGCCTCAATCATATAAATGCATGAATACACAAAATAATGGATATAAAGAATCAAACAAATCGAAGATTACAATCATAGGAAGAGAATAATGCACACAAGAAGGAAAAATAAGTGGTTATAAGATGTAACCACACAATTAGGCTCAAAACTCACATGCTTGTGTGTTCTTAGCTCAAAAACCATGTTCCAAAATAAATTCTTTCAAGCAAGTTCAACAAAAATTTTTCAAATTGGTAGGTTGCCCTAAAACGGTTTCTCGGAGAAGAATTCATCACATTAACCAAGTAGTCCTAATAAGAAGGAAGTAATAAAATATGTACAAATTCTAACTAACATGCAACCTATCATGCAAATGCAATAACTAACTAACATTGGTGTTGAAAAAGAAAATTGTTACCTATGGAGATCGGTCGACGACCTCCCCACACTTGAAGATTGCACCGTCCTCGGTGCACGCAAAGAAGAGCAAGGTGGACGGGTTGCTACAATTGATGAGCTTCTTCAAAAGGTTGTGCGGATGACTTGTTTGTTGCCCCATTTAGAAACTTTCCTTTCCTTTCGTATTGGTGGCCAACCTAAAAGGAAAGAAAAAGAAAGAAAGTTAAGCCTATAAAAAAAAAAGATATCAAAGCAAATAGAATATAGGCGGGGGCTAATGCCAAATAAAGGTATGGTTCTCACACTACATGGTAGCTACAACATGTAGAGGAGGAAACAATAAGAGAAAATGGCATATCAATGATACTTGATGCAAGAGTAAGGTCAAAGCATGAAGAGCATGATGAGCATCAAGTTCAAACAAGAGAGAGTGGGCCATGAAAGACAATATAAGGTCATGTCAATGCACAAAGACATAAGAGTCATACAAGATGAAGCATTGAGTTAAAAGTTTCATCACCCAACAATATCAAACAGTCAAGAGGCACCAAAGTAATGCAAGGAATCGTCAACAATTGAGTAGGAAGATGCAACACCATTATTAAAATGACGTAAAAAAAACCGAAAACATGCTACAAAAACTAAATGAAAATGGGAAGAGTAGAAGTATGCGAATGTGATAAGCAAAAGAAAATGGAAGATGAGAAAAAAAAACTCTTTTTTTTTACCGATGCGTGCGCGTCATGCGTGCTTACGCGTCGATGTGCATATTGGTTGAAGGACGCGTACGCGCCAGGTGCGCGCACGCGTGCATCGAGTTAGGCCGGAGGCATAATGTCGGCCCAAGTCTAGCACAACTCTCGGGTAAAAGTACCGAGAGTTCAGATTGTGCAATCGACGCGCGCGCGCACAGTGTGCGTGCGCGTGCATTGCCAATTTAAGATCATGTGCGCGTACGCGCCAGGTGCGCACACGCGTGCATAGACTTGTGCCCTAGCCCCAATGTTCGCACAGTGTAGGCCTAACTCTCGGGTTTTTTGGCTGGAGGAGAAATTTTGCATCCACGCGTACGCGTACAGTGCACGTCCGCGTGGGTGGTCGAAAAATGCTCAGGTGCGCGTACGCGTTAGGTGCGCGCACGCGTGGATGGTGTTCTGTTTTTCAAAAAAAAAAAAATTTTTCTAAGTTCTTACACCAATCCGAGCCTTTCAATCCTCCAAACAGCTACCAAAACACCCTAAAACCTTATTTATCATATTATACTTCTAACTAAACTTAACAAACCAATAAAAACATGAAGTTAAACTAATTCTACCAATATGTACAAAGAAAGAAAATGAAAAGATGTTACCATGGTGGGGTGTCTCCCACCTAGAACTTTTGTTTATTGTCCTTAAGTTGGACTTATGGGGAGTTCCTCTCAAGGGGGCTTGTGCTTGTACTCATCTTGGAACTTCCACCACTGCTTGAATCTCCAATAAGATTCATTCTTCAATTTCAATATCTTCAAGCTTTGATGAAGTTCTCCACAAACCATGAGCTCCCAAATTTGATTTTCATTGTGCGATCCGGGATCCCACACTTTGTTTTGACACCCGTCCTTAAATTGATCGTCATTATTCCATCCGGGTGGTATGGCCTTGGAATTCTCAAAGAAGCTTCCAAACAACTTCCTAGACCCATGCCATTTGGTTTCACACCAACCATTGCTCTTGAATTTTGAGCTTACAACCGTCATGAGCTTAGAATGATGTTTCCAACCACTACACAACTCTTTCCTACTCTTAACTCCACAAAGAGCTCTAAGTTGACCATCATTTTGAATCAAGCCATATTCAAGCGAGAAAGTAAAGCTTAGGGATAAGAATTTTACCCACTTGAATGTTGTGTTGGATGGTGACTTGGGAAGGGAGACCTCCCCACACTTAGACAATGCAAGGTCTACTTCCTTGTGCTCTTCTTTAGTTGTTTCCACCTCTTCACAAGCTTCTTCAATTTCAACATTTTCCCCTTTTTCACTTGGCTTGGTGTTGTCTTCAAGAACTTCATCTTGCCCAATGGAAGGTGATTCAATTTTGGATAGGAATTCATTGATGAATGAATCCATCTCTTGATCAACCTCTTCATATTCTTCAATTTCAATATACACCATGCCAACTTTTTCCTCTTGGTAGCTCTCTTTTGATTCACTCTCTTCTTTATTGTTCACCAAGGGTATGGGAGGTTGTGCACATTCTTCTATAATTTCAACTCCATGTCCAATGGGAGAGGATTCCATTGTAGAGAGAAATTCATCCATGATTGAATACATCTCTTGATAAGCCTCTTCCAAGTCTCCAACGATGATATGCCTTGGAGGTTGCGCACCCTCCTCAACATCGATATCAAGCTTCTTGGAAGAGTTCTCCATGATGCTACATTCCCATGGACTTTCAACATCTCCTAAATCTTCAACCACCTCTTCCTTTTCTTCAATGATCATAGGCTCCTCTAATTGTTCCAATACAAAATTTGACTCCTCCTTCTTCACCGGATTTTCCAATTTCTCCTTCATGCTTTGCTCTTCTTTTGACTTTGCACATGGGGTCATGGAAGTACCTTGAGTGTTCAAGCATTGGTAGGCTAAGGTGGACACTACCTTGGTCAAGTTGGTCACAAACTCAAGTGTATCCCGCTTCATAGCTTCTTGTCCTTGAAGTAACAAAGTGAGAGGATCGTCTAGTGGGGCTTGGGGTGGGTAGGAAGGTTCATCATTTTGGAGAGAGGGATCATAATAGGAAGGTGGTTCTTCTTGGTAAGGTTGTGGAGATTGTGTGTATTGAGGTGGTTCTTGGGAGTAATCTTGATAGGGTTGTGGTGGTTCTAAAGGTTCTTGCTCATAATGGTCATAAGAGTATGGTATGGGGGTTTGGTCATATGATGGATATGGATCATAGGGCGGTGTTTGGTAATGAAAGGCTTGTGAGAATGGTTGAGGTTCATGTTGAGGATGATATTCATAGGCATATAATGGTGGTTGTTGAGTGTCACAAAAAGAATCATCATAGCCATTAAATTGACATGCATTAGGATGGAAATTATACCTATAAGTATCCGGGGGTTGTTGCCAATAGGAGTGATCAATTCCTTGAGGCTCCTCCCATCTTTGTTGGTTCCATCCATAATGAGTGTCATCATTGAGGTGCACATTTTCTACAACATAATTAGAACCAAACTCAAAGCCAAAGTGAGAATTCATAGTGAGAGAACAAAATAAAACTAACAAAAATTAAGAAACAAACAAAAGATAAACCTATTTACAATATTCACATATGTACAATAACCAATAACATAACACCATTGCAAATCCCCGGCAACGGCGCCATTTTGACGATTGGATTTTTGACGGTTTAGAATTTCACTAATGAAATCTCGTTGTAAAGTATAGTTCCTAAACCAAACAATAATCCTTTCATACAAAAAGTTGTTTGTCACTAAAACAAACCCTTAAATTTATAAACCGAAGTATTTAAACCTCGGGTCGTTCTCCCTAGGAATTGTAATGAAGTGTCTTGTTATTGGTTGTGAGTTATAATTGGGGTTTTTAAGATTTTGGACAAGAAATATAAATGGCAAAGAAAATAAACTAACAACTAACAAAGCTCTTGGCAAGATATGAGAATTAGAAGTCCTATCCTAGTTATCCTCTTCAATTGTGATAACAAATTGTCCATTGCTCCCACTTAGTTAACCTCTAACCATGGAGGAAAGTCAAGTGGATGAATCAATTAGATTCCTCAAGTCCTAATCAACTCCTAAAGGAAAGACTAACTTTAGAGGCATTCAAATTAATTAGCAACTTCTAATTATCAATCAACAAAGGAATTAGATAACTCAAGAGTCACTAATTACTCTACCTAGGCCAAGAGGAACAAAACCTACACTAAAATCCAACCAAGCATTTCATCAAACACTTGGAAGGCATAAAAGGAAAGCATAGTAAATTGATAACAAGAATAGAATCTAACAACAATTATTGCAAAGAATTAATAACAACAAATCAAAAGGAACACAATTATTATGATTTACCTTGAGTTGAATTGAAAGAGAAAAGAAGGAGCAAAAGTAGATCTACAACAAAGTATAAGAACAACATAAAGGAAATTACAACAAAGGAATAGAGAAAGATTGAATGTAACTACAAAGAATTGAGAAGATAGAAGTAGAAGAAGGTGAATTGAAATCTAGATCTAAGAACTAAGCCTAATCCTAATCCTAATCCTAGAGAGAAGTGAGAGCTTCTCTCTCTAGAAACTACTTCTAAAACTAAACTAAAACTAATGGTAACTAACATGTGTTTCCCTCTTCACTCCTTGGGTTAAATAGTATCAGAAATGAGTTGGATTGGGCCCACAAGGCTTCTAAAATCGCTGGCCACGTGTTGCATTAAGTGGGTCATGTGCCACCATCGGCGCGTCCGCGTACCGTGCGCGTGCGCGCCCCTATGCGCGATGCAACTATGGCAAATCTTATATCGTTTCGAAGCCCCGGATGTTAGCTTTCTAACCCAACTGGAACCGCATCATTTGGACCTCTGTAGCTCAAGTTATGGTCGTTTAAGTGCGAAGAGGTCGGCTTGACAGCTTTCCGGTTCTTTCATTTCTTCATGAGTTCTCCAACTTTTCATGCTTCTTTCTTCATTCCCTTGATCCAATCTTTGCCTCCTAAACCTTAAATCACTTAACAAACATATCAAGGCATCTAATGAAATCAAGGAGAATTAGATTTAGCTATTTTAAGACCTAAAAAGCATGTTTTCACTCTTAAGCACAATTAAAGGAGAAGTTATAAAACCATGCTATTTCAATGGATAAATGTGGGTAAAAGGTTATAAAATCCCCTAAAATCAATACAAGATAAACCGTCAAAACGGGGTTTGTCAACCTCCCCACACTTAAACCAAGCATGTCCTCATGCTTAAGCCAAGAGAGAAATAAGGGATATGACACTTATTCAAAGCAAAGAAACTATATGCATGCCACTAAATGCAAAATGATTCTACCTACTTGGTTAAAAATAAATCAATCTCCAAGACATACATGCACAAGTAGGGCTTAAGATCATATAACGATTCATGAGTCCTACGAATTTAAATATCAAAATGAAGTTCAAGTAGACTTGCAAGAAGAACGCTCATAAAAGCCGGGAATCAAAGAATTGAGCATCGAACCCTCACCGGAAGTGTTTGCACTCTAGTCACTCGGTGTGTAGGGTCAATTCTCTCAATTCTCCCCTAATCATGTTTTCTAAGATTTATTTTTCTTCTAACAACCAACATATATTTCATGCATGCATACAAGTATCATGAGGTCTTTTCTTTAGGTTGTAATGGGGCTAGGGTCAAGGTAGGATCATATATGGCTAGTGGACTTAGGATTTGAATCTTTGATTAACTTAAACTTTCCCACCTAACCTATATAATGACCTGTACAATTAAGTACTAATCTAACTACCCATTCCTCACTTTTTCACATACTCATGCATTATCTTTTCATTTCACAACACTTATGCATTGATTCTTATTGAGCTTCACTTTGGGGCATTTTGTCCCCTTTATTACTTTTCTTTTCTTTTTTTTCTTTTTTTCTTTCTTTTTTTTTATATTTTTTTCTTTTCTTTTCTTTTCTTTTTCTTTTTCACTTTTATTTCTCTTTTTTTTTATTTTTCTTTTTTCTTTCAAACTATACACAAGAACATCAATGCATAAGGTCTATATATTTAATCAATACCTGAGTATGTACTAATTCCCCAATATAAAAATACAAAACACAAACACCCTTTTATCCCAACCAATGTCCCAAAGTTCCCACACTTGAGTGATACTCACACACACTAGCCTAAGCCAATCAAAGATCCAAATAAAGGACATTCATTGTTTTCCGCTTTAAGGCTTGTAATGTGCTAAAATAAGAATAAGTGGGTTAAGCGTAGGCTCAAAGTTGGCTAACAAAGGAAGATAAAAGGTAAGGCCATTTGGGTAAGTGAGCTAATGAAATGATGGCCTCAATCATATAAATGCATGAATACACAAAATAATGGATATAAAGAATCAAACAAATCGAAGATTACAATCATAGGAAGAGAATAATGCACACAAGAAGGAAAAATAAGTGGTTATAAGATGTAACCACACAATTAGGCTCAAAACTCACATGCTTGTGTGTTCTTAGCTCAAAAACCATGTTCCAAAATAAATTCTTTCAAGCAAGTTCAACAAAAATTTTTCAAATTGGTAGGTTGCCCTAAAACGGTTTCTCGGAGAAGAATTCATCACATTAACCAAGTAGTCCTAATAAGAAGGAAGTAATAAAATATGTACAAATTCTAACTAACATGCAACCTATCATGCAAATGCAATAACTAACTAACATTGGTGTTGAAAAAGAAAATTGTTACCTATGGAGATCGGTCGACGACCTCCCCACACTTGAAGATTGCACCGTCCTCGGTGCACGCAAAGAAGAGCAAGGTGGACGGGTTGCTACAATTGATGAGCTTCTTCAAAAGGTTGTGCGGATGACTTGTTTGTTGCCCCATTTAGAAACTTTCCTTTCCTTTCGTATTGGTGGCCAACCTAAAAGGAAAGAAAAAGAAAGAAAGTTAAGCCTATAAAAAAAAAAGATATCAAAGCAAATAGAATATAGGCGGGGGCTAATGCCAAATAAAGGTATGGTTCTCACACTACATGGTAGCTACAACATGTAGAGGAGGAAACAATAAGAGAAAATGGCATATCAATGATACTTGATGCAAGAGTAAGGTCAAAGCATGAAGAGCATGATGAGCATCAAGTTCAAACAAGAGAGAGTGGGCCATGAAAGACAATATAAGGTCATGTCAATGCACAAAGACATAAGAGTCATACAAGATGAAGCATTGAGTTAAAAGTTTCATCACCCAACAATATCAAACAGTCAAGAGGCACCAAAGTAATGCAAGGAATCGTCAACAATTGAGTAGGAAGATGCAACACCATTATTAAAATGACGTAAAAAAAACCGAAAACATGCTACAAAAACTAAATGAAAATGGGAAGAGTAGAAGTATGCGAATGTGATAAGCAAAAGAAAATGGAAGATGAGAAAAAAAAACTCTTTTTTTTTACCGATGCGTGCGCGTCATGCGTGCTTACGCGTCGATGTGCATATTGGTTGAAGGACGCATACGCGCCAGGTGCGCGCACGCGTGCATCGAGTTAGGCCGGAGGCATAATGTCGGCCCAAGTCTAGCACAACTCTCGGGTAAAAGTACCGAGAGTTCAGATTGTGCAATCGACGCGCGCGCGCACAGTGTGCGTGCGCGTGCATTGCCAATTTAAGATCATGTGCGCGTACGCGCCAGGTGCGCACACGCGTGCATAGACTTGTGCCCTAGCCCCAATGTTCGCACAGTGTAGGCCTAACTCTCGGGTTTTTTGGCTGGAGGAGAAATTTTGCATCCACGCGTACGCGTACAGTGCACGTCCGCGTGGGTGGTCGAAAAATGCTCAGGTGCGCGTACGCGTTAGGTGCGCGCACGCGTGGATGGTGTTCTGTTTTTCAAAAAAAAAATATTTTTCTAAGTTCTTACACCAATCCGAGCCTTTCAATCCTCCAAACAGCTACCAAAACACCCTAAAACCTTATTTATCATATTATACTTCTAACTAAACTTAACAAACCAATAAAAACATGAAGTTAAACTAATTCTACCAATATGTACAAAGAAAGAAAATGAAAAGATGTTACCATGGTGGGGTGTCTCCCACCTAGAACTTTTGTTTATTGTCCTTAAGTTGGACTTATGGGGAGTTCCTCTCAAGGGGGCTTGTGCTTGTACTCATCTTGGAACTTCCACCACTGCTTGAATCTCCAATAAGATTCATTCTTCAATTTCAATATCTTCAAGCTTTGATGAAGTTCTCCACAAACCATGAGCTCCCAAATTTGATTTTCATTGTGCGATCCGGGATCCCACACTTTGTTTTGACACCCGTCCTTAAATTGATCGTCATTATTCCATCCGGGTGGTATGGCCTTGGAATTCTCAAAGAAGCTTCCAAACAACTTCCTAGACCCATGCCATTTGGTTTCACACCAACCATTGCTCTTGAATTTTGAGCTTACAACCGTCATGAGCTTAGAATGATGTTTCCAACCACTACACAACTCTTTCCTACTCTTAACTCCACAAAGAGCTCTAAGTTGACCATCATTTTGAATCAAGCCATATTCAAGCGAGAAAGTAAAGCTTAGGGATAAGAATTTTACCCACTTGAATGTTGTGTTGGATGGTGACTTGGGAAGGGAGACCTCCCCACACTTAGACAATGCAAGGTCTACTTCCTTGTGCTCTTCTTTAGTTGTTTCCACCTCTTCACAAGCTTCTTCAATTTCAACATTTTCCCCTTTTTCACTTGGCTTGGTGTTGTCTTCAAGAACTTCATCTTGCCCAATGGAAGGTGATTCAATTTTGGATAGGAATTCATTGATGAATGAATCCATCTCTTGATCAACCTCTTCATATTCTTCAATTTCAATATACACCATGCCAACTTTTTCCTCTTGGTAGCTCTCTTTTGATTCACTCTCTTCTTTATTGTTCACCAAGGGTATGGGAGGTTGTGCACATTCTTCTATAATTTCAACTCCATGTCCAATGGGAGAGGATTCCATTGTAGAGAGAAATTCATCCATGATTGAATACATCTCTTGATAAGCCTCTTCCAAGTCTCCAACGATGATATGCCTTGGAGGTTGCGCACCCTCCTCAACATCGATATCAAGCTTCTTGGAAGAGTTCTCCATGATGCTACATTCCCATGGACTTTCAACATCTCCTAAATCTTCAACCACCTCTTCCTTTTCTTCAATGATCATAGGCTCCTCTAATTGTTCCAATACAAAATTTGACTCCTCCTTCTTCACCGGATTTTCCAATTTCTCCTTCATGCTTTGCTCTTCTTTTGACTTTGCACATGGGGTCATGGAAGTACCTTGAGTGTTCAAGCATTGGTAGGCTAAGGTGGACACTACCTTGGTCAAGTTGGTCACAAACTCAAGTGTATCCCGCTTCATAGCTTCTTGTCCTTGAAGTAACAAAGTGAGAGGATCGTCTAGTGGGGCTTGGGGTGGGTAGGAAGGTTCATCATTTTGGAGAGAGGGATCATAATAGGAAGGTGGTTCTTCTTGGTAAGGTTGTGGAGATTGTGTGTATTGAGGTGGTTCTTGGGAGTAATCTTGATAGGGTTGTGGTGGTTCTAAAGGTTCTTGCTCATAATGGTCATAAGAGTATGGTATGGGGGTTTGGTCATATGATGGATATGGATCATAGGGCGGTGTTTGGTAATGAAAGGCTTGTGAGAATGGTTGAGGTTCATGTTGAGGATGATATTCATAGGCATATAATGGTGGTTGTTGAGTGTCACAAAAAGAATCATCATAGCCATTAAATTGACATGCATTAGGATGGAAATTATACCTATAAGTATCCGGGGGTTGTTGCCAATAGGAGTGATCAATTCCTTGAGGCTCCTCCCATCTTTGTTGGTTCCATCCATAATGAGTGTCATCATTGAGGTGCACATTTTCTACAACATAATTAGAACCAAACTCAAAGCCAAAGTGAGAATTCATAGTGAGAGAACAAAATAAAACTAACAAAAATTAAGAAACAAACAAAAGATAAACCTATTTACAATATTCACATATGTACAATAACCAATAACATAACACCATTGCAAATCCCCGGCAACGGCGCCATTTTGACGATTGGATTTTTGACGGTTTAGAATTTCACTAATGAAATCTCGTTGTAAAGTATAGTTCCTAAACCAAACAATAATCCTTTCATACAAAAAGTTGTTTGTCACTAAAACAAACCCTTAAATTTATAAACCGAAGTATTTAAACCTCGGGTCGTTCTCCCTAGGAATTGTAATGAAGTGTCTTGTTATTGGTTGTGAGTTATAATTGGGGTTTTTAAGATTTTGGACAAGAAATATAAATGGCAAAGAAAATAAACTAACAACTAACAAAGCTCTTGGCAAGATATGAGAATTAGAAGTCCTATCCTAGTTATCCTCTTCAATTGTGATAACAAATTGTCCATTGCTCCCACTTAGTTAACCTCTAACCATGGAGGAAAGTCAAGTGGATGAATCAATTAGATTCCTCAAGTCCTAATCAACTCCTAAAGGAAAGACTAACTTTAGAGGCATTCAAATTAATTAGCAACTTCTAATTATCAATCAACAAAGGAATTAGATAACTCAAGAGTCACTAATTACTCTACCTAGGCCAAGAGGAACAAAACCTACACTAAAATCCAACCAAGCATTTCATCAAACACTTGGAAGGCATAAAAGGAAAGCATAGTAAATTGATAACAAGAATAGAATCTAACAACAATTATTGCAAAGAATTAATAACAACAAATCAAAAGGAACACAATTATTATGATTTACCTTGAGTTGAATTGAAAGAGAAAAGAAGGAGCAAAAGTAGATCTACAACAAAGTATAAGAACAACATAAAGGAAATTACAACAAAGGAATAGAGAAAGATTGAATGTAACTACAAAGAATTGAGAAGATAGAAGTAGAAGAAGGTGAATTGAAATCTAGATCTAAGAACTAAGCCTAATCCTAATCCTAATCCTAGAGAGAAGTGAGAGCTTCTCTCTCTAGAAACTACTTCTAAAACTAAACTAAAACTAATGGTAACTAACATGTGTTTCCCTCTTCACTCCTTGGGTTAAATAGTATCAGAAATGAGTTGGATTGGGCCCACAAGGCTTCTAAAATCGCTGGCCACGTGTTGCATTAAGTGGGTCATGTGCCACCATCGGCGCGTCCGCGTACCGTGCGCGTGCGCGCCCCTATGCGCGATGCAACTATGGCAAATCTTATATCGTTTCGAAGCCCCGGATGTTAGCTTTCTAACCCAACTGGAACCGCATCATTTGGACCTCTGTAGCTCAAGTTATGGTCGTTTAAGTGCGAAGAGGTCGGCTTGACAGCTTTCCGGTTCTTTCATTTCTTCATGAGTTCTCCAACTTTTCATGCTTCTTTCTTCATTCCCTTGATCCAATCTTTGCCTCCTAAACCTTAAATCACTTAACAAACATATCAAGGCATCTAATGAAATCAAGGAGAATTAGATTTAGCTATTTTAAGACCTAAAAAGCATGTTTTCACTCTTAAGCACAATTAAAGGAGAAGTTATAAAACCATGCTATTTCAATGGATAAATGTGGGTAAAAGGTTATAAAATCCCCTAAAATCAATACAAGATAAACCGTCAAAACGGGGTTTGTCAGCCCTCCACCATGGCAAGGCTAGCTTTTCCTCACCTTATTTGCCATCTATGTTACTCAGCTGGAGTTATCATAGAAGGAGACATCTGCATTGAAGAGGATAAGCCCATCACCAAGAAGAGGATGGAGCAAGCAAGAGAGACCCTTCACGGTTCTCAAGAGATGCATGAGGAAGCTCATCATCAAGAAATCCATAAGATGCCTCAAGGGATGCACTTTCCTCCCAACAACTATTGGGAACAACTCAACACTTCCTTAGAAGATTTGAGCCACAATGTGGAACAATTAAGGGTGGAACAACATGAGCACTCCATCATTCTCCAAGAAATAAGAAAAGATCAAAGAGCAATGAGGAAGGAGCAACAAAGGCAAGAAAGGGACATAGAAGAGCTTAAGGACATTGTAAGTCCTTCAAGAAGAAGACGCCACTAAGGTGGATTCATTCCTTGTTCTTATTTCTTTCTGCTTTTCGGTTTTTATGCTGTGTTTATCTATGTTTTGTGTCTCTACTTCATGATCATTAGTAGTTAGTAACTATGTCTTAAAGTTATGAATAATTCCATGAATCCTTCACCTCTCTTAAATAAAAAAATGTTTTAATTCAAAAGAACAAGAAGTACATGAATTTCGAATTTATCCTTGAAATTAATTTAATTATATTGATGTGGAGACAATACTTTTGTTTTCTGAATGAATGCTTGAACAGTGCATAATTTTTGATCTTCTTGTTTATGAATGTTAAAACTGTTGGCTCTTGAAAGAATGATGAACAAAGAGAAATGTTGTTGATGATCTGAAAAATCATGAAATTGATTCTTGAAGCAAGAAAAAGCAGTGAAAAAGCAAAGGCTTGCGAAAAAAAATGGCGAAAAAAATTAGAAAGAAAAAGAAAAAGCAAGCAGAAAAAGCCAATAGCCCTTAAAACCAAAAGGCAAGGGTAAAAAGGATCCAAAGCTTTGAGCATCAATGGATAGGAGGTCCCAACGAAATAAAATCCAGGCCTAAGCGGCTAAATCAAGCTGTCCCTAACCATGTGCTTGTGTCATGAAGGTCCAAGTGTAAAGCTTGAGACTAAGTGGTTAAAGTCGTGATCCAAAGCAAAAAGAGTGTGCTTAAGAGCTCTGGACACCTCTAACTGGGGACTTTAGCAAAGCTGAGTCACAATCTGAAAAGGTTCACCCAGTTATGTGTCTGTGGCATTTATGTATCCGGTGGTAATACTGGAAAACAAAGTGCTTAGGGCCACGGCCAAGACTCATTAGTAGCTGTGTTCAAGAATCAACATGCTTAACTAGGAAAGTCAATAACACTATCCGAAATTCTAAGTTCCTAGAGAAGCCAATCATTCTGAACTTCAAAGGAAAAAGTGAGATGCCAAAACTGTTCAGAAGCAAAAAGCTACAAGTCCCGCTCATCTAATTATAATTAATATTCATTGATATTCTGGAATTTATAGTATATTCTCTTCTTTTTATCCTAATTGATTTTCAGTTGCTTGGGGACAAGCAACAATTTAAGTTTGGTGTTGTGATGAGCGGATAATTTATACGCTTTTTGGCATTGTTTTTAGGTAATTTTTAGTAAGTTCAAGCTACTTTTAGGGATGTTTTCATTAGTTTTTATGTTAAATTCACATTTCTGGACTTTACTATGAGTTTGTATGTATTTCTATGATTTCAGTTAATTTCTGGCTGAAATTGAGGGACTTGAGCAAAACTCTGAAAAAGGCTGACAAAAGGACTGTTGATGCTGTTGGAATCTGACCTCCCTACACTCGAAAGGGATTTTCTGGAGCTACAAAACTTCACATGGCGCGCTCTCGACGGCATTGGAAAGTAGACATCCGGAGCTTTCCAGCAATATATAATAGTCTATACTTTATTCGGAAATTGACGACGTAACTTGGCGTTGAACGCCAAGTACATGCTGCTGTCTGGAGTTCAACGCCAGAAACACGTCATGATCCGGAGTTGAACGCCCAAAACACGTTATAACTTGGAGTTCAACTCCAAGAGAAGCCTCAACTCGTGGATAGATCAAGCTCAGCCCAAGCATACACCAAGTGGGTCCCGGAAGTGGATTTATGCATCAATTACTTACTCATGTAAACCCTAGTAGCTAGTCTTGTATAAATAGGATAATTTACTATTGTATTAGACATCTTTTGACAGTTTAATCTTTTGACTGTTTAGTCTTTGATCTTTCGGTCTTTTGATCATTCAGGGGGGCTGGCCATTCGGCCATGTCTGAACCTTTCACTTATGTATTTTCAACGGTGGAGTTTCTGCACACCATAGATTAAGGGTGTGGAGCTCCGCTGTACCTCAAGTTTCAATACAATCACTATTACTTTCTATTCAATTCTCTTTTATTCTTATTTTAAGATATACGTTGCACAATACTTTGATGAATGTGATGATCAGTGACACTCATCATCATTCTCACCTATGAACGCGCGTGACTGACAACCACTTCCGTTCTACCTTAGGCCGGGCCCATATCTCTTAGATTCCCCAACAGAATCTTCGTGGTATAAGCTAGATAGATGGCAGCATTCATGGGGATCCGGAAAGTCTAACCTTGTCTGTGGTATTCCGAGTAGGATCCCGAGAATCCGGAAGGTCTAACCTTGTCTGTGGTATTCCGAGTAGGATTCCGGTATTGAATGACTGTGACGAGCTTCAAACTCCTGAAGGCTGGGCGTGATGACAAATGCAAAAGAATCAAGGGATTCTATTCCAACCTGATTGAGAACCGACAGATGATTAGCCGTGCTGTGACAGAGCATTTGGACCATTTTCACTGAGAGGATGGGATGTAGCCATCAACAAGGGTGATGCCTCCAGACGATTAACCGTGCAGTGACAGCGCATAAGACCATTTTCCCGAGAGGATTAAAAGTAGCCATTGATGATGGTGATGCCCTACATACAGCTTGCCATGGAAAGGAGTAAGAAGGATTGGATGAAAGCAATAAGAAAGTAGATATTCGAAAGGATTCTAGCATCTCCACACGCCTATCTGAAATTCCCACTATTGATTCACATAAGTATTTCTATCCCTTTTTATTTTCTATTTATTATTAATTTTCGAAACCCATAACCATTTAATCTGCCTAACTGAGATTTACAAGGTGACCATAGTTTGCTTCATACCAACAATCTCTGTGGGATCGACCCTTACTCACGTAAGGTATTACTTGGATGACCCAGTACACTTGCTGGTTAAGTTGAATGAAGTTGTGATCATAAATTATAATAGAGCCAATTTTTAAATCTCATGCAAATACAAAGAGGATTACAATTTCGTCCACCAGTAGCCCAAAGCCTAAAACTTCCGACTGTGAGGAATGATCTTCCGGCAGTCCGCGGCGGGTGGCTTTTTATCAGCGACCTCCCAAGGTACCTCAACTCGGCGACCTAACTGAGTGATCAGGAATGGAAAGGGGAGGGTGCCTCGAACATGGACCCTGGCCATGTAATGCCGGATGAAGCGGGGTAGATATAGGTCCTTATCCGTCATCACACAACAGATGAGGGTAATCATAGCAGCTGGCACCTCCGTCTGATGAGTGCTCGGCATCACGTAGTTACTTAGAATCTGTTGCCACAGCTGAGCCTCATCATTCAAATAAATGAGTCTGATTCCCTTGGGTACCACTGTGCTCTTTCCCATGATCCATGGAACAGTAGGATCAAGAGTGATATCCCGTTTTACTGCATCCTAATCAAACCTCATGAATCTCATATCCTCCTCAGCTTTCTGGTAACCATCTGGCTGATTTGATTTAGGTGGGAGCTGGAGGATGTCTTCAATTGCTTCCTCAGTAACCAGAAATTGCTTGCCTCTGAGCTGTACTGCATCCAGGGATGATAGAAAATAGTTACAGTAGAATTCCCTGACCCAGGATGAGTTGATCTTAGTCAAGTTTCTCTCTAGGAAGAACCAACCTCTCTGTTTAATTTTGTCTGAAGTGTACTGCTTGAGTTCTTCTGGAATTTTGAGTGTCCTTTCCAGGTATAGGTTCTTGGATGTGGCAAAAACGGGGTACTTCAGCTCACAGTATTTGTTTGTAAATTTAATTGGGTCAGCCGCAGGTACCAACTGATCAGCTTTTTCCTACAGGGTAAAGTTTTTCTCCCGCCAGGAATCATCATGTAAGATGCCAAGGATGGATACAGAGGATTCGTCTCTTTTCCTTTTGCTAGTGGTCACTTTGCTCTTTCCCTTGCTTTGAGAATCAGACATCCTGAAAAATAGAATTTCCAGTATATAATTGAAGAATGAAAGCAGAAAAACAAGTAGGCAAATAGGATAATAGCAATATAAGCATAAAGGCAAAAGATGAATGATGCCAGGGCATCTTGGCTAGTTTTACTAGTTATTTTTTGTATGCTTTAGGTTGGTTTCATGCATTTTCTTAGAAAATAAGTAAGTATTTGGTTAAAAATGCATTCATACCATGATTCAAGCAAACATTGTGAATTTTGAATGATTTCATGAGAATTATGCATGAATTGAATGATAAAATGGATGATGCATAATTTCAGGATTAAAAGCAAGACTTTGATGCACTTTATTTGATTGATTTCAGGTAACAAAAAGCAGAGAAGAGCCACGTTAGTGGCTATGTTAGTGCCACTAATGTGGCCATTAACGTGGAAGAAAAGAGAAGCCTCAACGTTAGTGAGAAAGTTAATGGCATTAACTTTGAAGAAGGAGAGCATGGAACGTTAGTGGTAAAAGTAAGCACCACTAACGTTAGCGAAGGACAAGAAGACCCACGTTAGCTTCCACGTTAGTTACATTAACGTGGGAACTAACATGGAAGGGAAGGGAAATGCCAACGTTAGTGGAAAAAGTGAGTGCCCTAACGTTTGCGAAGCAAGAAGACCCACGTTAGCTTCCACGTTAGTTACACTAACGTGGGAACTAACGTGGCAGCCTGACCATGCCTTCTACAAACAAGAATAACTTGAGCCACAAAGCTCCAAATGAGGTGATTCCAGTGGCATTGGAAAGTAAGATTCCAAAGATTTCCAAGAATATATAGCACTACATGGTGGACACTAAATTGGAGGGAGAAAACCTGCCCTGAAAGTGCAAAGATGAACATGGTATCAACCTGTAGTAAGGCCAGCTAACCTCTTCACCTTCCAAGAAGTGTAACTCGAGCTGTAGAGCTCCAAATGATGCGCTTCTAAAGGCGTTGGAAAGTAGAAATCTAGAGCTTTCCAACAAAATATAATAGTATGGGGTGGATATTAATTTTGAGCTCCAGAACCTGGCAATATTATGCCCTTGATCGCTAGCGTTATCGTGACTCACGTTTTCCAGTAACGCTAGCGACTATGCCAGCGACCTTGTCCACTTCAAAGGAGCATAACTTGAGTTACAGAAATCCAATTGAGGTGATTTTAGTTGCGTTGGAAAGCTGACATTCAAAGCTTTCCAAAGATATATAATAGTTTATAGTGGGCATGAAATTGGAGCACAAACAAGAGGCATCTTTTAACCCCCAAAAACACCAACTGGGTAGCAAGTGTGACGTTAGCCACACTAACTTCGGCACTAACGCCACACTTGTAGCGTTAGTGTGGCTAATGGAAGCAATAAATCCAAGTCATCCTGGACCTCAATTTGATTCACTTCTATTTCAAGGGCCATCCAACCTCAAGGAAGCAAGCCCACAAGTGTCAACCAATCAAGGCCACAAGAAGCATCTAGAATAGGAATTTTCATTTAATTGTAATTTGCTTTTAATTTCATTTTGTAATTTAGGAGAGCCTATATAAAGGCCTTAGTTTGTACATTCAAGGTAGGCTAGAAATTGGGGATTGAAGAGGAGTCTTCAGACTCCCTCCCCTCACACAGTTTTCCTTCTCTTTCTTTTCTTTGTACTTTTCATTTATAAATTTTGAAGTTTCAATGTTAGTTTTAATCTTCATCTTTACTTTTCTGCACTTTCTTTCTTTCTATTTTGGTAGAGCAATGATCAACTAACTCTTTTCATTGGGTTAGAGAGTTCTATTGCATTTAATGGATCAATTGTAGTCCTTATTCTTCTTTTTCTTTCTTTTCTCTTGATTTTACTAGAGAGCTTTCGATCTTCATCCAATTGGTTAGCTATCTTGGAAGAGAAGCTTTCCATAATTGGATCTCCTTGGAACCTTGGAAGAGGAAAGAGGAGATCATGCTAGAAATGCTCTCTCATATTGGATTAGGTTGGGGGTTGGGCGGATATAGTAACATGTAATCCTCCCAATACTTTGATCTATAAATGTGTGTGGTATAATCAGTGACCAAACTTCATCTCTTCCCATGAGTAATTAAATCAAGGAATTGGGAAATTGTTCAAGCTTAGAGAGATTGGATTGCCAAGGAATTGGGATCCAATCACTTAAGATTGCCAAGGAGATCAATGAATGCATTGATTGAGAAAGAGATGAGAATGAACTTGATCCGGAGGATTGCAATATCTCTTGATCCCAATGTTCATTTTATTTTTAGTTCTTACGTTTACTTTTCTTGCCATTTATGTTTCTGCACTTTATTGCATTTCTTTACTTTTATGCCATTTACATTTCCTGCTGCTCATCATCCAAATCTGATTCGTCTAACTAGGATACTCGATTAACTATTGATTTCTTAATCGGTTAATCCCTGTGGATTCGACCTCACTCTATTGTGAGTTTTTACTTGACGAAAATTCGGTATACTTGCCGAAGGGAAATTTGTTGAGAGACAAGTTTTCGGCATCAATGAATGAAAGAGGGGTAAAAGCATAAAGTGAGTTGAATATATGATATGTAGAATTTTTGTTAATTAGGAAAACAGTGGTCATGCCATTAGTTAGAAAGTTAGAATGGTTAATAAGTAAAAAGGAGGTTAAAGTAGTGAGTTAGTAAAAAAAAAGTCAAAGTAAGTGACATGATAAATGGTTTCCTAGTTAACAATATTCACAAAGTAAAAGAAAAAGCAACTCATATACAAGCAAGATTGATGAGAATTCAGATGGATAGAAAAGGTGCAAAACTAACATGAAATCATCAATAATGGAATTTAGTAACTCGGGAATCAAAAGAAATAAGAATGCTGGCCCTGTGCATTCAAGAATTGGTTTGGTTGTCGCTAAGTGGTGCAAAATTGAAAATTGCCAAAACCAATTCCTGAATGTATAAAGGAAACGATATACAGAAGATTGAGCAGCATTCCGGCTAAAATCGGATATTCCCGGGAAATTAACAGCAAGAAAAAGACAGTTCATATGAGAATAAAAGTGCTACAGTGAGTTACAAATAGCATGAACATTAATGAATAGTGTAACAACAGCAGCAAACATTAAAGGCCATCATATGAATAGGATGAGTATTACAACCAGATTATAATTGCAGAAGAGATAAACAGGTAACAAGAATGGCGCAATTATCAGGCCTAAATCTACTAACCACATCCTAGCTACCTAACCACCAAGAATCCAATACTAACATGCATCTCTAACTATCCTAAATTGAACAAATTCGGATAAATATGCAACTAACTAGGAATGAAAAAAGAAATCGGTGTACGGCGGAACCTGGTATGTGTAAGAATAAGGGATAGGGCAGAGGGAAGGCGGTGGTGATGTGGCGGCGCCAAGAGAGGCATGGTGGCGTGATGGTGGGGCAGGGGCGGTGGCAGGGGTGCAGGATAGGGTTGAATGGTGGAGGGTTGGGTGGTTATGGGTGAGAAGAGGGGTGAGGGTTGGGGTGGCGGCCGGCAGAGGTGGGCTGCGGCGGTCCTAGGCTGGACGCGGTGGGGGCAGAGGCGGAGGAGGGTGAGAGAGACGGAGAAGAAGGGAGAGAGGGGGTGGGTGTCGCAGCGGGTCTGGGTGGTTGAGGATGGTGTGGCGGCGGTCGCAGTGGTCTAGGCGGCTGCGGGAAGTGGCGGAGGAGAGAGAGTTGTAGAGAAGAGAGGAAGAGGGAGGATGGGGTTTGGGGGCGCGATGGGTAAGGTTTCGCGTGACTTGGGGTTAGTAAATGTAGATCCACACGAACGCGTGGGGCGCGCGATCGCGTGACTAAGGTGAAATAGGGTTGACGCGGATGCGTGGTCGACACAATCGCGTGGGTTTGGTAAAAGATGGGTGACGCGGACGCGTGAAGCATGCGAACGCGTCGCTGGAATTTGTGCTAGACGCACGCTTCCAGCGACATTTCAGCTCAACTCTCTGTCTCCATCTAGGGGGACAAAATATCCACGCGACGCGATCGCGTCGCTCACGCTTTTACGTGGGATGGCTGTTGTGCAAGTGACGCGTTCGTGTCTGGGACGCACACGCGTGGGTCGTTTTGTGCTAAACGCACACCAGCCACACGATTCCAGCCCAACTTTCTGGGTGTTGGATTTTTTTATGCCGATATCCAGATCACGCGTTCACGTGAGTGACGCGGACGGGTGGGAGGCATTTTTTGCGACTGACGCGAGCGCGTGGGGCACGCGGTCGCGTGAAACAATTTGTGCCAAAGGCACGCCCTACGCGCTCGCGTGAAACAATTTGTGCCAAAGGCACGCCTCCAGCCATGCTTTCGCGTGACTTTCTGGTCACTTTCCTTTTCATCCTAATGCACTTGTGATGCTGACGCGTCAGCGACGCTATCGCGTCGCATGCTCTCTTTTTTTATCCAATATGCAGAATGCAAAATGCAATGAATGTCATGCAAAAATTTCAGGTTCAAATAAAATTCAAAAATAGAGTAGAATGGAGAAGGAACGATCATACCATGGTGGGTTGTCTCCCACCTAACACTTTTAGTTAATGTCCTTAAGTTGGACATTTGATGAGCTTCCTGTTATGGTGGCTTGTGCTTGAATTCGTCCAGGAATCTCCACCAGTATTTGGAATGTCAGCATCCTCCGGGGTCCCAAACAAGGTATGTAAAGCCCTTGAGCAGTTTTAAACAGGTTTCCAGGCTCCCGGGGTGTCGAATGTCAGAATAGATTCCAGGATCCCAAACTCTACTTTTACACCATTTTTGTGTTGATCTGCATTTTTTCAGTCAGGTGGTGAGTAGTCTGAATTCTCAATGCAGTGACCAAACAGCTTCCGAGATCCTTTCAATTTAGCTTGACACCAATCATTGCACCTCAAATTGAAGTGTGAAACCTCATTGAATCTTGCATACTAGTGCTGAGTGCGAGTCATTCCCCTTTTGCTCTTAAAGCCGCAAAGAGCTCTAAGCTGGTCATCTGTTTCAAGCAAACCATATTCAAGTGGAAAAGTAAAGATAAAGGTCAAGGATTTTACCCACTTGAAGTTTGTGTTGGGTGGTAATGGCCTTGGCATAGGTGTTTCCAGTGGTTCTGCAAGCTCTACTCCCTTGTGGTCTTCAGGGAATTCCTCCACTTCTTTGCAATTTTCTTCCATTTCAACCATGTCTTGATCAAAGAAACTGATATCTTCCTCATTACTTGAGTCATGATTGGGAGGTTGAGAAGAGTCTACATCTGCATCATCTCCTATTTACTTGGGGAAGATTTGTCCATCTCAAAGAATTCACTTGCGGATGCAAGTTCATTACTAAGAGAACTTGACTTGTGATCATCATCATCAAGGAAACATGCGTCTTGGGTTATTCCATCCAATTCCTCATAAGACGCTTGCTTTGGGGGTTGTGTACTATCCTCCTTATCATCAATTGTAATGTCTTCGACGGAATTCTCCACAACTCTGGATTCCTGCGGAGGTTTGGCATCTCCTAAATCTTCAACCAACTCTTCTTTTTCTATAATGATAGCTTCCTCTACTTGTTCTAGTATGAAGTTATGCTCTATACTATCCACTGGAGTTTTCAGTGTCTCCTTCATGCTATGTTCTTCATAAGATTCTCCACATGAAGCCATGGGGTCTGTTGAGTGTCTGAATGTCTGGAAGATAATTGATTTATTGCTTGCTCCAGTTGATGAAGGGTTGCATGAAATTGGTCTATTGATTCTTCAAAGCGAACCTGTGATTCTTGGATTGATGGATATGGACCTGGTGCATAGGGAAGGGGTGGTTCTTGGGAGTAATTGGATTGGCGTTGGGGCAGATAAGGATCATATGGTAGCGAATGGTGAAAAGAAGCTTGTGAGTGTGGTGGTTCGAAGCTATGTTGAGAGGATGGTCTCTGAGTATAGGGTGGGGCTTGTTGGTAGCTACAAGGGGGTCCACCATATCTATCAGTTTGGTAAGCATTGTAGAATGGTCTCTGTCCATGATATATTGGAAGGTGTTGTTGCCTAAAGGGGTGATCAGATCCTCTTGGCTCCATCCATCTTTGATTGCTATGACCATGATGCATAGTTCTGTTATAGCTTCCGTTTCTTTCAACAAGATTAGAACCAAACTCAAAGCGAGAGGGGTGAGAATTCATAGTAGCTATCAGAAATAAGAAGGGAAAACAAAAAACAAATAAACAAGTAAAAGAAAAATATTTACAATAACCAATAATAAGGCACACGTTTGCAATTCACGGGCAACGACGCCATTTTGAAGAACGGATTTCCTATCGGTAAAAAAATTCACAAATATAATCGCGTTGTAAGTATAGCTTCTAAACCAACAGAAAATCCTTTCTTACAAATATTTTGGTTGTCACAAGTAACAAACCCAATAAAATTTATAAACCGAAGTATTCAAACCTCGGGTCGTCTTCTCAAGGAATTGCAGGGAATTGTGTTTTACTATTGGTAATGGAAAAGAGTGTTTTTGGGTTTTGAAAAGGTTTTGAACAAGAGAAATAGATTGCAGTAATTAATAAATTAATAACGAAGAAATCTCTTGGCAAGGTATGAAAACTGGAATTCCTATCCTAGTTATCCTTATCAATGGTGATGAGAATTATACTTTTGCTCCCACTAAGTCAACCTCTAACTATGAAGGTTAGTTAAGTGGACAAATTAATTTAACACCTAAAGTCCTAGTCAACTCCTTAAGGAAAGACTAGAGTTATAGGAATCTAAATTAATCAGCAAGAATAATAATTATCAATCACGATGAGTTTGACAACTCAAGAGTCACCAATTAATCAACCAAAGCCAATAGTAAAAATCTAAATTATTTATATAAAGAAAGGGAAGCAATCATAAGTCTGAAATACTTCAATGTGTATCAATTAAGAAAATCATAACATGAATGGTCCATAAGCCAATTTGGCAGCATATACAATTAACAAACGAAAGAAGTCAAAATAAAGGAATGTTGAACCTGATGTGAAGATGAGATAATCCTAAGTCCTTTAAGAGAAATCCTAATCCTAATCCTAAGAGAGAGGAGAGAACCTCTCTCTCTAAAAACTACATCTAAATCCTAAAAGTATGTATGTTGTATGAAGTATCCAGTATCCAACCTCCTCTCATGAATGGATAGATTTCTCCATTCATAACCCTTTAATCTGTGTTCTCTGGGCTTGGATCTGGGCCAAAAAGGGGCCAGAAATCGATGGGGCCAACTTCTACAAGTTCTGCAGGTCGCGCACGTCACGCGTCCGCGTGGGTCACGCGATCGCGTCATCTAGAGTTTTTCTCTTCCACGCGGTCGCGTCAGTCATGCGTCCGCGTTAGTTGTGTTTCACGGGTCACGCGTTCGCTTCATCCAGGCGCTCGTGTCGATTCTCTTTTGTGCTAAGCACGCGTTCGCGTCGTCCATGCGGACGCGTCGCTGCCAATTTCTCCAAAAATCTAATTTGTGCTTTCCTTCCATTTTTATATGTTCCCTTTCCATCCTTTGAGTCGTTCCTGTCCTATAGAACCTGAAAGTACTCAACACACAAATCACGGCATCGAATGGTAATAAAAGATTATTAAATTTGATTATTTTAAAGCATAAGAAACATGTTTTCTCATATGTCATATACTAAGGAAGGAATTGTAAAATCATGCAAATTCATATGAACAAGTAGGTGAAGAGTTGATAAAACCATTCAATTTAAGCACAAGATTTATCATGAAATAGTAGTTTATCACCAATCCACGCGCATGCGTCACCTACACGTACGCGTGGATGTAGAAGTTTTATTCCTCCCCCATTAACCCGAGAGTTGTGCCTACATTGCGCGAACATTGTGCCTCTAGCACAAACCACACGCGTACGTGTCACTTCTCTCGGATGCCACCCACGCGTACGCGTGCCCCACGTATGCGCATTGATCCCGTTTAACCTCGCCACGCGCACGTGTGCACTACGCGTACACGTGAATCGCCTTTTTCCATACACCTTCTTTTCTTCTCTTCTTTCCATTTCTTTACTTCTTCTTTCTTCTCTTCTAATCTTTCCCATCTTCAACCAGCATCCAACACTACCAAACACCATTGATAACCATTCTTTTTAGTTAATTAGTTGTTTAGTTAGTTTATTTTTCATTTTATTTTCTCTTTCTCATCATAAGTGTTGGATTATTGATTTTTTTTACTATATATTGCTGCTTATTATTAATTGAATGCTATTCTAGCATAATTGTTTTTTTTATATTCATTGTTGGTTCATTATTGAGGTTATAATTTGTTACTTGGTTTTGAGTTCTTCATGCTTCACCTTGTGAACACCAAGTGACTGTGACATTGCCTTCAAGCCTTCTAAATCTTTTTGAATTACATGAATTGGCCACCATGTGATTTGAATCATATTCTTTGATTAGGCAATCTCTTGAGGGATGTTGTGTATTTACCTTAATGCATTGTGCTTCTTGACCTTATGCATCCCTATGCTATCTTTAGCTTGAATGCTTTCATGCTTTTTTATATTGCTTGTTTGGTTGTTTTAACCTACGAGTTTAAAGTATTTCAAGCACACTAGGATGAATGAAGTGCATGCTCCTTTTGTATAATTTGTGACATAGATTTTTATGCTAGTGTGTGTTCTAGACCGCATGCATCTTAGAACTCACACACTTACTTTTATCAATGTCATACTAATTCACTCACTTAATTCTAGTGGTTCTTACCTTATTCCAACAATGTATGCTTCCTTGCTTTTGCATGTACTTGTCGTCTTATCCTGTTTTCTATTTTCAGGATGTCTTGTCATAAGCAAAAAATGGAAGCGAAATAAAGAACACGCAACAACCAGTTGACCTACCCCCTTGCTCATCTTTGAATGCACCGAGGATGGTGCAAACTTTTAAGTGTGAGGAGGTCGTCTGACCGATCGGCGTTCTTGGGTGACAAGTTTCTAATCCCAGCACTATTGTATTTCATTTTTTGGTCTTTTAAGATTTTTAGTTGTATTTTTGTAATTTGCATATATATATATATATATATATATATATATATATATATAATAATCTTAGTCGAAATAATAAAAATTTCTAAGAGTCTATCTATAGGGCATTGACATCCCGATTGATTTGAGTGAAAAACTTTTCATAGAACTTGCTTGAATTCTATATATTGTGGATCATGTTTTTGAGCTAAGAACACACAACCATGTGAGATTTGAGCCTAATGGTGTGGTTACATCTTATAATCACTTATTTTCCTTCTTGTGTGCAATTGTTCTCTTTCTGTGATTGTGATCCTTGATTTGTTTGATTCTCTATGTCCATTATTCCTTGTATTCATGCATTTATATGATTACCATCATTTCATTAGCTCACTTACCCAAATAGCCTACCTTCTACCTTCCATTGTAACCAATTTTGAGCCTATGCTTAACCCAATTATTCTTTATTTTAGCACATTACAAGCCTAAAGCAAAAAACAATAAAAGTCCCTTGTTTGGATCTTTGATTTGCTTAGGCTAGTGAGAGTGTTTATTATTCAAGTTTGGGGAGATTTAGGAACATTGATTGGGACAAAAGGGTGTTTTGCATTTCTATATTTGGGAATTGGGTACATACTCATGTATAAATCAAATGTTAAACCTTATGCATTGATTTTCTTATATATAGTTTGAAAGAAAAAAAATAATGAGAAAAACAAAAAGAAAAAGTGGAAAAGAAAAGAAAAGAAAAAGAAAAAATATATAGAAAAAGAAATAAAAAGAAAAGCAATAAAAAGAGGATAAAATACCCAAAATAAAGCTCAATAAAGATCAATGCATAGGTATTGTGAAAGGAAAAAGAAAATGCATGAGTATGTGAAAAAGTGAAGAATGGGTAGTTAGGTTAGTACTTAATTGCATAGGTTGTTATATGTGTTAGGTGGGAAGTCTAGGTTAATTAAAGATTCAAATTTCTAGTCAACTTAACCATATACTATCCTACCCTGACCCTAGCCCCATTACAACCTAAAGAAAAGACCTTATGATAATTGTATGCATGCATGGAATAATTGTTGATTTTTAGATGAAAAACAAATCTTGGAAAGCATGATTTGGGGGGAATTGAGTGAATCAACCCTAAACACTGAGCGACTAGAGTGTAAACACATCCGGAGAGGGTTCGATTGCTCAATTACATGCTTTCACCTATGATCATCACTTTTCACGCAAGTTTGTAAAAATATTTAATAACTCAATTCAATTGTGGATTTGATTTGATTGCTATGGCTTTAGCCCCCTATGCTCATATATGTTTTCTTGGAAGTTGATTTATTTTGACCAAGTAGTTGCATTCATTTAGATAGTCGCATATAGATTGGTTGCATGTAGTTATTTTACATTGAATAAATATTGATATCCTTTGTTTACTCTTGATTTTAGTATGAGGACATGCTAATGTTTAAGAGTGGGGAGGTTTGATGCACCACTATTTCGTGGTACATATTCTTCTTAATTTAGGGGATTTTACCACCTTTTACCCACATTTATCTAATGAAATAACATGGTTTTAGGATTGTCTCCTAATTTTTGCTTAAGTGTGAAAACATGCTTTTTAGACCTTTAATTAGCTAAATTTAATTCACCTTTGATTCTACTAGATGCCTTGATATGTTTGTTAGTGAATTCAGATTGGAAAGGCTAGGAATGGATCAAAGGGGTGAAGAGGAACAACATGCAAGTGGAGAACTCATGGAAAAACAAGGATTTGGGATGAATTTATCGACACGCATGCGTACCAGACACAGACGCGTGGAAGGTGACGTCACATCGCGACGCGTACGCACACATGATGCATACGCGTGGATAGGAAATTGCCAAGCAACGCGTACGTGTACATGACGCCTACACATCGATGCTCGCACGTGACTCACTTAAAGGCAAAATGCTGGGGGCGAATTATGGGCTTCCCAAGCCTAGATCCAACTCATTTCTGAGGCTATTTAAGACAGAATTCAAGGAGAAGTCTGATGAGCGGATAATTTATACGCTTTTTGGCATTATTTTTAGGTAGTTTTTAGTATGATCTAGTTACTTTTAGGGATTCTTTCATTAGTTTTTATGCTAAATTCACATTTCTGGACTTTACTATGAGATTGTGTGTTTTTCTGTGATTTCAGGTATTTTCTGGCTAAAATTGAGGGACCTGAGCAAAACTCTGAAAGAAGGCTGACAAAGGATTGCTGATGCTGTTGGAATCTGACCTCCCTTCCCTCGAAATGGATTTTTTGGAGCTACAGAACTCCAAATGGCGCGCGCTCAATGGCGTTGAAAAGTAGACATCTAGAGATTTCCATCAATATATAATAGTTAATACTTTATTCGTGATTAGATGATGTAAACTGGCGCTCAACGCCAGTTCCATGTTGTTGTCTGGAGTCAAACGCCAGAAACACGTCACGAACTGGAGTTGAACGCCCAAAACACATTACAACTTGGTGTTCAACTCCAAAAGAAGCCTCAGCTCGTGGATATATCAAGCTCAGCCCAAACATACACCAAGTGGGCCCTAGAAGTGGATTTATGCATCAATTACTTACTTTTGTAAACCCTAGTAGCTAGTCTAGTATAAATAGGATAGTTTACTATTGTATTAGACATCTTGGATTGTATTATTCAATCTTGGGACGTTTAGTTCTCAGATCATGGGGGCTGGCCATTCAGCCATGCCTGGACCTTTCACTTATGTATTTTCAACGGTGGAGTTTCTACACACCATAGATTAAGGGTGTGGAGCTCTGCTGTACCTCAAGTTTCAATGCAATTACTATTATTTTCTATCCAATTCGATTTATTCCTGTTCTAAGATATTCGTTGCACTTCAACTTGTTGAATGTGATGATCTGTGACACTCATCATCATTCTCACCTATGAACGCGCGTGACTGACAACCATTTCCGTTCTACCTTAGACCGGGCGTATATCTCTTGGATTCCTTAATCAGAATCTTCGTGGTATAAGCTAGAATTGATGGCGGCATTCATGAGAATCCGGAAAGTCTAACCTTGTCTGTGGTATTCCTAGTAGGATTCCAGGATTGAATGACTATGACGAGCTTCAAACTCCTGAAGGCTGGGCGTTAATGACAGACGCAAAAGAATCAAGGGATTCTACTCCAACCTGATTGAGAACCGACAGATGATTAGCCGTGCTGTGACAGAGCATTTGGACCTTTTTCACTGAAAGGATGGGATGTAGCCATTGACAACGGTGATGCCCTACATACAGCTTGCCATGGAAAGGAGTAAGAAGGATTGGATGAATGTAATAAGAAAGTAGAGATTCGGAAGGAACACAGCACCTCCATGCACTTGTCTGAAATTCCAACCATTGGATTACATGAGTAACTTTATCTTTATTCCTGTTTATTTTATTTATCTTTTAAATATCTAATCCAATCATATTTGAATCAGCCTGACTGAGATTTACAAGATGACTATAGCTTGCTTCATACCAACAATCTCCGTGGGATCGACCCTTACTCACGTAAGGTATTACTTGGACGACCCAGTGCACTTGCTGGTTAGTTGTGCCAAGTTGTGACTAAGTGTAATTCACGTGTGAGAGCTACCAAACTATTGGAGTCATTGTTGATGACCACAATTCCGTGCACCAAGTTTTTGGCGCCATTGCCGGGGATTGTTCGAGTTTGGACAACTAACGGTTCATCTTGTTGCTCAAATTAGGTAATTTTCTTTTTATTTTCTTTTCAAAAAAAAAATTTTCAAAATTTTTCTTTTCTTTTTCGTTTTTCTAATAATGTTTTTCAAAAAAAATAATAAAAATACAAAAAAATTCATAAAATCATAAAAACCAAAAATATTTTGTGTTTCTTGTTTGAGTCTTGAGTCAATTTTTAAGTTTAGTGTCAATTGCATGCTTTAAAAATTTTTTCTTGCATTTTTCGAAAATTCATGCATTCATAATGTTCTTCATGATATTCAAGTTGTTCTTGGGAAGTCTTCTTGTTTGATCTTGATGAATTTTTGTTTTGTGTCTTTTATTGTTTTTCATATGCATTTTTGCATTCATAGTGTCCAAGCATTAAAGAATTCTAAGTTTGGTGTCTTGCATGTTTTCTTTGCATCAAAAATTTTTCAAAAATATGTTCTTGATGTTCATCATGATCTTCAAAGTGTTCTTGGTGTTCATCTTGACATTCATAGTGTTCTTGCATGCATCTTGTGTTTTGATCCAAAATTTTAATGTTTTGGGTCACTTTTTTGTTTTTCTCTCTCATCATTAAAAATTCAAAAATAAAAAAATATCTTTTCCTTATTTCTCTCCAAAATTTCGAAAATTTGAGTTGACTTAGTCAAAAATTTTTAAAATTAGTTATTTCTTGTAAGTCAAGTCAAATTTTCAATTTTAAAAATCTTATCTTTTCAAAATCTTTTTCAAAAATCATATCTTTTTCATTTTTTTTTCAAAAATTTTGAAAATTATTTTTCAAAAATCTTTTTCTTAACTTTATTTCATAATTTTCGAAAATTCACTAACAATTAATGAGATTGATTCAAAAATTTGAAGTTTGTTACTTTCTTGTTAAGAAAAGTTCAATCTTTAAATTCTAGAATCATATTTTTTAGTTTCTTGTTAGCTAAGTAATTAATTTTAATTATAATAAAAAAATTAAATCTTTTTCAATCCTATCTTTTTATCATATCTTCTTATCTTATCTTTTTATCATATCTTTTTCAAAATTTTATCTTTTTCAAAAATTTAATTTCAAAATATCTTATCTAATTTCTTATCTTCTTATCTTTTCAAATTTGATTTTAATATCTTTTTTAACTAACTATTTGACTTTTTGTTTGCTTCTTATCTTTTTCAAAATCACCTAACTACTTTTCCTTCTTTAATTTTCGAAAATATCTCATCCCTTTTTCAAAAATTCTTTTTAAATTTATTTTCGAAATATCCTCCCTCTCCCCTTCTTCTATTTATTTATTTATTTACTAACACTTCTCTTCACCTCTCTTCATCTCAAATCACTGCCCCTACCTATTCATTCTTCTTCACTCCTATTCCCTTTCTTCTTCTACTAACATAAAGGAATCTCTATACTGTGACATAGAGGATTCCTCTTTCTTTTCTTGTTCTCTTCTTCCCTATATGAGCAGGAACAAAGAAAAAGGCATTCTTGTTGAAGCTGATCTTGAACCTGAAAGGACTCTGAAGAGGAAATTAAGAGAAGCTAAATTACAACATTCCAGAGACAACCTTTTTGAAACTTTCAAACAAGAAAAGGAGATGACAGCCGAACACAACAACAATAATACAAGGAGAATGCTAGGTGATTTCACTAAACCAACGTCCAAATTTGATGGAAGAAGCATCTCCATTCCGGCCATTGGAGCAAACAATTTTAAGCTGAAACCTCAATTAGTTGCTCTAATGCAACAGAACTGCAAGTTTCATGGACTTCCATCTGAAGATCCTTACCAGTTTTTAACTGAGTTCTTGCAGATTTGTGAGACTGTAAAGACGAATGGAGTAGATCCTGAAGTCTACAGGCTCATGCTTTTCCCTTTTGTTGTAAGAGACAGAGCTAGAACATGGTTGGACTCACAACCTAAAGATAGCCTAGACACCTGGGATAAGCTGGTCACGACCTTCTTGGATAAATTCTTTCCTCCTCAAAAGCTGAGCAAGCTTAGAGTGGATGTTCAGACCTTCAAACAAAAAGATGGTGAATCCCTCTATGAAGCTTGGGAAAGATACAAGCAGATGATCAAAAAGTGTCCTTCTGACATGTTTTTAGATTGGACCATATTAGATATATTCTATTATGGTCTATCTGAGTTTTCCAAGATGTCATTGGACCATTCTGCAGGTGGATCCATTCACCTAAAGAAAACGCCTACAGAAGCTCAAGAACTTATTGACATGGTTGCAAATAACCAATTCATGTACACTTCTGAGAGGAATTCCGTGATTAGTGGGACGCCTCAGAGGAAGGGAGTTCTTGAAATTGATGCTCTGAATGCCATATTGGCTCAGAACAAAGTGTTGACTCAACAAGTCAACATGATCTCTCAAAGTTTGAATGGATAGCAAAATGCATCCAACAGTACTAAAGAGGCAGCTTCTGAAGAAGCTTATGATCCTGAGAACCCTGAAATGGCATAGGTTAATTACATGGGTGAACCTTATGGAAACACCTATAAGTCATCATGGAGAAATCAGCCAAATTTCTCATGGAAGGATCAACAAAAGCCTCAACAAGGCTTTAATAATGGTGGAAGAAACAGGCTAAGCAATAACAAGCCTTTTCCATCATCTTCTCAGTAACAGACAGAGAATTCTGAACAGAGCCCCTCTAACTTATCAAACATAGTCTCTGATCTGTCGAAGGCCACTTTAAGTTTCATGAGTGAAACAAGATCCTTCATTAGAAATTTGGAGGCACAAGTGGGCCCGCTGAGTAAGAAAATCATTGAAACTCCTCCCAGTATTCTCCCAAGCAATACAGAAGAGAATTCAAAGGGAGAGTGCAAGGCCATTGATGTAATCAATATGGCCGAATGCACAAGAGAGGAGAAGGACGAAAATCCTAGTGAGGAAGACCTCCTGGGACGTCTCTCAAGCAAGAAGGAGTTCCCTATTGAGGACCTAAAGGAATCTGAGGCTCATATAGAGACCATAGAGATTCTACTAAATCTCCTTCTGCCATTCATGAGCTCTGAAGACTATTCTTCCTCAGAAGAGGATGAAGATATGACTGGAGAGCAAGTTGCTCAATATCTAGGAGCCATCATGAAGCTGAATGCCAAGTTGTTTGGTAATGAGACTTGGGAAGGTGAACCTCCCTTGCTCATTAGTGAACCAGATACATGGGTTCAGAAAATCTTACCTCAAAAGAGACAAGATCCTGGCAAATTCTCAATACCCTGTACCATAGGCACTATGACCTTTAACAAGGCTCTGTGTGACCTGGGGTCAAGGATAAATCTTATGCCACTCTCTGTAATGTAGAAACTATGGATCATTGAGGTACAAGCTGCCTTATTCTCATTACAATTGGCAGACAAGTCAGTAAGACAAGCTTATGGATTAGTAGAGGACACGTTAGTAAAGGATGAAGGCCTTTACATCCCTGCTGATTTCATAATCTTAGACACTAGGAAGGAAGAGGATGAATGCATCATCCTTGGAAGACCTTTCCTAGCCACAACAGGTGCTGTAATAGATGTTAATAGAGGAGAATTAGTCCTTCAATTGAATGGGGACTACCTTGTGTTTAAGGCACACGGCCATCCCTCTGTAACAAAAGAGAGTAAGCATGCAGAGCTTCTCTTAGTACAGAGTCCAAAAGAGTCCCCACAATCAAACTCTAAGTTTGGTGTTGGAGGCCACAACCAAACTCTAAGTTTGGTGTTGAAAAGACCCCACATTCAAACTCTAAGTTTGGTGTTGGAAAACCTTCATCATGCTCTAAACTTCTCTAAGGCTCCATGAGAGCCCACTGTCAAGCTAGTGACATTAAAAGAGCGCTTGTTGGGAGGCAATCCAATTTTTATTTATCTAATTTTATTTTTATTTTATTGTTATTTTGTGTTTTAGTAGGTTCATGATCATGAGGAGTCACGAAAAAAATATTAAAATTAAAAACAGAATCAAAAATAGTAGAGGAAAAATCACACCCTGGAGGAAGGACTTATTGGCATTTAAACGCCACTAAGGTGTATCTGGCTGGCGTTCAACACCAGAACAGAGCATGGATCTGGCGCTGAACACCAGAAACAAGCAACATCCTGGCGTTTGAACGCCAGGAATATGCCCTGAGGAAAGCTGGCGCTGAACGCCAGTAACAAGCATGGAACTGGCGTTCAACGCCAGAAACATGCTGCACATGGGCGTTGAACGCCCAGAACGTGCATCACTTTGGCGTTTAAATGCCAGAATGGTATGCTAAGGCATTATACATGCCTAATTGGTGCAGCGATGTAAATCCTTGATACCTCAGGATCTGTGAACCCCACATAATCATCTCAGGATCTGTGGACCCCACAGGATCCCCACCAAACATATTCTCCCCTATTCTCAACATTCATTCTCTCTTTCCATAAACACTCTTCCCCAAAACCCTTCACCAATCACCTCAATCTCTCTTCCCAGTTACCCCCATCACCACTCACATCCCTCCACTCTTCCCCATAAACCACACCTACCTTCAAAATTCAAAAATCTTTCGCACCCAAACCCACCCTAAATGGCCGAACCTACCCTCTCCCCCCTCCCTATATATACCCCTCCATTCTAATTCATTTTCACACAACACAACACCCTCTTATATTCCTTGGCCGAAACCTACACCTCCCCTTCTCCTCCATGTTTTCTTCTTCTTCTTCTTCTCTTTTTTCTTTTTTTGCTCGAGGGCGAGTAATATTTTAAGTTTGGTGTGGTAAAAGCATAAGCTTTTTGTTTTTCCATAACCATTGATGGCACCTAAGGCCGGAGAATCCTCTAGAAAAGGGAAAGGGAAGACAAAAGCTTCCACCTCCGAGTCATGGGAGATGGAAAGATTCATCTCCAAAGCCCATCAAGACCACTTCTATGATGTTGTGGCCAAGAAGAAGGTGATCCCTGAGGTCCCTTCCAAGCTCAAGAAAAATGAGTATCCGGAGATCCGACATGAGATCCAAAGAAGAGGTTGGGAAGTTCTAACCAACCCCATTCAACAAGTTAGAATTTTAATGGTTCAAGAGTTCTATGCCAATGCATGGATCACTAGGAACCATGATCAAAGTATGAACCCGAATCCAAAGAACTATCTTACAATGGTTCGGGGGAAATACTTAGATTTTAGTCCGGAAAATGTGAGGTTGGCATTCAACTTGCCCATGATGTAAGGAGATGCACGCCCTTACACTAGAAGGGTCAACTTTAATCAAAGGTTGGACCATGTCCTTATGGACATATGTGTGGAAGGAGCTCAATGGAAAAGAGACTCCAAAGGTAAGCCGGTTCAACTAAGAAGACTGGACCTCAAGCCTGTGGCTAGAGGATGGTTGGAGTTCATTCAACGCTCCATCATCCCCACTAGCAACCGATCTGAAGTCACTGTAGATCAGGCCATCATGATTCATAGCATCATGATTAAAGAGGAAGTAGAAGTTCATGAAGTCATCTCCCATGAATTCTACAAAATAGCCGATAAGTCCTCTACTTTGGCAAGGCTAGCTTTTCCTCATCTTATTTGCCATCTATGTTACTCAGCTGGAGTTATTATAGAAGGAGACATCCTCATTGAGGAGGACAAACCCATCACTAAGAAAAGGATGGAGCAAACAAGAGAGCCCACTCATGGAGCCTAAGGGACGCATGAGGAAGCTCATCACCAAGAAATCCCGGAGATGCCTCAAGGGATGCACTTTCCTCCCAACAACTATTGGGAACAACTCAACACTTCCTTAGAAGATTTGAGTTACAATGTGGAACAATTAAGGGTGGAACATCAAGAGCACTCCATCATTCTCCATGAAATAAGAGATGATCAAAGAGCAATTAGGGAGGAGCAACAAAGGCAAGGAAGGGACATAGAAGAGCTTAAGGACATCATTGGACCTTCAAGAAGAAGACGCCACTAAGGTGGACTCATTCCTTGTTCTTATATTTTTCTGTTTTTCGATTTTTATGTTACATGTCATCTATTTTTGTGTCTCTACTTCATGATCATTAGTATGTAGTAACTATGTTTTAAAGCTATGAATAAATTCTATAAATCCTTCACCTCTCTTAAATGAAAAATGTTTCTAATTCAAAAGAACAAGAAGTGCATGAATTTCGAAATTATCCTTGAATTTAGTTTAATTATATTGATGTGGTGACAATACTTTATATTTTCTGAATGAATGCTTGAACAGTGCATATTTTTGATCTTGTTGTTTATGAATGTTAAAATTGTTGGCTCTTGAAAGAATGATGAACAAAGAGAAATGTTATTGATGATCTGAAAAATCAAAAAATTGATTCTTGAAGCAAGAAAAAGCAGTGAAAAACAAAAGCTTGCGAAAAAAATAGAAAGAAAAAGAAAAAGCAAGCAGAAAAAGCAAATAGCCCTTAAAACCAAAATGCAAGGGTAAAAGGATCCAACGCTTTGAGCATCAATGGATAGGAGGGCCCAAGGAAATAAAATCCAGGCCTAAGCGGCTAAATCAAGCTGTCCCTAACCATGTGCTTGTGGCATGCAGGTCCAAGTGAAAAGCTTGAGACTGAGTGGTTAAAGTCGTGATCCAAAGCAAAAAGAGTGTGCTTAAGAGCTCTGGACACCTCTAACTGGGGACTCTAGCAAAGCTGAGTCACAATCTGAAAAGGTTCACCCAGTCATGTGTCTGTGGCATTTATGTATCCGGTGGTAATACTGGAAAACAAAATGCTTAGGGCCACGGCCAAGACTCATAAAAGTAGCTGTGTTCAAGAATCAACAAACTTAACTAGGAGAATCAATAACAATATCTGAAATTCTAAGTTCCTATAGAAGCCAATCATTCTAAACTTCAAAGGAAAAAGTGAGATGCTAAAACTGTTCAGAAGCAAAAAGCTACAAGTCCCGCTCATCTAATTAGAATTAATATTCATTGACATTTTGGGATTTATAGTATACTCTCTTCTTTTTATCCTATCTGATTTTCAGTTGCTTGGGGACAAGCAACAATTTAAGTTTGGTGTTGTGATGAGCGGATAATTTATACGCTTTTTAGCATTGTTTTTAGGTAGTTTTTAGTATGATCTAGTTACTTTTAGGGATGTTTTCATTAGTTTTTATGCTAAATTCATATTTCTGGACTTTACTATGAGTATGTGTATTTTTCTGTGATTTTAGGTATTTTTTGGCTGAAATTGAGGGACCTGAGCAAAACTCTGAAAGAAGGCTGACAAAGGACTGCTGATGCTGTTGGAATCTAACCTTCCTTCACTCGAAATTGATTTGTTGGAGCTACAGAACTCCGAATGGCGCGCCCTCAACGGCGATGGAAAGTAGACATCCAGATCTTTCCAGCAATATATAATAGTCAATACTTTATTCGTGATTAGACGACGTAAACTGGTGCTCAACGCCAGTTCCATATTGTTGTCTGGAGTCAAACGCCAGAAACACGTCATGAACCAGAGTTGAACGCCCAAAACACGTTACAACTTGGCGTTCAACTCCAAAAGAAGCCTCAGCTCGTGCATAGATCAAGCTCAGCCCAAACATACACCAAGTGGGCCCTGGAAGTGGATTTATGCATCAATTACTTACTTTTGTAAACCCTAGTAGCTAGTCTAGTATAAATAGGATAGTTTACTATTGTATTAGACATCTTGGATTGTATTATTCAATCTTGGGACGTTTAGTTCTCAGATCATGGGGGCTGGCCATTCGGCCATGCCTGGATCTTTCACTTATGTATTTTCAACGGTGGAGTTTCTACACACCATAGATTAAGGGTGTGGAGCTTTGCTGTACCTCAAGTTTCAATGCAATTACTATTATTTTCTATCCAATTCGATTTATTCCTGTTCTAAGATATTTGTTGCACTTCAACTTGATGAATGTGATGATCTGTGACACTCATCATCATTCTCACATATGAACGCGCGTGACTGACAACCATTTCCGTTCTACCTTAGACCGGGCGCATATCTCTTGGATTCCTTAATCAGAATCTTCATGGTATAAGCTAGAATTGATGGCGGCATTCATGGGAATCCAGAAAGTCTAACCTTGTCTGTGGTATTCCGAGTAGGATTCTGGGATTGAATGACTATGACGAGCTTCAAAATCCTAAAGGCTGGGCGTTAGTGACAAACGCAAAAGAATCAAGGGATTCTACTCCAACCTGATTGAGAACTGAGAGATGATTAGCCGTGCTGTGACAGAGCATTTGGACCTTTTTCACTGAGAGGATGGGATGTAGCCATTGACAACGGTGATGCCCTACATACAGCTTGCCATGGAAAGGAGTAAGAAGGATTGGATGAATGTAATAAGAAAGTAGAGATTCGGAAGGAACACAACACCTCCATGCACCTGTCTGAAATTCCCACCATTGGATTACATGAGTAGCTTTATCTTTATTTCCTGTTTATTTTATTTATCTTTTAAATATCTAATCTAATCATATTTGAATCAGCCTGACTGAGATTTACAAGATGACCATAGCTTGTTTCATACCAACAATCTCCGTGGGATCGACCCTTACTCACGTAAGGTATTACTTGGACGACCCAGTGCACTTGCTGGTTAGTTGTGCGGAGTTGTGACTAAGTGTAATTCACGTGTGAGAGCTACCAAACTATTGTAGCCATTGTTGTTGATCACAGTTCCGTGCACCAGAGTCAATACATTAGATTCACTTCATACATTAGTACATAGTTTAGTTAGAGAAGTAGTTAGATTTACTTTCTAGAGAGAGAAGCTCTCTCTTCTCTCTAGGATTAGGATTAGGTTTAGGTTAATTTCTTAGATCTAGATCTACTTATTCTCTTACTTCAATTTTCCTTTTTGCTTTATGAATTCTCTTGTAGATCTACATTTCTTCTCAATGCAATTGGTAAGTTTTTTGTTGTTTCATAATTATTTTGTCTTTCTATTGTTAATCTTTTGCTTTTGTAGTTGTAAATTCCTTTAATTCTTGCAATTAATAATGTTTGCCTTTATTGCCTTCTATGTGTTTGTTAAAATGTTTCTTCTAGTTATAAGGTAGGTTTTGTTCCTCCTGGCTTTGGTTGAGTAATTGGTGACTCTTAAGTTATCTAATTCCTTTGTTGATTGATAATTGGAAGTTGCTAATTGACTTGAATGCCACTAAGCTAGTCTTTCATCATGATTAGACTAGGACTTGTGGACTCAAGTTAATTCATCCACTTGACCTTCCTCCATTGTTAGAGGTTAACTAAGTGGGAGCAATGAATAATTCTCATCACAATTGATAAGGATAACTAGGATAGGATTTCTAGTTCTCATACCTTGCCAAGAGCTTTCTTAATTGTTAGTTTATTTCCTTTGCAATTTACAACTCTTGTCTCTTATTCCAAAAAACCCCAAAACATACCTACAACCAATAACAAGAACACTTTATTGCAATTCCAAGGGAGAACGACTCGAGGTTTGAATACATCGGTTATTTTTATAGGGGTTTGTTACTTGTGACAACCAAATGTTTATTTGAAAGGATTCTTCATTGGTTTAGAAGCTATACTTTCAGCGAGAACTTATTGTGAAATTCTTTACCATCAACAAATCTGATCATCATTCATCACCTGGCAACTTTGGTTAACTAACCCGGAATTGCCAACCGAAAGTCCACCATCAAGAGCTACTTTGAGACAAAGCATTTAGTGACCCAAATAGGTGTTGTGCACCAATGTCCAAAGAATAAAACCTGTGATGTGTGTGTGCTAAGGATAGGCTTGAGCAAGTAAGCCCTTAGGGGTGTCTCAACACCTAGCATCTTGAACCAAATAGGACGGGAATGTTGGCTGAAAGCTTAGTTTAAAGAGCTGCCTTAAACATAACATTAAGCCTCAGCTAAAGAATAAATCTCAGTCATGAAAGAGAGCAAGAAAAACTAAGGACCAAACTATAACATGTCTCATTTTTGTGTAATACAAGTAAAGATCCATAGGAGTGTCACTACTTCAGCCACAAATAAAAATCACTAAGATACCATGCAAGAAAATCCCATTAACTAGAATTCAATTTCTTCCAAAAAAGGCTTATACCTCTCTCTATTTTCATTCATTCTCCTTATGTTTTAGTACTTGCTTGGGGACAAGCAAGCTTTAAGTTTGGTGTTGTCATGACAAGTCATCATAGGCTAGTTTCACAAGCCTTTTTCATTAGTTTTTGCAAGGTTTTCATGCATTTCTTAGGCAATGACGATTGAATTTTTGTCGGTATAGAATTTATCAAGTGATCAATCGTAGTATAGTCTAAACCGACGCAAAATCCATCATCAAACAAATCTATAATCTATAATCGAGAGTATTAGTCCCGAGTCGTTCTTCCCTAGGAATGCTACAAGGATACATGTTATTGGTTAAGTGGTCTTTTTGTGGCTTGACTAGTGTGGCATAAAAGTGTGAATAAAAGAAAACAACAATCAATCAATATCAAAAGCCTTGGCCAAGGTTGAACATTGGAAGTCCCATCACTATAGCTTCCTTCAATTGTGATAACAAAGAGTGTTGCTTCACTTAGTTAACCCCTAATTATAGAGGAAAGTCAAGTAAAAGTAATTAACTCAAGTCACAAGTCCTAGTCTTACCCCAGGGAAGTCTAGCTTTAGTGCACTCTAAGTCAATTAGCAATCCTCAATTCTTAATCAACAATTGACATCCATTATTCAAGTGTCTCCAATGACTCAACCACTAGGCCAAGTGAGGGAATACTACTCCATATCTAAAGTTGGCATTTTCTCAAACACTTGGAGAGCAAGAATGAAAGACATAGTAAAATGGAGAGAAAAGAATTAGAATCAAAGCAATTCAACACAAGAGATTAACAACAATCAACAATGAACAACAATAAAAATGAAATCTTCAATGAATCAATAGAATCCAAAACAACAAAGTTAAACCTAAGATCTACAAGAATTGAACAATTACAAAACACTAATGGAGATGAGAGAAGATGATCTACAACATGAACAAAGTAAATTGAGTGTTGTAATAGATCTCACCAAGGAATGGTTGAGAATTGAGAGGATGAAGATGAATCCTAGAGAGAAGTTGGAGTTTCTCTCTCTACAAATGTAACTAACTAAAAAATATCTACCTAATGATCTAAAATTAGTCTATGGATGTGAATGTGTGAAAATGTGTTGTATGTGTGTCAATCCCCTTCAATCCTTGGCTCTTATATGCATTTTGGCGCCAAAGTTGGTTGCTAAAACCTTCCAAAATCGCCAGACACGTGTTGTAATAAAAGAATCACGTGCGGGCTTCGACGCGTGCGCGCACAGTGCGCGTGCGCGTCCCTTGCCAATTCTGCGATGTGCGCGCGAGCGCCTTGTGCGCGTACGCGTGCGTGGCCGAGATCAACTCTTTGGCTTTTTGTGCTTCTCTCCACTTGCATGCTTCCTTCCTTGCTTCCTTTGATCCATGCCTAGCCTATTTCAATCCTGGAATTACTAGCAAACACATCAAGGCATCTTATGGAATCAAAGAGAAATTGGAATTCATCAAGATAAGGCTTAAAAAGCATGTTTTTACACTTAGGCACAAATATGGGAGAGATAACAAAACCATGCTAATTCCTAGGCTAAATGTGACAAAAGGTTATCAAAATACTCCAAATTCAATACAAGACAAATCCTCAAATTGGGGTTTGTCAACCTCCTCACACTTAAGCCTTAGCATGTCCTCATGCTAAAATAAGAAGGAACTAAAGGGTGTGGCATCGAATGCAACTAAACTACATGGATCCTATCTAAATGCAACTACCTAAAGTGAGTGCAAATGCTTAATTCGAACATATCAAATTGCCAAGAGAGCATGTGTAAGCACAAGGGCTAGGTAATAGGAGTTAATTCCAACCACAATTGTATTGAATCATCAAAAATAATTTAAACTTGCAAGAATATAGATAATATGGGTGAGCACATGTAATTGAACTTTTGAACCCTCACCGGATGTGTATCCGCTCTATTCACTCAAGTGTTTAAGGGTTAATCACTCAATCCTCTTCTAATCAAGCTTTCCAAACTTTGATTTCCTTCTAACAATCAACATTTATTCAATGCATGCATACACTCATCATGAGGTCTTTCATTTTGGTTGTAATGGGGTTAGGGTCAAGGTAGGATCATTTATGGTTAAGTGGACTAGGATTTGAGTCTTTGATTAGCATAGACTTCCCCACCTATCCTATATAATGACCTATACAAATTCAAACTATTCTAACTACCCATTCTTCACTTTTTTTTCTTACATATTCATGCATCCTTATTTGATTCATAACACTTATGCATTGATCCCTTTTTATTGACTTCACTTTGGGGCATTTTGTCCCCTTTTTTTTTTGTTATTTTTTTTCTTTTTCCATATACGATTTTTTTTCTTTTCTTTCACTTTTATTTCCTTTTCTTTTCATCATTTTTTTTTCATTTCTTTTTCTTTTGTCAAACTATATACAAGAACATCAATGCACAAGGTCTATTCATTTAATCAATACATGAGTATGTACCCAATTCCTACACATGAAAGTGTACTACCCCTTTTATCCCCTCCAATGTTCCCAAACCTCACCAACTTTGAATAATGAACGCTCTCACTAGCCTAGGCTAATCAAGGATCCAAGTGAGGACTTTTCATTGGTTTTCCGCCTTGGGCTTGTAATGTGCTAAATTGAGAACAAGTTGGTTAAGCATAGGCTCAAAATTGGCTAACAATGGAGAGTAAAAGGTTGGCTATTTGGGTAAGTGGCTAATGAAGTAATGGCCTCAATCATATAAATGCATAAATACAAGAAATAAATGGACATATAGAATCAAGCAAATCAAGGATTACAATCATAGAAAGAGAATAAATTCACACAAGAATGGAAGATAAGTGGCTATAAAATGTAACCACATCAATAGGCTCAAGTCTCACAAGCTTGTGTTCTTAGTTCAATACATGCTTCACAAAGTATGAAATTCAAGCAAGTTCACCAAAATTTTCCTTCAATCAATTGGGTAAATGCCCTATGTTCAAACTCCTTGGAAACTTTCAATGTTCAACTAAGCATTGTTGTGATTGAAAAGTTCAAAAATTTTCTTAGTTCACCCTTTCCTTTTTCACTTAAAACCAATTTCTTGTGCAAAAAGGGTGACCAAGTGTTTGCAAGTCAAAGTATGATTTCTAATCACAACCACGAATTAAAAAGAAAGATATGCAAAAAATGTATAAAGAAAAAAATTCAACTAAAAGTGAAAGTATGAAATCACATCTAAGGATATCCATAAGCATCAAAGTATCTAAAATCCAAAATAAACTCAAAATACATCAATTATATACAAAGAGTGTGCAAAGTAAGATAGCTAGCAAAGTGGCCAAAATGTTCACCGGTATCTAATGATGCCACCGGCTACCTCCCCACACTTAAGATTAAGCATCGTCCTCGATGCTAATCCTGAGGATCAGGGATAGGTACACCGGTAGGCTCTGGCTGTGGCTGTGGTACCGGCTGCGGCTCCTGTGTCTGAGGTGGTGCCTCCATATGTGCTGGCTCATCCGCAGGAATACCCTCAGTCTGTAAATCTGTCTCCTCACCGGAACCGGAAGACTCTGGTAGCGGGGGTAGCTCAAGGCCCTGGGCCACAAACATCTGGTCAATCCGATCCAGGCGACGCATGATCTGGTGCTTACTGCGCTCCATGTACCGGAAGAGACGCTGAACTAATAAGTACATCGGCTGAGGTGCGGCTGCGGTAGATGCTCCCGCAGGGGCTGATGATGAAGAGGGTCCAGCTCCCTCAACTGCTGCTCTGGCTCGAGATCTACGGCGCGAGACAGGCCTCTCGTGCACCCAGGATCCCCACGGAATAGTAACTGGCTCCTTCTGGGGGAGCGGTGGAGGTAGTGATGAGGGCGGGGGCGTCGCCGGCGGTGGTGATGGCGGCACGGTGAAGGTTCGGCCGGAAGGGGGAAGAAGAGTGAGTGGCTGAGAGGGAGAATGTGGTGAGTGAATGAGATAAGGAGGGTTGATGGAAGAGAGAAAGAGAAGAAGAAGGAAGGGTGGCCGGCGGTGGTGGTCGCCGACAGAGCAGGGAGGTTGTGGGGGTTGCAGAGATGGAGATGGAGGTTGGGGGGGAAGAAGGGCGCGACTGCGCGACGCTCGTTGAGCGTTAGGGTTATCATCATTTTAAAACGACGCGGGCGCGCACCTTGCGCGTCCGCGTGCATTGATGACACTAGGGACCTACGCGTGCGCGTACAGCGCGCTTAAGCGCGGAAGGTCGAAATGGGTATGGACGCGAGCGCGTACCCCGCGCGCACGCGTGAAAGGGGTTGGGCTGTAGGCTTAAGGTTGGCCCATAAGAGGCCTAACTCTCTGGTCAATGGCCTGGTGGTTGCACAACTAGGCCTGCGCGTACGCGGCATGTGCGCGTTCGCGCACAATTGGTGGTTTACCCTAAAACGCGCAAGCACGACGCGTGCGGACGCATCATTTTCTTTTCTTGTCATATAGACGCGTACGCGTAAGGTACGCGTACGCACGACTTGAATTGGGCCAGAGGCTTAAGGTTGGCCCAGAGCTGGCTTAACTCTCTGGAGCTTGGCACAAGTTCTTGCAGCAGCGATTTGACGCGTACGCGGCAGGTGCGTGTACGCGTGATACTCCTTATGGTTGTATGGCGCGCACGCACGTAGTGCGCGTAAGCGTGGAGTGAATTGGGCCTAAGGCACAACGCTGGCCTAGGGAAGGCCCAACTCTCTGGATTATGGCTGATGATGCATCCGCTCATGGACGCGTGCGCGGACAGCGTGCGCGCGCATCCACCCCCCTTTTTTTTTTTGAATGCCTAAAAGCTCTAATTGCCCAAAGACTCCCCATGGTACCTACAACTCCTTATTTAGTCAAAAACCTATACTTTCTAAAATGCAAGTTGGTTTTGAGATTTATTCTATTTCTACTAAGCACAACATACATGTTAATATGCTAGCAACTAATGTACACAAACAAGCTAATTATGAGATGAAAACCTACCTACAATGGTAACTCAAATCACTTATTAAACAAAATTAAAAGAGCGTGGAAAGAGTTTACCATGGTGGGGTGTCTCCCACCTAGCACTTTTAGTTTAAGTCCTTAAGTTGGACATTTTGAGATGCTTGTTGTCATGGTGGCTTATGTTTGTACTCTTCTTCGAATTCCCACCAATGTTTGCTCTCCCAATAGCCTCCGGGATCCCAATTTAAACGTACAAGGCCTTCAAGGGGGCCTAAGCAAGTAACGATGCCCTTAAGTTGATAGTGATCTATGTATGTTCCAGGGTCCCATACTTTGTTCGTCAACTCCTTTTCTTCTTGATCTTCATGCTTCCAATAGGGTGACAAACTTATTGAGTTCTCCTTGTGACTCATACTCATCATCCTAATCCCATTGAATTTGGCTTCACTCCACCTTTGAAACTCTACGTTTGATCTTCCATCCCTTATACTCCTTGATTCAAATTGTCCCCCAACATCTAATCCGTTCTTACTCTCTAGCCCACAAAGAGTTCTAAGTTGACCGTCCGTTTCTAACAACGCATATTGATATGGGCCAAGAAAATTAAAGGATGAGATGATTACCCACTCAATTTGTGATTGGGACGGTGACTTAGCAAGGAAGATTTTCAATGATCTTGACATTGTGGGTTCCACTTCCTTTGGCTCCTCCATGATGATTTCTATCTTTTGATAACTCTCTTTAAATTCTTCTTGTTTGCTAACTTCCTTCAAACCTTTATCATTGATCAAATTATGTGTTGGAGGTTGCGCACTCTCCTCAACATTGGTTTTACATTCGAAGGGGAGAGCTTCAACAAGATCACCATTGTCACTTGATGTAGAGTTATTTTTGTTGATGGAACTTCCTTCTTGTTCAATCTCCTCTAGGTCTTCTTCCACTTCTTTATCTTCAACAATCTCTATTTCCTTCGCTTGTTGCAACACACACTCCATTTCCTTGTGCTCATCTTGAGACTCTAAAGTCTCTTTCATACCTCCCTCTTTGGTTGCTTTCTCACAATCATCCGTGAACTCATTTCGCTTGTGATATGAATCCCAAGAATCTATCTTTTGACGGATGGTTGCTTGAAGTCGATCCATTTCTTCCTTGAAACGATCCCTTAAGTCTTGTTCCGCTTCACTAACATAAGTAGGATCATATTGCTCTTGGATTAATGGACATTGATATGCTTCCATGGAGGTTGGTGGCGGAGAGGAGAAGTCATAATATGGTTGGAAAGAAGATTAATCAAAGCTTTGAGGTGGGAAGTTATTTTGGTTATTGGTAGAGGGTAAAATTATACGGGACGTAAATTCTTGGAGGGTAGAGGTGAAACTAGTGAAGGCGGTTTGGATCTCTTCTTGCTCTTGAAGAATGATACCAAGTGCATCATCCATGGGGACTTGGGTTGGAGGGTAAGAATGTTGGAGTGGTGGTGATTCAAGGGTTGCTTGTTCGTAATCGTCACAAGGGTATGCATAGGGGGAATATAGATTTGGATCATATGTGGGCACTTGGTGGAAATAAGATGTGGGTTGAGAATATGGTGCATAGAATGGTGGTGGTTGAGAGGTATAACCATGATAAGAATCATCATATCCATAGGAATGATATGCATTATAGGAGGGACTACCATCATAGTAACTTGAGGGGGGAGATTGCCATGGTGATTGCTCATATGGATATGGCTCCTGTTCATACCCTGACCGAGCTCTCCAAACTCGGGAAGTTCGCAGAAGGTCCGACCTCGTCCCAAAGGCCCACGCCTGAGGTCGGACCTCGGACAATAAAGCCAAAGGAGCCCAAAGCAGGCCCAAAACGAAGGAACATAGCCCAATCTAAAGGCGGCTAAAGCCCAGAAAGATAAAGGCGGTTCCCTTGAAGATAAGATGACCTCACCTAAAAGATAAAGATAAGATAACTAACTTATCTTATCTACAGGAGGCCACATCTCATCATTATAAATACACTGGAGCACCCAGGTATAACTCATACTCTAATTCTACTCAATATCTGCTTGGACCCATGCTAACTTAAGCATCGGAGTGTCATTGCAGGTACAACCCCCCGCCGCTCAGCACACCAAGCTCGGGTCACGGAACCCCTACCTCGGGTCTTGCCAGACGACCGAGCTACACGTTTCAGGTAACCCTCGGAACATTGGCGCCGTTGCCGGGGACCCTGGAAGTCATCCCTTTATCATGGCGGACGACCTTCCCAACAATAACCACGCTACATCAGAACAAGAAGAGGAAATTGACACCGGAGAACGACCGGACAGCCCTCTATCACCACGCACTCCAGGAGGAAACAAACAGAATCGCCCAAAGACATCACTTCCAAACAAAAATCCACAAAATCCCGAAAAGGAAGAGAGCTCAGAAATTCTAGAAGCAGTACGGGCACAGCAAAACCGACTGAAACAACTCGAAGAGGACATAAAAAAGCAGAAAGAAACTGAACAAGATTTGAGAAGGGAAGCTCGCAAGCACAGAGAGTTAGAAGAAAAGCTGCGGAAGATAGAGGCCGAGTTGAAAGACCGGACGGAACGCGGCACCACCCCCGAAAACAACCATGATCCCTTCACACAAGAGATCATGAAGGAGAAGGTACCGCGAAACTTCAAACCACCTGATATGGATCTCTACGACGGCACCACCGACCCAAGTCACCACCTCAGCAACTTCCGAAGCAGAATGTACCTGGTCGACGCCTCCGACGCGATTCGGTGCAAAGCCTTCCCCACCACTCTCACCAAGTCGGCCATGAAGTGGTTCGACAACCTGCCACCAGGATCAATCTCCAGCTTCGAGGACCTAACCAAAAAATTCCTAACAAGGTTCTCTATTCAAAAGGACAAGGCAAAACATGCCCCCAGTCTACTCGGGATCAAATAGGGTAACCAAGAAACTCTCCGAGAATACATGGAGCGATTCAACAAAGCCTGCCTGGACATACAACACTTGCCCACTGAAGCGGCCATCATGGGACTAGCAAACGGCCTAAAAGAAGGACCATTTAGCCAATCCCTATCCAAACGATACCCGACCTCCTTATACGAGGTGCAAGAGCGGGCAGAAAAATATATCAACATGGAGGAAACCTCCCAGCTAAGAGACTCTTCTAGGAAGGAATCAACCTACCCACTCCGAGACCGAGATCGGGAACAGAAAAAGAAAGAAGAATCCAACTCGGACAAACCACGGAAGTACCATAGCTACACTCCCCTCCGAGTTTCCCTGGTAGACGTCTACAGAGAAGTATACCACACCGAAAAAATCCCACCGCCCCGACCTTTAAAACACAAGAGAGCGGGGAGAGAACGGTCCGAATACTGCGAATACCACAAGCTCTACGGTCATTCTACTAATGACTGCCACGACCTGAAGAATGTTATAGAAAAGCTAGCCAGAGAAGGAAAACTCGACAGATACATAGCGGAAAAAGGAGAAGAGACCAAAAAGAGAAGGAGGGGAGATAACGAGGATCGGGCCGAACAGACCCTGCGAACCCCTGAAAGGCACATACACATGATAAACGGAGGTTTCGCAGGCGGAGGAACATCCAGATCCTCGCGAAAAAGACACCTCAAAGAGATCTATCATGTCCGAGAAGACAACCCCCTGCCCGAGCTGCCAACCATCTCATTTACCCAAGAAGATGCTCAGGGGATAATACCCGGCCACGACGATCCTATGGTGATCACCATTATCCTAGCAAACGCCAACTTACATCGAACCCTGATTGACCAAGGAAGCTCAGCAGATATCCTGTTCAAAGCGGCCTTCGACAAGCTCGGACTTGAAGAAAAAGAGCTAAAGGCCTATCCCTCCGACCTATTTGGGCTAGGGGACACCCCGATCCACCCCTTAGGATACATCTCGCTACACACTACCTTCGGAAGAGGCGAGCAATCTAAAATGTTAAGCATCGACTACATTATAGTCGACGTTACCTCAGCATACAATGCCCTCATTGGGCGACCAACCCTAAACAGACTGGCAGCTGTGGTCTCAACCCCACACCTCTGTATGAAGTTCCCTACCGCAAAGGGAATCGCCACCCTAAAAGGCGACCAAAAATTAGCACGGCGATGCTACAACGAAAGTCTAAGCCTAAAAGGGAAAGAGGTCAACACAATAGAACTCGGGCGAGTTCAAACCCAAGAAGACCTTCGGCCACAACCAGAGGGAGAAACCGAAAGGATCCAAATCGGGAACACACCTGAAAAAGTAACAAACATTGGAGCAAACCTCGAAGCAGGCCTAAAGGAGGAACTCATAACCCTCTTAAGGGAGAACTCCGACCTCTTCGCCTGGAAGGCCTCCGACATGCCAGGCATAAGTCCCGACCTGATGTGCCATAAGCTATCAGTATACCCGGGATCCAGACCCGTCCAACAGAGACGCCGGAAGCTCGGACCCGAGCGCATGCAAGCAATAGAAGAGCAGGTACAAGCACTGCTAGATGCAGGATTCATTAGGGAAGTAAAATATCCCCTATGGCTCGCAAACGTGGTCCTGGTAAAAAAGCCCAACGGGAAATGGAGGATGTGCGTCGATTACACGGATCTCAACAAAGCCTGCCCCAAAGACCCATATCCACTGCCAAACATCGACGTCTTAGTCGACGCAGCCTCAGGCTACAGATATCTCTCCTTCATGGATGCATACTCGGGATACAATCAAATCCCGATGTACGGACCCGACCAAGAAAAGACCTCGTTCATAACCCCAAGGGCAAACTACTGCTACGTAGTAATGCCCTTCGGGCTGAAGAACGCCGGGGCAACCTACCAGAGGCTAATGAACAAAGTATTCTCAGAGCACATCGGGTTACAGCTAGAAGTGTACGTCGACGATATGCTGGTAAAGACACAAGAAGACAGAAACTTGGTTCCCGACCTCACAAGTGTCTTCGGCACCCTCAGGAAACACAACATGAGACTTAACCCGACCAAGTGCACCTTCGCCGCAGAAGCCGGAAAGTTCTTAGGCTTCATGCTGACTCAAAGAGGCATCGAAGCAAACCCGGACAAATGCCAAGCGATACTCAAAATGAAGAGCCCGACGTGTGTCAAAGAAGTACAACAACTGAATGGAAGGCTAGCCGCCCTATCAAGATTCTTGGCAGGATCAGCAATAAAGTCACTGCCTCTCTACTCACTCCTAAAGAAGGGGAAACCCTTCTCATGGACCCCGGAGTGCGAAAAAGCCTTTCAAGAATTCAAGGAATTCCTCGGGCAGCCACCAATCCTAACCCGACCTCTAAAAGGGGAAAAGCTCGTACTATACCTCTCGGTCGGACATCAGGCAGTTGCTTCAGCATTAATACGAGAAAATGACCAAGGACAACACCCCATATACTTCGTAAGCAAGGCACTACAAGGGGCCGAATTAAACTATCAGAAAATAGAGAAATTCGCCTACGCCCTAGTATTCACGGCTCGGAGGCTCCGTCCCTACTTTCAAGCCCACACCATCAAAGTCCGGACGAACCAACCCATGAGACACATCCTACAAAAAACAGACATGGCAGGACGAATCCTACAATGGGCGGTGGAACTGTCCGAGTTCGACCTCCACTATGAAGCCCGGACTGCCATAAAATCTCAATATCTAGCCGACTTCATCGCAGAATATACTGAGACCCCGGGAACCCCACTCTCATGGGACCTATATGTCGACGGGTCCTCAAACAAAACGGGAAGCGGAGCCGGGGTCATACTCGAAAGCGACCAAGGAACGCGGATAGAACTATCCCTAAAATTTGAGTTCCAGGCTTCAAACAACCAAGCTGAATACGAGGCCCTACTAGCTGGTCTAAAGCTAGCCAAAGAGGTCGGAGCCCAGAAAATCACGATCTTCAGCGACTCCCAGGTCATCACATCACAAGTAAATGGAAGTTACCAGGCCAAAGACCCAACTATGAAAAAATACCTGGACCAAGCACAGGCACAATTACGCCACTTCCCAGAAATACAAATCCAGCACATACCTCGGGAACAAAATGCCCGGGCAGACGCCCTCTCAAAGCTTGCTAGCACCAAGCCCGGAGGCAACAACAGAAGTCTTCTCCAAGAAACCCTACAATCTCCCTCCGTGCTAAGAGAGGAAGAAACGTTAAATATATCCAACCAACAGCAAGGATGGATGACCCCCATACTCAACTACCTGAAGTCAGGAACTCTCCCCATAGAAAGAAAAGAAGCTAAAAGGCTTACAAAGGACGCCCAGAATTATACGCTAATTCACGACGTATTATACAGAAGAGGATTCTCAAACCCCCTCCTTAGGTGCGTTCCGACCTCAGAAACAAAGGGCGTCCTCGAAGAAGTCCACGAAGGCATGTGTGGGAACCATCTCGGAGCTCGGGCACTATCCAAGAAAGTAGTTAGGGCCGGGTTCTACTGGCCGACCTTGCAAAGAGACGCAACAGAGTTTGTGAAAATATGCCCCCCTGCCAAAAACACGCCAATTTTCACAAGGCACCGCCCGAAGACCTTATCAGCATCGCTGCGCCATGGCCCTTCGCAAAATGGGGACTCGACCTACTCGGCCCGTTTCTGCAAGGACCGGGGCAAGTCAAATACCTCATAGTAGGGGTCGACTACTTCACAAAGTGGATCGAAGCCGAACCCTTAGCCACTATTACGGCTCAGAAAAGCCGTAAATTCCTATACAAAAACATCGTCACGAGGTTCGGAGTCCCCTACTCCATCACAACAGACAATGGAACACAGTTCACGGACACAAGTTTTCAGAACTTGGTGGCCGAATTAAAAATCAAACAGCAATTCACATCGGTCGAGCACCCACAAGCCAATGGACAAGCAGAGGCTGCAAATAAAGTCATCTTGGCCGGGTTAAAACGAAGACTCCAAGAGGCCAAAGGGGCGTGGGCCGACGAACTCCCCCAGGTACTATGGGCATATCGGACAACCCCGCACTCTACAACGGGAGAATCCCCATTCCGGCTAGCTTACGGGATGGAGGCAATGATTCCTATCGAAATAGATGAAGGGTCGCCCAGAGTCATCTTCTACAACGAAGAAGGCAACCCACAGGCACAAAGGGAAGAACTCGACCTCCTCCCCGAGGTCCGAGAAAGAGCCCGAATTCAAGAAGAAGCCTTAAAACGGCGAACGGCCCTCAGATACAATCAAAAGGTAATAAAGCGAAGCTTCTCCATTCACGACCTGATTCTAATCCGAAATGACATCGGAACACAAAAATCAGGAGAAGGAAAGCTAGCCGCAAATTGGAAAGGGCCCTACAAGGTAACAGAAGTCTTAGGGACAGGCTACTACAAAATATCCGACCTAGAAGGCAATGAGCTGCCCAGGACCTGGCACGCCTGTAATCTAAGACGGTACTACAGCTAGAAAAACTTAACCCGAGGTGTACTCTTTTTCCCTACAAGGGTTTTTTTAATGAGACACCCGGTTAAGTAGGATACCCGACCTAAAGGGTAAACACTTTGTAAATATTCTTTCTTTTTTCACTAATCAAATTTCTCTATTTTCTCTTCCTCATGACGAAGCAAATCCTAGAAAGTACCCCACCAAGGCGCATTAATTTATGCTCGGCAAAACGCAAAAAATCATTTGCCAAGAGACCATACAAGGTCGGCAAAGATAAAGCGACGAGGTTCAAATTAATGTGAGAAGTTATAAAGTAACTCTGAAATGGCTCGAAAAGCCAAATAAAAAGAGGTTACAAAAATAACTTAAAAAGGCCGACCAAACGACGAAGTCGGACCCAACAAAGGGAAAAGTTATAAAGTAACTCTAAAATGGCTCAAAAAGCCAAATAAAAAGAGATTACAGAAATAACTCAGAAGAACCGACCAACGACAAAGTCGGACCTAACAAAAAGGAGGTACTCGAGCACCCGATGTCCGAGAAAAAGCTCGGCCCAAGAAAGAAGCCTCAAAACGGCAAGAACCAGGATTTCGAAAAACGCTTACTAAAAAGTTGCTTTACAAAAAGCAACTAAAAAGTACAAGCGAAAAGAACGAAATCGAAGGAAGTTTCAAAACGCTAGCTAAAAAGTTGTTAATCGAAAACAACTAAAAAGCACGAAAGCGGAAATAAGAAGTCAAAACGCTAGCTAAAAAGTTGTTAATCGAAAACAACTAAAAAGCACGAAAGCGGAAACAAGAAGTCAAAACGCTAGCTAAAAAGTTGTTAATCGAAAACAACTAAAAAGCACAAAAGCGAAAACAAGAAGTCAAAACGCTAGCTAAAAAGTTGTTAATCGAAAACAACTAAAAAGCACAAAAGCGAAAACAAGAAGTCAAAACGCTAGCTAAAAAGTTGTTAATCGAAAACAACTAAAAAGCACAAAAGCGAAAACAAGAAGTCAAAACGCTAGCTAAAAAGTTGTTATCCGAAAACGACTAAAAAGCGCAAAAGCGGAAACAAAAGCGCGAACAAAAAAACACCACAAAGCTACTACAAGTAGCTAAATAAAACAAAAAGGTGTCCAAAGCGTTCAACAGAAACCATCCAAAAACAAAAGAGCCCACAGGTCGGGCAAAACACCAAGAAGTACAAGATTACAGAGGATCGAGGCCCTTTCCGGACTCCACATCGACAGCAGGCTGAAACATAGATATCGGGACTGCATCGACAGCAACGTCATCCCGGTTTGAAACCTCCACACCAGATCTATCCTCAGCCAAAGGTGAAGTCGGGTTCACAACCGGAACCTCGGGGTCGGACACCGGAGCCTTGTGGTCGGACACCGGAACCTCATCCTCGGCAGGAGCAGGAACAATCTTTCCCTCCACAACAATGTTTTCCGTACTGAATAAGCTCAGATCCAGGTCGGGAGCAAGAACCCGGACCTGATCCCTCAAATTCACAAATATAGCATCCATACCCTTGGCCACATTATCTTCCAGCTCGTAAAAATCATCCCGAGCAGACTGCAACTTCTCCTTCGTCTCCACAAGCTCGGCATATAGCTTAGTATAGTTCTCCGTCGCCACCCTCGCCATCTCCTCAGATGTCTTCGTCGCCGCCACAGCCGCGGTGGCCCTAGTTTTCTCTTCCTCCAAAGAGGCCTCCAGCTCAGTAATCCTGGCAGCCTTCAGTTGACTAATCTTATCAAGCTCAGACCGTGCCTTCTCAAGTCGGGAGCTGGTCGCCCCAAGTGGAGCTTTCTTGAACTCCCGAGCAATAGCGGCATGAAGACTAGCCATCCGAACACAGCTCCGCGCCATATACTGAAAGTGATGCTCCATAGACGCATCATCAGTAGAAATAAAGGTCTGGGGGAGAATGTGCTGCTCAATCCAACCAAGAGCGTCAAAATCCTTATCATTGAAACCGGCAAGCTCTTGAGAGGTCTTCTGTTTCTTGGGGGGAGGACCCGAGGTCGAAGACGGGGAAAGGAGACCGGGTCCGGAGGTCGGAGGATCTTGAGTTATAGCTCGGAACTGAGGAGTCGGAATGGTCTTCGACCGAGTCTGAACACCCACGGTAGTCTTCTGCGGAGAAGATCGGGCAGAAGCCTCAGCCTCGATATTGCGAGCAGCCGCAGACTTCTTCGACCGACGAAGGAACTTCATGGAATCAGCCTGAGAAGACATCTCTGCAGAAACAAAAGAAAGGGATTATCACAACAGAAAAACCTCCAAAACGAAGCCAAAATACTAAGATGAAATCTCAAAGAGGTCGGGAACTACCTAACTCGGAACGGAGAAGGCTTGGATCTCCCAACATTTTCTTCGTGTCCAAGTGAGGTGCCCGACCCCATAAACTGCTCAACACACCCGCAAAAGCCTGCTCTACCTCATCTAGACTCTCAAAAGTATACTTAACCGACACTACATTCTCCTGCCAACAAAGAGGAAAAGAAGGCTCCCCACTCTCATCTAGAAAGAAAGGTCGGACATCTCCAGCAGCCCGGACCTTGAAATAGTAGTTCTTGAAATCATGAAACGACTCATCATACAAGGTACAAAACTTCTTTCCCTGGTTAGCCCTAAAAGAGACCCAAGACACCTTCCCAGCACCCGACCCCGGCTTCGTCAACGCGAACAGATAGGAAAAAAGAGAAACAGAAGGGGCGACGCCCAACAACTGACACAAAAGTTGAAACAGCTTTAAAAACGCCCAAGAATTTGGATGGAGTTGCGTAGGGGCAAGGTTACAAGACCAAAGGACCTCGGACTCCAAGTCGGTAAAAGGAAGTCGTACACCCAGCTTAGAGAAAAAACAATCGTAAGCATAAAAGAATAGCTTCTCGGAACTTTCTAAAGGCGGGAAGCACACTCTCTCCTCGGACTCTGGGGCTACTAGCTCATAATCCCGCTCAGACTCCCTGTTCTCACAAATACTACACTCCCTACGGAACCTAACTAGATACTCAGAATCTACAACAGAAGGGACCCTTAGAGGAACAGGATCTACCCAACCAAGACCACTCGGAATCTTGGTCGACATTGCTTGAAACACCTTTCGAGACATAAAAAATCTTGCCTACAAAGAAGAATACAACAGCAAGCCAAAAATCACATAAATAGGCAGACAGCAAAAAACCCATTCAGCAGAAGCAAGAAAACAAAAGTTCTTTTAGAAGAAAAATGCAGTAAACCCGAGAACAAAGTACCAAGAGAAAAGAGCCCCCCCCCCCCCACATACAAACAACCGAAGCAATGGCGGCGCCTCTTTCCGGGGCAACCCCAGCATAGAAGAAAAAGGAACAAAAGCATATGTGCACAGCGAAAGTAAAGACGAGAAACAAACCTGGAAGAAAGGAAGAAGACGACGAGCTCCGATGCAAGAAGAACAGAGAGAAAGAAGGAAGATGCTCGAAAGAGAGGTGGCGAAAAACCCAGAAAAAGGGAAAGGGAACAGAATAAACAAAGAAAATGAGGAAAGGGGCAAATAAATAATGCCTTCACAGAGCCCGAACGGAAATCGAGGAGAAACGGTAAAAAGCAATAAATGCTGGAACGGCCATTTTCAAATTTTGAAAAGACGACTATGCCCGAGCTCGACCTCTCAAAAAGGACGAACTCGGACAGGGGCACTGTTCATACCCTGACCGAGCTCTCCAAACTCGGGAAGTTCGCATAAGGTCCGACCTCGTCCCAAAGGCCCACGCCTGAGGTCGGACCTCGGACAATAAAGCCAAAGGAGCCCAAAGCAGGCCCAAAACGAAGGAACATAGCCCAATCTAAAGGCGGCTAAAGCCCAGAAAGATAAAGGCGGTTCCCTTGAAGATAAGATGACCTCACCTAAAAGATAAAGATAAGATAACTAACTTATCTTATCTACAGGAGGCCATATCTCATCATTATAAATACACTGGAGCACCCAGGTATAACTCATACTCTAATTCTACTCAATATCTGCTTGGACCCATGCTAACTTAAGCATCGGAGTGTCATTGCAGGTACAACCCCCCGCCGCTCAGCACACCAAGCTCGGGTCACGGAACCCCTACCTCGGGTCTTGCCAGACGACCGAGCTACACGTTTCAGGTAACCCTCGGAACAGCTCCCTTCCTGAGAATTCGTCTATCCCATAATGTGAGCCATCATTCAAGTTTTCATCACCTACAAAGTAGTCATAGTCATATCCAAAACCACAAGGACGAGAATTCATAGTGGCAAATAGAAACAAAACTAATAGAGATCTAAAACTAACAAAAACTAACAAACAAATAAAAGACAAACATATTCACAATATTCACATATTTACATTAACCAAAACATGGCACTCATGCGCATTCCCCGGCAACGGCGCCATTTTGACGATTGAATTTTTGACGGTTTAGAATTTCTCAAATAAAATCTCGTTGACGTATAGTCTCTAAACCAACAATAATCCTCTCATACAAAAATTTGTTTGTCACAAGTACAAACCCCTAAAATCTATAAACCGAAGTATTTAAACCTCGGGTCGTTCTCCCTAGGATTTACAATAAAGTGTTTTGTTATTGGTTGTGAGTTGTATTTGGGGTTTTAGATGAGAAACATGAATAGTAAATGGTAAGAAAACTTTATTAACAAAATGGTCTTGGCAAGATTTGGTTGTCAAGGGTCTTCATCATTATCACTAGCTACAAGTATGGTAGTTGCAAGAATTAATCCCACTTAGTCATCCTTAAATCAATTAACAAAGGAAAGTCAAGTGAGTTATATCAATCCTAGTCCATAAGTCCTAGCTTTCCACTAATTGGATTAATGAAGGCTAGAGTTAATGGCTATCAACTAGCAATCAATTGGACACTAGTGACTCAAGAAATCCTAAGTTACCTTCTCAAGCCAAGAACATAAAATTCTAGTCTAACATCCTCTCAAGCATTTCATCAAACACTTGGAGGGTAATGAAAGAAAGCATTTTTATTTGTAAGGAAAAGAAGGAATCAACAACTAACAATTACAAAGAATTAACAAAACAACAATCAACAACATCACAATCACATGAATTATCTCAAATTGCATTATTGAAAGAAAACAAAAGAACAAAAATATCTCAATTACAAAACCTAGAAACAAAATAAGAGAAATTACAACAAGAGGATAGGGATAGAAAGAAGAACCAAAGTGTAGCAATCACCACTTGAAGGTAGAAGTAGAAGGAAACTTGAATTAAACCTAGAACTATGAGATCCTAATCTAACCCTAATTCCTAATCCTAGAGAGAAGTGAGAGCTTCTCTCTCTAAAACTAACTCTAACTCCTAAAACTAAGCTAATGATTAAAAGTATCTAAAAGTATGTTGATTCCCCTTCAATACTTGACTTAAATAGCATCAGAAATGAGTTGGATTGGGCCCACAAGGCTCCTAAAACCGCTGGGGACGATTTCATTAAAGTGGGCCACGGACAGAATCGGCGCGCGCGCGCAAAGTGCGCGGGCGCGCCCCTGAACGCGAAGCAACATATGGCAAAATTATATCATTTCGAAGCCCCGGATGTTAGCTTTCCAACCCAACTGGAACCGCATCATTTGGACCTCTGTAGCTCAAGTTATGGTCGTTTAAGTGCAAAGAGGTCGGCTTGACAGCTTTCCGGTTCTTTCATTTCTTCATGAGTTCTCCAACTTTACATGCTTTTTCTTCATTCCTTTAATCCAATCTTTGCCTCCTAAATCTGAAATCACTTAACAAACATATCAAGGCATCTAATGGAATCAAGGTAAATTATATTTATTTATTTAAGACCTAAAAAGCATGTTTTCACTCTTAAGCACAATTAAAGGAGAATATACAAAACCATGCTATTTCATTGAATAAATGTGGGTAAAAGGTGATAAAATCCCCTAAAATCAATACAAGATAAACCCTACAAATGGGGTTTGTCAACCTCCCCACACTTAAACCAAGCATGTCCTCATGCTTAAGCCAAGAGAAAGCAAAGGGCATCAACATCTATTCTATGTAAATGAGCTATATGCAACCTAAACTATATGCAACTAAATGCAAAATGGTTTTACCTACTTGGTTAAAAATAAATCAATCCTCCAAGTGCATGTATAAACGGGTAGGGCTAAGGTCATATAACGATTCATGAATCCTACCAATTTAAGTATGGAATGAAGTTCAAGTAGACTTGCAAGAAGAACGCTCATGAAAGCCGGGAATCAAGGAATTGAGCATCGAACCCTCACCGGGAGTGTTTGCACTCTAGTCGCTCGGTGTTTGGGGTTGATTCTCTCAATTCTCCCCTAATCATGCTTTCCAAGATTTGTTTTTCATCTAACAATCAACAATTATTTCATGCATGCATACAATTATCATGAGGTCTTTCCTTTAGGTTGTAATGGGGCTAGGGTCAAGGTAGGGTCATATATGGCTAGTGGACTAGGATTTGGTTCTTTGGTTAGCTTAAACTTTTCCACCTAACCTATATAATGACCTATACAATTAAGTACTAAACTAACTACCCATTCCTCACTTTTTCACATACTCATGCATTTTCTTTTGATTATCACACCTATACATTGATTTTATTTGAACTTTACTTTGGGGCATTTTGTCCCCTTTTATTGCTTTTCTTTTCTTTTTCTTTCTTTTTATTTCTTTTTTTTCTATATTTTTTCTTTTCCATACTGTTGTTATTTTTTCTTTTCTTTTTCTCATTTTTTTTTATACAAGAGCATCAATGCATAAGGTATTACATTTGATCAATGCATGAGTATGTACCCAATTCCCAATATTTACACTAATAATACAAAACTACCCTTTTATTCACCCAATGTCCCAAGGTTCCCACACTTGAATGATACTCACACACACTAGCCTAAGCCAATCAAAGATCCAAATTAAGGACATTTATTGTTTTTCGCTTTAAGGCTTGTAATGTGCTAAATTAAGAACAAAGTGGGTTAATCGTAGGCTCAAATATGGCTAACAAAGGAAGATAAAAGGTAAGGCTATTTGGGTAAGTAAGCTAATGGAATGATGGCCTCAATCATATAAATGCATGAATACACAAAATAATGGACATATAGACTCAAACAAAGCAAAGATCACAATCATAGGAAGAGAATAATGCACACAAGAAGGAAAAATAAGTGGTTATAAGATGTAACCACACAATTAGGCTCAAATCTCACTTGCTTGTGTTCTTAGCTCAAAAGCCATGTTCCAAAATAAATTCTTTCAAGCAAGTTCCACAAAAAATTTGTTTTAATTGGTAGGGTGCCCTAAAACAGTTTCTTGGAAAGGAAATCATCACCCTAACCAAGTAGTCCTAATAAGAAGAAGTGGTAAAAATATGTACAAATTCTAACTAACATGCAACCTATCATGCAATGCAATAGCTAGCTAACATTGGTGTTGAAAAAGGAAATTGTTACCCATGGAGATCGGTCGGACGACCTCCCCACACTTGAATATTGCATCGTCCTCGGTGCATGCAAAGAAGAGCGAGGTGGACGGGTTGCTACAATTGATGAGTTTCTTCAAAAGGTTGTGCGGATGACTTGTTTGTTGCCCCATTTAGAAGCTTTCTCAGTCCTTTCCTTCTTGGTGGCCAACCTAAAAGGAAAGAAAAGGAAAGAAAATTAAGCCTATAACAAAGACATCAAAGCAATTAGAACATAGGCGGGGGCTAATGCCAAAAAAGAGTATGGTTCTCTACTACATGGTAGCTACAACATGTGAGTAAGAAAATAATATAAGCAAAGGGCATATCAACTAATACTTGATGCAAGAGTAAAGTTAAAGCATGGAGAGTATATGGAGCATCAAGATCAAATAAGGATTGACACAAACAAGATTAGTGATACGCATGAAAGCATTTGATTCTATCCTAATTCAATGATGAAGCGGTACAAGAAAAAAACAAAGGGTAATGAATTAGGAAGGACTAAAGCACTAATCTGTGTGTTGACAAATATTACAATTAATGTAACAAGTCATGAAGCACCAAAACAAATGCAAGAAATTCTCAACAATTGAGTGAGAGAATTCAACACCATTATTAAAATGAGAAATTTAGAAAATAAAATGAGATCAAATTATAGAAACAAAATTAAAATGCAAAGAATAAAAGTATGCAAATGTAATAGACAAAAGAAAATGGAAGAAGAGAAAAAAAAATTTTTTTTTTGTTTATTTTTAAAATTTTTTTTTTAGTATTTTATTTGTTTATTTATTTATTTATTTATTATATATTTTTTTTATTATTAAAAATTTTTTTTTCTTTTTTTTTTTTATAATAAAAGAGAAAAAAAAGAAAAAAAATCTTTCAAGAGAGGAAGAAGAAAAAAAAATGAGAAAGAAGGAAGAAGAGAAGAGGAAAGAAGGAGAAAGGAGGAAGGGGAAAAGCAGGGAGCAAATCCGCGCGCGCGCGCACAGCGCGCTTAAACGTGGATGAGGTTGGGACAAACCGCGCGCGCGCGCACAGCGCGCTCACGCGTGGATGCAGCAGGGACGATCCGCGCGCGCGCGCACAGCGCGCTTACGCGTGGATGAGCTTGTGCTCCCAGCACAATGCTGGCACAACGCGCGCACAACTCTCTGGTTTTTGTACCAGAAGTTGCAGAAGTGCAATGTGCGCGCGCGCACAGCGTGCTAGCGCGCCGATGGCCGTTTTTTTTTTTTTTTTTTTGCCCAAAAAGCAGAAAAAAATGCCCAAGAGCTCCCTATAATGTCCGAAACTCTTCTTTATTCAATCAAATATCAAACAATTCACAAAAATGCAATTTGATTTTAGAATTTATTCATCTACTACTAATGAATACAACATACTAACAACCAATCTTTACTAACAAATCAATATGAAATGAAAATCTACCTACAATGGCAACTCAAATCACTTATTAAACAAAACTAAAAGAGGATGGAACGAGTTTACCATGGTGGGGTGTCTTCCACCTAGCACTTTTAGTTTAAGTCCTTAAGTTGGACATTTGAGGAGCTTATTGTCATGGTGGCTTATGTTTGTACTCATCCTTGAATCTCCAAGGATCTTTGCTTCTCAATTGGTTGACAGAATTTCCAACCATCTTCACCAAACTTGGGCAAAGTTCTACCCAAGATATGAGCTCCCAAAATTGGTCTTCATGTTGTGATCCGGGATCCCATATCTTATTTTCACACCCATCTTCTAGTTGATCATCATGATTCAACTTGGGTGGTAGGCATATAGAATTCTCCTTTATGCACCAAATTCTCCTTCTAGATTTAGCATTCCTCCAACCATAGTATTTATGCCTTGAGGGTTTAACCTTAATGAGCCTAACATTCTCTTTCCAACCATTACACCACTCCCTCTTACTCTTAACTCCACAAAGAGCTCTAAGTTGACCATCATTTTCAATCAACCCATATTCAAGTGAGAAAGTGAAGCTTAGGGATAGAAATTTTACCCACTTGAATGTTATGTTAGGTGATGGTGGCTTGGGAAGGGGGACCTCCCCACACTTAGCTATTGCGATGTCTACGCTCTTGTGCTCTTCCCTTGTAACTTCCACCTCTTGACAACTTATATCAACTTCAACCTCTTCCTCTTGGTAGCTTCCTTCCAATTTAATATTTTCTTCGTGGCTTACCAAGGGTATGTGAGGTGAGGTATCTTCTTCCTTACCCTCTATGTCAAGCTCAATGGGAGAGGATTCAATTGTGGATAGGAACTCATCAATAATTGAATCCATCTCTTGATCAACCTCTTCAAAGTCTTCAACCATGATGTGCTTTGGAGGTTGCGCACCCTCCTCAACATCAATGTCAAGCTTCTTGGAAGAGTTTTCCATGATGCTACATTCCCATGGACTCTCAACGTCTCCTAAATCTTCAACCACTTCTTCTTTTTCTTCAATAACCATAGGCTCCTCCAATTGCTCTAATACAAAATAGCCTCCCTCATTTTCCACCGGATTTTCCAATCTCTCCTTCATGCTATGATCTTCAATGGATTCTTCACATGTGGCCACGGAAGCACCTTGAGTGTTCAAAAATTTGTAGGCTAAGGTAGACATTACCTTGGTCAAGTTAGTCACAAACTCTAGGGTGTTCCTTTGCATATCTGCTTGTCCTTGAAGTAACAATGTGAGAGAGTCATCTATTGGGGCTTGGGGTGGATAAGAGGGTTCATTATTTTGGAGAGAGGGTTCATAGTAGGAAGGTGGTTCTTCTTGGTAAGGGTATGGAGATGGTGTGCATTGAGGTGGTTCTTGAGAGTAATTGTGTTGGAATGGTGGTGGTTCCATGTATGGTTCATATGGCTCATAAGGTGGTGGGTATGGTGGATAAGGATTGGGGTCATATGGAGGGTTTTGGTGATATGGGGCTTGTGAGCAAGGTGGTTCAAAATCATGTTGAGTGGGTAGTTCATAGGCATGTGGTAGTGGTTGTTGACAATCACAATAGGGGTTACCACATCCATTAGATTGATATGCATTAGGATAAGAGTTATACCCATAAGGAGTTGGAGGTTGTTGCCAAGAAGGTTGATCAATCCCTTGAGGCTCTTCCCATCTTTGGTTGTGCCCAAATCCTTGATGCATATTACCATTGTAGTTCCCATTTCTTACAACATAATTTGAGCCAAACTCATAGCCAAAGTGAGGATGAGAATTCATAATAGCAAAGAAAACAAAAATTAACAAAGATAAGCAACGAAGTCCTAAACCTAACAAAAACTAACAAACAAGCAAAAGACAAACATATTCACAATATTCACATATGTACAATAACCAATAACACAACACCATTGCAAATCCCCGGCAACGGCGCCATTTTGACGATTGGATTTTTGACGGTTTAGAATTTCTCAAATAAAATCTCGTTGACGTATAGTCTCTAAACCAACAATAATCCTCTCATACAAAAATTTGTTTGTCACAAGTACAAACCCCTAAAATCTATAAACCGAAGTATTTAAACCTCGGGTCGTTCTCCCTAGGATTTACAATAAAGTGTTTTGTTATTGGTTGTGAGTTGTATTTGGGGTTTTAGATGAGAAACATGAATAGTAAATGGTAAGAAAACTTTATTAACAAAATGGTCTTGGCAAGATTTGGTTGTCAAGGGTCTTCATCATTATCACTAGCTACAAGTATGGTAGTTGCAAGGATTAATCCCACTTAGTCATCCTTAAATCAATTAACAAAGGAAAGTCAAGTGAGTTATATCAATCCTAGTCCATAAGTCCTAGCTTTCCACTAATTGGATTAATGAAGGCTAGAGTTAATGGCTATCAACTAGCAATCAATTGGACACTAGTGACTCAAGAAATCCTAAGTTACCTTCTCAAGCCAAGAACATAAAATTCTAGTCTAACATCCTCTCAAGCATTTCATCAAACACTTGGAGGGTAATGAAAGAAAGCATTTTTATTTGTAAGGAAAAGAAGGAATCAACAACTAACAATTACAAAGAATTAACAAAACAACAATCAACAACATCACAATCACATGAATTATCTCAAATTGCATTATTGAAAGAAAACAAAAGAACAAAAATATCTCAATTACAAAACCTAGAAACAAAATAAGAGAAATTACAACAAGAGGATAGGGATAGAAAGAAGAACCAAAGTGTAGCAATCACCACTTGAAGGTAGAAGTAGAAGGAAACTTGAATTAAACCTAGAACTATGAGATCCTAATCTAACCCTAATTCCTAATCCTAGAGAGAAGTGAGAGCTTCTCTCTCTAAAACTAACTCTAACTCCTAAAACTAAGCTAATGATTAAAAGTATCTAAAAGTATGTTGATTCCCCTTCAATACTTGACTTAAATAGCATCAGAAATGAGTTGGATTGGGCCCACAAGGCTCCTAAAACCGCTGGGGACGATTTCATTAAAGTGGGCCACGGACAGAATCGGCGCGCGCGCGCAAAGTGCGCGTGCGCGCCCCTGAACGCGAAGCAACATATGGCAAAATTTATATCATTTCGAAGCCCCGGATGTTAGCTTTCCAACCCAACTGGAACCGCATCATTTGGACCTCTGTAGCTCAAGTTATGGTCGTTTAAGTGCAAAGAGGTCGGCTTGACAGCTTTCCGGTTCTTTCATTTCTTCATGAGTTCTCCAACTTTACATGCTTTTTCTTCATTCCTTTAATCCAATCTTTGCCTCCTAAATCTGAAATCACTTAACAAACATATCAAGGCATCTAATGGAATCAAGGTAAATTATATTTATTTATTTTAAGACCTAAAAAGCATGTTTTCACTCTTAAGCACAATTAAAGGAGAATATACAAAACCATGCTATTTCATTGAATAAATGTGGGTAAAAGGTGATAAAATCCCCTAAAATCAATACAAGATAAACCCTACAAATGGGGTTTGTCAACCTCCCCACACTTAAACCAAGCATGTCCTCATGCTTAAGCCAAGAGAAAGCAAAGGGCATCAACATCTATTCTATGTAAATGAGCTATATGCAACCTAAACTATATGCAACTAAATGCAAAATGGTTTTACCTACTTGGTTAAAAATAAATCAATCCTCCAAGTGCATGTATAAACGGGTAGGGCTAAGGTCATATGACGATTCATGAATCCTACCAATTTAAGTATGGAATGAAGTTCAAGTAGACTTGCAAGAAGAACGCTCATGAAAGCCGGGAATCAAGGAATTGAGCATCGAACCCTCACCGGGAGTGTTTGCACTCTAGTCGCTCGGTGTTTGGGGTTGATTCTCTCAATTCTCCCCTAATCATGCTTTCCAAGATTTGTTTTTCATCTAACAATCAACAATTATTTCATGCATGCATACAATTATCATGAGGTCTTTCCTTTAGGTTGTAATGGGGCTAGGGTCAAGGTAGGGTCATATATGGCTAGTGGACTAGGATTTGGTTCTTTGGTTAGCTTAAACTTTTCCACCTAACCTATATAATGACCTATACAATTAAGTACTAAACTAACTACCCATTCCTCACTTTTTCACATACTCATGCATTTTCTTTTGATTATCACACCTATACATTGATTTTATTTGAACTTTACTTTGGGGCATTTTGTCCCCTTTTATTGCTTTTCTTTTCTTTTTCTTTCTTTTTATTTCTTTTTTTTCTATATTTTTTCTTTTCCATACTGTTGTTATTTTTTCTTTTCTTTTTCTCATTTTTTTTTATACAAGAGCATCAATGCATAAGGTATTACATTTGATCAATGCATGAGTATGTACCCAATTCCCAATATTTACACTAATAATACAAAACTACCCTTTTATTCACCCAATGTCCCAAGGTTCCCACACTTGAATGATACTCACACACACTAGCCTAAGCCAATCAAAGATCCAAATTAAGGACATTTATTGTTTTTCGCTTTAAGGCTTGTAATGTGCTAAATTAAGAACAAAGTGGGTTAATCGTAGGCTAAAATATGGCTAACAAAGGAAGATAAAAGGTAAGGCTATTTGGGTAAGTAAGCTAATGGAATGATGGCCTCAATCATATAAATGCATGAATACACAAAATAATGGACATATAGACTCAAACAAAGCAAAGATCACAATCATAGGAAGAGAATAATGCACACAAGAAGGAAAAATAAATGGTTATAAGATGTAACCACACAATTAGGCTCAAATCTCACTTGCTTGTGTTCTTAGCTCAAAAGCCATGTTCCAAAATAAATTCTTTCAAGCAAGTTCCACAAAAAATTTGTTTTAATTGGTAGGGTGCCCTAAAACAGTTTCTTGGAAAGGAAATCATCACCCTAACCAAGTAGTCCTAATAAGAAGAAGTGGTAAAAATATGTACAAATTCTAACTAACATGCAACCTATCATGCAATGCAATAGCTAGCTAACATTGGTGTTGAAAAAGGAAATTGTTACCCATGGAGATCAGTCGGACGACCTCCCCACACTTGAATATTGCATCGTCCTCGGTGCATGCAAAGAAGAGCGAGGTGGACGGGTTGCTACAATTGATGAGTTTCTTCAAAAGGTTGTGCGGATGACTTGTTTGTTGCCCCATTTAGAAGCTTTCTCAGTCCTTTCCTTCTTGGTGGCCAACCTAAAAGGAAAGAAAAGGAAAGAAAATTAAGCCTATAACAAAGACATCAAAGCAATTAGAACATAGGCGGGGGCTAATGCCAAATAAGAGTATGGTTCTCTACTACATGGTAGCTACAACATGTGAGTAAGAAAATAATATAAGCAAAGGGCATATCAACTAATACTTGATGCAAGAGTAAAGTTAAAGCATGGAGAGTATATGGAGCATCAAGATCAAATAAGGATTGACACAAACAAGATTAGTGATACGCATGAAAGCATTTGATTCTATCCTAATTCAATGATGAAGCGGTACAAGAAAAAAACAAAGGGTAATGAATTAGGAAGGACTAAAGCACTAATCTGTGTGTTGACAAATATTACAATTAATGTAACAAGTCATGAAGCACCAAAACAAATGCAAGAAATTCTCAACAATTGAGTGAGAGAATTCAACACCATTATTAAAATGAGAAATTTAGAAAATAAAATGAGATCAAATTATAGAAACAAAATTAAAATGCAAAGAATAAAAGTATGCAAATGTAATAGACAAAAGAAAATGGAAGAAGAGAAAAAAAAATTTTTTTTGTTTATTTTTAAAATTTTTTTTTTTTAGTATTTTATTTATTTATTTATTTATTTATTTATTATATATTTTTTTTATTATTAAAAATTTTTTTTCTTTTTTTTTTTATATTAAAAGAGAAAAAAAAAGAAAAAAAATCTTTCAAGAGAGGAAGAAGAAAAAAAAATGAGAAAGAAGGAAGAAGAGAAGAGGAAAGAAGGAGAAAGGAGGAAGGGGAAAAGCAGGGAGCAAATCCGCGCGCGCGCGCACAGCGCGCTTAAACGTGGATGAGGTTGGGACAAACCGCGCGCGCGCGCACAGCGCGCTCACGCGTGGATGCAGCAGGGACGATCCGCGCGCGCGCGTACAGCGCGCTTACGCGTGGATGAGCTTGTGCTCCCAGCACAATGCTGGCACAACGCGCGCACAACTCTCTGGTTTTTGTACCAGAAGTTGCAGAAGTGCAATGTGCGCGCGCGCACAGCGTGCTAGCGCGCCGATGGCCGTTTTTTTTTTTTTTTTTTTTGCCCAAAAAGCAGAAAAAAATGCCCAAGAGCTCCCTATAATGTCCGAAACTCTTCTTTATTCAATCAAATATCAAACAATTCACAAAAATGCAATTTGATTTTAGAATTTATTCATCTACTACTAATGAATACAACATACTAACAACCAATCTTTACTAACAAATCAATATGAAATGAAAATCTACCTACAATGGCAACTCAAATCACTTATTAAACAAAACTAAAAGAGGATGGAACGAGTTTACCATGGTGGGGTGTCTTCCACCTAGCACTTTTAGTTTAAGTCCTTAAGTTGGACATTTGAGGAGCTTATTGTCATGGTGGCTTATGTTTGTACTCATCCTTGAATCTCCAAGGATCTTTGCTTCTCAATTGGTTGACAGAATTTCCAACCATCTTCACCAAACTTGGGCAAAGTTCTACCCAAGATATGAGCTCCCAAAATTGGTCTTCATGTTGTGATCCGAGATCCCATATCTTATTTTCACACCCATCTTCTAGTTGATCATCATGATTCAACTTGGGTGGTAGGCATATAGAATTCTCCTTTATGCACCAAATTCTCCTTCTAGATTTAGCATTCCTCCAACCATAGTATTTATGCCTTGAGGGTTTAACCTTAATGAGCCTAACATTCTCTTTCCAACCATTACACCACTCCCTCTTACTCTTAACTCCACAAAGAGCTCTAAGTTGACCATCATTTTCAATCAACCCATATTCAAGTGAGAAAGTGAAGCTTAGGGATAGAAATTTTACCCACTTGAATGTTATGTTAGGTGATGGTGGCTTGGGAAGGGGGACCTCCCCACACTTAGCTATTGCGATGTCTACGCTCTTGTGCTCTTCCCTTGTAACTTCCACCTCTTGACAACTTATATCAACTTCAACCTCTTCCTCTTGGTAGCTTCCTTCCAATTTAATATTTTCTTCGTGGCTTACCAAGGGTATGTGAGGTGAGGTATCTTCTTCCTTACCCTCTATGTCAAGCTCAATGGGAGAGGATTCAATTGTGGATAGGAACTCATCAAAGCAATTAGAACTATTCTTCCTCTGAAGAGGATGAAGATGTAACTGGAGAGCAAGTTGCTCAATATCTAGGAGCTATCATGAAGCTGAATGCCAAGTTGTTTGGTAATGAGACTTGGGAAGATGAACCTCCCTTGCTCATTAGTGAACTAAATACATGGGTTCAATAAACTTTACCTCAAAAGAAATAAGATCTAGTAAATTCTTAATAACCCTGTACCATAGGAACCATGACCTTTGAGAAGGCTCTGTGTGACAGACAAGTCAATAGGTACAAGCTGCTACTTTCTCATTAGAAATGACAGACAAGTCAATAAGACAAGCTTATGGATTGTTAGAGGATGTGTTGGTAAAGGTTAAAGGCCTTTACATCCCTGCTGATTTTATAATCTTAGACACTAGGAAGGAGAAGGATGAATGCATCATCCTTGGAAGACCCTTCCTAGCCACAGTAGGAGCTGTGATTGATGTTGACAGAGGAGAGCTAGTCCTTCAATTGAATGGGGACTACCTTGTGTTTAAAGCTCAAGGATCTTCCTCTGCAAAAATGGAAAAGAGGCACGATAAGCTTCTCTCAATACAGAGTCAAACAAAGCCCCCACAATTAAACTCTAAGTTTGGTGTTGGGAGGCCACAACCAAACTCTAAGTTTGGTGTTGAACCCCCACATTCAAACTCTAAGTTTGGTGTTGGGAGGTCCCAACAATGCTCTGGATATCTGTGAGGCTCCTTGAGAGCCCACTATCAAGCTATTTACATTAAAGAAATGCTTATTGGGAGGCAATCTAATTTTTATTTATCATTATTTTTATTGTTCTTTTATGTTTTATTAGGTTCATGATCATGTAGAGTCACAAAACAATTGTTAAAATTAAAAACAGAATAAAAAATAGCAGAAGAAAAAGCACACCCTAGAGGAAGATCTTACTGGCATTTAAACGCTAGTAAGGAGCATCTGGCTGGCGTTCAACGCCATAACAGAGCATAAAGCTAGCGTTGAACGCTAGAAACAAGCATCGAAGTGGCGTTCAACGCCAGAAACATGCTGCAGATTGGCGTTGAACGCCCAAAACAAGCATGGAAGTGGCGTTTAACGGCAGAAACATGCTGCAGTCTGGCGTTAAATGCCAGGATTGCATACAGATGGTGTTTTACATGCCTAATTGGTGCAGGGATGATAAATCCTTGACACCTCAGGATCTGTGGACCCTATAGGATCACCTCAGGATCTGTAGACCCCACAGGATCTCCACCTACCTTAACTCCCCTTCTCTCTTCTTCACACAATCCAAAAACACTCTTCCCCAAACATCATTCACCAATCACCTCAATCTCTCTTCCCAATTACCCCTTCACCACTCACATCTATCCACTCTTCCCCATAAACCCCACCTACCTTCAAATTCAAAATCCCTTTCCCACCCAAACCCACCCTAAATGACCGAACTTACTACCCTCTCCCTCCACTATATAAACCCCTCCATCCTTCTTCTTTTTCACACAACAATACCCTTTCTTCTCCACCTTGGCCGAATACACCCCTCTCTCCCTCTCCTCCATGTCTTCTTCTTCTTCTTCTTCTTCTTCTATTCTTTCTTCCCTTGCTTGAGGGTGAGTAATATTCTAAGTTTGGTGTGGTAAAAGCATAGCTTTTTTTGTTTTTCCATAACCATTTATGGCACCTATGGCCGGAGAAACCTCTAGAAAGAGGAAAGGGAAGACAAAAGCTTCCACCTCCAAGTCATGGGAGATGGAGAGATTCCTCTCAAAGGTCTATCAAGACCACTTCTATGAAGTTGTGGCCAAGAAGAAGGTGATCCCCGAGGTCCCTTTCATGCTCAAGAAAAATGAGTATCCGGAGATCCGATATGAGATCCAAAAAAGAGGTTGGGAAGTTCTTACCAACCCCATTCAACAAGTCACAATCCTAATGGTTCAAGAGTTCTATGCCAATGCATGGATCACTAGGAACCATGATCAAAGTATGAACCCGAATCCAAAGAATTGGCTTACAATGGTTCGGCGAAAATACTTAGATTTCAGTCCGGAAAATGTAAGGTTGGCATTCAACTTGCCTATGATGCAAGAAGATGCACGCCCCTATGACGATTGGATTTTTGACGGTTTAGAATTTCTCAAATAAAATATCGTTGTAAAGTATAGTCTCTAAACCAACAATAATCCTTTCATACAAAAATTTGTTTGTCACAAGTACAAACCCCTAAAATCTATAAACCGAAGTATTTAAACCTCGGGTCGTTCTCCCTAGGACTTACAATAAAGTGTTTTGTTATTGGTTGTGAGTTATTTTGGGGTTTTAGATGAGAAACATGAATAGTAAATGGTAAGAAAACTTTATTAAGAAAATAGTCTTGGCAAGATTTGATTGTCAAGAATCTTCATCATTATCACTAGCCACAAGTATGGTAGTTGCAAGGATTAATCCCACTTAGTCATCCTTAAATCAATTAACAAAGGAAAGTCAAGTGAGTTATATCAATCCTAGTCCATAAGTCCTAGCTTTCCACTAATTGGATTAATGAAGGCTAGAGTTAATGGCTATCAACTAGCAATCAATTGGACACTAGTGACTCAAGAAATCCTAAGTTACCTTCTCAAGCCAAGAACATAAAATCCTACTCTAACATCCTCTCAAGCATTTCATCAAACACTTGGAAGGCATAAAAGGAAAACATAGTAAATCAACAACAAGAATGAAACCTAACAACAATTATTGAAAGAAATTAACAACAACAATCAAAAGAAACACTTTTATTATGAATTACCTTTATTGAATTGGAAGGAAGTAAAAAGAAACAATGCTAGATCTACAACTCACATAAGAACATCATAAAGGAAATTGCAATAAAAGAATGGAAGGAGAATGAATGTAACTACAAGAAATTGAGATGTAGAAGTAGAAGAACATGAACCTAAAATCTAGATCTAAGAACTAAACCTAATCCTAATTCTAATTCTAGAGAGAAGTGAGAGCTTCTCTCTCTAGAAAACTAAACTAAAAACTAATCCTAGTGTGTGTGTATGAATGTGTGAACATGTGTTGTCAATCCCCTTCAATCCTTGGCTTTTATGTGCATTTTGGCGCCAAAGTTGGTTGCTGAAACCTCTCCAAAATCGCCAGGCACGTGTTACATAAATGAAGTCATGTGCCATCATCGGCGCGTGCGCGCATGATACGCGTGCGCGTCCTTGGCCTGTTTCACAATATGCGCGCGAGCGCCTAGTGCGCGTACGCGTGCACGGCCTGGATCAGCTCTTTGGCTTTTAGTGCTTTTCTCCACTTGCATGCTTCCTTCCTTGCTTGCTTTGATCCATGCCTAGCCTATTTCAACCTGAGATTACTAGCAAACACATCAAGGCATCTTGTGGAATCAAAGAGAAATTAGGATTCATCAAGATAAGGCTTAAAAAGCATGTTTTTACACTTAAGCACGAATATGGGAGAGATAACAAAACCATGCTAATTCATAGGCTAAATGTGACAAAAGGTTATCAAAATGCTCTGAATTCAATACAAGACAAACCGTCAAATTGGGGTTTGTCAACCTCCCCACACTTAAACCTTAGCATGTCCTCATGCTAAAATAAGAAGGAACTAAGGGTTATGACATTGAATGCAACTAAACTATATGAATCCTATCCAAATGCAACTACCTAAAATAAATGCAAATGCTTAATTCAAACATCTCAAATTGCCAAGAGAGCATGTGTAAGCATAAGGGCTAGGCAATAGGAATCAATTCCAAACCACAATTGTATTGAATTAACAAAAAGAATTTAAACTTGCAAGACTATAGAGAATATGGGTGAACACATGTGATTGAACTTTTGAACCCTCACCGGATGTGTATCCGCTCTATTCACTCAAGTGTTTAGGGGTTATTTCACTCAATTCTCTTCTAATCAAGCTTTCCAAAATTTGATTTTCTTCTAACAATCAACATTTATTCAATGCATGCATACATTCATCATGAGGTCTTTCATTTAGGTTGTAATGGGGCTAGGGTCAAGGTAGGATCATTTATGGTTAAGTGGACTAGGATTGAATCTTTGATTAGCATAGACTTCCCCACCTATCCTATATAATGTCCTATACAAATTTAAACTATTCTAACTACCCATTCTTCACTTTTTCTTACATATTCATGCATTCTTATTTGATTCATAACACTTATGCATTGATTCCTTTTTATTGACTTTGCTTTGGGGCATTTTGTCCCCTTTTTACTATTTTCTTTCTTTTTCTATATACAATTCCTTTTTTTTTCTTTTCTTTTCTCTTCTCTTTTTTTTTTTTGTTTCTTTTGTCAAACTATAGACAAGAGCATCAATGCATAAGATCTATTCATTTGATCAATACATGAGTATGTACCCAATTCCTAAACATGAAAGTGTACTACCCCTTTCATCCCATCCAATGTTCCCAAGCCTCACAACTTTTGAATACTAAACACTCTCATTAGCCTAGGCTAATCAAAGATCCAAACAAGGACTTTTCTTGGTTTTCCGCCTTAGGCTTGTAATGTGCTAAATTGAGAATAAGTTGGTTAAACATAGGCTCAAAATTGGCTAACAATGGAGAATAAAAGGTTGGCTATTTGGGTAAGTGGCTAATGAAGTAATGGCCTCAATCATATAAATGCATAAATACAAGAAATAAATGGATATATAGAATCAAGCAAATCAAGGATTACAATCATAGAAAGAGAACAATTTCACACAAGAATGGAAAATAAGTGGTTATAAAATGTAACCACATCAATAGGCTCAAGTCTCACAAGCTTGTGTTCTCAATTCAATACATGCTTCACAATGTATGAAATTCAAGCAAGTTTTACCAAAAATTTTCTTTCAATCAATTGGGTTAATGCCCTATATTTAAGCTTCTTGGAAACTTTCAATGTTTAACTAAGCATTGTTGTGATTGAAAAATCCAAAAATTTCTAGTTTACCCTTTTCTTTTCTTCTCTTAAAACCAAAATTTTCATGCGAAAAGGGTAACTCAACAATTCAAGTTATGATTTCTAATCACAACCACAAACTAAAAACAAAGATAAACAAAATGTATAAAGAAAAGTAAAATCCAACTAAAAGTATGCAATCTATCATCCAAAAATATCTAAAATATCCAAAAGCATCAAAAATAACTAAAGTCCAAAATAAGCAATAAAAGTATCCCAAAGCAACTAAAAATGCATCCAAATATATACAAAATGTGCAAAATAGGATAACTAGGCTGAAAAAGTTCACCGGTTCCCAAATAGTGCTACCGGTGCCCTCCCCACACTTAAAATCAAGCATCGTCCTCGATGCTAAACCGGAGGATCAGTGGGAGGTACAACGATAGGTGCTGGCTCGGGCTGTGGGACCGGCTCCTCATGAATCTCTAGTGGCTCTGTAGTGGTAGGGGAGTCCTGCTGAACTGGCGCCTCTGCCTCCTCCTCCTGATGATCCTGCTCATCGGAGGCCGGAGAATCGGGAAGCGGAGGTAGCTCAGCACCCAAAGAAATCAAAGCCTGATCCATCCGATCTAACCGGCGTCTGACATGGCGTCTCTCGTGCTCTAAGAACCGGAATAGACGCTGAACCAGGAGGTAAGTAGGTTCAGGGACAGCTGGTGGATCCGTAGACGATAATGGAGCTGCAGCAGTAGAGGATGATGGGGCAGCCGTAGGGGCCGATGGTGAAGGTGTCCCAATGGCAGCTCTAGCCCGAGATCGGCACCGAGCAAGTGGCCTCTCGTGCACCCAACCACCCCAGGGGATAGTAACCTCCCTGTCATCAGCATCAGGGGGTGGTGGTCGCACATCATCATCCAACCACGGAACCTCTGCCAGGGCCGCCATACTCGTGACCAAGGTAGGGAATGGGAGTAGGCCACGAATATGCGCCCGCCACATACACTGTCTGATCAGCCTAGGGAAAGAGACCTCCTTCCCCTCCATAACACACCCAATAAGGAGAAGCATCTCCATAGGAATCTCAGAGAAATGGGTGGTGGGAAGGACATAGCATGCAAATATCATCTGCCAAGTCTTGGCCTCCCTAGTCAAGTGAGTAAACAGCATCCTTTTCGGCTTGGTGTTGTTGGCATCCATAACCCAAGTAGCCTCTGGTAACCCAATAACAGTCCTGAGCGCCTCATAGTCAAAGGTCATACTGTGGATGGCTAACTCAGCCTGCTGATGGGCACACAACTCATCCGGAACATGCCGGCACTGTAGTGCCTCCTCAATGGCAGTCTCAGTGATCATAATCTCCCTACCCCTCACCTGAACCGAATCTAATGTCGGACGGAAGAAGTTGCAGTAAAATTCCTTCACCCAAGACACATTAATATCCCCTAAATCCCGGTCAACAAAGTCAATACCCAAATCGATGATCCGACCGGAAATAGAACGTCTCACATCCATCGGGAGAAGTAGCTTCTTCTCAATGTTGAGCTTTGTAGTCCGATATTTAGAAAATCGGAGCTCACAATAGAGATTAGGGAATTTTTCAGGATCGGTGGAAGGTAACTGCTGATTTTCCCTGTCCACATCATTTAATGGGTTCTTGGCATAATTCTTATAGATTGAAGGAATGGAGGGAGTAGAGTGTTTTCTCTTTTTGGAGGTAGTGGCTATGGTTTTGCCTTTGTCAGTCATCCTGAAAATATGATAGGAAATATAAGACATTTAGCATTTAACAAATAAAGCATGTTCAGGATACAATTGAAAAAAAAAAAGAAATAACCATAATGTTGCCATGAATGTGCAATGTTGAACAAATGAACCAAGAAAGCAAATTTCATTAAAAGGTAACAACTCATATCCAAAATGCAATAATGTCATCATAATTTTGAAAGAATTGTCAAAGAGGGTTAAAGTGACCAGGAGTTAGATAGTTAGAGACATTAGTAGGTTAAGGAAAATGGATTAGTAATATGATGAAATTTATGCATAGTGAACGGAAAAGTTGTGGTTCATGGTCACAAAGAATATGCAAATCCGGAAAGTCAAAGAGAAGCGGAATGTTGCCCACTATTTGAAATAAGATAAAAATGAAACCAATCTTCTCGAAAATCGGGCAGCATTCCGGCTTAAAATTGGATGTTCCCGGATAGCAAATCACCACAATAAGCATATAAAACAACATCAAGTGAGTACATCACCACTGGTATATGACTCAGGCAGCATGAAATGCACAAAAATAGTCCAAAATTAGCATACAACATCCAAACATCAAACAGCAAATGAAGCACGAACGGAGCACTTATCAGGCCTAGAATCCTCTATCCAGCCCTAGCTACCTAACCGCAGTTATTTCTAACTAACCTAACATGCAAAATTTGAATTCTAACTATTATGCAACATACTAACTAACATACATGAACACTAAAAAGAAAACAGAAAAGAATACAGAAACGGAACAGGAACCTGGGAGCAGGGGAATCAGTAATGGAAGGGAAAATGAGAGAGAGATGAGGCTAGGCACTGTGCCGCCGTGGACGGTGGCCGGAAAGATGAGCAGCGGCGGTGGTTCGGCCAGAAAACATGAAACTGAGCAAGGGTGAGTTGGTGACGAAGAAGGCGGAGAAGGAGAAATGAATGAGTGGAAAGGAGGTTGAGACTGGGCCGCCGGTGGTGATACTGCGTGGCGGTGGGTATGGTGGCGCAGTGGTGGTTTGGCGTTCGGGCGGAGGGAGAGAGGGCGAGTGGATGAGAGTGAACAAGGTGAATGAATGAGAGAGAATGTGAGACCGCGAGCAGTGCCGGCTACGGTGGACGGCGGCGGTGGAATGAGGTGGTGGTTTTGGGGTTAGGAGAGGGGAGAAGAAGATGAAAGGGGTTGAGGGTGTGCGCGACTGTGCAGTGCGCGTCGCGTATTAGGGTTATCCTAATTTTAAATCGACGCGAGCGTGCACCTTGCGCGTCCGCGCCCCTTGATGAAACTTGCGACCTACGCGTGCGCGTACATTGTGCTTACGCGTGGATGAGAAATATAGGAAGAAACGCGTGCGCGTACATTGCGCTTACGCGTGCCTGAGGTTGGGCTAGAGGCATAGAGTTGGCCCAAAGCGGGCCTAACTCTCTGGAGAATGGCCCGGAAGTTGCGCCATCAGATCGGCGCGCACGCGGCATACGCGCGTTCGCGCGAAGTGAGAAGAGTTGGAGATCCACGCGTGCGCGTGCATTGCGCTCTGGCGTGCATGGCAGAAGAGGTATGGGCGCGTGCGCGTACAGTGCGCGCACGCGTGCAATAGATTGGGCCTGAGGCTTAGAGTGGGCTTGAGGCACGCCCAACTCTCGGGTCCTTGGCCTAGATTGGTGTCAGTACGCATGGACGCGAGCGCGCCAAGTGCGCGTGCGCGTACATTGCTATGGTATGAGATGGCGCGATGGCGCGATGTGCGCGCTCGCGCAGACCGAGTTGGGCCTCGGGCCTAAAGCTAGCCCAGAGCCGGCTCAACTCTCTGGGGTTTGGCTCAAAAATCTGCAGCAGCGAATCGGCGCGGACGCGGCATGTACGCGTCCGCGTGAACGGTCATGTTCTTAAAACCGGCGCGCACGCACGTTGTGCGCGTCCGCGTGGATAGTGTTGGGCTCAGGGCGTAATATTTGCCCAAGGGAGGCCCAACTCTCGGGAATGTTGGCTCGTGGTGCATCCACACAAGGACGCGTGCGCGTGAATGGTGCGCTCGCGTCCACTCCATTCTCTCTTCTTTTTTTTTTTTTTTTTTTTTTAGATGCTCCCCTTATTGTTCACAACTCTTATTCACTCAACTATCATACAATTCACAAAGATGCAATTTTGACATTATGCATCTACTACTAAACACAACATGTATATGACTAGGCTAACAATTAAATTGTACAAACAAATTTGTATGAAACATTTACCTACAATGGTAACTCAAATCACTTATTAAGTAAATGTAAAAGATTGGAAAGAGTTTACCATGGTGGGGTGTCTCCCACCTAGCACTTTTAGTTTAAGTCCTTAAGTTGGACATTTTGAGAAGCTTCTTATCAAGGTGGCTTGTGCTTGTATTCATCCTTGAATCTCCAAGGATCTTTGCTTCTCAATTGGTTGACAGAATTTCCAACCATCTTTATTAAGCTTGGGCAAAGTTCTACCCAAAATACGAGTCCCCATATTTGGTCTTCACATAGCGAACCGGGATCCCATATCTTATTTTCGCCTCCATCCGCTAGTTGAGTTTCATGATTTTGTCGGATGAGCGGATGGCATAAATGTGATTGACACAAAGAATTCTCTTTATTCCACCAATGCTTCCTTCTAGATCCATACAAAGTGATCCTTGTCCCAACATCATCCCTATATCTTGAGGTCCCGACCTTGATGAGCTTAACACCTACTTTCCAACCACTACACAACTCATTCTTACTTTTAATTCCACAAAGAGTTCTAAGTTGACCATCATTTTCAATCGAACTATATTCAAGTGAGAAATTAAAGCTTAGAGATAGAGATGTTACCCACTTAAATGTTGTATTGGATGGCAATTTGGGAAGGGAGACTTCCCCACACTTAGACAATGCAAGATCTACCTCCTTGTGCTCTTCTGTGATTGTTTCCACCTCTTCAGAATTTTCTTCAATTTCAACCTCATCGTCTTTGTTACGTGGCTTGGTGTTGTCTTCAAGAGACTCATCTTGTCTAATGAGAGGCGCTTCAATTTTGGATAGAAATTCATTGATGAATGAGTTCATCTCTTGATCAACCTCTTCATATTCTTCAATTTCAATATACACCATGCCATTTCCGTCTTCCTTGGGAGGTTGTGCATACTCTTTTATAGTTTCAACTCCATGTCCAATGGGAGAGGATTCCATTGTAGAGAGAAATTCATCCATGATTGAATCCATCTCTTGATAAGCCTCTTCCAAGTCTTCAATGATGGTATGCCTTGGAGGTTGCGCACCCTCTTCAACATCAATATCAAGCTTCTTGGAAGGGTTCTCCATGATGCTACATTCCCATGGACGTTCAACATCTCCTAGATCTTCAACCACTTCTTCCTTTTCTTCAATGATCGTAGGCTCCTTCAATTGTTCCAACACAAAATTGGATTCCTCCTTCTTCACCGGATTTTCCAATTTCTCCTTCATGCTTTGCTCTTCTTTTGACTTTGCACATGGGGTCACGGAAGTACCTTGAGTGTTCAAGCATTGGTAGGCTAAGGTGGACACTACCTTGGTCAAGTTGGTCACAAACTCAAGTGTATCCCGCTTCATAGCTTCTTGTCCTTGAAGTAATAAAGTGAGAGGATCGTCTATTGGAGTTTGGGGTGAGTAAGAAGGTTCATCATTCTGGAGAGAGGGTTCATAATAGGAAGGTGGTTCTTCTTGGTAAGGTTGTGGAGATTGTGTGTATTGAGGTGGTTCTTGGGAGTAATCTTGATAGGGTTGTGGTGGTTCTAAGGGTTCTTGCTCATAATGGTCATAAGAATATGGTATGGATGATTGGTCATATGATGGATATGGATTATAGGAAGGTGCTTGGTATGGAAAGGCTTGTGAGAATGGTTGAGGTTCATGTTGAGGATGAGATTCATAGGCATATGATGGTGGTTGTTGAGTGTCCCAAAAAGAATCATCATAGCCGTTAAGTTGCCATGCATTAGGATGGGAATTATACCTATAAGTATCCGGAGGTTGTTGCCAATAGGAGTGATCAATTCCTTGAGGCTCCTTCCATCTCTGTTGGTTCCATCCGTGGTACATGTTGCCATGAAAGTCCACATTTCCTACAACACAATTAGAGCCAAACTCATAGCCAAGGTGAGAATTCATAGTGAGTGATGTGTGGAAAACGATCCAACACAAAACTCACCGGCAAGTGTACCGGGTCGCATCAAGTAATAATAACTCACATGAGTGAGGTCGATCCCACAGGGATTGAAGGATTGAGCAATTTTAGTTTAGTGGGTGGTTTAGTCAAGCGAATCAAGTTTTGGTTGAGTGATTTGTGTTTAACAGAAATTAAATGACAGTAAATGTAAAGGGGGTAGGGAGAAATGCAGTAAAATAAAGAACAGAAGAGTAAAAGTGCAGAAACTTAAAGAGCAAGAAAGTAAATGACTGAAACTTAAAGTGCAAGAAACTTAAATTGCAGTGACTTAAATGGCAAGAAAGATAAATTGCTGAATGTAAAGGGGAATTGAGGAATGGGATTGCAGGATCTAAACAAGAAGAAGTAAATTGCAGTAAAGAAGATAGCAGAAATTGAATTGGATGCAAGCAGAAATTTAGACAGCAAGGAAATTAACGTGCAGTAAAGGTTCACAGAGGAACCAAAAGTGATCTCAGGATCCCAAGGGCTTAGGTAGCAGAGCCTAAAACCCAATTTCCTTCCCAGATCTGAATGAACTAAGCAATTGACAGAAAATTAAAGATGAAGCGGTAGAAGAACAGAAATTAAAGTGAATTATGCAGAAAGCAAATTTAAACAGAGCTAGAATGGGAATTGGGACAGAATTTCCCCAATTTCACACATTCACAACTCAGAAAACAGAAGAGTAGAATTGCCCAAGGGAATTGAGGAAGGAGATCAATCAACTCTCCCTTGATCCTCTGAAGTCTCGGCCAATTCTCTCCAGAACAATTCCAAGAGAGTCAAAGCTCCAAAGGAATGAAAATTCAAAAGCCAAGGTTAAAGTAAAAATTCAAAAGTGAGCATAAAGGTCCTAATTACATCAAACTAACTACTATTTATACACTTTCTATTCTTGGATTTTGGGATTTGGATGGGCTTTTGGATTGGTGAAGAAATGAATTCAAATTAATTTTTAATTTGAATTTTGGCCCAAAAATGCACTCCCAGGAGGCTGCCCTGCCCTTGTGGAGGGCAGGGCAGAAAATTGATGCTAGGCACAAGAAGTTGGTGCGGCCATAGCGCGCATGGTGAAGAAATTGGTGCGCCAGAAGCTGCGTGGTGCGCATGAGGAGGAAATTTGGTGCGCCAGAGACTGCCCTGCCCGCGCCAAGGGCGGGGCAGAAAATGTTGATGCGCGCGAACATGAAGCGTGCGTGCGCTTGGTGCTGCCAAAATTGAGAAACGCGCGTGCGCGTGCTGCACGCTGATGCGCGGATGCTCCCTGCCCGCGCCAAGGGCAGGGCAATGATGTGTTGATGCGCCAAGAAGGGAATGTTGCGCGCGGTTGGTGCGCCAGGAAGCAAATTTGGTGCGCCAGCTTTTGAATGCTGCCCTGCCCGCGCCAAGGGCAGGGCAAGGTTGCCATGTTGCACGCCTCGGGTTCGACTCTGGGAGGAAGCAAACACGCTAGTTTTTCTTGGTTTCTTGGCACCATAGTGGGTCTCAAGGCTTGGCTTCCTCATGGTCCCTTGTTCGAAACTTGTAGCTTGCATGGGAGCTATTTTTCCTTGGATTTCTTTCCTTGATGTGCCCGATCCTGCTCTCCACAAGGGCAGGGCAGAATTTGCTTCTCTTGGCTCCAAGGCACCATTTTGTGCTCTGCCCTTGGAGTGGGCAGGGCAAGGTTGCCTTGTCTTGGTTTGGTTACTTGATGCTGCCCTTGTGGAGGGCATTCTGCCCTTGTGGAGGGCAAGATTGCTTCCACTATGAGTTCGGCACACTTCTCCCTTGATTCGGCCACGCTTTTCTTTCCTCGGCTACACTTTTTATGCCACGCTTTTCATTTTCTTTTCTTTTCTTCACCTATAATAAACCAAACAACCACTCAAAGTATCACTAAATTCAAGAGGCTTATAAATCAATTAAAATGCAATTAAAATTAGCTTAAACCTCATGATTTATCATTAATTTCATAGTGGTTGCTTGATTTAGAGAAGTTATGCATTTTTACTCCAAATCACTAACTTAGGATGCAAGAAAGTGCATAAATGCTAACAAAACAAGTGAAATTAGCTTGAAAAATGGGTATATGATGACTTGTCATCAGTGAGAGAGCAAAGGAAAACTAACAAAAATTAAGAAACAAACAAAAGATAAACCTATTCACACTATTCACATATGTACAATAACCAATAACATAACACCATTGCAAATCCCCGGCAACGGCGCTATTTTGACGATTGGATTTTTGACGGTTTAGAATTTTACAAATGAAATCTCGTCGAAGTATAGTCTCTAAACCAACAATAATCCTCTCATACAAAAATTTGTTTGTCACAAGTACAAACCCCTAAAATCTATAAACCGAAGTATTTAAACCTCGGGTCGTTCTCCCTAGGACTTACAATAAAGTGTTTTGTTATTGGTTGTGAGTTATTTTGGGGTTTTAGATGAGAAACATGAATAGTAAATGGTAAGAAAACTTTATTAAGAAAATAGTCTTGGCAAGATTTGATTGTCAAGAATCTTCATCATTATCACTAGCCACAAGTATGGTAGTTGCAAGGATTAATCCCACTTAGTCATCCTTAAATCAATTAACAAAGGAAAGTCAAGTGAGTTATATCAATCCTAGTCCATAAGTCCTAGCTTTCCACTAATTGGATTAATGAAGGCTAGAGTTAATGGCTATCAACTAGCAATCAATTGGACACTAGTGACTCAAGAAATCCTAAGTTACCTTCTCAAGCCAAGAACATAAAATCCTACTCTAACATCCTCTCAAGCATTTCATCAAACACTTGGAAGGCATAAAAGGAAAACATAGTAAATCAACAACAAGAATGAAACCTAACAACAATTATTGAAAGAAATTAACAACAACAATCAAAAGAAACACTTTTATTATGAATTACCTTTATTGAATTGGAAGGAAGTAAAAAGAAACAATGCTAGATCTACAACTCACATAAGAACATCATAAAGGAAATTGCAATAAAAGAATGGAAGGAGAATGAATGTAACTACAAGAAATTGAGATGTAGAAGTAGAAGAACATGAACCTAAAATCTAGATCTAAGAACTAAACCTAATCCTAATTCTAATTCTAGAGAGAAGTGAGAGCTTCTCTCTCTAGAAAACTAAACTAAAAACTAATCCTAGTGTGTGTGTATGAATGTGTGAACATGTGTTGTCAATCCCCTTCAATCCTTGGCTTTTATGTGCATTTTGGCGCCAAAGTTGGTTGCTGAAACCTCTCCAAAATCGCCAGGCACGTGTTACATAAATGAAGTCATGTGCCATCATCGGCGCGTGCGCGCATGATACGCGTGCGCGTCCTTGGCCTGTTTCGCAATATGCGCGCGAGCGCCTAGTGCGCGTACGCGTGCACGGCCTGGATCAGCTCTTTGGCTTTTAGTGCTTTTCTCCACTTGCATGCTTCCTTCCTTGCTTCCTTTGATCCATGCCTAGCCTATTTCAACCTGAGATTACTAGCAAACACATCAAGGCATCTTGTGGAAACAAAGAGAAATTAGGATTCATCAAGATAAGGCTTAAAAAGCATGTTTTTACACTTAAGCACGAATATGGGAGAGATAACAAAACCATGCTAATTCATAGGCTAAATGTGACAAAAGGTTATCAAAATGCTCTGAATTCAATACAAGACAAACCGTCAAATTGGGGTTTGTCACCCTACACTAGAAGGGTCAACTTTGATCAAAGGTTGGACCAAGTCCTCATGGACATCTGTGTGGAAGGAGCTCAATGGAAAAGGGACTCAAAAGGCAAGCCGGTTCAATTGAGAAGACTAGACCTTAATCCTGTGACTAGAGGATGGTTGGAGTTCATCCAACACTCCATCATCCCCACTAGTAACCGATTTGAAGTAACTGTGGATCGGGCCATCATGATTCATAGCATCATGATTGGAGAGGAAGTAGAAGTTCATGAAGTCATCCTTCTAGAACTCTACAAAGTAGCCGAAAAGCCTTCCACCTTGGCAAGGCTAGCTTTTCCTCATCTCATTTGCCATCGATGCAACTTAGCTGGAGTTGTCATAGAAGGAGACATCCTCATTGAAGAGGACAAGCCCATAAATAAGAAGAGGATGGAGCAAACAATAGAGCCTATTCATGGATCTCAAGAGACGCATGAGGAAGCTCATCATCAAGAAATCCCTGAGATGCCTCAAGGGATGCATTTTCCTCCAAACAACTATTGGGAACAACTCAACACCTCTCTAGAAGACTTGAGTTATAACATGGACCAACTAAGGGTGGAGCATCAAGAGCACGCCATCATTCTCCATGAGATTAGAGAAGATCAAAGAGCTATGAGGGAGGAGAAACAAAGGCAAGGGAGAGACATAGAGGAGCTTAAGGACATCATTGGTCTTGGTCCTTCAAGAAGAAAGTGCCACCATCACTAAAGTGGACTCATTCCTTAATCTCCTTGTCTATTTATTTGCTATTTTTCAGTTTTTGAGCTTCATGTTTATCAATGTTTGTGTCTTTACTACATGATCATTAGTATTTAGTAACTATGTCTTAAGGCTATGAATAATTCTATGAATCTTTCACCTCTCTTAAATGAAAAATGTGCCTAATTACAAAAGAACAAGAAGTACATGAGTTTCGAATTCATCCTTGAAATTAGTTTAATTATATTGATGTGGTGACAATACTTTTTGTTTTCTGAATGAATGCTTGAATAGTGCATATTTTTTATCTTGTTGTTTATGAATGTTAAAATTGTTGGCTCTTGAAAGAATGATGAACAAAGAGAAATGTTACTGATAATCTGAAAAATCATGAAATTGATTCTTGAAGCAAGAAAAAGCAGTGAAAAAGCAAAAGCTTGCGAAAAAAAAGAAAAAAATGGCGAAAAAAAAAGAGAAAGAAAAAGAAAAAGCAAGCAGAAAAAGCCAATAGCCCTTAAAACCAAAAGGCAAGGGTAAAAAGGATCCAAGGCTTTGAGCATCAATGGATAGGAGGGCCCAAGGAAATAAATCCAGGCCTAAGCGGCTAAATCAAAATGTCCCTAACCATGTGCTTGTGGCATGCAGGTCCAAGTGAAAAGCTTGAGACTGAGTGGTTAAAGTTGTGATCCAAAGAAAAAGAGTGTGCTTAAGAACTCTGGACACCTCTAATTGGGGACTTTAGCAAAGCCAAGTCACAATCTGAAAAAGTTCACCCAGTTATGTGTCTGTGACATTTATGTATCCGGTGGTAATATTGGAAAACAAAGTGCTTAGGGCCACGGCCAAGACTCATAAAAGTAGTTGTGTTCAAGAATCAACATACTTAACTAGGATAATCAATAACCCTATCTAAAATTCTGAGTTCCTATAGATGCCAATCATTTTGAACCTCAAAGGAAAAAGTGAGATGCCAAAACTCTTCAGAAGCAAAAAGCTACAAGTCCCGCTCATCTAATTAGAACTAATATTCATTGATATTTTGGGATTTATAGTAACATTCTCTTCTTTTTATCCTATTTGATTTTCAATTGCTTGGGGACAAGCAACAATTTAAGTTTGATGTTGTGATGAGCGGATAATTTATACGCTTTTTGGCATTATTTTTAGGTAGTTTTTAGTAGGATCTAGCTACTTTTAGGGATGTTTTTATTAGTTTTTATGCAAAATTCACATTTTTGGACTTTACTATGAGTTTATGTGTTTCTCTGGGATTTCAGGTATTTTCTAGCTGAAATTGAGGGACCTGAGCAAAAATCTGATAGGAGGCTGACAACGGACTGCTGATGCTATTGGATTCTGACCTCCCTGCACTCAAGATGGATTTTCTGGAGCTACAGAATTTCAAATGGCACGCTCTCAATTGCGTTGGAAAGTAGACATCCAGGGCTTTGCAGTAATATATAATATTCCACACTTTATTCGAGTTTAGATGACACAAACTGGTGTTCAACGCCAGTTCCATGCTGCATTCTTGAGTAAAACGCCAGAAATACGTCACGAACCAGAGTTAAATGCCAAAAACATGTTACAACTTGGCGTTTAACTCCAAGAGAAGCCACTGCACATGTAAAGCTTAAGCTCAGCCTAAGCACACACCAAGTGGGCCCCGGAAGTGGATTTCTGTATCATTTACTCAATTCTGTAAACCCTAGTAGCTATCTAGTATAAATAGGACATTTTACTATTGTATTAGACATCTTGGGATGTTTAGTTCTTAGACCTTGGGGGCTGGCTGATGAGCGGATAATTTATACGCTTTTTGGCATTATTTTTAGGTAGTTCTTAGACCTTAGGACATTTTACTATTGTATTAGACATCTGGACTTTACTATGAGTTTGTATGTTTTTTTGTGATTTCAGGTAATTTCTGGCTGAAATTGAGGGACTTGAGCAAAACTCTGAAAAAGGCTGACAAAAGGACTGCTGATGCTGTTGGAATCTGACCTCCCTACACTCGAAATGGATTTTCTGGAGCTACAGAACTCCAAATGGCGCGCTCTCAACGGCGTTGGAAAGTAGACATCCATAGCTTTCTAGCAATATATAATAGTCCATACTTTATTCGGAAATTGATGACGTAACTTGGCGTTGAACGCCAAGTACATGCTGCTGTCTGGAGTTAAACGCCAGAAACACGTCATGATCCGGAGTTGAACGCCCAAAACACGTTATAACTTGGAGTTCAACTCCAAGAGAAGCCTCAACTCGTGGATAGATCAAGCTCAGTCCAAGCATACACCAAGTGGGCCCCGGAAGTGGATTTATGCATCAATTACTTACTCATGTAAACCCTAGTAGCTAGTCTAGTATAAATAGGATAATTTACTATTGTATTAGACATCTTTTGACAGTTTAATCTTTTGACTATTCAGTCTTTGATCATTTGGTCTTTTGATCATTCAGGGGGGCTGGCCATTCGGCCATGCCTGAACCTTTCACTTATGTATTTTCAACGGTGGAGTTTCTGCACACCATAGATTAAGGGTGTGGAGCTCTACTGTACCTCAAGTTTCAATACAATCACTATTACTTTCTATTCAATTCTCTTTTATTCTTATTCCAAGATATACGTTGCACAACACTTTGATGAATGTGATGATCAGTGACACTCATCATCATTCTCACCTATGAACGCGCGTGACTGATAACCACTTCCGTTCTACCATAGGCCGGGCGCATATCTCTTAGATTCCCCAACAGAATCTTCGTGGTATAAGCTAGATAGATGGCGGCATTCATGGGGATCCAGAAAGTCTAACCTTGTCTGTGGTATTCCGAGTAGGATTCCGGTATTGAATGACTGTGACGAGCTTCAAACTCCTGAAGGCTGGGCGTGATGACAAACGCAAAAGAATCAAGGGATTCTATTCCAACCTGATTGAGAACCGACAGATGATTAGCCGTGCTGTGACAGAGTATTTGGACCATTTTCACTGAAAGGATGGGATGTAGCCATCAACAAGGGTGATGCCTCCAGACGATTAGCCGTGCAGTGACAGCGCATAGGACCATTTTCCCGAGAGGATTAAAAGTATCCATTGATGATGGTGATGCCCTACATACAGCTTACCATGGAAAGGAGTAAGAAGGATTGGATGAAAGCAATAAGAAATTAGAGATTCGAAAGGATTCTAGCATCTCCACACGCCTATCTGAAATTCCCACTATTGATTCACATAAATATTTCTATCCCTTTTTATTTTCTATTTATTATTAATTTTCGAAACCCATAACCATTTAATCTGCATAACAGAGATTTACAAGGTGACCATAGCTTGCTTCATACCAACAATCTATGTGGGATCGACCCTTACTCACGTAAGGTATTACTTGGATGACCCAGTACACTTGCTGGTTAAGTTGAATAAAGTTGTGATCATAAATTCCAATAGAGCCAATTTTTAAATCTCATGCAAATACAAAGAGGATCACAATTTCGTCCACAAAGTTTTTGGCACCGTTGCCGGGGATTGTTCGAGTATGGACAACTGACGGTTCATCTTGTTGCTCAGATTAGGTAATTTTCTTTTCAAAAGTCTTTTTCAAAAATTTTTTCTTTTCTTTTTCGTTTTTCCAAACTTTATTTTCGAAAAAAATTAATGAAAATACAAAAAAATCATAAAATCATAAAAATAAAAAATATTTGGTGTTTCTTGTTTGAGTCTTGAGTCAATTTTTAAGTGTGGTGTCAATTGCATGCTTTAAAAATTTTTCTTGCATTTTTCGAAAACTCTCATGCATTCATAGTGTTCTTCATTATCTTCAAGTTGTTCTTGACAAGTCCTCTTGTTTGATCTTGATGATTTCTTGTTTTGTGTTGTTTGTTATTTTTCATATGCATTTTTTGTTTGTTAGAGTCCATGCATTAAAGATTTCTAAGTTTGGTGTCTTGCATGTTTTCTTTGCATCAAAAATTTTTCAAAATTATGTTCTTGATATTCGTCATGATCTTCAAAGTGTTCTTGGTGTTCATCTTGACATTCATAGTGTTCTTGCATGCATCTTGTGTTTTGATCCAAAATTTTTATGTTTTGGGTCATTTTTGTGTTTTTCTCGTTCATCATTAAAAATTTCAAAAATCAAAAAAATATCTTTTCCTTATTTCTCTCCAAATTTTCGAAAATTTGAGTTGACTTAGTCAAAAAAATTTTCAATTTTAAAAATCTTATCTTTTCAAAATCTTTTTCAAAAATTATATCTTTTTCATTTTTTTTTCTATTTTTCGAAAATTTCAAAAATCTTTTTCAAAATATTTTCAAAATCTTTTTCTTATCTTTATATCATATTTTCGAAAATTCACTAACAATTAATGTGATTGATTCAAAAATTTGAAGTTTGTTTCTTTCTTGTTAAGAAAGGTTCAATCTTTAAGTTCTAGAATCTTATCTTGTAATTTCTTGTTTGTGAAGTAAGTAATTTCAAATTTTTGAATTAAATCTTTTTATCTTTTATCATATCTTTTTCAAAAATTCTATCTTTTTCAAAATTTGATTTCAAAATATCTTATCTAACTTCTCATCTTCTTATCTTTTCAAATTTGATTTTAATATCTTTTTCAACTAACTCTTTGACTTTGTGTTTGTTTCTTATCTTTTTCAAAACCACCTAACTACTTTTCCCTCTCTAATTTTCGAAAATATCTCACCTCTTTTTCAAAAATTCTTTTTAATTGTTTTAAATTTTAATTTCAATTACATCTTATCTCTAATTTTCGAAAATTACTAACCCCTTTTTTCAAAATTATTTTCGAAATTCTCCCTCTCTTTTCTTATTCTATTTAATTATTTAATTACTAACACTTCTCTTCACCTCTCTCCATCTAAATATCCGAACCCACTCTTCTACATTCTTCTCCCCTTTCTTTTTCTACTAACATAAAGGAATCTCTATACTGTGACATAGAGGATTCTTCTTCTTTTCTTGTTTTCTTCTCTTTCATATGAGCAGGAACAGGAAAAAAGGCACTCTTGTTGAAATTGATCCTGAACCTGAAAGGACTCTGAAAAGGAAACTAAGAGAAACTAAATTACAACAATCCAGAAACAACCTCTCAGAAATTTTCGAACAAGAGAATGAGATGGCAGCCGAAAACAATAATAATGCAAGGAGAATGCTTGGTGACTTCACAAAGCCAACGTCCAAATTTGATGGAAGAAGTATCTTCATTCCTGCCATTGGAGCCAACAACTTTGAGCTGAAACCTCAGCTAGTTGCATTAATACAACAAAACTGCAAGTTTTATGGACTTCCATCTGAAGATCCTTATCAGTTTTTAACTGAGTTCTTGCAGATCTGTGAGACTGTAAAGACGAATGGAGTTGATCCTGAAGTCTACAGACTCATGCTTTTCCCTTTTGCTGTAAGAGACAGAGCTAGAATATGGTTGGATTCACAACCTAAGGATAGCCTGGACTCCTGGGATAAGCTGGTCACAGCTTTCTTGGATAAATTCTTTCCTCCTCAAAAGCTGAGCAAGCTGAGAGTGGATGTTCAAACCTTCAAACAAAAAGATGGTGAATCCCCCTATGAAGCTTGGGAAAGATACAAGCAGCTGACCAAAAGATGTCCAACTGACATGTTTTCAGAATGGACCATATTAGATATATTCTATTATGGTCTATCTGAATTTTCGAAAATGTCATTGGACCATTCTGCAGGTGGATCTATTCACCTAAAGAAAACGCCTGAAGAGGCTCAAGAACTCATTGATATGGTTGCAAACAACCAATTCATGTACACTTCTGAGAGGAACTCCGTGAATAATGGGATACCTCAGAAGAAAGGAGTTCTTGAAATTGATGCTCTGAATGCCATATTGGCTCAGAACAAAGTGTTGACTCAACAGGTCAACATGATCTCTCAAAATCTGAATGGATGGCAACATGCATCCAACAGTACTAAAGAGGCAGCTTCTGAAGAAGCTTATGATCCTGAGAACCCTGCCATGGCAGAGGTTAATTACATGGGTGAACCTTATGGAAACACCTATAACTCATCATGGAGAAATCATCCAAATTTCTCATGGAAGGATCAACAAAAGCCTCAACAAGGCTTTAACAATGGTGGACGCAATAGGCTGAGCAATAGCAAGCCTTTTCCATCATCTTCTCAGCAACAGACAAAGAATTCTGAACAAAACACTTCTAATTTAGCCAATCTAGTCTCTGATCTGTCAAAAGCCACTTTCAGTTTCATGAGTGAAACAAGATCCTCCATCAGAAATCTGGAGGCACAAGTGGGCCAGCTGAGTAAGAAAGTCATTGAAACTCCTCCCAGTATTCTCCCAAGCAATACAGAAGAGAATCCAAAAGGAGAGTGCAAGGCCATTGATATAATCAATATGGCCGAATGCACAAGGGAGGAGGAGGACGAAAATCCTAGTGAGGAAGACCTCCTGGGACGTCCCTCAAGCAAGAAGGAGTTTCCTATTAAGGATCCAAAGGAATCTGAGGCTCATATAGAGACCATAGAGATTCCATTAAATCTCCTTCTGCCATTCATGAGCTCTGAAGACTATTCTTCCTCTGAAGAGGATGAAGATGTGACTGGAGAGCAAGTTGCTCAATATTTAGGAGCTATCATGAAGCTGAATGCCAAGTTGTTTGGTGATGAGACTTGGGAAAGTGAACCTCCCTTGCTCATTAATGAACTAGATACCTGGATTTAGCAAACTCTACCTCAAAAGAAACAAGATCCTTGCAAGTTTTTGATACCTTGTACCATAGGCACCATGACCTTTGCAAAAGCTCTGTGTGATCTGGGGTCAGGGATAAATCTTATGCCACTCTCTGTAATCGAGAAGCTGGGGATCATTGAGGTACAACCTGCCTTGTTCTCATTACAATTGGCAGACAAGTCATTGAGACAAGCTTATGGAATAGTAGAGGACGTGTTAGTAAAGGTTGAAGGCCTTTACATCCCTGCTGATTTCATAATCTTAGACACCAGGAAGGAAGAGGATGAATGCATCATCCTTGGAAGACCTTTCCTAGCCACAGCAGGAGCTGTGATAGATGTCAACAGAGGTGAATTAGTCCTTCAATTGAATGGGAACTACCTTGTGTTTAAGGCACATGGCCATCCCTCTGTGACAAAAGAGAGTAAGCATGAAGAGCTTCTCTCAGTTCAGAGTCAAGAAGAGCCCCCACAGTCAAACTCTAAGTTTGGTGTTGGGAGGCCACAACCAAACTCTAAGTTTGGTGTTAAGACCCCATCTCCAAACTCTAAGTTTGGTGTTAGGACTATACAACATTGACCTGATCACCTTGTGGCTCCATGAGAGCCACTGTCAAGCTATTGACATTAAAGAAGCGCTTGTTAGCAGGCAACCCAATTTTATTTATCTAATTTTTATTTTATTTTATTGTTATTTTGTGTCTTATTAGGTACATAATCATGAAGAGTCACGAAAAAAAAAATATAAAATTAAAAACAGAATCAAAAATAGCAGAAGAAAAATCACACCCTGGAGGAAGCACAGGCTGGCGTTCAACGCCAGTAAGAAGCATCTGGCTGGCGTTCAACGCCAGAACAGAGCATGAATCTGGCGCTGAATGCTAGAAACAAGCAACATTCTGGCGCTAAACACCAGGAATGTGCCTAGAGGAAAAGCTGGCACTGAACGCCAGTAACAAGCATGAAACTGGCGTTCAACGCCAGAAACATGCTTTACATGGGCGTTGAACGCCCAGAACGTGCACCACTCGGCGTTTAAACGCCAGAATGGTATGCAAAGGCATTTTGCATGCCTATTTGGTGTAGGGATGGAATTCCTTGACACTTCAGGATCTGCGGACCCCACAGGATCACCTCAGGATCTGTGGACCCCACAGGATCCCCACCTACTATATTTTCACCTTACCTCCTAATCCTATTTTCACTCTTCCCCATGTCACACTTCCCAAAAACCCTTCACCAATTACCTCAATCTCTCTTCCCAATTACCCCCTTCACCACTCACATCCATCCACTCTTCCCCATAAACCCCACCCACCTTCAAAATTCAAAAACATTTTCCCACCCAATCCCACCCTAAATGGCCGAACCTACCCTCTCCCCTCTCCCTATATATACCCTTCCATTCTACTTCATTTTCACACAACACTACCCCCTCTATTATACCTTGGCCGAATCCATCTCCCATCACTCTCCTCTATTTTCTTCTTCTTCTTCTTCTTCTCTTCTTTCTTCTCTTGCTCGAGGGCGAGCAAAATTTTAAGTTTGGTGTGGTAAAAGCATAAGCTTTTTTTTTTCCATTACATCAATGGCACCTAAGGCCGGAGAATCCTCTAGAAAAGGAAAAGGGAAGACAAAAGCTTCCACCTCCGAGTCATGGGAGATGGAAAGATTCATCTCCAAGAGCCATCAAGACCACTTTTATGATGTTGTGGCAAAGAAGAAGGTGATCCCTAAGGTCCCTTTCAAGCTCAAGAAAAATGAGTATCCGGAGATCCGACATGAAATTCGAAGAAGTGGTTGGGAAGTCCTAACCAACCCCATGCAACAAATCGGAATCTTAATGGTTCAAGAGTTCTATGCCAATGCATGGATCACTAGGAACCATGATCAAAGTATGAACCCAAGTCCAAAGAATTATCTCACAATGGTTCGGGGGAAATACTTAGACTTTAGTCCGGAGAATGTAAGATTGGCGTTCCACTTGCCCATGATGCAAGGAGATGCACGCCCCTACACTAGAAGGGTCAACTTTAATCAAAGGTTGGACCAAGTCCTTACGAACATATGTGTGGAAGGAGCACAATGGAAGAGAGACTCCAAAGGCAAGCCAGTCCAACTAAGAAGACTGGACCTCAAGCCTGTGGCTAGAGGATGGTTGGAGTTCATTCAACGCTCCAATGAAATCTACAAAATAGCCGAAAAGCCCTCCACCATGGCAAGGCTAGCTTTTCCTCACCTTATTTGCCATCTATGTTACTCAGCTGGAGTTATCATAGAAGGAGACATCTCCATTGAAGAGGATAAGCCCATCACCAAGAAGAGGATAGAGCAAGCAAGAGAGACCCTTCACGGTTCTCAAGAGATGCATGAGGAAGCTGATCGTCAAGAAATCCCTGAGATGCCTCAAGGGATGCACTTTTCTCCCAACAATACTTCCTTAGAAGATTTGAGCCACAATGTGGAACAATTAAGGGTAGAACATCATGAGCACTCCATCATTCTCCAAGAAATAAGAGAAGATCAAAGAGCAATGAAGGAGGAGCAACAAAGGCAAGGAAGGGACATAGAAGAGCTTAAGGACATTGTTGGTCCTTCAAGAAGAAGACGCCACTAAGGTGGATTCATTCCTTGTTCTTATTTCTTTCTGCTTTTCGGTTTTTATGCTGTGTTTATCTATGTTTTGTGTCTCTACTTCATGATCATTAGTAGTTAGTAACTATGTCTTAAAGTTATGAATAATTCCATGAATCCTTCACCTCTCTTAAATAAAAAAACGTTTTAATTCAAAAGAACAAGAAGTACATGAATTTCGAATTTATCCTTGAAATTAATTTAATTATATTGATGTGGTGACAATACTTTTGTTTTCTGAATGAATGCTTGAACAGTGCATAATTTTTGATCCTGTTGTTTATGAATGTTAAAACTGTTGGCTCTTGAAAGAATGATGAACAAAGAGAAATGTTATTGATGATCTGAAAAATCATGAAATTGATTCTTGAAGCAAGAAAAAGCAGTGAAAAAGCAAAGGCTTGCGAAAAAAAATGGCAAAAAAAAAATTAGAAAGAAAAAGAAAAAGCAAGCAGAAAAAGCCAATAGCCCTTAAAACCAAAAGGCAAGGGTAAAAAGGATCCAAGGCTTTGAGCATCAATGGATAGGAGGGCCCAAGGAAATAAAATCCAGGCCTAAGCGGCTAAATCAAGCTGTCCCTAACCATGTGCTTGTGTCATGAAGGTCCAAGTGTAAAGCTTGAGACTAAGTGGTTAAAGTCATGATCCAAAGCAAAAAGAGTTTGCTTAAAAGCTCTGGACACCTCTAACTGGGGACTTTAGCAAAGCTGAGTCACAATCTGAAAAGGTTCACCCAGTTATGTGTCTGTGGCATTTATGTATCCGGTGGTAATACTGGAAAACAAAGTGCTTAGGGCCACGGCCAAGACTCATTAGTAGCTGTGTTCAAGAATCAACATGCTTAACTAGGAAAGTCAATAACACTATCCAAAATTCTAAGTTCCTAGAGAAGCCAATCATTCTAAACTTCAAAGGAAAAAGTGAGATGCCAAAACTGTTCAGAAGCAAAAAGCTACAAGTCCCGCTCATCTAATTATAATTAATATTCATTGATATTCTGGAATTTATAGTATATTCTCTTCTTTTTATCCTAATTGATTTTCAGTTGCTTGGGGACAAGCAACAATTTAAGTTTGGTGTTGTGATGAGCGGATAATTTATACGCTTTTTGGCATTGTTTTTAGGTAGTTTTTAGTAAGTTCAAGCTACTTTTAGGGATGTTTTCATTAGTTTTTATGTTAAATTCATATTTCTGGACTTTACTATGAGTTTTTATATTTTTCTGTGATTTCAGTTAATTTCTGGCTGAAATTGAGGGACTTGAGCAAACCTCTGAAAAAGGCTGACAAAAGGACTGCTGATACTGTTGGAATCTGACCTCCCTACACTCGAAATGGGTTTTCTGGAGCCACAGAACTCCAAATGGCGCGCTTTTAACGGCGTTGGAAAGTAGACATCCAGAGCTTTCCAAAAACATATAATAGTCCATACTTTATTCGGAAATTGACGACGTAACTCGGCGTTGAACGCCAAGTACATGCTGCTGTCTGGAGTTAAACGCCAGAAACACGTCATGATCCGGAGTTGAACGCCCAAAACACGTTATAACTTGGAGTTCAACTCCAAGAGAAGCCTCAACTCGTGGATAGATCAAGCTCAGCCCAAGCATACACCAAGTGGGCCCCGGAAGTGGATTTATGCATCAATTACGCACTCATGTAAACCCTAGTAGCTAGTCTAGTATAAATAGGATAATTTACTATTGTATTAGACATCTTTTGACAGTTTAATCTTTTGACTGTTTAGTCTTTGATCATTCGGTCTTTTGATCATTCAGAGGGGCTGGCCATTCGGCCATGCCTGAACCTTTCACTTATGTATTTTCAACGGTGGAGTTTCTGCACACCATAGATTAAGGGTGTGGAGCTCTGCTGTACCTCAAGTTTCAATACAATCACTATTACTTTCTATTCAATTCTCTTTTATTCTTATTCCAAGATATACGTTGCACAACACTTTGATGAATGTGATGATCAGTGACACTCATCATCATTCTCACCTATGAACGCGCGTGACTGACAACCACTTCCGTTCTACCTTAGGCCGGGCGCATATCTCTTAGATTCCCCAACAGAATCTTCATGGTATAAGCTAGATAGATGGCGGCATTCATGGGGATCCGGAAAGTCTAACCTTGTCTGTGGTATTCCGAGTAGGATCCCGGGAATCCGGAAGGTCTAACCTTGTCTGTGGTATTCCGAGTAGGATTCCGGTATTGAATGACTGTGATGAGCTTTAAACTCCTGAAGGCTGGGCGTGATGACAAACGCAAAAGAATCAAGGGATTCTATTCCAACCTGATTGAGAACCAACAGATGATTAGCCGTGCTGTGACAGAGCATTTGGACCATTTTCACTGAGAGGATGGGATGTAGCCATCAACAAAGGTGATGCCTCCAGACGATTAGCCGTGCAGTGACAGCACATAGGACCATTTTCCCGAGAGGATTAAAAGTAGCCATTGATGATGGTGATGCCCTACATACAGCTTGCCATGGAAAGGAGTAAGAAGGATTGGATGAAAGCAATAAGAAAGTAGAGATTCGAAAGGATTCTAGCATCTCCACACGCCTCTCTGAAATTCCCACTATTGATTCACATAAGTATTTCTATCCCTTTTTATTTTCTATTTATTATTAATTTTCGAAACCCATAACCATTTAATCTGCCTAACTGAGATTTACAAGGTGACCATAGCTTGCTTCATACCAACAATCTCTGTGGGATCGACCCTTACTCACGTAAGGTATTACTTGGATGACCCAGTACACTTGATGGTTAAGTTGAATGAAGTTGTGATCATAAATTCCAATAGAGCCAATTTTTAAATCTCATGCAAATACAAAGAGGATCACAATTTCGTCCACCACTGGCCATTCGGCCATGCCTGGACCATCACTTATGTATTTTTCAAAGGTGGAGTTTCTACACAGCATAGATTAAGGTGTGGAGCTCTGCTGTACCTCGAAAATTAATGCAATTACTATTGTTCTTTTATTCAATTCAAGCTTATTCTTGTTCTAAGATTTCACTCGTACTTCAACCTGATGGATGTGATGATCTATGACACTCATCATCATCCGTCCTTATGAACGTGTGCCTGATAACCAGCTCCGTTCTACAAGCGAGAGCCAGAGTGTGTATCTCTTGGATTCCTGATGCACGACACATGGTTGCCCTTGCCTGACAACCGAGCCTTCCATTCCGTGAGATCAGAGTCTTCGTGGTATAAGCTAGAATCCATTGGCAGTATTAATGAGAATCTGGAAAGTCTAAACTTTGTCTGTGGTATTCCGAGTAGGATTCAGGGATTGAATGACTATGACGAGCTTCAAACTCGCGAGTGTTGGGTGTAGTGACAGACACAAAAGAATCAACGGATTCAATTTCGACATGATCGAGAACCAACAGCTGATTAGCCATGCGAGAAACCGTAGAAGACCATTTTCACTGAGAGGATGGGAAGTAGCCATTGACAATGGTGACACCCTACATACAGCTTGCCATGGAAAGGAGTAAGAATGACTGGATGAAGCAGTAGGAAAGTAGAGATTCAGAAGGAACCCAGCATCTCCATACACTTATCTGAAATTCCAACCAATGAAATACATAAGTATCTCTATCTTTATTTTATGTTTTATTTATCTATATTTTCGAAAACCATAATAACCATTTAAATTCGCCTAACTGAGATTTACAAGATGACCATAGCTTGCTTCATACCAACAATATCCGTGGGATCGACCCTTACTCACGTAAGGTATTACTTGGACGACCCAGTGTACTTGCTGGTTAGTTGTGTGAAGTTGTGACAAAGTGTGATTCACGTTTGAGAGCACCAAGTCTATTAGCACCATTGTTGATGATCACAATTTACGCGCACAAATAGTCCATACTTTGCCCGAGATTTGATGGGCCAAACCGGCGTTTAAACGCCCACCTGAGACCCTTTTCTGGCGTAAAACGCTAGAACTGGCACCAAAGCTGGAGTTAAACGCCCAAACTGGCATCCAAGCTGGCGTTTAACTCCAGAAACAGCACATGCACGTGAAAGCTAGGATGCTCAGCCCAAACACTCACCAAGTGGGCCCCAAAAGTGGATTTTTGCACTCTCTGTATCTAGTTACTTATTCTCTGTAAACCTAGGTTACTAGTTTAGTATAAAAACTTCTTTTAGAAATTTATTTTGCAACTAATGATATTTTGACAAATCCTATTATATCTTCTACAGTATGAACCTCTAAACCCCATAGATGGGGGTGAGGAGCTCTGCTGTGTTTCCATGGATTAATGCAATTACTACTGTTTTTTATTCAATCACATTTGTTTCTATTCTAAGATACTCACTCGTATTTCAACATGGAGAATGTGATGATCCGTGACACTCATCATCATTCCCCAACTTATAAACGCGTGCCTGACAACCACTTCCATTCTACATGAGCTCAACGTAGTCATTGGGCGATAGCTTAACTGCATATCTCTTGGGTTTCTAATCCACGAGTTTGACCTGCATCTCCTGACAACAGAGCACTCAAACTCGTGAGATCAAAACCTTCGTGGTAGAGGCTAGAACCAATTGGCAGCATTCTTGATATCCGGAAAGTCTAAACCTTGTCTTTGGTATTCCGAGTAGGATCAGGGATGGGATAACTATGACAAGCTACAAACTCAAGAATGTTGGGCGCAGTAACAGTGTGCAAAAGGATAAATGTATCCTATTCCGACACCAGTGAGAACTGACAGATGATTAGCCATGCGGGAAACTATAGAGGACATGTTTTCACTGAGAGAATAGATGGTAGCCATTGACAATGGTGATCCACCAACATACAGCCTGCCATGGAAGGGACATGCATTTCTGGAAGAAGAAGACAGTAGGAAAGCATAAATTTAGAAGATATAGCAACTTTAAAACCTCAACCTGCTCTCTATTATTGAATAACAAGTACCATTCTTTTCATGCTCTTTTACTTTTCACAAACAAAATCCTTTTTATTATTAATCTCCTGACTAAGAGTTACAAGATAACCATAGCTTGTTTCAAGTCGGTGGTGGACAAAATTGTGATCCTCAAAGTTGGTCTCTTTGTACTTGTATGAAATTTAAATATTGGCTCTATTAGAAATACCCCAAAGAGATCATGGTATGATGAATTGGGATCTTAATAATCCCTGGTAATGGCACGTGTGATCACAACTCCGTTCAACTTAACGAGCAAGTGTACTGGGTCATCCAAGTAATACCTTACGTGAGTAAGGGTCGATCCCACAGAGATTGTTGGTATGAAGCAAGCTATGGTCACCTTGTAAATTTCAGTTAGGCAGATTAAATGGTTTATAATAATTTCGAAAATAAATAATAAACAGAAAATAAAATAGTAAATAGTTACTCATATAATTCCATGGTAGGAATTTCAGATAGGCATATGGAGATACTGTGCTCCTCTCGAATCTCTACTTTCTTATTACATTCATCCAATCCTTCTTACTCCTTTCCATGGCAAGCTGTATGTAGGGCATCACCGTTGTCAATGGCTACATCCCATCCTCTCAGTGAAAATGGTCCTATGCTCTGTCACAGCACGGCTAATCATTTGTCAGTTCTCAATCAGGTTGGAGTAGAATCCCTTGATTCTTTTGCGTCTGTCACTAACGCCCAGCCTTCAGGAGTTTGAAGCTCGTCACAGTCATTCAATCCCAGAATCCTACTCGGAATACCACAGACAAGGTTAGACTTTCTGGATTTCCGGAATCCTACTCGGAATACCACAGACAAAGTTAGACTTTTCGGAGTCCCATGAATGCCACCATCTATCTAGCTTATACCACGAAGATTCTGTTGGGGAATCTAAGAGATATGCGCCTCGCCTAAGGTAGAACGGAAGTGGTTGTCAGTCACGCGCGTTCATAGGTGAGAATGATGATGAGTGTCACGGATCATCACATTCATCAAGTTGAAGTGCAATGTATATCTTGGAATAAGAATAAAAGAGAATTGAATAGAAAATAATAGTAATTGTATTGAAACTTGAGGTACAGCAGAGCTCCACACCCTTAATCTATGGTGTGTAGAAACTCCACCGTTGAAAATACATAAGTGAAAGGTTCAGGCATGGCCGAATGGCCAGCCCCCAAAACGTGATCAATGGCCTCCTAAGATGAAGAATAAAACAAAACTGAGACTAAAGATGAAACGTGGTCAAAAGACACTGAATACAATAGTAAAATGTTCTATTTATACTAAACTAGCTACTAGGGTTTACATAAGTAAGTAATTGATGCATAAATCCACTTCCGGGGCCCACTTGGTGTATGCTTGGGCTGAGCTTGAATGTTACACGAGCTGAGGCTTATCTTGGAGTTGAACGCCAAGTTGTAACGTGCTTATCTTTTGACGTGTTTCTGGCGTTTGACTCCAGAATGCAGCATGGAACTGGCATTGAGCGCCAGCTTACGTCGTCAATTCCCGAATAAAGTATGGACTATTATATATTGCTGGAAAGCTCTGGATGTCTACTTTCAACACCGTTGAGAGCGCGCCATTTGGAGTTCTGTAGCTCTAGAAAATCCATTTTGAGTGCAGAGAGGTCAGATTCCAACAGCATCAGCAGTCCTTTTGTCAGCCTTTTTCAGAGTTTTGCTCAAGTCCCTCAATTTCAGCCAGAAATTACCTGAAATTACAGAAAAACACACAAACTCATAGTAAAGTCCAGAAATGTGAATTTAACATAAAAACTAATGAAAACATCCCTAAAAGTAGCTTGAACTTACTAAAAACTACCTAAAAACAATGCCAAAAAGCGTATAAATTATCTGCTCATCACAACACCAAACTTAAATTGTTGCTTGTCCCCAAGCAACTGAAAATCAATTATGATAAAAGGAAGAGAATATACTATAAATTCCAAAATATCAATGAATATTAATTCTAATTAGATGAGCGGGACTTGTAGCTTTTTGCTTCTGAACAGTTTTGGCATCTTACTTTTTCCTTTGAAGTTTAGAATGATTGGCTTTTCTAGGAACTTAGAATTTCGGATAGTGTTATTGATTCTCCTAGTTAAGTATGTTGATTCTTGAACACAGCTACTTTTATGAGTCTTGGCCGTGGCCCTAAGCATTTTGTTTTCCAGTATTACCGCCGGATACATCAATGCCACAAGCACATGACTGGGTGAACCTTTTCAGATTGTGACTCAGCTTTGCTAGAGTCCCCAGTTAGAGGTGTCCAGAGCTCTTAAGCACACTCTTTTTGCTTTGGATCACGACTTTAACCACCCAGTCTCAAGCATTTCACTTGGACCTTCATGACACAAGCACATGGTTAGGGACAGCTTGATTTAGCCGCTTAGGCCTTGATTTTATTTCCTTGGGCCCTCCTATCCATTGATGCTTAAAGCCTTGGATCCTTTTTACCCTTGCCTTTTGGTTTTAAGGGCTATTGGCTTTTTCTGCTTGCTTTTTCTTTTTCTATTATTTTTTTTCGCCAATTTTTTTTTCGCAAGCCTTTGCTTTTTCACTGCTTTTTCTTGCTTCAAGAATCAATTTCATTGATTTTTCAGATCATCAATAACATTTCTCTTTGTTCATCATTCTTTCAAGAGGCAATAGTTTTAACATTCATAAACAACAAGATCAAAAATATGCACTGTTCAAGCATTCATTCAGAAAACAAAAAGTATTGTCACCACATCAATATAATTAAACTAAATTCAAGGATAAATTCGAAATTCATGTACTTCTTGTTCTTTTGAATTAAAAACATTTTTCATTTAAGAAAGGTGAAGGATTAATGGAATTATTCATAACTTTAAGACATAGTTACTAAACACTAATGATCATGAAGTAGAGACACAAAACATAAATGAACACAACATAAAAACCGAAAAGCAGAAAGAAATAAGAACAAGAAATGAATCCACCTTAGTGGCGTCTCCTTCTTGAAGGACCAACAATGTCCTTAAGCTCTTTTATGTCCCTTCCTTGCCTTTGTTGCTCCTCCCTCATTACTCTTTGATCTTCTCTTATTTCATGGAGAATAATGGAGTGCTCATGATGTTCCACCCTTAATTGTTCCATATTGTAGCTCAAATCTTCTAAGGAAGTGTTGAGTTGTTCCCAATAGTTGTTGGGAGGAAAGTGCATCCCTTGAGGCATCTCAGGGATTTCTTGATGATGAGCTTCCTCATGCATCTCTTGAGATCCGTGGAGGGTCTCTCTTGCTTGCTCCATCCTCTTCTTGGTGATGGGCTTATCCTCTTCAATGGAGGTGTCTCCTTCTATGATAACTCCAGCTAAGTAACATAGATGGCAAATAAGGTGAGGAAAAGCTAGCCTTGCCATGGTGGAGGACTTTTCGGCTATTTTGTAGATTTTATTGGAGATGACTTCATGAACTTATACTTCCTCTCCAATCATGATGCTATGAATCATGATGGCCCAATCCACAGTAACTTCAGATCGGTTGCTAGTGGGAATGATGGAGCGTTGAATGAACTCCAACCATCCTCTAGCCACAGGCTTGAGGTCCAGTCTTCTTAGTTGAACTGGCTTGCCTTTGGAGTCTCTTTTCCATTGAGCTCCTTCCACACATATGTCCATTAGGACTTGGTCCAACCTTTGATTAAAGTTGACCCTTCTAGTGTAGGGGCGTACATATCCTTGCATCATGGGCAAGTGGAACGCCAACCTCATATTTTCCGGACTAAAATCTAAGTATTTTCCCCGAACCATTGTGAGATAATTCTTTGGACTTGGATTCACACTTTGATCATGGTTCCTAGTGATCCATACATTGGCATAGAACTCTTGAACCATTAAAATTCCGACTTGTTGCATGGGGTTGGTTAGGACTTCCCAACCTCTTCTTCGGATTTCATGTCAGATCTCCGGATACTCATTTTTCTTGAGTTTGAAAGGGACCTCAGGGATCACCTTCTTCTTTGCCACAACATCATAGAAGTGGTCTTGATGGCTTTTGGAGATGAATCTTTCCATCTCCCATGACTTGGAGGTGGAAGCTTTTGTCTTCCCTTTTTCTTTTCTAGAGGATTCTCCGGCCTTAGGTGCCATTGATGGTAATGGAAAAACAAAAAGATTATGCTTTGACCACACCAAACTTAAAATATTGCTCGCCCTCGAGCAAGAGAAGAAAGAAGAGAAGAAGAAGAAGAAAATATGGAGGAGAGTGAGGGAAGGTGGTTCGGCCAAGGTATAGAAGAGGGGGTTTGTGTTGTGTGAAAATGAAGTAGAATGGAAGGGTATATATAAGGAGGGGAGTGGGTGTAGGTTCGGCCATTTAGGGTGGGTTTGGGTGGGAAAGAATTTTGAATTTTTGAAGGTAGGTGGGGTGTATGGGGAAGAGTGGATGGATGTGAGTGGTGAAGAGGGTAATTGGGAAGAGAGATTGAGGTGATTGGTGAAAGGTTTTTGGGAAGTGTGTGATAGGATTAGGAGGTAAGGTAGGAATATGTTAGGTGGGGATCTTGTGGGGTCCACAGATCCTGAGATGATCCTGTGGGGTCCACAGATCCTGAAGTGTAAAGGATTTACATCCATGCACCAATTAGGCATGTAAAATGCCTTTGCACACCATTCTGGCATTTAGACACCGAAGTGATGCACACTCTGGGCGTTCTACGCCCATGTGTAACATGTTTCTGGCGTTGAACGCCAGTTTCATGCTTGTTACTGGCGTTCAGCGCCAGCTTTCCTCAAGGCACATTCCTGGCGTTCAAACGCCAGGATGTTGCTTGTTTCTGGCGTTCAGCGCCAGAAACATGCTCTGTTCTGGCGTTGAACGCCAACTAGATGCACCTTACTGGCGTTTAAATGCCAGTAAGTCCTTCCTCCAGGGTGTGATTTTTCTTCTGCTGTTTTTGATTCTGTTTTTAATTTTAGTATTTTTTTCTTGACTCCACATGATCATGAACCTAATAAAACACAAAATAACAATCAAATAAAATTAAAATTAGATAAATAAAAATTGGGTTGCCTCCTAACAAGCGCTTCTTTTAATGTCACTAGCTTGACAGTGGGCTCTCATGGAGCCACAAAGGTGATCAGGTCAATGTTGTATAGTCCCAACACCAAACTTAGAGTTTGGTTGTGGGGATTCAACACCAAACTTAGAGAGAATAAGTAAAGGCCTTATTAGCAGGGATGTAAAGGCCTTCAACCTTTACTAACACATCCTCTACTAATCCATAAGGTTGTCTTACTGACTTGTCTGCCAATTGTAATGAGAATAAGGCAGATTGTACCTCACTGATCCCTAGTTTCTCCATTAGAGAGAGTGGCATAAGATTTATGCCTGACCCCAGGTCACACAGGGCCTTGTTAAAGGTCATGGTACCTATAGTACAGGGTATTAAGAATTTACCAGGATCTTGTCTCTTTTGAGGTAAATTTTTCTGAATCCATGTATCTAGTTCACTAATGAGCAAGGGAGGTTCACCTTCCCAAGTCTCATTACCAAACAACTTGGCATTCAGCTTCATGATAGCTCCTAGATATTGAGCAACTTGCTCTCCAGTAACATCTTCATCCTCTTCTGAGGAAGAATAGTCTTTAGAGCTCATGAATGGCAGAAGGAGATTTAGTGGAATCTCTGTGGCCTCTATATGAGCCTCAGATTCCTTTAGGTCCTCAATAGGGAACTCCTTCTTGTTTGAGAGACGTCCCAGGAGGTCTTCCTCACTAGGATTTTCGTCCTTCTCCTCCCTTGTGCATTCGTCCATATTGATTACATCAATGGCCTTGCACTCTCCTTTTGGATTCTCTTCTGTATTGCTTGGGAGAATACTGGGAGGAGTTTCAAAGACTTTCTTACTCAGCTGGCCCACTTGTGCCTCCAAATTTCTAATGGAGGACCTTGTTTCACTCATGAAACTTAAAGTGGCTTTTGACAGATCAGAAACTAAATTTGCTAAATTAGAAGGGCTTTGTTCAGAATTCTCTGTCTGTTGCTAAGAAGATGATGGAAAAGGCTTGCTATTACTGATCCTATTTCTTCCACCATTGTTAAAGCCTTGTTGAGGCTTTTGTTGATCCTTCCAAGAAAAATTTGGATGATTTCTCCATGATGAGTTATAGATGTTTCCATAAGGTTCACCCATGTAATTAACCTCTGCCATTGCAGGGTTCTCAGGATCATAAGCTTCTTCAGAAGCTACCTCTTTAGTACTGTTGGATGCATTTTGCCATCCATTCAGACTTTGAGAGATCATGTTGACTTGCTGAGTCAACACTTTGTTCTGAGCCAATATGGCATTCAGAGTATCAATTTCAAGAACTCCCTTCCTTTGAGGCGTCCCACTATTCACGGAATTCCTCTCAGAAGTGTACATGAATTGGTTATTTGCAACCATGTCAATAAGTTCTTGAGCCTCTTCATGCGTTTTCTTTAGGTGAATAGATCCACCTGCAGAATGGTCCAATGACATCTTGGAAAATTCAGATAGACCATAATAGAATATATCTAATATGGTCCATTCTGAAAACATGTCAGAAGGACACTTTTTGGTCATCTGCTTGTATCTTTCCCAAGCTTCATAGAGGTATTCACCATCTTTTTGCTTGAAGGTCTGAACATCCACTCTAAGCTTGCTCAGCTTTTGAGGAGGAAAGAATTTATCCAAGAAGGTTGTGACCAGCTTATCCCAGGAGTCTAGGCTATCTTTAGGTTGTGAGTCCAACCATGTTCTAGCTCTGTCTCTTACAGCAAAAAGGAAAAGCATGAGCCTGTAGACTTCAGGATCTACTCCATTCGTCTTAACAGTCTCACAAATCTACAAGAACTCAGTTAAAAACTGGTAAGGATCTTAAGATGGAAGTCCATGAAACTTGCAGTTCTGTTGCATTAGAGCAACTAGTTGAGGCTTAAGCTCAAAATTGTTGGCTCCAATGGCAGGAATGGAGATGCTTCTTCCATCAAATTTGGACGTTGGTTTTGTGAAGTCACCAAGCATCCTCCTTGCATTATTGTTGTTGGGTTCGGCTGCCATCTCCTTTTCTTGTTCAAAAATTTCAGAAAGGTTGTCTCTGAATTGTTGTAATTTAGCTTCTCTTAATTTTCTCTTCAGAGTCCTTTCAGGTTCAGGATCAGCTTCAACAAGAATGCATTTTTCCTTGTTCCTGCTCATATAGGGAAGAAGAGAACAAGAAAAGAAAGAGGAATCCTCTATGTCACAGTATAGAGATTCCTTTATGTTAGTAGAAGGAGAAAGGGAATAGGAGTGAAGAAGAATGGGTAAGGATAGAGGTAGTGATTTGAGATGAAGAGAGGTGAAGAGAAGTCTTAGTAAATAAATAAATAAATAGAAGAAGGGGAGATAGAGAATTTCGAAAATAATTTTGAAAAAATGGTTAGTGATTTTCGAAAATTAAAGATAAGATATGATTAAAATTAAAATTTAGACCAATTAAAAAGAATTTTTGAAAAAGAGAGAGGTATTTTCGAAAATTAGAAAGGGATAGATAGTTAGTTGGTTTTGAAAAAGATAAGAAACAAAAAGTCAAATAGTTAGTTTAAAAAGATATTAAAATCAAATTTGAAAATATAAGAAGATAAGATAAGATAGGATATTTTGAAATCAAAATTTGAAAAAGATAAAATTTTGAAAAAGATATGATAAAAAGATAAGATAAAAAGATAAGATAGATAAGATATGGTTGAAAAAGATTTAAAATTAAAATTAAAATTAATTACTTAACTAACAAGAAACTTAAAAAGATAAGATTCTAGATTTTAAAGATTGAACCTTTCTTAACAAGAAAGTAACAAACTTCAAATTTTTGAATCAATCACGTTACTTGTTAGCATAATTTCGAAAAATTGATATAAAGATAAGAAAAAGATTTTTTTTTTGGAATTTTTCGAAAATAGAAAAAAAAATGAAAAAGATGTGATTTTTTGAAAAATATTTTAGAAAGATAAGATTTTTAAAATTAAAATTTTGACTTGTAAGAAACAACTAATTTTAAAAATTTTTGACCAAGTCAACCCAAAATTTCAAAAATTTGGAGAGAAAAAAGGGAAATATATTTTTTTTATTTTTGAATTTTTAATGATGAAAGAGAAAAACATAAAAATGACCCAAAACATGAAAATTTTGGATCAAAACACTTAATGCATGCAAGAACAATATGAATGTCAAGATGAACACCAAGAACACTTTGAAGATCATGATGAACATCAAGAACATAATTTTGAAAAAAAATTTTTGATGCAAAGAAAACATGCAAGACACCAAACTTAGAAATCTTTAATGCATGGACTCTAACAAACGAAAAATGCATATGAAAACAACAAACAACACAAAACAAGAAAACATCAAGATCAAATAAGAAGACTTGTCAAGAACAACTTGAAGATCATGAAGAACACCATGAATGCATGAATTTTTGAAAAATGCAAGAAAAATTTTTAAAGCATGCAATTGACACCAAACTTAAAAGTTGACTCAAGACTCAAACAAGAAACACAAAATATTTTTTATTTTTATGATTTTATGATTTTTTTGTATTTTTATTATATTTTTTTCGAAAATGTTCTTAAAAAAACGAAAATAAAGAAAAATTTTGAAAAATTTTTGAAAACTTTTTGAAAAGAAAATTACCTAATCTGAGCAACAAGATGAACCGTCAGCTGTCCATACTCGAACAATCCCCGGCAACGGCGCCAAAAACTTGGTGGACGAAATTGTGATTCATTCTTTTCCAACTCGAAACAATCCCCGGCAACGGCGCCAAAAACTTGGTGGACGAAATTGTAATCCTCAAAGTTGGTCTCTTTGTACTTGTATGAAATTTAAATATTGGCTCTATCAGAAATACCCCAAAGAGATCATGGTATGATGAATTGGGATCTTAATAATCCCTGGTAATGGCACGTGTGATCATAACTCCGTTCAACTTAATCAGCAAGTGTACTGGGTCATCCAAGTAATACCTTACGTGAGTAAGGGTCGATCCCACAGAGATTGTTGGTATGAAGCAAGCTATGGTCACCTTGTAAATCTCAGTTAGGCAGATTAAATGGTTTATGATAATTTCGAAAATAAATAATAAACAGAAAATAAAATAGTAAATAGTTACTCATATAATTCCATGGTGGGAATTTCAGATAGGCATACGGAGATGCTGTGCTCCTCTCGAATCTCTACTTTCTTATTACATTCATCCAATCCTTCTTACTCCTTTTCATGGCAAGCTGTATGTAGGGCATCACCGTTGTCAATGGCTACATCCCATCCTCTCAGTGAAAATGGTCCTATGCTCTGTCACAGCACGGCTAATCATCTGTCGGTTCTCAATCAGGTTGGAGTAGAATCCCTTGATTCTTTTGCGTCTGTCACTAACGCGCAGCCTTCAGGAGTTTGAAGCTCGTCACAGTCATTCAATCCCTGAATCCTACTCGGAATACCACAGACAAGGTTAGACTTTCCGGATTCCCAGAATCCTACTCGGAATACCACAGACAAGGTTAGACTTTCCGGATTCCCATGAATGCCGCCGTCTATCTAGCTTATACCACGAAAATTCTGTTGGGAAATCTAAGAGATATGCGCCGGCCTAAGGTAGAACGGAAGTGGTTGTTAGTCACGCGCGTTCATAGGTGAGAATGATGATGAGTGTCACAGATCATCACATTCATCAAGTTGAAGTGCAACGTATATCTTGGAATAAGAATAAAAGAGAATTGAATAGAAAATAATAGTAATTGTATTGAAACTTGAGGTACAGCAGAGCTCCACACCCTTAATCTATGGTGTGTAGAAACTCCACCGTTGAAAATACATAAGTGAAAGGTTCAGGCATGGCCGAATGGCCAGCCCCCAAAACGTGATCAATGGCCTCCTAAGATGAAGAATAAAACAAAACTGAGACCAAAGATGAAACGTGGTCAAAAGACACTGAATACAATAGTAAAATATTCTATTTATACTAAACTAGCTACTAGGGTTTACATGAGTAAGTAATTGATGCATAAATTCACTTCCGGGGCCCACTTGGTGTATGCTTGGGCTGATCTTGAATGTTACACGAGCTGAGGCTTATCTTGGAGTTGAACGCCAAGTTGTAACGTGTTTTGGGCGTTCAACTCTGGTTCGTGACGTGTTTCTGGCGTTTGACTCCAGAATGCAGCATGGAACTGGCGTTGAGCGCCAGTTTACGTCATCAATTCCCGAATAAAGTATGAACTATTATATATTGCTGGAAAGCTCTGGATGTCTACTTTCCAACGCCTTTGAGAGCGCGCCATTTAGAGTTCTGTAGCTCCATAAAATCCATTTTGAGTGAAGAGAGGTCAGATTCCAACAGCATCAGCAGTCCTTTTGTCAGCCTTTTTCAGAGTTTTGCTCAAGTCCCTTAATTTCAGCCAGAAATTACCTGAAATTACAGAAAAACACACAAACTCATAGTAAAGTCCAGAAATATGAATTTAACATAAAAACTAATGAAAACATCCCTAAAAGTAGATTGAACTTACTAAAAACTACCTAAAAACAATGCCAAAAAGCGTTTAAATTATCCGCTCATCAGTCGGCAATCTCCGTGGGATCGACCCTTACTCACGTAAGGTATTACTTGGACGACCCAGTGCACTTGCTGGTTATGTGTGCAGAGTTGCAAAAGTATGATTGCAATTCCGCGCACCAAGTTTTTTGGCGCCGTTGCCTGGGATTGTTCGAGTTTGGACAACTGACGGTTCATCCTGTTACTTAGATTAGGAAAATTTTTATCTTTTTTTGGTTTAGGGTCACTAGAGTTGCATCTTCTATTTTTTTTTCTTTTTAAAAATATTTCAAAAATCTTATTTTTCATTATTAAATTTGGATTTTTCTGTGAGTTTAGTTCATGTTTTATGTTTGGTGTGATTTGCATGTTTTTTGTTTTCCTTCATATTTTTAATTATATGTTCTTAGTTCTTTCTTGATCTTCAAATTGTTCTTGTTTGGTATCTTTTGTTGCTTGTTATCTTATACATTTTTGAATTATCAGTGTCCAAAGTATAAAAATTTTTAAGTTTGGTGTCTTCTGTGTTTTTATTTTCTTAAAAATTTTCAAAATTTATTCTTGGTGTTTGATGAGCGGATAATTTGTATACTTTTTGGCATTGTTTTTAGTATGTTTTTGGTAGTTTTAGTTGAGTTCTTAGTATATTTTTATTAGTTTTTAGTTAAAATTCACTTTTCTGGGCTTTACTATGAGTTTGTGTGTTTTTCTGTGATTTCAGGTATTTTCTGGCTGAAATTGAGGGACCTGAGCAAAAATCTGATTCAGAGACTGAAAAGGACTGCAGATGCTGTTGGATTCTGACCTCCCTGCATTCGAAGTGGATTTTCTAGAGCTACAGAAGCCCAATTGGCGCGCTCTCAACGGCGTTGGAAAGTAGACATCCTGGGCTTTCCAGCAATATATGATAGTCCATACTTTGCCCAAGATTTGATGGCCCAAACCGGCGTTCAAAGTCACCTACAGAAATTCCAGCGTTAAACGCCGGAACTGGCACCTAAATGGGAGTTAAACGCCCAAACTGGCATAAAAGCTGGCGTTTAACTCCAAGACAAAGTCTCTACACGAAAATGCTTCATTGCTCAGCCCAAGCACACACCAAGTGGGCCCGGAAGTGGATTTTTATGTCATTTACTCATCTTTGTACACCTTAGGCTACTAGTTTTCTATAAGTAGGACCTTTTACTATTGTATTTTGATCGAATCTTGGTAGCTATCTTCTAATTTTTATGCTATCTTAGATCATTTGGGAGGCTGGCCTCACGGCCATGCCTAGACCTTGTTCTTATGTATTTTCAACGGTGGAGTTTCTACACACCATAGATTAAGGTGTGGAGCTCTGCTGTACCTCGAGTATTAATGCAACTACTATTGTTCTTCTATTCAATTCCGCTTGTTCTTTGTCCAAGATATCACTTGTTCTTCAACTTGATGAATGTGATGATCCGTGACACTCATCATCATTCTCACCTATGAACAAGGTGACTGACAACCATTCTTGTTCTACAAGCATACGAGGCTTAGTGAATATCTCTTGGATTACTGATACACGATGCATGGTTGATCGCCTGACAACCGAGTGCTCGCCTGACAAACGAGCCAGCCATTCCGTGAGATCAGAGTCTTCGTGGTTAGGCAAGAACTGATGGCGGCATTCAAGAGAATCCGGAAGGTCTAACCTTGTCTGTGGTATTCTGAGTAGGATTCAATGATTGAATGACTGTGACGTGCTTCAAACTCCGAAAGGCGGGGCGTTAGTGACAGACGCAAAAGAATCACTGGATTCTATTCCGGCCGGACCGAGAACCGACAGATGATTAGCCTATGCTGTGACAGAGCATCAGGAACGTATTTTCACTGAGAGGATGGAGGTAGCCACTGACAATGGTGAAACCCTACACGAGCTTGCCATGGAAAGGAGTAGGAAGGATTGGATGAAGACAGTAGGAAAGCAGAGAGACGGAAGGGAATGCATCTTCATACACTTGTCTGAAGCTCTCACACCAATGATATACATAAGTATCTCTATCTTTCTTTATGCTTTATTCATCATCTATACCCATTTGAGTCTGCCTGACTGAGATTTACAAGGTGACCATAGCTTGCTTCATACCACCAATCTCCGTGGGATCGACCCTTACTCGCGTAAGGTTTATTACTTGGACGACCCAGTGCACTTGCTGGTTAGTTGTGCGAAGTTGTGTTTATGCCATGGTATTGAGCACCAAGTCTTTGGAGCCATTACTAGGGATTGTTTATGTTTTGAAAAGTATTGATCACAATTTCGTGCACCAAGTTTTTGGCGCCGTTGCCGGGGATTGTTCTTGTGTATGGACAACTGACGGTTCATCTTGTTGCTTAGATTAGGCATTTATTTTTTTTTTTCGAAATTCTTGAAGATGGATTCTAGAGTTTCATGATGATTTGTTGAAATCTGGCTGGCTGAGAAGCCATGTCTAATTTCATTGGACCGAGGTTTCAACTTATCATCACAAGAGCTTGATCTTCATCAATCTTGCTTCTTGGAGCAATGATTTGCTAAGGCTTGGCTGGCCTTTGGCCATGTCTAGTGTTTTGGACCAAAGTTTTCTTTGAAAGCTTGGCTGGCTGTGAAGCCATGTCTAATTCCTGGACCGGAGTCTTAGACTAGCATTGCACTGATTCCTGGAATTCTCATTAAGAATTTTGATGTTTCCACTTAATTTTCGAAAAATACAAAAAAATTTTAAAATTATAAAATCCAAAAATATTTCTTGCTTGAGTCTAGTGTCTCATTTTAAGTTTGGTGACAATTGCATGGTTTTGTTCTTCTTGCATTTTTCGAATTCATGCATGTGTTTTCATTAATCTTCAAGTTGTTCTTGATGATTTCCATGTTTTGATCCTTAAATTCTAATTGACTTGAGTGTCTTGTTGTTTATCATGTGCATTTGGATAGTGTCAGTAGTATACAAACTGCTAAGTTTGGTGTTTTGCATGCATTGTTATTTGATTTTAGTTACATTTTGATTATTCCTTATTATTAAAAATCCAAAAATATTTTCAATTTGTGTCTTTTCAAGTCAATAATACAGAGAATTGAAGATTCAGAACATACTGCAGAGGAATTATACAGAAAAAGCTGGGCATTCAAAAATGCCCAGTGAAGAAGACAGACTGGCATTTAAACGCTAGCCAGGGTACCTGGTTGGGCGTTTAACGCCCAAAAAGGGTGCATTTTGGGCGTTAAACGCCAGAATGTGCACCATTCTGGGCGTTTAACGCCAGGATGGCTAAAGGGGGAAGATTTTGTTTTCAAATCAATTTTTTTTAAAGTTTTTCAAAATCAAATCTTTTTCAAATCAAATCTTTTCAATCAAATGTTTTCAAAATCAATTTCTTTCCTTTTTCAAAGATACTTACTAGCAATTAATGATTTGATTGAACATTTTTTGCCTTTTCTGTTGAGAAAGGTTTTATGTCTAAATCATATCTTTTCTTGTTAGGTAAGTCATTAATTTTTTTTATCAAATCTTTTTCAAATTGTTTTCAAATCATATCTTCTCAAATTGTTTTCAAATCATATCTTTTAAAATTGTTTTCAAATCATATCTTTTCAATCACATCTATTTCAAAATAAGTTTTCAATCAAATCTTTTTAATGTCTAATTTCAAAATCTTTTTTTCAAAAATCACTTGATTTCTTTTCCACTTTGAGTTTTCGAAAATTATCAATCAACTTTTTCAAAATGTTTTTGACATCTTTTTAATTAATTTTCGAAAATTCTTCTTCCCCTCTTCTCACATCCTTCTATTTATGGAGTATCATTCCTTCTTAGTGCACAATTCGAACTCTATCTGATCAAGTTCGAATTCTCCCACCTCTTTCTTCTATTTTTTCTTTTCCTCTGACACCTCAAGGAATCTCTATACTGTGACATAGAGGATTCCATATTTTCTTGTTCTCTTCTCTTTCATATGAGCAGGAGCAGAGACAAAGGCATTCTTGTTGAAGCTGATCCTGAACCCGAGAGGACCTTGAAGAGAAAGCTAAGAGGAGTCAAAGCACAACTCTCTTTAGAGGACCTGACCGAATTCTTCAAAGAAGAAGAAGACATGGCAGCCGAAAACAACAACAATGCAAACACTGCAAGGAAGGTGCTGGGTGACTTTACTGCACCTACTCCTGATTTTTATGGGAGAAGCATCTCTATCCCTGCCATTGGAGCAAACAACTTTGAGCTTAAGCCTCAATTAGTTTCTCTAATGCAACAGAATTGCAAGTTCCATGGACTTCCAATGGAAGATCCTCATCAGTTCTTAGCTGAATTCTTGCAAATCTGTGACACAGTCAAGACCAATGGGGTTGACCCTGAGGTCTATAGACTGATGCTATTCCCTTTTGCTGTAAGAGACAGAGCTAGGATATGGTTGGACTCTCAACCTAAAGAAAACCTGGACTCTTGGGAAAAGCTAGTCAATGCCTTCTTGGCAAAGTTCTTTCCACCTCAAAGATGGAGTAAGCTTAGAGTGGAAGTCCAAACCTTCAGACAGAAGGATGGAGAATCCCTCTATGAAGCTTGGGAAAGATACAAACAATTAATCAGAAAATGTCCTTCTGACATGCTTTCTGAATGGAGCATCATAGGTATTTTCTATGATGGTCTCTCTGAACTGTCCAAGATGTCCTTGGATAGCTCTGCTGGAGGATCTCTTCATCTGAAGAAGACGCCTACAGAGGCTCAAGAGCTAATTGAAATGGTTGCAAATAACCAATTCATGTACACTTCTGAAAGGAATCCTGTGAATAATGGGACAAGTCAGAAGAAAGGAGTTCTTGAGATTGATACTCTGAATGCCATTTTGGCTCAGAATAAAATATTGACTCAACAAGTCAACTTGATTTCTCAAAGTCTGTCTGGAATGCAAAATGCACCAAGCAGTACTAAGGATGCTTCATCTGAGGAAGAAGCTTATGATCCTGAGAACCCTTCAATGGAAGAGGTGAATTACCTAGGAGAACCCTATGGAAACACCTATAATTCTTCATGGAGAAATCACCCAAATCTCTCATGGAAGAATCAAGAGAGACCTCAACAAGGTTTCAATAATAATGGTGGAAGAAACAGGTTTAGCAATGGCAAACCTTTTCCATCATCTTCTCAGCAACAGACAGAGAATCCTAAGCAGAACCCCTCTGACTTGGCAACCATGGTCTCTGATCTAATCAAAACCACTCAAAGTTTCATGAATGAAACAAGATCCTCCATTAGAAATTTGGAGGCACAAGTGGGACAGCTGAGCAAGAAAGTTACTGAACTCCCTCCAAGTACTCTCCCAAGAAATACAGAAGAAAATCCAAAAGGAGAGTGCAAGGCCATCAACATGGCCGAATTTAGAGAGGAGGAAGAGGAAGTGAACGCCACTGAGGAAGACCTCAATGGGCGTGCACTAGCCTCCACAGAGTTCCCTAATGAGGAACCATGGGAATCTGAGGTTCAAAATGAGACCATAGAGATTCCATTGGACTTACTTCTGCCTTTCACGAGCTCTGATGAGTATTCTTCCTCTGAAGAGGATGAGTATGTCACTGAAGAGCAAGTTGCTAAATACCTTGGAGCAATCATGAAGCTAAATGACAAGTTATATGGAAATGAGACTTGGGAGAATGAACCTCCTTTACTCACCAAAGAACTGGATGACTTGTCTAGGCAGAAACTACCTCAAAAGAGACAAGATCCTGGGAAGTTTTCCATACCTTGTACCATAGGCACCATGACCTTCAAGAAGGCTCTGTGTGACTTAGGGTCAAGTGTAAACCTCATGCCTCTCTCAGTGATGGAGAAGCTAGGGATCTTTGAGGTACAAGCTGCAAGAATCTCATTAGAGATGGCAGACAACTCAAGAAAACAAGCTCATGGACTTGTAGAGAATGTTTTGGTTAAGATTGAAGACCATTACATCCCTACTGATTTCATAGTCCTAGAGACTGGGAAGTGCATGGATGAATCCATCATCCTTGGCAGACCCTTCCTAGCCACAGCAAAGGCTGTGATTGATGTTGATAGAGGTGAACTGTTCATTCAAGTGAATGAAGAATCCTTTGTGTTTAAGGCTCAAGGATATCCCTCTTTCACCATGGAGAGGAAGCCTGAAGAGCTTCTCTCAAATCAGAGACAAACAGAGCCCCCACAGTCAAACTCTAAGTTTGGTGTTGGGAGGCCACAACCAAACTCTAAGTTTGGTGTTGAACCCCCACATTCAAACTCTAAGTTTGGTGTTGGGAGGTTCCAACATTGCTCTGAGTATCTGTGAAGCTCCATGAGAGCCCTCTGTCAAGCTACTGACATTAAAGAAGCGCTTGTTGGGAGGCAACCCAATGTTACAGTTTATATATTTTCCTTTGTTATTTTTTGTTATTTTGTAGGTTGATGATCATGAGAAGTCACAAAAAATTAATTGAAAAAGCAAAAACAGAATGAAAAACAGGAAGAAAAACAGCACACCCTGGAGGAAGATGCTGCTGGCGTTCAAACGCCAGTAAGCCTAGCAGTTGGGCGTTTAACGCCCAGTCTGGGACCATTCTGGGCGTTTAACGCCAGAAAGGGGCACCAGACTGGCGTTAAATGCCAGGAAAGGGCAAAAACTTGGCGTTAAACGCCAGGAATGGGCATCAGCCCGGCGTTTAACGCCAGAAATGGCTCAAAACGTGAATTTTGTTGCCATTTGGTGTAGGGATGACTTTTCTTGACACCACAGGATCTGTGGACCCCACAGAATCCCCACCAACCCCACCACCACTCTCTCTCCTCTTCCCCCATTCACCAATCACCTCAACACCTCTTCCCCAAAAACCCCTCACCTATCAAATCCCATTTTTCTCTTCACCACTCACATCCATCCTTCATAAATCCCCACCTACCTCACCATTCAAATTCAAACCACTTTCCCACCCAAACCCACCCTTAAATGGCCGAACCCCATCCCCCCCTCTCCTATATAAACCCTTCTTCACTCCTTCATTTTCACACAACCTAAACACCTTCTCTTCTCCTCTTTGGCCGAATACACCACCACCTCCCTCTTCCTCATTTCTTCTTCTTCTACTCTCTTCTTTCTTCTTCTTTTGCTCGAGGACGAGCAAACATTTTAAGTTTGGTGTGGTAAAAGCGTTGCTTTTTCGTTTTTCCATAACCATTTATGGCATCCAAGGCCGGAGAAACCTCTAGAAAGAGGAAAGGGAAGGCAAAAGCTTCCACCTCCGAGTCATGGGAGATGGATAGGTTCATCTCAAGGGTGCATCAAGACCACTTCTATGAAGTTGTGGCCTTGAAGAAGGTGATCCCCGAGGTTCCCTTTTCACTCAAAAAGGGTGAATATCTGGAGATCCACCATGAGATCCGAAGAAGAGGTTGGGAAGTGCTCACCAACCCCATTCAACAAGTCGGAATCTTGATGGTTCAAGAGTTCTATGCCAATGCATGGATCACCAAGAACCATGATCAAAGTGTGAACCCGGATCCAAAGAATCATCTTACTATGGTTCGGCGGAAATACTTGGATTTTAGTCCGGAAAGTGTGAGGGTAGCGTTCAACTTGCCTATGATGCAAGGAGATGAACATCCTTACACTAGAAGGGTCAACTTTGATCAAAGGTTGGACCAAGTCCTCACAATCATATGTGAAGAGGGCGCACAATGGAAGAGAGATTCAAGAGGCAAGCCGGTTCAATTGAGAAGGCATGACCTCAAACCCGTGGCTAGAGGATGGTTGGAGTTTATACAACGCTCAATCATTCCAACTAGTAACCGGTCCGAAGTTACTTTAGACCGAGCCATCATGATCCATAGCATCATGAATGGAGAAGAAGTGGAAGTTCATGAGGTTATAGCCCAAGAACTCTATAAGGTGGCGGACAAGTCTTCTACCTTAGCAAGGTTAGCCTTTCCTCATCTCATTTGTCACCTCTGTTATTCAGTTGGAGTTGACATAGAGGGAGACATCCCCATTGAGGAGGATAAGCCCATTACCAAGAAAAGGATGGAGCACACAAGAGACCCCTCTCATCATGAGATCCCTGAGATACCTCAAGGGATGCACTTTCCTCCACAAAACTATTGGGAGCAACTAAACACCTCCCTAGGAGAGTTAAGTTCCAATATGGGACAACTAAGGGTGGAGCACCAAGAACACTCCATTCTCCTCCATGAAATTAGAGAAGATCAAAGAATCATGAGAGAGGAGCAACAAAGGCAAGGAAGAGACATTGAGGAGCTCAAGCACTCCATAGGACCTTCAAGAGGAAGGAAGAGCCGCCATCACTGAGGTGGACCCGTTCCTTGATTTCCTTGTTCCTTATTCTTCTGTTTTTCGAATTTTATGCTTTATGTTTGTCCATGTTTGTGTCTTGTGATCATTAGTGTCTTAGTGTCTATGCCTTAAAGTTATGAATGTCCTATGAATCCATCACCTCTCTTAATTAAAAACGTGCTTAATTGAAAAGGAGAAGAATTGCATGAATTTTAAATTTTATAACAGTTTAATTATATTGATGTGGTGGCAACACTTTTGTTCTCTGAATGTATGCTTGAACAGTGCATATGTCTTTTGAATTTGTGGTTCATGAATATTGGCTCTTGAAAGAATGATGAAAAATGAGACATGTTACTGAGGATCTGAAAAATCATAAAATGATTCTTGAAGCAAGAAAAAGCAGTGAATACAAAAAAAAAAAAAAAGAAAGCAAGCGAAAAAAAAAAGAAAAAAAAAGAGAAACCGAAAAAAAAAAGAGAAAAAGACAGAAATAAAGTTGTGATCCAAGGCAATAAGAGTGTGCTTAAGAACCCTGGACACCTCTAATTGGGGACTTTAGCAAAGCTGAGTCACAATCTGAAAAGGTTCACCCAATTATGTGTCTGTGGCATGTATGTATCCGGTGGTAATACTGGAAGACAGAGTGCTTTGGGCCACAGCCAAGACTCAATAAAGTAGCTGTGTTCAAGAATCATCATACTTAACTAGGAGAATCAATAACACTATCTGGATTCTGAGTTCCTAAAGAAGCCAATCATTCTGAATTTCAAAGGATAGAGTGAGATGCCAAAACTATTCAGAGACAAAAAGTAAAAGCCCCGCTCATCTAATTAATACTGATCTTCATAGATGTTTTTGGAGTTCATTGCATATTCTCTTCTTTTTATCTTATTTGATTTTCAGTTGCTTGGGGACAAGCAACAATTTAAGTTTGGTGTTGTGATGAGCGGATAATTTGTATACTTTTTGGCATTGTTTTTAGTATGTTTTTGGTAGTTTTAGTTGAGTTCTTAGTATATTTTTATTAGTTTTTAGTTAAAATTCACTTTTCTGGGCTTTACTATGAGTTTGTGTGTTTTTCTGTGATTTCAGGTATTTTCTGGCTGAAATTGAGGGACCTGAGCAAAAATCTGATTCAGAGACTGAAAAGGACTGCAGATGCTGTTGGATTCTGACCTCCCTGCATTCGAAGTGGATTTTCTGGAGCTACAGAAGCCCAATTGGCGCGCTCTCAACGGCGTTGGAAAGTAGACATCCTGGGCTTTCCAGCAATATATGATAGTCCATACTTTGCCCACGATTTGATGGCCCAAACCGGCGTTCAAAGTCACCTACAGAAATTCCAGCGTTAAACGCCGGAACTGGCACCTAAATGGGAGTTAAACGCCCAAACTGGCATAAAAGCTGGCGTTTAACTCCAAGACAAAGTCTCTACACGAAAATGCTTCATTGCTCAGCCCAAGCACACACCAAGTGGGCCCGGAACTGGATTTTTATGTCATTTACTCATCTTTGTACACCTTAGGCTACTAGTTTTCTATAAGTAGGACCTTTTACTATTGTATTTTGATCGAATCTTGGTAGCTATCTTCTAATTTTTATGCTATCTTAGATCATTTGGGAGGCTGGCCTCACGGCCATGCCTAGACCTTGTTCTTATGTATTTTCAACGGTGGAGTTTCTACACACCATAGATTAAGGTGTGGAGCTCTGCTGTACCTCGAGTATTAATGCAATTACTATTGTTCTTCTATTCAATTCCGCTTGTTCTTTGTCCAAGATATCACTTGTTCTTCAACTTGATGAATGTGATGATCCGTGACACTCATCATCATTCTCACCTACGAACAAGGTGACTGACAACCATTCTTGTTCTACAAGCATACGAGGCTTAGTGAATATCTCTTGGATTACTGATACACGATGCATGGTTGATCGCCTGACAACCGAGTGCTCGCCTGACAAACGAGCCAGCCATTCCGTGAGATCAGAGTCTTCGTGGTATAGGCAAGAACTGATGGCGGCATTCAAGAGAATCCGGAAGGTCTAACCTTGTCTGTGGTATTCTGAGTAGGATTCAATGATTGAATGACTGTGACGTGCTTCAAACTCCGAAAGGCGGGGCGTTAGTGACAGACGCAAAAGAATCACTGGATTCTATTCCGGCCGGACCGAGAACCGACAGATGATTAGCCTATGCTGTGACAGAGCATCAGGAACGTATTTTCACTGAGAGGATGGGAGGTAGCCACTGACAATGGTGAAACCCTACACGAGCTTGCCATGGAAAGGAGTAGGAAGGATTGGATGAAGACAGTAGGAAAGCAGAGAGACGGAAGGGAATGCATCTTCATACACTTGTCTGAAGCTCTCACACCAATGATATACATAAGTATCTCTATCTTTATCTTTATGCTTTATTCATCATCTATACCCATTTGAGTCTGCCTGACTGAGATTTACAAGGTGACCATAGCTTGCTTCATACCACCAATCTCCGTGGGATCGACCCTTACTCGCGTAAGGTTTATTACTTGGACGACCCAGTGCACTTGCTGGTTAGTTGTGCGAAGTTGTGTTTATGCCATGGTATTGAGCACCAAGTCTTTGGAGCCATTACTAAGGATTGTTTATGTTTTGAAAAGTATTGATCACAATTTCGTGCACCAGTGTTCATGTTGATCTTCAAAGTGTTCTTGGTGTTCATCTTGAGATTTAGATTTTTCTTGTTTGTTTAATTTGTTTTGATCTAAAAATTGTAAGTTTAGTGTTATTTTACTGTTTTTCTCTTTCCTCATTAAATTCAAAAATATATATTCCTTATTTACTCATTATTTTCGAATCCCTTCGGGGTCAAAATTTTTAAAATCATATCTTTTAAATTTTTTTTAAAAATCATATCTTTTTCAAAACTTCCTAATCACCTTCTCCTCATAAAATTTTTTTAAATCTTTTTAAATAATTAATTATTTTAGTTTCCAATTTTTTTATTATTATTTATTTCGGTCCAAAAAAATTTTATTAAAATAAAATAAAATAAAATTTTATTCACAATTCACATCACCTTCCTTTCTCCATCATGGACCTAAGTGGAACTGAACAGTCCATCAGAACTCTGGGGTCATATAGTAACCCCACTACTGATTTATATGGGAGTAGTAACTGTATACCCCCCATCAAAACCAGTGATTTTGAGCTAAATCCCCAACTCATTATCATGCTGTAGCAAAATTACCAGTATTCTAGTCTTCCACAGGAAGAACCTACTGGCACAGGTCTTACAGATTTCTGACACGATACATGATAAGGAAGTAGATTAGGATATCTACAGATTATTACTATTTCCATTTGCTGTAAAAGATCAAGCCAAAAGGTAGTTAAATAACCAACCTACAGCAAGCATAAAAACATGGAAACAGTTATCAGAAAAATTCCTGAATCAATATTTCCCTCCAAAAAGGATAACACAGTTAAGGTTGGACATCTAAGACTTTAAACAAGAGGATAATGAATTCCTTTCTGATGCCTGGGAAAGGTATAGAGAGATGCTAAGGAAATGCCCCTCTGAAATATTTTCAGAATGGGTGCAGTTAGACATCTTCTACTATGGGCTTATAGAAAAGGCCTAGATATCTCTATACCACTCATCTAGTGGATCTATACACATGAGAAAAACAATTGAAGAGGCTCAAGAGCTCATAGATACGGTTGCTAAAAATTAGCATATGAACTTAAGAAGTGAGTCCTCCATGAAAGAAGAAGCTAAGGAAGTATCCACTAAACTTAGTCCTCTAGAACAAGTTGCTGAACTCAATCAACAACTCTTTTCTATAACAAAACAGCTAGCAGAATTTAAAGAGATGCTACAAGAAACCAAAGATGCTAACCAGAATATGGAAAAACAATTAAATCAGACAAAACAACAATTATCCAAGCAAATATAGAAGAATGCCAAGCTATTCATTTAAAGAGTGGAAAGACATTGAACGTCTCAAATCAAAGCAGCAGGAAGCCAAGAAAAGAACATATGACAGAGGATGACCAATTCACTACCCAAAATTCCTCTGAAGACCGTAAGAGCCCAGTGAGGAATGATTCTAGCGTTCAAACGCCTGAAAAGGGTAAAAAACTAGCGTTAAACGCCCATTTAGCTGCCAACTCTGGCATTCAAACGCCAAAAAAGGGCAGCAACCTGGCGTTAAACACCAATAAAGATGCCAGTTCTGGCGTTCAAATGCCAGAAAAGGGTGGTAATCTGGCGTTAAATGCCTATTCAGCACCCAATTCTGGCGTTCAAATGCCAATGAGGGATCAGGCACCTGCAAGTGCTGATAACAACCCTCCTAAGCACACTTCTCCAACACTTCTGTAGGAAATAAATCTGCAGCAACTAAAGTTGAAAAATACCAAGCCAAGATGCCTTATCCACAGAAACTCCGTCAAGCGAAACAGGATAAACAATTTGCCCGCTTTGCAGACTATCTCAGGACTCTTGATATAAAGATTTCGTTTGCAGAGGCACTTGAGCAAATACCTTCTTATGCTAAGTTCATGAAAGAGATCTTAAGTCATAAGAAGGATTGGAGAGAAAATGAAAAAGTTTTCCTCACCAAAGAATACAGTGCAGTCATTTTAAAAAGCTTACCAGAGAAGCTTAAAGATCCCGGAAGCTTTCTGATACCATGCACATTAGAGGGTGCTTGTACCAAGACAGCTCTTTGTGATCTCGGGGTGAGTATCAACCTAATACCTGCATCCTCTATCAGAAAGCTTGGTTTGACTGAAGAAGTTAAACCAACCTGGATATGTCTCCAACTTGCTGATGGCTCTATTAAAATGCCATCAGGCGTAACTGAGGACATGATTGTCAAGATTGGGCCATTCACCTTTCCCACTAAGTTTGTAGTGCTAGAAATCAAGGAGCACAAGAGTGCAACTCCCATTCTAGGAAGACCTTTCCTAGCAACTAGATGAACTCTCATTGACGTCCAAAAAGGGGAAGTAACCCTGAGAGTCAATGAGGATGAGTTTAAGTTGAATGCTGTCAAAGCTATGCAGCATCCAGACACATCAAGAGACTGCATGAGCATTGATATTATTGACTCCCTGGTGGAGGATGTCAATATGATTGAGAGTCTTGAATCAGAGCTAGAGGACATCTTTAAAGATGTTCAGCCTGATTTGGAGGAATCAGAGAAAATAGAAGAACCTCTGATAACTCCTCATGAAGAGGAGAAGCCTCCTAAACCCGAGCTCAAACCACTACTACCATCCCTGAAATATGTATTTCTGGGAGAAGATTACACTTTTGAAGTGATCATAAGCTCTACCTTAGAACCACAGGAAGAGGAAGCACTAATTCAGGTGCTAAGGACACACAAGACAGCTTTTGGGTGGTCCATAAGTGATCTTAAGGGCATTAGCCCAGCCAGATACATGCACAAGATCCTATTAGAGGATGATGCCAAGCCAGTGGTTCAACCACAGAGGCGGCTGAATTTAGCCATGAAGGAGGTGGTGCAGAAAGAGGTCACTAAATTACTAGAGGCTGGGATTAATTATCCTATTTTTGATAGCCCCTAGGTGAGCCCTGTCCAAGTTGTCCCCAAAAAGGGAGGCATGACAGTGGTTCATAATGAAAAGAATGAACTGGTTCCTACAAGAACAATTACAGGGTGGCATATGTGTATTGACTACAGAAGGCTCAACACAGCCACCAGAAAGGATCATTTTCCTTTACCATTCATAAACCAAATGCTAGAGAGACTAGCAGGTCATGAATACTACTGCTTTTTAGACTGCTACTCAGGTTACAACCAAATTGCAGTGGATCCTCAAGACCAAGAGAAAACCGCATTCACATGTCCATCTGGAGTATTTTCCTACAAAAGGATGCCATTTGGTCTGTGCAATGTACCTGCAACCTTTCAGAGGTGCATGCTCTCTATCTTCTCCGATATGGTAGAGAAATTTCTGAAAGTCTTCATGGATGACTTATTAGTATTTGGAGACTCATTCAGCTCCTGTCTTGATCATCTAGCACTTGTTCTCAAAATATACCAAGAGACTAACTTGGTTTTAAATTGGGAAAAATGTCACTTTATGGTGTCTGAAGGAATTATCCTTGGGAATAAAATTTCAAACAAGGGGATAGAGATGGATCAAGCTAAAGTGGAGGTAATTGAAAAATTACCACCATCTGCTAATGTTGAGGCAATCAGAAGCTTGCTGGGGCATGCAGGATTCTATAGGAGGTTTATAAAGAATTTTTCAAAAATTGCAAAACCTCTAAGCAATCTTCTAGCTGCTGATACACCATTTATCTTTGACACAGAGTGTTTGCAGGCTTTTGAGATTTTGAAAGCTAAGTTGGTCACATCACCAATCATTTCTGCACCAAATTGGACATTACCATTCAAATTAATATGTGATGCCAGTGATCATGCCATTGGTGTAGTATTGGGATAGAGGCATGACAAGCTTCTGCATGTCATTTATTATGCTAGCTGTCTTTTAAATGACGCACAAAAGAATTACACAACCACAGAAAAGGTGGTTTATGCCATTGATAAGTTCAGATCTTATTTAGTAGGATCAAAAGTGATTGTGTACACTGACCATGCTGCTCTCAAATATCTCCTCACAAAGCAGGATTCAAAATACAGACTCATAAGGTGGGTGTTGCTTCTGCAAGAGTTTGATATAGAAACAAGAGACAGAAAGGAGATAGAGAACCAAGTAGCTGATCACCTGTCCCGGATAGAACCAGTAGTAGGAGCGTCCTCCCTCCTACTGAGATCTCAGAAACCTTTCCGGATGAGCAACTCTTTGCCATTCAGGAAGTACCATGGTTTGCAGACATTGTAAACTATAAAGCTGTGAGATTCGTGCCCAAGGAGTACAGTAAGATGCAAACGAAAAAATTGATTTCTGATGTAAAGTACTACTTGTGGGATGAACCATATCTCTTTAACAGATGTGCAGACAGAATAATCCATAGATGTTTGCTTAGAGAAAAGGCGCAGAAAATCCTATGGCATTGCCATGGATCATAATATGGAGGATATTTCGGAGGTTAGCGAACAGCCACAAAGGTTCTCCAATCTGGCTTCTACTGGCCTACTCTCTATAGAAATTTCTGAGAGTTTGTACGTAACTGTGATAGTTGCCAGAGAGTCGGTAACCTGCCTCACAGTTATACCATGCCTCACTAAGGGATCTTAGAGATTGAATTGTTTGATGTATGGGGTATTGACTTCATGGGGCCTTTCCCACCATCATACTCAAACACTTATATTCTGGTGGCAGTAGACTATATATCTAAATGGGTAGAAGCAATTACAACACCCACTAATGATACTAAGACCGTGCTGAAGTTCCTCCAGAAGCATATCTTCAGCAGGTTTGGTGTCCCTAGAATATTAATCAGTGATGGAGGCATTCACTTCTGTAATAAACAGCTTGACTCTGCTCTAGTCTGATATAGAATTAAGCACAAAGTGGCAACTCTGTATCATCCACAGACAAATGGGCAGGCTGAAGTCTCAAATAGAGAACTAAAACAAATCCTGGAACTGACTGTAAGTACCCGTAGAAGGGATTTGGCAAGAAGTTTGGATGACGCTCTGTGGGCATACAGAACAGCATTCAAGACTCTTATAGGGACCTCTCCATACCAGCTTGTGTATGGCAAGGCCTATCATCTGCCAGTGGAACTGGAACACAAGCCCTATTGGGCAACCAGGTTCCTAAACCTTGATGCTAAGTTAGCTGGAGAGAATAGATTACTTCAGCTGAATGAACTAGAGGAGTTCAGACACAATGCTTTCGAAAATGCCAAAATTTACAAGGAGAAAGCAAAAAGGTGACATGACAAAAAGCTATCATCTAAAGTCTTTAAGCCAGGACAGAAGGTTCTGTTGTTCAACTCTAGGCTCAGATTGTTCCCTGGGAAATTGAAATCCCGGTGGAGTGGACAATATGTGATTACAAGTGTGTCACCATATGGGTATGTAGAGCTTTAGGATACTGACTCTAACAAAAAATTCATTGTTAATGGACAGAGAGTCAAGCATTATCTTGAAGGCAATATTGAGCAAGAATGCTCAAGACTGAGACTGTATTAAAGCTCAGTAAAGTCCAGCTAAAGACAGTAAAGAAGCGCTTGCTGGGAGGCAACCCAGCCATTAGCAAACATTAGATGTTTGCAACAATTATATAAGTTTACTCATGTTAGTTAAATAATACAGAGAAATGAAGGTTCACAACATAAAGCAGAGGAATCACAGAGAACAAGAGCTCACTGGTGTTAAAACGCCAATAAAGAGGCATTCTGGGCGTTAAACGCCAGAATGGCTACCATTCTGGGCGTTTAAACGCTAGTAGAGGTATCATTCTGTGTGTTAAACGCCAGAATGGACAGCATCCTGGGCATTTAGAAAAATGCTCAGTGACAAAGGATCTCTGGCATTAAAAGCCCAAATTAGCTACCAGATGGGCGTTAAACGCCAGAATGGCTATCATTCTGGGCGTTTAACGCCAGCATGACAAGGGGGAGGTAATTTCGTTTTCAACTCAATTTTTTTTTAATTTTCATGATCTCATTCATAATTTTCTGCATAAAATTGTTAAAATACTCATCTTTCAAACTCCATTTTTCAAAAAAATTAATTATATTATAAATCCTTTTCAAATCTTTTTCAAATCTTTTTAAAACTCATTCATCTTTCCAATTTCTTTTCATATCTTTTCAAATCACCCATATTATCTCTTATTTCTTAGATGCACTAAGAAAAATTCAAATTTAATTTCCCCATATCTTTTCCATATCTTTCAAAATTTTAAAATCATATCCTTTTCATATCATGTTTATCTTTTACCAATCATATCTTTTTCAAAAAATTTCAAAACCCACCCCCTCCCTTTTAAATCCCATTTGGCCATCCCCTTTCATTCACCATTCGAATCCTTCTCTCCTTCTATCCATCTTCTTTCCTTTCTTTTGCTTGAGGACAAGCAAACCTCTAAGTTTGGTGTGTTTTTCCATAATCACTGAGCTAAAACTCACCAAGTTCATAGCCCCTAAAGGAAAACAAACCACTCCAAGAGGTAAAAAAGAGAATAATCCAAAACCTTGAATGCATGAGAGGTTCTGCACCAAAGAACATGCAGACCGTTACTTCAAAATCACGTGCAGAAGATCAGTGATCCCGAAAGTTAAATTCGATCTGAAAGAAGATGAATATCCGGAGATCCAAGAGCATATTCGAAATAGAGGCTGGAAAATCCTAGCTAATCCTGAGATGAATTCTATGAATTCTATGCAAATCTGTGGCTAACAGATAAGCAAAGAATAGAGGGAATGGCCTTCCACACCTTTCGGACTATGGTTAGAGGGAAGATTATTTACTTTCACCTTGACAAAGTAAGAGAAGTCCTCAAACTTCCTCAACTGCAAGATGATCCAGAATCCTTTAATAGGAGAATGGCTAAAGATAAAAAGCTGGATCAAGTTCTAGAGGACATATGCCTCCCTGGAACCAAGTGGATAACCAACACAAAAGGTGTCCCAAACCAACAAAAGAAGGGAGATCTCAAACCAATTGCTAAGGGCTGGCTGGATTTTATTGGGCATTCTATACTTCCCACAAGTAACCGTTTTGAAGTTACTGTAAAAAGGGCAGTGATAATTCACTGTATTATGTTGGAAAGAGAGGTGGAGGTTCATCAGCTAATTCCTTGTGAAATGTACACAATTGCACAAAAGGAATCTACTGAGGCTAAATTAGCTTACCCAAGCTTGATCTATCTGTTATGTAAGGATGCAGGGGTACAGATGGGAGTGGATGAGTTCATCCCAATTGAGCACTCAATCACTAAAAAGATAATGGATGGATATCAAGCTCAAGACAACCCCACCAAGAGGAGGGCGCATGAGCTTCTCCCAGAAATCCCCTAATCTGACTATTGGGTTCGCTTAGAAGCATCTGTTACCAAACTGCAAGAAGCTGTGGATCGAATCAAAGAAGAACAGTAGAATCAAAACAGCATGCTATGCAAATTGCTCAAAGAACAAGAGAAACAGGGGCGTGAACTACAGGAGCTCAAGCACCAGAAGCTGTCCTTTGATGAGCCAGACATCCCACAGATTGAAGGAGCACCTACCTCTCAAAATAAAGGTTGTTGAGTCCTAACTCTGTGATAACTCTTAGTATTAGAAACCTATTTTAAGAATTACATGAGCATTAGTATTAGAAGTTACAAATTTCTTGTTTCCAATGTGGTTATAATTTACTCCCTGTATCATCATTAAACATGAATAAAATAGCAGTTTTTTTAGGAGAAAAGGTGCAAATATTTCGAGTATAAAATAATAAAAATTCAAATTATTTATATGTGGTGGCATTATTTTAGCTCTCTGAATGAATGCATAAACATTGCATAATTTTTTTATATATACTGAAATTTAAATAGTGTTTGGCTCTTGAAAGAATGAGGTAAACAGAAAAATGTTATTGATAATCTGAAAAATCATAAAATTGATTCTTGAAGCAAGAAAAAGCAGTGAAGAACATAGAGCTTGCACAAAAAAAAAAGAGAGAGAGGGAGAAAAAACAAGCAGAAAAAGCCAATAACCCTTTAAACCAAAAGGCAAGGGTAAAAAGGATCCAAGGCTTTGAGCATTAATGGATATGAGGGCCCAAGGAAATAAAATCATGGCCTAAGCAGCTAAATCAAGCTGTCCCTAACCATGTGCTTGTGTCATGAAGGTCCAAGTGAAAAGCTTGAGACTGAGTGGTTAAAGTCGTGATCCAAAGCAAAGGAGTGTGCCTAAGAACTCTGGGCACCTCTAGCTGGGAACTTTAGCCAAGCTGAGTCACAATTTGAAAAGGTTTACCCAGTTATGTGTCTGTGGCATTTATGTATCTGGTGGTAATACTGGAAAACAAAATGTTTAAGGTCACAGCCAATACTCAAAGAAGCTGTATTCAAGAATCAATCAAAGCTAAACTAGGAAAATCAATAACCCCTTCTGCGTGCTAAGTCCTGAAAGAAGCCAATCATTCTGAATTTCAGAGGATAACATGAGATGCCAAAACTATTCAGAAGCAAAAAGCTATAAGCCCCGCTCATCTAATTTGAATTTGAGCCTCATTTAGAACTCTGAGATTCTTATTGCATCATGATCTCTTTTTTTAAATCCTATTTTATTTTTCTAGTTGCTTGGGGACTAATAAACCACTATTTTATGGTTTATATTGTGTTTAATTGTGTGGTTTTATCATGATCCTTACTGATAAACCCCGTTTTGACGGTTTATCTTGTATTGATTTTAAGAGATTTTAATACCTTTTACCCTCATTTATTCAATGAATTAGCATAGTTTTGTTATTGTCTCCTTATTTGTGCTTAGATGTGAAAACATGCTTTTTAGACTTTAAAGTAGCTAAATTCAATTCACCTTTGATTCCACTAGATGCCTTGATATGTTTGTTAGTGATTTCAGATTGAAAAGACTAGGAATGGATCAAAAGAGTGAAGAGGAAAGCATGCAAAGTGGAGAAAACATCAAAAGTCAAAGAAATTAAACTCGCCCATGGACGCGCGCGCGCACCTGGTGTCTGCGCGCACCTTGCGAATTACCCCAGGGACGCGTACGCGTGGTGTGCGCGGACGCGTCGGTGTTGGTTTATGATTTTTTAATGAAAACGTGGCCAACGAATTCTCAAGGGTTGTGGGGCCCAATCCCAACCAACTTTGGCGCCAAAGATGCTATTTAAAGCTAAGGATTGAAGAGCAAAGGGACATTAGTTCATTCACACTCATTATGATTAGTTTAGTAGTTTCTAGAGAGAGAAGCTCTCTCTTCTCTCTAGGATTAGGATTAGGATTAGGTTTAGTTCTTAGATTTAGGTTTTAATCTTTACTTTATTCCACTTCTATCTCTCAATTCTTTGTTGCTACCTTCATCTTCTTCTATTCTTTTGTTGTAATTTCCTTTATGTTGTTCTTATATTTTGTTGTAGATCTAGTATTGTTCCTTCTACTTTCTTCCAATTCAATTAGAGGTAATTCATAATAATTGTGTTCATTTGATTTGTTGTTGTTTAATTCCTTGCAATTAAGTAGTGTAGATTTACTTTTCTTGCAATTTTACTATGCTTTCCTTTTATGCCTTCCAAGTGTTTGATGAAATGCTTGGTTGGATTTTAGAGTAGAATTTTATACTCTTGGCTTGGAAAGGTAACTTAGGAACTCTTGAGTTGCTAATGTCCAAGTAATTGATGATTGTGAGCCATTTACTCTAGTTCTCACTAATTGAATTAGTGGAGAGTTAGGACTTATGGACTAGGATTGATATAGCTCATTTGACTTTCCTTTACTACTAGATAGAGGATGATTTAATGAGATTAATCCTTGCCAATTCTCATATTGTTGTTAGTGATTAGGATAGAGATCCTTGATCACCAACCCTTGCCAAGACCTTTTTAGCCATTAGTTTACTTTCTTGCCATTTATCTTTCATGCCTCTTATCAAAACCCCAAAAATAACTCACAACCAATAACAAAACACTTCATTACAATTCCTAGGGAGAACGACCCGAGGTTTGAATACTTCGGTTATTAATTTTAGGGGTTTGTTACTTGTGACAAACAATCTTTTGTATGAAAGGATTATTGTTGGTTTAGAAACTATACTTGCAACGAGAATTCATTTGTGAAATTCTAAACCGTCAAAAATCCAATCATCACCTTATCCACTTATTCATTAATTTAGCATGCATTTAAATTTCCTTCCTGAAATTATTACATGATTAAAAATTGCTTCCTAGAGACATTTAATTATGCATTTTAATTCTCCTTTATTCCATTCGATGCCGTAATCTGTGTGTTAAGTGTTTCAGGCTTTATAGGGCATGAATGAGTTGGAGATTGGAAAGGAAGCTATCAAAAATGGAAGGAACATGAGAAAGTGAGGAGATAACCAGCGAGAAGTGACGCGGCCGCATGGCTCACGTGTTCGCGCGAAAGAAGGGAAATCGCAGTGATGCGGCCGCATGGCTCACGCGACCGCGTGGATTGGAAAAGCTCAAGTGACGCGGAAGCGTGGACGACGCAAACGCGTGGCAGGGAAAAACGCGAATGACGCGTCCGCATGGATGACGCAATCGCGTGACGTACGCGATCTGCATAATCTGCAGAATTCACTGGGGGCCATTTTAGACCCTATTTTGACCCAGTTTTTGGCCCAGAACAGCAGACTAGAGCCAGAGAACATGCAGAAACCAGAACAACAATTCATTCTACACAGTTTTAGTTTTAGATCTAGTTTTTTACTCCTCCTCTAGGTTTTTCTCTCTACACATTCATAGTCCTTAGGATTTTATTTTTTCTACTACTTTTTGCATTGGGACACTGAGAAGAGTTATTACCTCATCAAGACTTCGTCATTCCAGTTTGTTTTCTTTACTTGGCTTTACTCATCCATGTCCTTTACTTTGCTTAATTTTACCATTGGAATATTTTTAGGATTATTTAATACAAGGATTACTTTTATTTTTAATTAATTATTTTGATTTTTATTTACAATGTCTTTCTTCAATTCCCTTTCATATGTTATAAATTTTACATTCACAATGAGCGAGTAGTTCCCTAACTTAATGGGGAGTTGATTGAAAGGAACCCTTGAGTTGGAAGGCTTAAAAGAAAGATTGTAATTGGGTTTATTGTTGGATTGCCCTCTACTCACTAATACCAATCCCTTTTAATTAAGTGGGTTGCAACTCGTGAACGGACGTAGCATTCCAACTTGTTTGACTTTCCCTTACCTAGTAAGAGATAACTAAACGGGATAACCTTTAATTATCAATTAATCTAGAGAGTAATTCAACAATAATGGGGCTTCCAACTAATCAACTCCCAGTCAAGACTTTTATTCACATTATTCAAATTCTACAATTTAATTTCCTGTTTACTCAACTCAAACCTTTTTGAAAACATCTGATTAAAAAAATAGCACACTTTTCTGCAACTCGTTGGGAGACGACCTGGGATTCATACTCCCAGTATTTTAATTTTAAATTTCTGTGACACCTTTCTAAATTGTTAAGTGGATTTCTGGCGAGTTAAGAACTATACTTGCAACGTATATATTTTAATAATTTTTAATTCGCCAATTTCTGCTCGCATCAATTTTTGGCGCCGTTGCCGGGGAGTTACAATAGAGTGCTAAAGTTATTAATTAGAATTTATTTATTTTATTTTTGTCAGTATGAGCTGTACGTTTCTTTTGTTAAATGACGCGTTCACTTCCTGATCCAAGCTTGCCAGTATTTGACCCTGAAATTAAAAGAACTCTTTCACGTATAAGGCAAGCTCGGCGTCGGCGACTCCTCTTTGAGGATGAACCTGAACCGTCATCTAAGGAAGAAACAAGCTCCCTCTCTACTGATCCAGTTCATTTATGTGCAGGTGACATGGCAGCGCCCAGAAGAGTCACATCCAGGAGGAAGGAGCCCCTGATTTTACGCTCCAACCATTTCAGGCACACCACCCAGCAGTAGCTATAGATTTTGAAATAAAGTCTTCACTACTCAACTTGATGCCCAAGTTTCATGGCTTACCTGCTCAAGAGCCTATCAAGCATCTTAGGGATTTCTAGACTGCTTGTTCTACTGTTAAGCGTAATGGCACTGATGAAATCTCCATTCTGTTGAAAGCCTTCCCGTTTTCTCTGGAGGAAAAGGCAAGAGAGTGGTACTACACTCAACTCGGAGCAACTGTTTCCAACTGGGATACACTTAGGAGAGAGTTTCTGGATAATTTTTTTCCAGCTGACGTTGCCGATAAGCTGAGGAAGGACATGTCTATGATCGTTCAGGATGAATCTGAAACCCTCTATGAATACTTGGAACGCTTCAATAATCTTCGAGATGCATGCCCCCATCATATGATTGACAAGATAGTGTTGCTCGGTTACTTTACACAGGGTTTGAAATCTCAAGATAGGACCACACTGGAAGGTGCTAGCAATGGTTCTATGAAAAAGTACAAGACTACAAAGAAGCATGGCAATTGATCAGCGACTTAGCTGACTCCACTAGGAATCATAGGCAGAGACAAAGTCGGTCAAGAGCTATTGCAGAGGTATCCACTAGTAAAGAGACTGCTGCTATAGCTCAGAGCTTATGTTAAATGACTAACTTGCTGAAGCAGATGCAACTGAATCAACAACAATCTCAGCAAGTTCAGCCTTCTCCACCACAGCACAGCCAGCAGTTGGTTCCACAAATAGTATGCATAATCTGTGCAGATTATAGTCACTATACTGATGAGTGTCTGCAACTCCAACTAGAAGACAATACTGTAGCAGCCACTCATAACTTTCATGACCGCCCCAATCAAGGGTACAATCAAGGTGGCAACTATATCCAAGGATGGCAGGATAACTCTAACCAAGGCTGGAGAGACAATTTTAACCAGGGTTGGAGGGACAATTCTAACAGAGTAGGCAGAGATAACAATGGAAATCAGAGGTGGAATAACAATAACAACTTCAGGCAGTAGAATTAGCAATAGGCCTACAGAGCAGCTCCTCTCAGACAGCCTCAAAATCCTCAGCAAACCTTTCAGATCACTTACCCCTCTTCATCTCCTAATGATGAATTACTACAAGCCATTGATCGGAGACAACAGGCTATGGAGAATAATTTTAATGCAACTATGAATGTTTTGACTTCTACTTTATAAACCCTTGTCTCACAGATTGGATCAATGAACAACTCCAACAACCAGTCCTCAAGCTCTGGCAGACTCCCCTCTCAACCATTACCCAACCCAAAGGGTGACATTATTGCCATCACCCTAAGGTTTGGAACCACACTGCAGGAGAGGAATTAGAAGGAGCCAAGCCCACCAGAACACGCCTCAGCTGAAGAGGTAGTAGAAATAGAAGATGTTGACGAGGAAGAGGACATACAGGACATAGCTGAAGAAGAAGAAGCTCAACTACAAGAGGAAGCACCAAAAGGCACAAACACTACAGAAAACACCACTCCCATTCCATTTCCACAACATGCAAGGAAGCCCAGGAAGCAATTGGAACCTGATCCCAAAATGGTAGAAATATTCAGAAAGGTTGAGGTAACTGTTCCCCTTTTTGATGTCATTCAACAGGTACCTAAATATGCAAAGTTTCTAAAAGATTTGTGCATACATAAAGACAAAATTAATGAATTAAAAACTATTCCTTTAGGAAGTTCTATATCTGCTTTAATGGGAAATTTACCTGAAAAGTGTAATGACCCAGGTCCTTGTATAGTTAGCTGTACTATTGGTGGTGTAGTAATTTATGACTGCATGTGTGATTTAGGAGCATGTGTTAGTATAATGCCTTTATCTGTATATGATGTTTTGAGGCTCCTTCCCTTAAAAAGGTCGGCAGCTCGTTTTGTGTTAGCAGATAAAAGCATTATTACAGTGGCTGGAGTTGCTGAAGACGTTTTAGTGAACATTAAAGGGCTCACATTCCCCACTAATTTTTATATCTTGGAGATGCCCCATAATGACTCAGATAAGCCATCATCAATCCTACTTGGGAGACCATTCCTGAAGACATCAAAATTCAAATTGGATGCTTTTTCAGGAACATACTCTTTTGAAATAGATGGCTGAATGGTAATCTTCAATCTGAATGGAGTCATAAACAACCCTCCAGAAGATCGTTCTATCTTCCAGTGTGACATCATAGATGAAACCGCAGCTGAAGTTCACCAGGAAGAGTTTGAAGATAAGTACATTGGACAAGGTCCAAGTGTGGGGAATTCCGAGGACAATGCAGGCACTCTACCACTGCCGCCAGTTCCAGATAATCCAGAGCCAAACTATGACCATAAGTTAGAATTGAAACCTCTCCCTCCACACCTCAAATATGCTTACCTTGAGGACAAGCAGAAGTTTCCAGTTATCATTGCACAGGACCTCACTTCTCAGCAGGAAGAGCAGTTACTTAGTGTGCTGAGGAAGCACAAGAAAGTAATTGGGTGGAGTTTAGCAGACATAGTAGGCATCAACCCTCAAGTTTGTGAGCACAGGATATTTTTAGAAGAAGGAGCAAGACCTGTTCGTCAACCCCAAAGAAGATTGAACCCCACCATTTTAGAGGTTGTCAAGAAGGAAGTAACCAGACTATTAGAGGCAGGTATTATCTACCCCATCTCAGACAGTGAATGGGTGAGCCCCGTACAAGTGGTGCCCAAGAAGTCTGGAGTCACTAGAGTGAAGAATGAGCATGGAGAGCTCATAGCAACCAGAGTACAGAACGCCTGGAGGGTCTGCATTGATTACAGGCGTCTCAACCAAGCTACTCGTAAGGATCACTACCCTCTTCCATTCATTGATCAAATGCTGGATCGCCTGTCAGGTAAATCACATTATTGCTTTTTAGATGGTTACACAGGCTATTTCCAGATTCATATAGCTCCTGAGGATCAGGAAAAGACTACCTTTACATGTCCTTTTGGAACTTATGCTTACAAAAGAATGCCCTTTGGCCTGTGCAATGCACCAGCTACTTTTCAAAGGTGCATGATGAGTCTTTTCTCTGATCTGATTGAGGACTGTATGGAGGTTTTTATGGATGATTTTAGCATTTTTGGTGATTCTTTTAACCTTTGCTTGGATAGTTTATCTAGAGTATTACATAGATGTGTCAGTACAAACCTTGTATTGAATTTTGAAAAATGTCACTTTATGGTAAAACAAGGGATTGTACTGGGACATGTTGTATCCAATACTGGCATTTCTGTAGATCCAGCAAAAGTGGATGTTATTATTAATTTGTCTTACCCCTCTTCTGTGAGGGAAGTCCGTTCGTTCCTTGGCCATGCATGTTTTTACAGGAGATTTATTAAGGACTTTAGTAAGGTAGCACTTCCCCTATCCAGATTACTGCAGAAGGATATTGAGTTTGAGTTCAGTGAGGATTGCAAACAAGCATTTGATAAGCTGAAGACCGACCTGACTCGAGTTCCAATTGTGAGAGGACCAGACTAGAGCCAGCTGTTTGAAATCATGTGCGATGTTTCCAACCATGCAGTAGGAGCAGCGCTGGCTCAGCATGAAGGTAAAGATCCTTTTGTTATTGCTTATGCGTTTAAGACTTTAGACACTGCCCAGTCCAATTATACTACTACTGAGAAATAGCTTCTTGCTATTATTTTTGCTCTGGATAAATTCTGAGCTTATTTACTTGGTACTAGAGTAGTAGTGTATTCGGACCATGCAGCTTTAAAGTATTTATTAGCTAAAAAGGAGTCCAAACCAAGGCTCATACGTTGGATACTGCTATTACAAGAATTTGATTTAGAAATAAAGGATAGGAGTGGTAACCAGAATCTAGTGGCAGACCACTTGAGTCGCCTTGAGCACATTAAGGATGATTCTACTTCTATAGGTGATAATTTTCCATTTGATAACCTGCAAGCAGTAACAGAGATAGTCCCTTGGTACGCACCTGTAGCTAATTATCTAGTTAGCTGCACATTTCCTCCACTCTTTTCTAAGCATCAAAGGGACAAGCTGAAAAGCGAGTCTAAATATTATATATGGGATGACCCATATTTATGGAGATGTGGCACTGATCAGGTAATTAGACGTTGTGTGCCTCAATCAGAATTCCAGTCCATTTTAGAGGCATGTCACTCATCTGAGAGTGGAGGACATTTTGGCCCTCAAAGAACAGCTAGAAAGATCTTAGACTATGGATTCTGGTGGCCTACTCTTTTTAGAGATGCTGCTGAGTTTTGTAAATCTTGTCTCCCATGCCAAAAATTTGGTAATATATCCAGGAGGGATGAGATGCCTCAACAAATTATGCTTTTCTGTGAAATTTTTGATGTTTGGGGCATTGACTTCATGTGTCCATTTCCAAATTCTAATGGCTATTTTTATATATTGTTAGCTGTGGATTACGTTTCCAAATGGGTGAAAGCAATTTCAACCCGCACTGATGATGCTAACACTGTTGTTTCCTTTGTGAGAAACCATATTATTTGCCGCTTTGGATCACCACGAGCAATCGTGAGCGATCAAGGCACCCATTTTTGTAACAGGAGACTAACAGGATTAATGAGGAAGCATGGGATAATTCATAAGGTTGCAACAGCATACCATCCTCAGACCAATGGGCAAGCCAAGGTGTCAAACAGAGAGATAAAGCGTATCTTGCAGAAGATATTCAAACCTCATAGAAAAGACTGGAGCACCAGGCTACAAGATGCACTATGGGCATATAGGACGGCATATAAAACACCCATTGGGATGAGTCCTTTCCGCATAGTTTATGGAAAGGCTTGTCATCTCCCAGTTGAAGTAGAGCACAGAGCCTTTTGGGCAGTCAAGGAGTGCAACATGAGAATTGAGAAAGCCGGAGTTGAAAGGAAGTTGCAACTGCAAGAACTGGAGAGCCTTCGCCTAGAAGCTTATGAAAACTCAAGAATATACAAGGAGAAGATGAAGGCTGTACATGATCAGCACATCAAGAGAAAAGAGTTCCAACCTGGGAATTTAGTCCTCCTTTACAAATCTCGACTGAGGCTCATGCCAGGCAAGTTGAGATTAAGATGGGAAGGTCCATACAGAGTAGAGAAGGCCGAACCATAGGGAGTTTATCACCTAAGCCATCCTTCAAGTTCTGAACTTATCAAAGTTAATGGACAACGTCTGAAGCTGTACCATGGCGAGAAGATGCAGAAAAACAAAGAGCTTGAGATCTTCCTCTTAGAAGATCCCCACATGGCAGACGATTGAGCTAGTGGAGCATCCAACTTACGGACGTTAAAGCAAAGTGCTAGGTGGGAGACAACCCACCATGGTATGATCGTTCTTTTCTTTATTTTTAGTTTTTCTATTTAATAACTCTTCTCTTTATCAGCACATTTCATGCATCTGCATTTGTATAATTAAAAAAAAAGAGACACGCGACGCGACCGCATCAGCGACGCGTCCGCGTCGAAAGGAAATGGGAGAACATAAAAACGAACAGAGAGTCACGCTGGAGCATGGCTGGAGGCGTGCCAGTGGTATAAATCGTCCCATGCGACCGCATCACTCACGCGTCCGCATTATATGGGAATAATGGCCTCCCACGCGACCGTGTGCCCCACGCGGCCGCGTGCTCTGATTTTCGACGTAAAAATGGGTGCACAACGAATTATTGTGCGAGAGTGGTGCTGGATTGGTGCTGGACGCACAATCCCCATCACGCGACCACGTCGTTGACGCGTCCGCGTGATTTCTTTCTGAAGCCCACTCACGCGATCGCATGCCCCACGTGATAGCGTCACCCCAAATTTGGCAAATATATAAATTCGAACAGAGAGTTGTGCTGGCGCGAGGCTGCACTCGTGCCAGAAGCATAACATGGGTCACGCGACCGCGTGACCGACGCGACCGCGTCACCTGAATTAAAATGCAATCACGCGAATGCGTGCCCCACGCGGCCGCGTCGATTGCGCCGCACAGCTCAACCTGAATTGCCAAAATATCTTATCTTTCTCTTCTCCAAATTCTAATTTTTCTTTTCCGTCCTTATTTCTTCCTTCTCCCTTCTTCCTTCTATCTCACCTTTCACTCTCGCTCTCTCACCTCCATTAACAAGGTTTTATTTTCTTCTTCCCTCCTTCCTTTTCTATCATTCTTCTTATTTTATATGTTATTTTCTTTTCTTTTCTTTTTCTTTTCATTATCCATATTTTCTTTCTTCTTTTTTCCTTTTTACATGGTGTTAGAAATTTATTTGAGTCATTATTCCTCATTATATGCTTGTAGATTGTTGCAAATTGTTGGCAACTATATATTATTTTTATTTAAAGGGTTGCTTGCATGTTTGCTTTAATACTTTCTATACCTTATTTACCATGCATGCTATGTGTTTGTGAAAAAGCCCATATGGTATTATGCACTTCTCTATTATACTTTCTACTATTCAAAGCATGTTTTTCACAAATTCCCTTTACCATTTTATTAATTGAATTTAATTGCCAATACAAACATGATAGTTTGTTACGAAGTGATGCTTGATCTATGCTACTCATGCCCTTGCCGGCATGCCAATAAACATCTTGCATCTACTTTCCTATCGTGCACTTATTCTATTTCCTTTCTTGATATTTTCACATGTTGTCATGACCATGTGTTTATTTCATGCATCGTTACTGTGCACTGATTATCACTCACTCAATCCCCTTCCTTGCTTTATCTCTTTGGATTTCACTTACTTTCTCTTCCCTTTTTTCAGAATGGCCACTAAGAAAGGCAAAGAGAAAGCTACCCCTAAACCCACCGCAAGGAAAGGAACGAAGAGATCATTAGTGGCAGAGCCTTCTTCAACTGCAGTCAAGCCCTCAACAAAAAGAATTAAAAGGATTATCAACGTTGATGAAAAGGAGAGAGCCTTCCCAGCCAAGGACACTGCACGATTCCCAAATCGCTACTCTGAGCAGATGTTTCCTATTCTGGCAGCTTAAAATTACAACAATGAACACCGTCTTATCCTTCTGCCTCGTATTGCTGAATTTATTGAGCCACAAATTGCACAAAGACATTGGGGATTCTTACAGAGACAACCACGACAGGTTAATCTTTCTTGGGTTGTTGAGTTCTACTCCAACTTCCACCTGCCGACTCTGTAGTCTGTCTATTTACGCCAGAAGCAAGTCCCCATTACAGAAGAGGCCATACAGCAAGCCTTAGCTCTCCCACCTGCTTCAGAAGGATTGGACACCTTTCAGAAAGCCGCAATCAAGCGCCATGCATACACCTTTGACTGGGATGCTGTTCTCAGAGTTATCGCTCGACCTGGCAGCAAATGGATCTTCGGATACCATCGTTCCCGTCCTAAGGGAATCTCGGCTTCCGCACTCACCTTAGAGGCTCACGTATGGGCACAGATTATGTTCCATTATGTCTTCCCGAGTACTCATGAGTCCTCCTTCACCGCAGACATGGCCGTTCTACTATGGTGCATCCTCACAGACCAGCCTCTTAATTTACCAAGACATATCCGGAATGCTATGGAACATGTGCAGATCGCGGGCAACCTACCTTTCCCCGCTTTGGTCTCTGATCTTATCTCTGCAGCCGGAGTATCCTACAAAGCTGGAGACACCAAAGCCATTCTTCCACGGGATGATCACTATGTCCCTAACGGGAGATATCTCAGGCCACAACTTGCCACTACCAGCCAGTCCACAAAGGATGCTGCAACTCCTCCCCCATCTACTAGTCAGCTGCTGCATCAAATACTGAAGCAGTTGGACCAACAAGAAAAGAAAGCAAAGCTCTGAGAATGCCATAACCACCGCTGTTTCAAATGCCTCAAGGAGCTACTTACAGGCAATCACCGACCCGATGACGATCCAGGCACTCCGGATTCTACTTCCTTTACCAACACAGGGAGGCATGACGGCCCCAACTGTGGAGACACTGCCACCAGCCCACCATTATTCCTGACAGATGGCACCGAGGACGGTGCAAAGCCTTAAGTGTGGGGAGGTCGGTCAGTACCTGACTTCCGGAGGTAATTTCTCTTCCCTAGCACCAATAAATTAGGATATTTTAGTTAGATGCATGTTCTACTATTCTATGGTTTATATTGTGTTTAATTGTGTGGTTTTATCATGATCCTTACCCACTTATTCCTTAATTTAGCATGCATTAATATTTCCTTCCTGAAATTATTACATGATTGAAAATTGCTTCCTAGAGACTTTTAATTATGCATTTTAATTCTCCTTTATTCCATTCGATGCCGTAATCTATGTGTTAAGTGTTTCAGGCTTTATAGGGCATAAATGATTTGGAGATTGGAAAGGAAGCTAGCAAAAATGGAAGTAACATGAGAAAGTGAATAGATAACCAGCGAGAAGTGACGCGGCCACATGGCTCACGCGACCGCGGGGATTGAAAAAGCACAAGTGATGCGGAAGCGTGGACGACGCGAACGCGTGGCAGGGAAAAACGCGAATGACGCGTCCGCATGGATGTCGCAATCGCGTGACGTGCGCGATCTGCATAATCTGCACAATTCACTGGGGGCAATTTTAGACCCTATTTTGACCCAGTTTTCGGCCCAGAACAGCAGACTAGAGCCAGAGAACATGCAGAAACCAGAACAATAATTCATTCTTCACAGTTTTAGTTTTAGATCTAGATTTTTACTCCTCCTCTAGGTTTTTCTCTCTACACATTCATAGTCTTTAGGATTTTGTTTTTTCTACTACTTTTTGCATTGGGACACTGAGAAGAGTTATTACCTCATCAAGACTTCGTCATTCCAGTTCGTTTTCTTTACTTGGCTTTACTCTTCCATGTCCTTTGCTTTGCTTAATTTTACCATTGGAATATTTTTAGGATTATTTAATACAAGGATTACTTTTATTTTTAATTGATTATTTTGATTTTTATTTACAATGTCTTTCTTCAATTCACTTTCATATGTTATGAATTTTACATTCACAATGAGCGAGTAGTTCCCTAACTTGATGGGGAGTTGATTGAAAGGAACCCTTGAGTTGGAAGGCTTAAAAGAAAGATTGTACACTACAACAAATATGGCCTTTAGCAACGCCAAATTTTGCAACGCCGTAAAATCGTTCTCTTAGATAGGTTTAGACAACGGTTTTTTAAAGTGTTACTGTTGAATTCAGTTTTTCATCAATTTCTAGCAACAAATTAAAACCGTTCTCTTTGACTATTTTAAAGAACGGTTTTATAACCGTTACCATGATTTGGCGTTAAGCAACGGTTTTTTATTGTTGTTTAAAGAATTGTACAAAAGAAACGCATTAAAACCGTTGCCGAAATGCTACACTTTAAAACCATTCCATTAGATGGTCTTAGACAACGGTTTTTACAGTGTTGTTGTTGAAGTTCATTTTTTCATTATGCTATAGTAACAAAATAAAACCGTTCTCTTTGACTATTTTAAAGAACGGTTTTACAACCATTACAACAATTATTTATGAAACAACCATTTTCTAATATTATTTAAATAATTATACAAATTAAACAATACTAATAAAAATAATTTCAAATAATTATATAAATTGAAACTATTTTTTCTATAAATACTGAGTTTATAAAATACTCAAAAACTATTGTTATAAATAAATAACAAATATTATTTTAAAAAAATAAAATTAAAATAAATTTATTATAAATATTATATATTATTATAAATATATAAAAAATATTATATTTTGAACACATAAAGCTAAAATAAATTTATAATAAATATTATATATTTTTATTATAAATATATAATAAATATTAATATAAAGAAATATAATTAAAATAATTTTAAAATAAATATTATATATCTATTATTGATTATTATATAACAAATATATAGCAAATATTATTTTTGGAAAAATAAAATTAAAATAAATTTATAATAAATATTATATATTTTTATTATAAATAATTATTTTGTTATAACAAATATATATTTTTTGTTAGAAATAATTATTTGAATTCAGCAATAAATTGATAAATAATATTTTTAAATAATTTTAATATAGTATATTAGATTTTAAAATTATTATTCTATATTTCTATCCACCCATTTTTATCAAAATATGTATTTTATCTATATCCTTTTATAAAATTTCTCGTTCCTAACTCTAATTTCCCAAATTAAATAAAAAACCCTAATTTCCAAATTCCAAAACCCTAAACACCCCCCTCACTGAGCACACAACCCCCACTCATAAGCGTAACACATACACACACAGAGACAAGAGAGGAGGAAGGAGAAGAGGATGGCGCCGGCGGGTTAGGTGCCGCCGTCGCCGTCGTTGCCAAGCTCGAAGGAGAAAGAGAGTCCGCAAAGGGAGAGTGAGGGACGGTGAAGAGAAGCCGCGCCAACCCCGCAACGCCACTGCGTCGTCGCCTCCGTTGAGCGGTCGCCATCATCGTGCGAGAAAGGAGAAGGAGCCGTCGAGGGGTCGCTGAGCCGCTGCAGTTGCCGTCGCGTGCGTTTTTGTCACAGAAGCTTCCATTTCCGTCACTTTCATGTTGCGGAGAGAAAGAACTACGCATGAGCCAGGGGCCAGGGAAAGGGAGCCACCGCCGTTGCATCCTGGCTATGCCGCCGTTCAATCCCATCGCCATCCATAAAGTCGCAAGGAGCATTTGTCGTTGTTGATTGATGGTGCCAGCCTCGTTGTCGCGTCTGTAAGGAGAAAAGGTCACGTGGAGGATGGAGAGCCGCTGCGTGCCGCCGTTGTTTCACCGTGGCCATGGAGAAGAACGTGAATGGAAAAGGAAACAGGGAAGCTGCTACTTGGGATTTGAGGAAAACGGCTCTGTTCTGCCTCGCCTCTAGGTTCTGCAAGTTGCCAGAGTCCTCAGCCGCCGGGAACCAGCACTAGAGCTGCCCAGAATCACTACTGCTGCTCTCATGGGAGCTGGTATTGGAACCACTGATGGAGCTGCTGTGTTTAGTGATTTTCACGAGTTGTGACATCGAGGTAGGGAATATTTTATTAAATTAAATATTTTAAACTTTGAATGCCTGAAAAGTTTACTGGATTGTTACGAATAGTTGAATGCTTCATATGTAATGGATTTTGGTTGTAGATTAAATGTGTGACTGGTTGTGCCTCTTCTTGATTTTACGATAGTAAGGTAGAACATGTTGATATGTGTATGCTGTAGTCTGCAAGAGTGTGTTGAGAAGATACATGTCTAATGTTGTTCTGATTTTGATTTGGAAACTGGTTCTCTAAAAATGAAAAATTCCTATAGCTGTTTAGATGCTCTCTTTACTAACTTTGTTTCTTATATTCTGATTCACAGTTTAAGATAGCCCTTTTTTCTACGTTTCATTTTCTTCAGGATTGAAATTGTAGATAAATGCTTTTGCCATGACACAATGGAACAGATTGTTGAGTCTTTGGTGAGCAGTGAGCTTTACATCTTCCATTGAATTTAAGTACCTCCAGCACAACTTTATCTTAGAATTTCATTTATTCTGCTGCTAAAATGTCTTTGGTGTTGCTCTTAGTTGTAGTCTCTTATCTCGCAAGTCACCAGGAAGCCCCAAATCGCCACTCACCATCGTTGCACCATCATCATCACTGCATTCTTCCCGGCATCGCTGCCTCCTTCTTCCCGGCGTCGCCGAGTCTCTCCGCGGCGTCGCTGCTTCTCCCCTCTCCAAGGCTTCACCGCTTCTCCACGGCGTCCTTGCTTCTCCCCTGTTCTGTTTCTACCTCGCTGCTTCTGCTTCACTGTCTTGGCTGATTGTGGATTGTGCTTTGCTGCTGCTGCTGCTGCTTCGCTGCATTGGCCGTTTGTGGGTTGTCATCTGTGGTAAGTGGTCTTCTTCTTTGATTTCTGTTGCTTAGTTAGGGATTGATTGGCTGTTGGGTATTTTTGTTGGCTGTGGAAAGTGGTGATGTTTGTGAACATGAGCAAGATGAGTGTTGAATGTTGATTGAGTTTCTGTTCTGGTTTGAATTTGGACTGCGTACTTGTGAAATGAACCTGGGGCTTAGGTTAGTCTGTTATTTAAGGTAGCAAAACTTTTATTTTGGTCATGGGTTCTGTTCTGAAACTTCATCAGAACTAAATTTTATATAAAAGACCTTCAATTGTTTTTTATTTTTTCTTAGGGATATGAAGTTAGCAAAACTCATCATGAATGCTTAATCTTCTGCCACATTTAGCATTCCCTGTAGCAAATTTATTTCCATCTAAAACTATAATATATCAGTATCTGTATATGAAGATTATAAGATTAGATAGAAATATAGCAGGGGCTAATTCCACTTTATTTTTATTTAGACCACAAGAAGAAATAAAATTAATTATATGTATGTGCTGCCTAAATTACCCAACATATGCTAAAGAGTAACTGAATGTTTCAATGAATCCTCTAGAAGAATGGTTATCTAAATAACAATAATAACAACAACAAGAAGCACAATTTTAAAACAGTGTTTAGTTCTACAATAACAATTATGATAGATTAGGCAACAAGTCTAAAGTGTTAACATAAAGAAAATAATATCAATGACGTGGCATGCATTCAATCAAAAGATCAACAATTTAATTCAAAACACAGCAAAGAATTTTGTCAACCATGTCATTAGTGAGAATTAATAATCCCTTTTACGTTGCATTTAATAAAAAAGGTTATCAGTGCTGGCACCAGCAAGCACAAGCACTTTCTTGATTACTATGTTGATTAACACTAACCCTGACTAATAGTTTCCTTCTTTCTATTGTGCTTAACTGCTTATCCATTTTTCTAAAAACTGGTTTTAAAAGTGAATTTTTTGTTAAAAAATCTGGTTATGAATTACTTATATTTTTATTCTTTGTTGCTATTTTAGTTTGTCTCTTTAAAACCAGAAAAAGAGATAATAGTGAAGAAAATTTACTGATTAATTGATTGCCTAAGCTTCTTTGCATAGTTTGTTAGATACAAATTGTTAGTCTCATGATTAGTTGAGATGTTCTCTTTTGAGTATGTGTGCAGTGGTTGACTTCTAGAAATTCTTTAGATGCAATAAGCTCTTGATTGAAAAAATCATTTATAGTTAGTCCAAAACATATGTCCATGTCTTTTATTTTAGTTGACATAGTACTGTTTTATCCTTGTTAATGGCTGATTTCATGCCTTATTTTGATTGAGCAATGATGATGATGGCCTTATTATGCTAATTTTTATATTGCTGCTGATTGCCATTTTCGCTTGCTGCCGTTTGATTTTAGTGCTGATTAGTGCTGATTTGATTCTAGTGAGTTCATATGGGTTGATTTTGCTGTTTGTTTAAATTCAGAAATGTCCTATTTACTGCCAGAATGCTGCCAAAATTTCTAAAAATTTGTGTTAATTGAATTCCAATTTGTGAATTGAATTTGGTAATTTGTTATTTTAGTTTTGTTTCATGACCAAATTCAACTCAATAGGTTACTTTAATTTGTTCTTTTTTTTTCAATTAAATATCTTATAAATTAAATCAATAAGAGGGATGGTATATAATTAGTATCTTTGTATAGAGACAATAGTGAAGAAAACACCTCCTTCTTTCCCTTTCTCCTCTTTTCTTCTTCTTCCATTTTTGCCCTCCCCTGTCTTCGGAAACAGAACAAAAACGCCACTGTTCCCCTGTTTCTGCGTTCATCCTCCACCGTGCGCCACCAGTAGCCGCCTCTGGGTCGACACTGCTCTGCCTCCATTCTCCCTCCTCTTGCCATTTTCTGTTTCTGCTTCTTCTACAGGTTCTCAATTTATTTTCCTGTTTATATTTTCTTAGTTTAATTAGTTTGTTCAGTTTTTGTTAAATTAGTCAGTTTAGTTATGCATGCTTAGTGGATTATAGGTGGTTAGGAAGTTATATCTGATTTGTAGTGGATTTAGGTTGAACTTTTTGGTTGCTGCTGATACCTGGAATGAACGGTTTCAAATTGTAGAGTGCTATTTTATCCTTGTTAATGGCTGATTTCATGTCTTGTTTTGGTTGAGCAATGATGATGATGGCCTTATTATGCTAATTTTAGTAGACATTATTAGTAGTTTTATATTTAATTTTTTTTCTTTTTTTACAGGAAAACTATGTTGAAGGGGAAATCGAACTTCATTAAGGTCAAACTTTTAAGAGCAAATGTTACAGAGTAAAAGTCATGAACTTGTGGATCGGACATGATGATAAATCTATTTGCTACTTAGCTAGTTCAACTCCTCTTTGTTATATTTTTTGCAACATTAGATGATATAGTTCGAGGTTGTCATGATAGTATATATATTGTGGTATTTTGAATGTGATTGTGGATCTTACAACAATTTTTATAAGTCAAATTTGATAGAAAATGTTCAATTATTTTTCTTTAGTGACTTTATTCAAATAGTTTAGATTATTTATTGACTCTAAATAATTAAAAAAAATGAAATTAATTTGATTCACGAGAAAACTACTATTGGAAATAAAAAATTATATATTACAAAAAATCGTTGTCAAAAGTTACAAAGGACAACAGTGTTAAAACCGTTGCCAAAAAATGACACCAATGGTAACGTTTTTAAACCGTTGTCTTAGAAAACTATAAAATGGCAACGGTTCAAAAACCGTTACCAAAAAACGGTACCAACGGTAATGCTTTAAAACCGTTGCTGTTGTGGATAACAAAACTACCACAGTTTAAAACCGTTGCCTATTCATGTACGGTTTTAAACCGTTGTATCATGAAAAAAACGGTTTAAAACCGTTGCATTTCGAGTAACGGTTTGAAACCGTTGTTTAAAATTTTGTTTCAAAACCGTTGTCTATACCAATAACTTTGGCAACGGTTTTTTGGTTACCGTTGCCTTAGGTAAAAAACCGTTGCCTTTGAGCATTGGCAACGGCCGCATATACCACAGGTCAAAAACCGTTGCCAAAGCGTTGCCAAAAGTTTAGGGAACGGTTTTTCAATCTATCGCAACAGTTTTTTACTGTTGCGAAAAGCCTTGTTTGTTGTAGTGGTAATTGGGTTTATTGTTGGATTGCCCTCTACTCACTAATACCAATCCCTTTTAATTAAGTGGGTTGCAACTCGTGAACGGACGTAGCATTCCAACTTGTTTGACTTTCCCTTACCTAGTAAGAGATAACTAAACGGGATAACCTTTAATTATCAATTAATCTAGAGAGTAATTCAACAATAATGGGGCTTCCAACTAATCAACTCCCAGTCAAGGCTTTTATTCACATTATTCAAATTCTCCAATTTAATTTCCTGTTTAATCAACTTAAACCTTTTTGAAAACATTTGATTAATAAAATAGCACACTTTTCTGCTACTCGTTGGGAGACGACCTGGGATTCATACTCCCAGTATTTTAATTTTAAATTTCTGTGACACCTTTCTAAATTGATAAGTTTATTTCTGGCGAGTTAAGAACTATACTTGCAACGTATATATTTTAATAATTTTTAATTCGCCAATTTCTGCTCGCATCAGGGACAAGCAATAATTTAAGTTTGGTGTTATGATGAGCGGATATTTTATACGCTTTTTGGTAGTGTTTTCATGTAACTTTTAACAGGTTTTAGTCACTTTTTGTGATATTTTTATTAATTTTTATGCAAAAATCACATTTCTAGATTTTACTATGAGTTGGTGTGTTTTTCTATAATTTTAGGTATTTTCTTGCTGAAATTGAGGGACCTGAGCAAAAATCTGATTTAGAGGCTGAAAAAGGACTGCAGATGCTGTTGGATTCTGACCCTCATGCACTCGAAGTGGATTTTCTGGAGCTATAGAAACCCAATTGGCGCTCTTTTAATTGCGTTGAAAAGTACACATCTTGGGCTTTCCAGCAACATATGATAGTCTATACTTTGCCTGAGATTTGATGGGCCAAACCAGCATTTAAACGCCCACTATAGACCCTTTTTCTGGCGTAAAACGCCAGAACTGGCACCAAAGCTAGAGTTAAACGCCCAAACTGGCATCCAAGCTGGTGTTTAACTCCAGAAACGGTACATGCACGTGAAAGCTAGGAAGCTCAGCCCAAACACTCACCAAGTGGGCCCCGAAAGTGGTTTTCTGCACTCTCTGCATCTAGTTACTCATTCTCTGTAAACCTAGGTTACTAGTTTAGTATAAAAACTACTTTTAGAGATTTATTTTGCAACTTATTACATTTTGACAAATCCTATTGTATCTTCTACAGTATGAACCTCTAAACCCCATAGGTGGGGGTGAGGAGCTTTGCTGTATTTCCATGGATTAATGCAATTACTACTGTTTTCTATTCAATCACGTTTGTTTCTATTCTAAGATAATCACTCGTATTTCAACATGGAGAATGTGATGATCCGTGACACTTATCATCATTCCCTAACTTATGAACGTGTGCCTGACAACCACTTCCATTCTACATGAGCTCAACATAGTCATTGGGCGACAGCTTGAGTGCGTATCTCTTGGGTTTCTAATCCATGAGTTTGACCTGCATCTCCTGACAACAGAGCACTCAAACTCATGAGATCTGAAACTTCGTGGTAGAGGCTAGAACCAATTGGCAGCATTCTTGAGATCCGGAAAGTCTAAACCTTGTATGTGGTATTCCAAGTAGGATCAGGGATGGGATGACTGTGACGAGCTTCAAACTCGCAAATGTTGGGCACAGTGATAGTGTGCAAAAGGATAAATGTATCCTATTCTGACACAAGTGAGAACCGACAGATGATTAGCCATGCAGGAAACCGTAGAGAACATGTTTTCACCGAGAGGACGGATGGTAGCCATTGACAACGGTGATCCACTAACATACAACCTGCCATGGAAGGGACATGCATTTCTGGAAGAAGATGATAGTAGGAAAGCAGAAATTCAGAAGACAGAGCAACTCCAAAACTTTAACCTGCTCTCTATTAATAAATAACAAGTACCATTCTTTTCATGCTCTTTTACTTTTCACAAACAAAATCCTTTTTATTATTAATCTCCTGACAATCTCCGTGGGATCGACCCTTACTCACGTAAGGTAATACTTGGACGACCCAGTGCACTTGCTGGTTAGTTGTGCAGAATTGCAAAAGTGTGATTGCAATTCCACGCACCAAGCAGCATTCTGGGTGTTAAACACCAGAAATGGCAGCCAGACTGGCATTTAACGCCAGAATGGCACACGGAGGGCGTTTAAATGCCAGAAAGGTGCAAGGATGAGAAATCCTTGACACCTCAGGATCTGTGGACCCCACAGAACCCCCATCTACCCAAACTCACTCTCTCTTCTCTTCACACCTTTCCATAACACTCTTTCCCAAACACCATTCACCTATCAAATCCTACCCTCTTCCCTATAATCTCTCCACCACTCACGTCCATCCACTCTTCCCCAAAAACCCCACATAAAACCCCAACTACCTCACCATTCAAATTCAAAACATTTCCCTCTCAAACCCACCCATTCTCACACGGATTACCTCTCTCCTTTACCCTATAAATACCCCTCCTTACCACCCTTAATTTCACACATCACAAACACTTCTTCACCCCCCTTTAGTCGAACTACTCATACACTCCCATCTCCTCCATTTCTTCTTCTTCTACTCCCTTCTTTCTTCTTTTGCTCGAAGACAAGCAAACCTCTTAAGTTTGGTGTAGGAAAAAGCTTTGCTTTTTGG